>NC_135712.1:32551846-33228743 GCF_964656455.1 Halichoerus grypus | reverse complement strand
AAAAACTTAAAAAAAAAAAGAAAAGCTAAAATGGTTATGTACTAATTTGAACCTAGAATTAACAATTCCCTTTTTGATGTCCTCCAAAACTTGGCTTTTATTCATATGCATATTGTTCTTTCTTCAGGCTTCTAACTTTAGACTGGAGTTGAGTAAAAATATGGCTTACAGTTTCCTCCAGATCATTATTGGGCTCCAGAGGAGGGACTAGACCATTGAGCTAACAAGCAGGTTATTGGTAATAGTACTTCTTAAATCTGGAGACTTTTCAATGGTGTACAGGAAGGAGCTGTTCCACTTTCCACTCTTTCCAGAAATTTGACCCTGGACAGACCAGTGGACATCATAAGATAGATGAATATGCCATTGTCATGATACCTTATATTCCCTGTAAGAAGCAGTTGAATTCCTCAGGAATGGTCATGAGATGTTGGAGCCCCACTCTAATGCTGGATTTGCAGAAGGATAGGTCTTGTCACATTCTCTAATCAGTAAGTTCTTTTGAACTAAAGCACATTCCAAGAGGGTCTCAGATTCCTTAATGTTCAAGTCACCTGAACCCCACAGACAAGATGACATTAGGTTAGTACTGGGTTATTTGACAAATGCTTTGTTTTCTGGAAGGACCAATTACTCTTGAAGGAGCTAAATCTTCTAATAAGAGTGTCCTGTTCACCGTTGGAGAGCTGCATAAATGTTTTGAGAAGGACTAATTCAGGCACTTTTCTGTATCTCGGTAATGTTTTGTTTTTTGTTTTGTTTTTAATTTATTTGAGAGAGAGGGAGAGGGAGAGGCAGACTCCCTGCTGAGCAGAGAGCCCGATGTGGGACTCAATCCCAGGACCCTGGGATCATGACCTGAGCCGAAGGCAGACGCCTAACCAACTGAGCCACCCAGGCACCCTCTCAGTAATGTTTTGAATGACTAGGTAAGGAATCACTATTCTATAGGTCCCAACTTACAAAGGAGAAATAAAATAAAATATTAATAATAATATAACAATAGAATTATAATTATATAATTTAATAATAAATTTAAATGGGAGCAGGAACTTGAAATAGATAAATAATTTCGAGAACCATTAAGGTAGTTAATATTAATTAAACCAGCTACCTAAAGAAAATGTTTAAAAAATTTCAGTGAAAATAAAGCTAAAATAAAGTACAGGTATATGTAATTTAGAAGCCTAAAATAAATGTTATTTAAAATGATGATTAAAGCATGATATATATATTTTAAAATTTTATAGCTAAGAAATTAAGACAAAGTTAAATGAATATAAGGACTGAGAAATAAAATAAGAATCAACTCAGAAATGGAAAATTAATATGAACATGATAAGATTTTAAAAGGAAAGCTAAGTTCATCAAAAGAAAAAGTAATGGGAAGGGAATAAGAAGACATTCTCAAAATGGAGGAAAGAAAGAAAAAAATATATTTCATATATAAGCTGGCAGAGAGAATGATTTTTAGAAAGAATTTATAGATTAGAAACACATTTCATATAGTTTGAATTGATTATTTCATAGATAGTAGACTCCAGAAACAAAAAATAAAGGATTTATTCTCATTTTACCCTAGGACCTAGATACTGTTGCTTCTAGCTTCCAGTTGTTTTTAATAGGACTTGTTTCTAAGCTTCCTTAGTGTAAATATAGATAATCTTTATTCTGGGAGTAATTAACCCTGCTTTCAAAGTACGGCCTCTCTGGAGTCTCTGTTGAATGTCCTAAGTGTTCAACAATGTCACTGAACTCAGATGTCTCAAAACCCTATGAGCTCCCTTGTAGTTGCTCTTTCCTTGTTACTGTTATTTCCCCAGAAGCCTGTTCTTTGCTTGGACTCATGATGTCTCTACCTGTGAATGCACAGCTTGGTGGATTATGGTAGTTGGTGGTTTCTGAGAGATCACAGTGAAAAACAAACAAAAACTACATGAAGCCTACTGCTTCATTCTAAAGCCACTCACGCCTGAGCTGCTTGTTTGCTTTTCTCGAGGTACACCCCCCCACCCCCCAGCTTAGAGACAGAACAGAATGTAACAGAACATCCAAACCTCACTAACAGATAGCAAAAGAGAGAGATATCAGAATTCAGGGATGTAGAGAAAGATGAAATTCACAGGACAGAATGGAGAAAGAGAACCAGAGAAAAATTGCAGAAATCTGCATAAGGTCCCTTTAAGTCTTTGACCCCATACTAAGTGTAGGGAAGGAAAAGCAGTTCTTCCTCTACCCTTCTAGGTTTTGGCTGAAGCCTCTCAATAACAAATCACAGAAGGGAAAAATAAAGCAATTTTAATTGTATATGTATATACATACAGAAGCCCCACAAAGATCTGAGACTCAAAGTCTGCCAGACTATTGGGGTTTATATACCATCCCCAGCTAAGGAAAGGGATAGGAACCTTCGAAAGGGGGAAGGCAATTCACAAGGAGGTGAGAAGAGGAAATGCTTGGAAAACAAATGTTGTCTTGCTCTGTAGATAGATCTCTCAGGTGAATAGTTTATCTCTGGTAACAGCTGTCTTCCTAGTCCAGGCCCCTTTCTAATGTAAATTTCCCTTACAAAAAGGTAACTTCTACCCTGTTTTCAGAGTTTCCCCTGTGTCTACAATTTCTCAAAATAATCAGCTCAAAATAATCTTGGGCCCAAGAGACATATTTTGGGGTGACATATTCTTCTACCCTACAAAAACTATATAATAACATGGAAGTAACCTCACTGAACATCTGGGACATTTAATAGACTCCATAAAGGCCCCATCTTGAGAGCAGGGCTAACTATTCCCAGAATGAAGTTTACTCTATGTGCACAATAAGAAAGCTTAGAAACAAGTCTTGAAAGGATCAAGATGAACTATAATTAAATTAACTACCTGTCAGAACAAAACTCAACATTCTTTAAAGAATGACTTAAAAAGAACACACCAGACTTTCAAAAATGTAGCATTTACAATGTATAACATACAGTAAAATTTAATTGACATGCAGATAATCAGGGAAAATTTATCAAAACAATAGAAACACATCCATAAATGACAGAGATGATAAAATTAGCAGACAAAACTTTTTAAAAGCTATTATTAATATCTTTAAGGAGTTAAAAGAAAATGTAATCCAAATCAAAATCCCAAGAGGCTAATCATAGAAATAGGCACACTGATCCTAAGGTTTATATGGAAACTCAAAGTACTTAGGAGAGCCAAGAATTTTTTGATAAAAAGAGGTGAATGTTTACACTACACAGTTTCAAAATGTATTATAAAACATTACCTTAATCAAAATGACTAACTTCAAAGAAAAAATGATAAATTATAATTTATTAAAATTAAAAATGGTTACACTTTAAAAGACACTGAAAGCCAGAGAAAGAAAGAGGGAGGGAGGGAAGGATAGAGGAAGAGAGAGTGAGAGATAAAGGAGAAAAAGACAAGAAAATATTTTCAGTACATGTATCTGATAAAGGACTTATATTCTGATATTTAAAGAATCCTTACAAACAATAATAGTAAGACAAATGATCAAATAAAAATAGCAAAATAGCTGTACACTTTACATAACAAAATATACACATGGCTGATAAGCACATTGAAACATATTTGCTCTCATTGGTCATTAACAAACTGTAAATTAAAACTATAATCAGATATCACAATGAACATTAGGGATACAATTTAAGAGAAAGGATACAATTTAAGAAAAGGGATACAATTAAAAAGATGGCAGATGTTGACTAGGATTTGGAGCAACTAGAGCTCTCATACACTGTGTTGAGGGTGTAAATCAGTACCTCTGATCAAATTAATCCTATGCTTACCATACAACCTAGCAAATCCACTCCTAGATATTTATCCAAGGGAAATGCAAATGTGTGTCCACATAACAACTTGTACAAGAATTTGTATCAGTTTTCATACTTCCAAACTGAAAACCACCCAAATGCCCCAAAACAGAGAATAGTAAATCTAATGTTGGTATATTCAAACAGTGTACCCACCTACAAAAATGAACAAACTACTGATCAATGCAACAACATGGATTGATTTTTTTTTTAATTAATGCTGAACAAAAGAATCCAGGCATACAAAAAATACCTGCTAAGTAATTCTATGTACGCTAAACTCTAGAAGAGACAAATATATAGTGATAGAACATAGGTAAGTGGCTGCCTCAAGCCATAAATTGAGAAGGGGTGAGATTTGTTGCATAGAGGGAAAAGGAAAGTTTTGGGGGAGATGGAAATATTCTATACCTTGATTCAGGTATGTTATATATTTGCCAAAACTCATGGAACTGTATATTCCAAACGGTGGCATTTTGTTCTGTTTAATTTTACTTCAAAAGTTGATTTTTTAAAAGGATAGAGCCAATAAGCAGAGGGTTTGCATATAGTAAATACTCAAAGATTTAAAGTTATTATTAATTCTATAAAAACATATTGAGTAATTTTTCTGGTCTCTACTAGCTACTGACCATACATGTATGAAATAGACTGAAGAAGGACCTAATCAAGCTGATTTTCTCCAAGAAGAAACATGAGAGACAGTCATTGTGCTAAAAAAAAATAAAAAAATAACAATGTCTAGCTGATAGGGTGTTAGCCTTAGGGTTTCTAAATTTTTGTCAACATGCATCTACATTTTATTCCTCCAAGTTATGCCCAAACTTAAGAGATTTGATTTTTTAAAGTGTATAATTATTGTGTTGTTGTTGGTATTACCCATGCCTATTTTCCCCCATAAACAAAAACCTTTTTTGGTACTTCCTTTTAGAGAAAAATCATTCGTAAGACAAAGAATGCTACAAAATGTTAATTTTGTTTGACATTATGTATACACTAAGGGTTAATTAACAGTCAAGTTTAATTTTTTTCCTAATATCATTGATTTGGTTCTATGGAAAGTGTCACTAAAATCATTGTTTTTATCCTCTGAAGACTTAAAGTGTTTACAAAGGAAATCATACAACCCAAGCCATTTTTATGAAACTCAAAAGCATATGTAAAAAAAAAAAATTGCCTAGCTTTATGTGCAGTTGATTTCTTTTGGCATATTTATTTTTTGTTTATTAGAGAACTCACCTACAACAAACATAGTCAAGTGGTTTGTTTCCAGATTGTGCATTTTGTTCTATTTCAGAGCAGGGGCTCTTAAATCTGGGCAGCTGTTTTATAAATGTCTGTCTATCCCTAGTCACAGGAGGATGTTGTGACCATATGGACAGATAAGCTAAACCCTTTCACTATTGAGAAAACAAGCAGTTGAACATGGCCTATAGATGGTAATGTCTGGTTTGTGCATGGCATCGCAAGAATATTTATGAATAGCACATGATCTGGGATGCGTGTTTGTATGCGGGGTTAGGCAGAAGGAAGGGGAGGGAAGGGCTGTTTTGTATGAACAATATGTGAGCCATAATCCCTATGAGGTCTGCCCAGGTCTCATTCTTGACATCAGTGGTACTTCAAGCTGCACATGGGAATGTTGGGGAGAGGTATCCTAAGAATTACAAAAACAAGATGAGTATTTGCACGAAGCAGGTGGAGGTTATATAGCTTGGGAGGTTATCCAGGTTCATTGTGAAGGGGCCAGGGTCACATCAAGAGGAATAGGAAAGAGGGCTAATTTCAAAAGATGCGTCGTGGACTACAATGAAGTCATCTGTCTTGGAGGATCTGAAACAAAGAGTAATAAAGTCATGAAAGATGTCGAGAAAGGGATTTAGAATACACGGGAAATTGTGTAGTAGACTTTCCCTTTCGGATAAAGCATTCCAGAGTTTGTTTAGGAGTGTGGTTACTGAAAGAAGTTATACAAGTCTGGACAATGTTCACATAATCATATAATAGGAGAGACATAGGAAACAGTTTTTGTAAATAGGCTCTACAGCTGTCACTATACAATAAAGAAAAAGAGGGGTAAAAGTATTCCTTTACCTTATGAGCAAGTGCATTCAACGAAAAAGCAACTTATCCTAAAGGACAAGAGGCAGTATGCCTCAGCTCTGTTCAGAAACATCAGCTGGTTATCAGCAGAGATAACCTGAGCGTGACACTGAGTATGCTGCCCCAGCCGGCCCTGCAAAAGGACTTTTCATGTACACCTAGGGAAATGCTACACTGAAAGGGCCAATTAAATAAAAGGGTTGGTCAACCGAGCTAGCTATTTGACTAAGGTATTATGATAAACCAAGAGCACACATTTATTTGTAGTCCAATAACATAAGGTTAACCTAGTGAGAGAAGCACCTTGCTCTCCTCTCAGCATAGTGCATCACTGTGAAGAACAATAATTAGGACTGTCCAGAGAAATAACAGAAACAGAAACAACCACCACAGATGGATATTAAATTAGGGGTTACTCCATGGAGCCTCATCAGGGGTGGAAAGAGTTGTAACATTTTCATATTTAATTTATACAATTTCACTTGTACAAAATCTCTTTATCTTTTTTATTTATGTAATTGTAGTTGCTGCAAAATCATATTTTGAACGTGTACTTTTTATTATGAATACATAAATTATAGTATATATCTTACATTTTACCACCCAAGGTTTTTTTTTTTTAAGATTTTATTTATTTATTTGACAGAAAGATAGAGAGAGAGCACAAGTAGGCAGAGTGGCAGGCAGAGGGAGAGAGAGAAGCAGGCTCTCCGCTGAGCAGGGAGCCAGACGTGGGGCTCGATCCCAGGACCCCAGGATCGTGACCTGAGCCGAAGGCAGCCGCTTAAACCGACTGAGCCACCCAGGCGCCCCCACCCAAGGTTTTATACTTTAAAATCATGATTAAAATTATGCTTTTAGGGGGGGCTTAAGGGATTTTTAAAGAAAACATTTATGATACAAGGAGTGTTTTTTCCAATCTCTAATTTTGCAAAACACTTGCAAAAGAACTTCAGTGTAATGAGAAAGAGAGAAACCCAGCCTACAATTAAGGAAGCTATAGAGAATGGCACACACACATACTTGCAAAGAGTATGAGAGTATTTAGATTATTTTGGGGTCTCCTGGGTGAGGCTACAATGATTAGACTAGTGATCCACCTAATAATATGTCATCAGACTTTTATCATTCACTCATTCAATATATATCCACTGAGTATATACCATATGCTAAGCCATTTCAGTGGCTGGAAATACAATATTCCCCTGCATTCTCGAATGGAAGTATATATTAAACAAAACCAAACATCAAATAACAAGAAGTATTATGATGAGAAATAAAGCAGAGATAGTGAGGCAGCATGACTGGCCAGAGAAAGCTTTCTCAAGAGATCACATCTGAGCTGTCTGAATGACGTGAAGAAATGAGACACTATCTCCAGAAAAGGGTATTTTAAGCAGAAAAGGCCACAAAAACAAACAAACTCAGAGCAACAATAAGACCTGTGTAGCCTTAGCACAATGAATGAGGAGCAGATGGACAGAAACTGAATTCAGGGGGAGTCAGAGGCCAGACTGTAAACAGCCATATAGTCATAGTCACTGCTAGGGGTTGAATTTTGTCTGTGTCTGCCCACCCCCTCCCCCCTCCCAAAGAAAATATATGTTGAAGCCCTAACCCCCAGTACCACAAATATGACCTTATTTGGAAATAAGGTCATTGTCAGTGTAATTGGTTGTGATGATACCATCCTGGAGTAGTGTGGTTTCCATAATCCATTATGACTGGTGCCCTTAGAAAAGACATCCATGTGAAGACAGAGACACAGTGGTGAATACCATGTGGTGACAAAGGCAGAGCAGAGTTATACAGCTGTAAGTCAAAGAACACCAGAGACCTTCAGCAAACAACCCACAGCTAAGAAGAGGCAAGGAAGTATTCACCGATAGATTTGCCAACACCTGATTTCAGCCTTCTAGTGTCCAGAACCCTGAGACAATACATTTCTCTTGTTTTAAGTTACCCAGTTTGTAGCACTTTGTTACAGCATCCCTAGGAAACTGATATAGCCCATTTTTAAATTTTTAATAAACTTTATATCTTAGAGAGGTTTTAGGTTCACAGCAAAATTGGAAAAGAAGGTACAGAGAGTTCCTATATATTCTCTGCCCCACATACCACTGTCCCCTACAAGAGTGGCATATTTGTTCAAATTAATAAACCTACAATGATGCATCATTATTATCCAAAGTCCATGGTCACCTTAGGTTTCACTCTTGGTATGATACAAGCTATCGGTTTTGATAAATGTATAATGACAGATATCTAACATTGTAGTATCATACAGAATAGTTTCACTGCCTAAAAATCCTCTGTGTTCTATTTACCCTTTCTTCCTCCCTAATCTCTGAAAACCACTGATTTTATACTCTCCATAGTTTTGCCTTTTACAGAATGTCAAATAGTTGGAATCATAAATAATTGTAGCTGTTATAGTCTGAATTGGGTCCCCCTGTCCCAAATTTATTTTCTGAAGTTCTGACCCGCATTGCAACTACATTCGGAGATAGAAAATAATGAAGGTGAAATGAGGTCATAAGGATGGGGCACAAATCCAATGTGACTAGCGTCCTTCTAAGAAGGGAAAGAGACACCAGAAGCATGTGGGCACAGGGAAAAAGCCAGGGGCTGACAGCAAGAAGGTGGTTCTCTCCAAGCCAAGGACTTGGAGAGGACTTAGGAGAAACAAACTTATTTATACCTTGATCTTGGACTTCCAAACTCCAGAACTGTGAAATAAATTTATGTTTAAGCCATCCAGTCTGTGCTATTTTGTCATGGCAGCCTTGGAGACCAATACAATATAGCCTTTGCAGATTGGCTTCTTCCACTTAATAAGATGTATTTAAGGTTCCTCTATGTTTTTCCAGGGCATGATAGCTCATTTGTTTTTTAGGGTTGAATGACATTCCATTGTCCGGAAGTGCCACAGTTTATTTACCCATTCCCCTACTGAAGGACATTTTGGTTGTTTCCAGGTTTTGACAATTACGTATAAAGCTTCTGCAAAGATTCCTGTGCCGGCTTTTTGTGTGAATGGAAGTTTCAACTCATTTGGGTAAATTCCAAGGAATGTGATTGCTGGATTGTATACTAAGAATATGTTGAGGTTGGTAAAAAAAACTGCCACTGTAGTCCAAAGTGACTGTCCCATTTTTTACTCCCACCAACAATGAATGAGAGTTCCTGTTGCTCCACAATGTGATTAGGTTTCTGTCAGTGTTTTGGATTTGGGCCATTGTAGTCAAAGTGTAGTGGTATCTTGTTGTTGTTCTGACTTGGAATCCTCTAAAGGTATATAATGTTAAGCATCTTTTACTATGTTTATTTGCCATTTGTATATCTTTGGTGAGGTGTTACTTTGCCTTTTTTTATGTTACAGATGATGGGAATATATTGGAGAGGTTTGGGGAAGGAGAAACATGATCTTACTTCTGTCTTAAAAGTGTAATTTGGACTAATGTATGGCAAAGTGACCTGAGGGGGAGAGATGGTCACAAGTGGTAAGAGGAGAAGAGGCACAGAAATTAGTTTGTCAATTTGGAGGTTATTACTGTAGTCCAGATGGCTTGCTTCAAAAGAATAGAACTGCAAAGAAGGAAAAGTGATCAGCTTATATACAAATACTAATAGATGTCTTTCATATAAAACCTGATTACTTTTATCCATTTCGTACACACACTATAGATTTCCTATTGGATGAGATGTGTTAGGTGAGAGGCAGAAAGCAGCAAAAGGTAAGGGGTATCTAAACAAGTCGGTAATTGTTGGTGCTGTTTGCTGTGTTATAAAGCTATGTCATAGGAGCAGTTTTAGGAGTAAAAATCAACATGATTTATTTGAGGTTCAACCCAATTCTTAATTTTTACCTTCAGACTGGTGTTACTTGGAAAACATGGGTTATTGATATACCTGCTTATCATTAATGAGAATTAAAGAATAAGTTATGAAAATTTATGTAAATAATTTTTCATGCTGGTTTATAATTCTGTAGTCAGGGCATTATCGTATGGAGTATATTCACCAACAGCAAGATTATCAATATTCTTGGATGAATAAATGTTCATTCGTAACACATTTCCATAATAGGAATCCTCCCCAATGGCACTTGTGACATTTTGAGCTGGATAACTATTGTAGGGAGCGGTCTTATGCATTGTTGGGTGTTTAGCAGCATCTCTGCCCTCTACTTTCTAGATGTCAGAAGAACACTTCACCACAGTTGTGACAATCAAAATTATCTCCAGACATTATCAAGTGTCCCCAGGGTGGAGGCAAAAATTATCCTGTTTGAGAGTTCCTGCTCTATAGTAAGCATGGAATGATTTCAAGTTGACTATAAAGCTATGGTTTTCAATTTGTGTTACAAGGGATTCTAAAATGCTGAGGAGATTTTATTTGAAAGTGTTTCATAGCTAAGGCACTAAAACAGGGAAAAAAATGAAAATCACATAAGACCAAAAATAATATATAAATCATATAATTTATGTACACACACACACATACACACACACACATAAAACCAGAGTCTAAGGAGGAAAACACAAATACAAACTAAATTTACTGATATGTATTTATGATAGTGAAAGCAAGAATTAAATCTTTTTAGTTCCCCATAACATCTCAAGTATTATGTCAGTTTGTGGATGGAAAACCATAATGAAAGAAGAAATGCAAATTTCTCTGCTTTAAGGGTTAATATGAAAATATAATGTTAGTTATATAAATAGCATCATCATAGCAGAAATTACATTTGATCCAAAAGAGAGATCATAAATTGAAAATAGGAATAGTCTTACTCAGGTGACATTTCTAAGATTTCTAAGATATAAAAGATATTACTAAAGTAGCTAGAGATTTTGATAATAACGAAAGAAATTATCTATGAGAAAGGCTTAAGAAGAAAAATTTAGTGAAATTTGAAATGAAATCTTAGGATTTGAATAAGCTCAGAAAAAATTTAAAGGATGACAAACTTAAAGCAGTATATATAGATGGCATTTGGGGGGTATGGAGTAAAAAGTGTATTTTCAAATTTACTTTAGAATAGATTTGTTTAATATATAAAAAAAATAATTTTGATATTCATGTACAGACATACCTTGGAGATATTGCAGGTTTGGATCCAACCATGGCAATAAAGCAAATATCCCCCAATTAAGTAAATCGAATGAATTTTTTGGTTTCCCAATCCACATAAAGTTATATTTACAGTACACTGTAGTATATTAAGTTTGCAATGGCATTATGTCAAAAAAACAATATGTGTACCTTAATTTAAAGAGACTTTATTATTTAAAAATGCTAGCTATCATCAGAGCTTTTAGTGAATCATAGTCCTTTTGTTGTTGGAGTGTCTTGCCTCAATGTTGATGGCTGCTGACTGATCAGTGTGGTGGGTGCTGAAGGGTGGGGGGCTGTGGCAATTTTTAAAAATAGAACTATAATGAAGTTTGATGCAAAAGTTGACTCTTCCTTTCACAAATAATTTCTCTGTAGCATGAGATGTTTGATAGCATTTTGTCCATAGTAGTACTTCTTTCAAAATTGGAGTCCATCCTCTCAAATCCTGCTGCTGCTTTATTAACTAAGATTATGTAATATTCTACATACTTTATTGTCATTTCAACAGTCTCTGCAGCACCTTCACCAGGAGTAGATTCCATCTCAAGAAACCACGTTCTTTGCTCATTCGGAAGAAGCAACTCCTCATCCATTCCTCTTTGATCATGAGATGGCAGCGATTCAGTCCCATCTTCAGGCTCCACTTCTGATCCTAGTTCTCTTGCTATTTCCACCACATCTGCAGTTACTTCCTCCACCAAAGTCGTGAAGCCCTCAACGTCATCCATGAGGGTTGGAATCAAATTCTTCCAATTCCTGTCCATGTTGATATTTTGACCTCTTCATGAAACACGAATGTTATTAATGGCATCTAGAATGGTGAATCCTTTCCAGAAGGTTTAAATTTACTTTGAAGAAGTCAAAATCACTGCTTGATCCATGGACTACAGAATGGATGTTGTGTTAGCAACCATGAAAACAACATTCATTCCATTGTACATCTCCATCAGAGCTCTTGGGTAATCAGGTGCATTGGCAATGAATAATAATATTTTGAAAGGAATGTTTTTTTCTGATTTGCTTTTTTTCTGAGCAGTAGTTCTCAACAGTGGGATTAATATACCCAGTAAACCATGTTGTAAAGAGATGTGCTGTCATCCAGGCTTTGTTGTTACATTTTAGAGTACAGGCAGAGTAGATTTAGTGTAATTCTTAAGGGCCCCCAGCTTTCAGAATGGTAAATGAGCATTGGCTTCAACTGAAAGTCACCAGTCACATTAGTCCCTAACAAGAAAGACAGACTATCCTTTGACGCTTTGAAGCCAGGCATTGACTTCTCCTCTCTAGCTATGAAGTCCTAGATGGCATCTTCTTCCAATAGAAGGTTGTTTCATTTACATTGAAAATCTGTTGTTTGGTGTGGCCATTGTCATTAATTATCTTAGCTAGGTCTTCTGGATAACTTGCTGCATTTTCAGCACCAGCACTTGCTGATTCATTTCACTTTTATGTTACAGATATAGCTATTTTCTTAAACCTCATGAACCTTTTTTTTTTTTTTCTGTAGGTTTCTAAACTTTTTCAGCCTTTATAGAATTGAGAAGAATTAGGCCTTTGCTCTGGATTAGGCTTTCAGTCAATGGAATGTTGTGGCTGGTTTGATCTTCTCTCCAGACCCCTAAAACTTTTTCCATATCAGCAATAAGACTGTTCAGCTTTCTTATTATTTGTGTGTTCACTGAATTAGCATTTTTAATTTCCTTCAAGAACTTTTCTTTTTCATTCACAATTTGGCAAACTGTTTGGTACACGAGGCCCTGCTCTCAGCCTCTCTCAGCTTTCAACATGCCTTCCTCACCAAACTTAATCATTTCTAGTTTTTTAAAGTGAGAGACATACTACTTTTTCTCTTGAACATCCAGAGGCCATTGTGGGGTTATTAATTGGCCTAGTTTCAGTGTTGTTGTGTCTCAGGGAATAGGGAGGCCTGAGGAGAGGGGAGAGATGGGGAAACAGCTGGTCGGTGGAATGATCAACATTTATTGAGTTCACCATCTTCTATGGGTGCAGTTTGTGGTACCCCAAAACAATTAGAAGAATAACATCAAAGATCATTGATCACAGATTATCATAACAAATATAATGACAAAGAAAAAGTTTGAAATATTTTAGAAATTGTTAAAATGACACAGAGGCATGAAGTGAACAAATGTTGCTGGAAAAAAGCCACCAAATGACTTGCTCAAAGCAGGGTTGCCACAAAAGTTCATTCTGGGGGCACCTGGGTGGCTCAGTCGTTGGGCGTCTGCCTTCGGCTCAGGTCATGATTCCGGGGTCCTGGGATCGAGCCCCACATTGGGCTCCCTGCTCCGCGGGAAGCCTGCTTCTCCGTCTCTCACTCCCCCTGCTTGTGTTCCCTCTCTCACTGTCTCTGTCAAATAAATAAATAAAATCTTTAAAAAAAAAAAAAAAAAAAAGTTCATTCTGTAAAAAAGGCAGTATGTGTGAAGGGCAATACAGTGAAGTGCAGTAAAATGAGGTAGGCCTGTAATTATGTTTTAAAACGCATAGGGACAGAAACTATTTTACATATCCGTTCATTAATACATATTCTACCTAATATATAGACACAATTAAGTACCTGTGGATATAACATCAAACAAAATAGACAAATAATTCTTGTGTGGGAGATAGATAATAAATGAAGTAAATAGTGATGGCGTGATCCTTGCAGATATCTGGGGTAGAGAGACTGCAAAGGCAAAGACACCAAGGTGGTGGCATTCCTGGCTTGTTTGAAAAATAATAAAAAAAGACCAGTCTGGTCAAAGTGGAGTGAATGAGAAAGAAGTCATTAGGAAGCGAGTGATGAGGGGTGACAGAGAACTCCTTTATACTGAACGACAAGGGGAAAGCTTTTACTTCATATGGGAAGGGAAGTCCTTGAAGGTTTTCATTTTGTTTTTTTTAAAGATTTTATTTATTTGACAGAGAGAGACACAGCAAGAGAGGGAATACAAGCAGGGGGAGTGGGAGAGGGAGAAGCAGGCCTCCCGCTGAGCAGGGAGCCCGATGTGGGGCTCGATCCCAGTACCCTGGGATCATGACCTGAGCAAAAGTCAGACGCTTAACGACTGAGCCACCCAGGTGCCCCCCTTGAAGGTTTTGGAGAGAATTCATAATATGATATTACTTATCTTTTAAAGGTTTACTCTGGGGCGCCTGAGTGGCTCAGATGGTTAAGCATCTGCCTTTGGCCCAGGTCATGATCCCAAGGTCTTGGGATGGAGCCCCACATTGGGCTCCTGGCTCAGCGGGGAGCCTGCTTCTCCCTCTCCCTCTGCCTCTCCCCCCTGCTCATGCTCTCTCTCTCTGTATCTCTGTGTCTCAAATGAATAAATAAAATCTTAAAAAAATAAAGGGTTACTCTGCATGCTATGTCAAAAATATATTTAATGTTAGGGGCGCCTGGGTGGCTCAGTTGGTTAAGCATCTGCCTTCGGCTCAGGTCATGATCTCAGGGTCCTGGGATTGAGCCCCGCATTGGGCTCCCTGCTCAGCAGGGAGTCTGCTTCTCCCTCTCCCTCTGCCTGCCACTCCCCCTGTTTGTGCTCTCTCTCTCTCTCTCTGTCAAATAAATAAAATCTTAATATATATATATATATATATATATATATATATATATATATATATATATATATATTTTAATGTTAGGAAATAAAGTTTAATGTAAAAACTGAAAATAATGTCACTATAATGATTTGAATTAGAAATGAAATAGAGAATAGTTAAAGGTAGAATAAAGTCATTAATGAAACATAAATAGTACAGCCCCAAAACTGAAAGGATAATTATATATACTATTAAATTCCTTAGATTAAATTGAAAAATTAATTGCATTCTATTATTTTACAAATTACTATATGAAATAACCTAGGTGTAACCAGACTTACTGAATCAGGATATCTGGGGTAGGGCCTGGACCTAAGTACATGTTTTTAGAAAATGCTCCACAGGTGTTTCTGATAAACAATACTTAGAACCATTGCAACAAATTTATAACGAGAATTAGTTGGAGTCATTCAGTGACAAAATTTCTCTGTGACAGTATTTTCATGCCAGAGACCTTTCTAAATATCACACATAAAATTTTGATATAAATCTTGTAAAATTCTTTGCTGAATTCAAGATGTTAGGATTTCTATATCCACTGGCCTACGTGACACAATGGTAATGGAAAGGAAATTATTTTGGTATGATTTGCACAATGTAAGTTCATGTTGGTGCCTAGTGATCAACACTATAATTGTGAAATGCTCACAAACCGTCTGCTGCATACTCTGTTTTAGAATTGTGCCAAAGACACATGTCAAGTTCATTGGCTAATTGGTACGTAGTTTTAAAATCCCCTTGTTTCCCATTTTGGAAAATTGCAATAATATTTAACTTCATTCTTTTGGATGTGGGCCGTTCTCTGTGGTTTCTTTCCTTGACTATTGTTCTGAAAGTACATATGCTTCTGTACTTCTGATTTGTAGATGTGAGCTTTCTTATAAATATTAGATTAGTTTCGTGTATTGTTTTATTCCCTGACCTGGGCATCAATATTTGAGTGTGATAATTTAAAAAAAAAAAATTTTTGCCCATTGTTTACAGTTTGACTACACTTCTTTCTGGAGATGATAAAAACTAATTAAGGAGAAGCAGGGGTATGCTCTTGGTCATCAAGTGATACTTCATTGTTTCTTTATTCAATAGGATCCATTTGCTTGCTTTAAGAAATTTATTCAATTTTTTTAACTTTTTTTTTTTTTTTACCTTATTAATTCCAGTCATTTGCTTCTGTGGCTTGTTTAGAAATGCCCAATTCATATTTTGCTCTTTCCGATTTTTCTGAAGTTATTTAAATTATGATATCATAAAATTTAAATTTAAATTCTGATGGTGGTTTTTCAGATAACAGTTCTCACAGGAGCATAATCATCAACAAAAACAGCAATCTTTTATTGATGGTTATCAGATGCCAGGTATATATTTAGCATTTTAAGTGCATTATCTCATTTAATATTCATGAGATTAGAACTACCTTCGTATGTTATATAAATTTCCCAGAGCTGTGCAGGTAAAAGACATAGAATTAACATTTTCTTTTTTTCTTTTTTGCTTGTTTTGTTTTTTAATTGATAGACTTGCTCTTAGTGCACTTTTGGTTTCAGAGAAAAATTAAGCAGGAAGTAGGGAGAGTTCTCATATACACCTTTCCTGTTACCCCAGTTCCCCTACCATTAAAATCTTGCATTAATGTGGTACATTTGTTATGATGATGAGCCAATATTGAATCATTATTAAGCAAAGTTTATAGTTTGCATTAAGGTTTACTCTTTGTGCTGTACATTTTATGGGTTTTGAAGAAGGTATGATGATATATATCCACCGTTACAGTGTCATACAGAATAGTTTTACTGTCCTAAAATATTCCCTACGATCCACATATTTATCCACCCCTCTTTCCCCTTGAGCCCCTGGTTGGTAACTTTTTACTGTCTCCGTAGTTTCGCCTTTTCCAGAATGTCATAAAGTTGGAATAACATAGTATGTAGCTTTTTTCATTTGGATTCTTTCACTTAACAATATGTATTTAAGATTCCTCCAGGTCCTTTCATGGCTTAGTAGCTTGTTTCTTTTTAGTGCTAAATAATATACCAACGTCTGGATGTACACAATTTACCCATTTTTCCATTGAAGGACATCTTGACTGCTTCTAATTTTTGATGATTATGAATAAAGCTGCTATAAACACTTATGATATACACGGTTTTGTGTAGATGTAAGTTTTCTACTCATTTGGGTAAATACCAAGGAGCATGATTGCTGAATTGTATAGTAAGAGTATGTTTAGCTTTCTAAGAAACTGCCAGACTCTCTTCAAAAGTGGTTATACCATTTTTTATTTCCACCAGCAATGAATGAGGGTTCTTGTGGCTTCTTATCCTTGCCAGTATTTGGTGTTTTCTGTGTTTGGGATTTTGACCATTCTAATATGTGTGTAGTAGTATCTCATTGTTGTTTTGATTTCGAATCCTCTAATGACATATGCTGTTGAATATTTTTTCATGTGCTTATTTGCCATTTGTATATCTTTGCTGAGGTGTCTGTTCAGATCTTTTGTCCACGTTTTATTTGTTTCATTTTTTTCTAATTATTAAGTTTTAAGAGTTCCTTGCATTGGCTCTTCTGGGTACTAGATATTCTTCTATACACTTTCCATATACTATCTCAGTTACATCAAGTTTTAATATTTTATAAATTAATACTTACCAATCTAAATTTAGAATTATAATAATAAGTGGAGTGTCTTTACTCTTAGCAAGTTCTCTAGTCATTTATTAGAGATATCTTTTTATGTGTATTTTCTTTCTCAGGTAAGACTATTATAAAATCTTCTTTCTATGAAAATCACTGTAAAAGCATGCCAAATAAAATTTTAAATTAAGGAATACTTTCAAAGAAATATACTTGTGTAGTCAGTCATTCAAATTAGTGTAACATTACTACCAAGCAGCAATCTTTATCAAATCAATAAATATTTTTTAAACACCTTACAAATGTGAGACACTGTGTTTTTTGTTTTTGTTTTTTTAAGTAAAACTTTGTCTTCTTCAAAGATCTGAGGTTGTAGGGCATGAAGAAATATAACTACTTGGTGTAAGTATTGTAGGTATTTTTCCTTTAAAAGTGGTTTTGATAAGGAAAAATCTGTGTCCTAAGATGGCTGACCAAGCCAGCAAGGGAGTCCCAGTCCCTGCCCCGGGGCTCTTCCTGGGTCTTCTCTCTGCTCTGCTTCCCACGTGCGCCAATCCGGGTTCCTCTCCCTGCCCCACTTCCCACGCCAGCCAAGAGTGACCAGTGTGCTGAAGTAGAAATGTATAAGTTACCCCCTTCGTTTGTGCTCAGGGCTCAGACCCTCCTCTGAACCTGCCAGCCTTAAATAAACCTCCTATCCCATCTCCGGGTGCCGCTTAGTTCTTCCGTCGGGCGATCCTGTCCAGGTTCCATAATAGTTTCATCCTTGAAATCCTGGGAAACATTTTTTTTTCCCTCAGATTAAATTACCTCCTTTTGCTTTACTATTTTCGCTTTAACCTCAAAAATACCTTTCAGCCTAAAGCCAACTAGAAATTTAATGAATTTTGTGTTCACAGAGTATAAAATAAATTTTCTCAAATATAATGTTTTCTGTGGAAAAAAATAGCCTATGAGAAAAGTAGCTGTTAAGTAAAGAAAAAAATCTTTTAAATATGTGTGCATATTTTATTGATTGATTTGATTTGATTTTTAAAATTTTGAATCTTGGTTTCATTTCTTGACTAATTATTAAAAACATTATGCCAGGCTCATATAATAAAATCAATGATACTAAATAATTACCTAACCTTAGTTGTAAATCATACTTCTCATAACATTTATTTTCCCTAGAACAGCTTTCTTATCTGTAGTAAATAATATTTGCTAAAATCAATAAGGAACAACTTTGTTTTATTAAACTGATTTATATATATATATATATATATATATATATATATAGGCTATAATTGTGTCAATTAAACAATAAAGTAAAAGAAATACAAAAGTATTTGCCTAAATAAAACCATTTTCTTCTCACCTCCTTCAGTTCTCACCAAAGACCACATGAGATTTAGCAGAAAAAAACTGGAGAACACAGAGTTAAAACTGGCTTTCCTAATACAATCTGAGTATTCACTGGTAGACATATCTCTGATCCATCTTCCTTTTAAAAATGCTTTAAGTGCCATTTTCATGCTGACAACTCTTATATGTATTTCCTGACTTGGGACATACGTTCTAAACTCCAAACTTATCCATCTGCTGCTGTGAAATCTTGTTGGACATCTTCCTGGTAAATTAAACTGAACTTTGCTTCTCTGTTTCCACCTGCCTACAATCTGTTTCTATTCCAGCCTATTTCATTTCCACCCTACTTTGCTCATCATCTCCTATGAACATTCCATCAGAAGTTTTTTCCCTCTGTTTGAAATATGTCTTGAATCTGCCCGATAATCAACCTCCAATTTTGCTTTTTAATAATTTATCACCAGAGTTCCCAGTGACATTTTTTACATCGAATATTCTGTCATCGTGCTGCTTTAAGCCTTCTAAGAGGCATCTATGGCAACTGAAATTTACCATGGTTTGTGGATGGATTCTTTTTTTTAAATTTTTTTTATTGTTATGTTAATCACCATACATTACATCATTAGTTTTTGATGTAGTGTTCCATGATTCATTGTTTGTGTATAACACCCAGTGCTCCATGCAGAACGTGCCCTCTTTAATACCCATCATCAGGCTAACCCATCCTCCCACCCCTCTCCCCTCTAGAACCCTCAGTCTGTTTTTTAGAGTCCATCGTCTCTCATGGTTTAACTCCCCCTCCGACTTCTTCCCCTTCATTCTTCCCCTCCTGCTATCTTCTTTTTTTTTTTTTAACATATATTGTATTATTTGTTTCAGAGGTACAGATCTGCGATTCAACAGTCTTGCACAATTCACAGTGCTCACCATAGCACATACCCTCCCCAATGTCTATCACCCAGCCACCCCATCCCTCTCACCCCCCACACTCCAGTGGATGGATTCTTATAGGTTCTAGGCCTGTAAGATTAATCTTCTCCTAGTCATGCTCTTGCTCAGTGAATTGCATACTAGTTCTTTTCAAAGTGTCATTCCTGCCAAGCTCATTCCAGCATCTAGGCTTTTTCACATGTCTCAGTCATCAAAGCAGTTGTATACAGCTATATGTTTGGATGATAAAAGCTGGGTACCTTATGGATTGAGAAGACAGGAATTGCAAATGAGGACAAACTTTATGAAAACAAGTATTATAAAATTATACAAATGTTGTAATATTAACCTAATTTTAATTATCACTGGACTGTATTTTTTCCTTTGTGTACTATACCTGGATATCCAAAAGTTGCTTTACATTTTTAAACTTACGAAATTCTATGGGGCGCTTGGGTGGTTCAGTTGGTTAAGCTTCCAATTCTCCATTTCCACTTGATTTCCATGATCTCTCAGGGTTATGAGATCAGGACCCCCAGTGTGCTCTGTGCTGGGCGTGGGGCCTGCTTGGGATTCTCTGTCTCCCTCTGCCCCCCTCTTCCCCTATAAATAAATAAATAAATAAATAAACAAATAAAGTCAGTTATGAATTTCTACCTTGTACTAGATCATTTCCAATATTCAAATAAATTAATTATGAATTTTAGATTATTTGAGATGTAATTTTGCTTACATCTCTCTTAACTTATATTCTGAAAATAGTGTATACCTTTGTAAAAAGCATGATTATTAGCAGCAGTAATAACAGTATTCTTTTGTTAGTAGTTTAAGAGACACAATTTACTTATTTCATTATTTCTGATAGCCATACCTCTGCTGGGCATTTGTAACTATGTATTATGTAAAATCAATACCACTTAGTGAATTAGCCTTCTTTTCCTTCTTCTAAATGTATATTTCTCTAATAACAAATAAGTGGAGAAAATGGTGATTAAATGCTTATCTGAGACATCTGAAATCATCATCATCTCTACCGTCATGTCTGAATAGGTAAATTTAACACACTGAGGTCATGAACATTATGTTATCATCATCCTTAATGTATTTTGAATATCGACTACAGAACAGGACTCTTTATAGCTGCCTGCTTTAAGGTACTTTCCCATCACGCTTAAATGTAATCCCCTGGAGTGATTATGTGTGAATAATTCAGAAAATTGCACCATGCTTGGGGTTTTAAAGCCACACACTGAAATCCAATACAAGCTTCATATGATTGGAGCCAATGTACTACATCTACCTTAGTGATACCCCTGAAAAGTATAGATCTAGTGAAGAATTCACATTTGTTGCTTATATTTTGAGTGTCAGGCAAATAGAAAGCCATCCTAGAAATTTAAATATCATACATGGATTATGTACCCAGACATTCAGCAGAAACAAAATTAAATTTAGAATAACACAGAAGCCTATATAAGTATAAATATATCACTGGCACCAAATTAACTAGCAATCTGATATGTGCACTTAGATATGTATGTATGTATATATGTATAAATGTGTGTGTACACACACATATTTAAACATAGGTGCATGTATATTAAAGCATTTCTGTTGATTGATGTTTTATGGATATAATATGTCACACTAGAATAAAATATCAATGTCTAAGGAAATGGTTGTTTGAATATATTAATCATTATCTGATGTAACATATTTTTATACTTCCCTCTCCCTAGAAGTATTCCTTTAAAAAGAAAAAAAGTTTCCCCAAGATTTAAAAACTCCATTTGTAAAAAAAAAGCTCGTGATTGCGTTCCTTTATATTATAACGATGAGGAATGGCCCATCTCATCACACAGTCGGGCTGAACGTGGATAAATGTTGATTGAGTGTCCACTTCACAAAACATCCAACTAGAACAGTGTTTCATTCAGAAATTGTGAGCTTGAAGGGCGCCTGGGTGGCTCAGTTAAGTGGCTGCCTTTGGCTAAGGTCATGATCCCAGGGCGCTGGGATCAAGCCCCGTGAAGGGCTCCCTGTTCAGTGGGGAGTCTGCTTCTCCCTCTCCCTCTGCCTGCCGCTCTGCCTACTCTCTATCTCTCTCTATCTCTGTCAAATAAATAAATAAATAAAATCTTAAAAAAAAAAAGAAAAGAAATTGCGAGCTTGAAATTGCTACATAATGTTGGGAAAGGCAATCCACCAGGTACAATTTGGTGGGCTGTACAGTTTCTGTTTCTTCGTAAATGAAGTTTTAATGGAACACAGCCACCTTCACACTCCTTTGTTTATGTATTTTCTTTTATTTTATTATGTTATGTTAATCACCATACATTACATCATTAGTTTTTGATGTAGTGTTCCGTGATTCATTGTTTGCGTATAACACCCAGTGCTCCATTCAGTACATGCCCTCTTTCATACCCATCACCAGGCTAACCCATCCCCCCACCTCCTCATCTCTAGAACCCTCAGTTTGTTTTTCAGAGTCCATAGTCTCTCATGGTTCTTCTCCCCCTCCAATTTCCCCCCCTTCATTCTTCCCCTCCTGCTATCTTCTTCTTCTTTTTTTTTTTTTAACATATAATGCATTACTTGTTTCAGAGGTACAGGTCTGTGATTCTACAGTCTTACACAATTCACAGCGCTCACCATAGCTCATACCCTCCCCAGTGTCTATCACCCAGCCACCCCATCCCTCCCACCCCCCACCACTCCAGCAACCCACAGTTGGTTTCCTGAGATTAAGAATTCCTCATATCAGTGAGATCATATGATACATGTCTTTCTCTGCTTGACTTATTTCACTCAGCATAATACCCTCCAGTCCCATCCACGTTGTTGCAAATGGCAAGTTTTCATTCCTTTTGATGGCTGCATAATATTCCTGTGTGTGTGTGTGTGTGTGTGTGTGTGTGTATACACCACTTCTTCTTTATCCATTCATCTGTCGATGGACATCTTGGCTCTTTCCACAGTTTGGCTATTATGGACATTGCTGCTATAAACATCGGGGTGCGCATACCCCTTGGGATCCATGCACAGCAAAAGAAACAGTCAACAAAACCAAAAGACCACCGACAGAATGGGAGAAGATGTTTATGTATTTTCTATGGCTGCTTTTACACTACAATAGCAGTGCTAAATAGTTGCTCAGAAACCTTATGGCCTTGCTATCCAACCCCATATGGAAAATAGCTTGCCACCCCCTGGTTTAGGTGAATATGTTATATTGTAGTAATAATAAACATAATATAATTTAGCTGAATTATGTTTTTGTACCTCATATGTATCATTAGCTTTTTAATTTTCCCATGTAATTATAACTAGCTACATGTATATTAAATATTTCATGTTTCAAAATAAATTTAAATTACTTTGAAAATTCTAGTTATCGACAGCCTTAAAATGCTTCATATAGTCCTATCAATATATAGAATATGGAGGATAAGACTTTCCTTTGACATTAAATTCAACTTACAGGCATAGATTCTAATATTCTAGTATTCACTTCAGGAAAGTGTTTAGTAAAACTGCCCATTTCAAGTGCAGAAAACATGAATGCTTGAAGCAGTTTGCGGGTATCTGTTCAAGGTTTTTTACTTTAACTAATGATTAATGACATGTTTCAGTAGTTCTTAGATGTATATCAATTTACAAAGATATATAGTAATAATATAGCAATTGTCATTATGTCAATCAGCCTTTTAAAAATGAGCATTTTTTTATTCTAGACAGATTTTCAACTTCTTTGTACAATGTGCTTTATTAAATCTTTAACTACCTGGTAATGATTACTATTTTAAGTGTTTGAGCAAGCTAAGGTAAAAATCTTTCCAGAAACATAACTAGCATAGAATATAAGCTAATGAACAACAGAGAACATTGTCTTTGGACTGTGAAAGCAAAGTTCTCTTACTAAAGTTGGACTAGATATTTTTTAATAATTCAAATCTTTTGGAATTACATATTTTAAAAAAATCTATAATTGAAACAGACTTACAAATGAATCAACCTGAGTATTAACCAAAGAAAACAATTGACCTAAATAAAACACAAAATTTTAGTAAGAAGAAATGAAAATAAATGAATATTGCAGGACCACTATAGACCATCTGTATTTTATATTATATACAATCTCTATCTATAAGCCACATATATTCTACATATTATGCTAAACCTTCAGCAAAAATAACAAAATTGCTTTAAAGTGAATTATCTTTTTAAAAAGTGATCATAGTTCCACATTTTTTATCCTAAGGAATCTTCTTCAGATAACACACAAAGATAAAAACTTTTGGTATTTAAAAATGAACAATGAAATTTGTAAACAGTATCCCTATAATTTTCCAAGTGGATTTGGCAAAATACCTTATAATTTTATAATAAAATTCTATTCTATAACTAAGTTAAACTCAATCTGACACATGTTTTAGTATGTATGAGCTGCCGGAGTCCAGCTCCAGCCGGGGTGGGTCTCCCGTAGGAAAGGACGGCGTCGGCGAATGAGGAGACGCAGACACAGGATCAGGTTGCAAGCATCTCCTCCTGACAGCCTTGGAGGAACTTTATTTATATGTTAGGATTTTTTTGTTTTTCCATACTTTCGTAACATGTGATTATGTTTTTTCACAATTGATTGAGATAATCTTAGATCATTTTCTGGATTACAGACATAGCCTTCTTTTATTTTTCCTTTGTTTTTTTTTGTTTTTTTTTTTAAAGATTTTATTTATTTATTTGACAGAGAGAGATATAGTGAGAGAGGGAACACAAGCAGGGGGAGTGGGAGAGGGAGAAGCAGGCTTCCTGCGGAGCAGGGACCCCGATGCGGGGCTCGCTCCCAGGACCCTGGGATCATGACCTGAGCCGAAGGCAGACGCTTAACGACTGAGCCACCCAGGCGCCCCTTATTTTTCCTTTGTAATGATTAACATGACCTTTATTGATTTCCACTTATTGACTTTCGCTAAAACTAAAAAACAATACGCAAAGAGAAGGGTGCTAGACAGAGCGTGACCGTCTTGCTATTTTGTTCCATAGCGCAGGAAATATAGTGAACTGTGGAACAGCCTGAGCTGTTCCTTTCTTAGAATCTTGCTGCTTCTGAGGCGCCTGGGGGGCCTCGTGGAATTAGTTTCATTATGATTGCTTAGATAGGCGTAACTAAGGTGAGTAGTCACTTTATCATGAAACCCCAGAAATAGTCCCACAATTATAAAGATTGCCATAAACAAAATGAAAGAGAATAGCAGGAGCCAGCTGTGGAGTCTCCTGTTTTCAGGATCGTCCCCCATACTTGGACTTTGTCAAACAGCATGAGTAGCTTGGCTCGCGCCAATGAGCCATCAATTAATTTAGGTAGCATCATAAAATCCCAGAGATATATTATATTAAAGTTATAAATAGGATATCCGTAAAAGCCAACTTTAATTATAATATAGGAGCCTGCTTGGGATTCTCTCTCTCTCTCTCCCTCTGTCCTCCTCCTTCCCTCTAAATAAATAAATAAATAAATAAACAGTAGGAATTATTGCTGGAAGTTGGGAATTTTATTTGAAAAGTTCAACTGGAACATAAGAATTATTAAAGATCTATGGTATTTCCAAAACAATATCTGTAAGCAAAAATAACAACAAAACCTATATGACCATTAGCTTTAAATCGGGGGGGGGGGTCTGAATAATTATCTGAAGGAGAAAGGATTAAAAGGTAATAGAAAGTTTTAATTTAGTGACAAGCCTCAATGGAATAATCTTTCAGAAGAAAAAGATTAGAGACTACACCAATTGTAAAATATTTTATAGCGTGATTTTAAACCCTTCAAATAGCATTAACAACATTTTAAATTACAGTGAAGAATCAGGAAAATCCATAAACACTGAGAAGTTGAAAATATGTTAACTTATGTGGACCTTGTGTTTCAGAGAAGAGGAGGAATATTGCTACAGTTGCTGCTCCATAAATAGCTATTGTCTTTCTCTAATTCTTGGGTAAATTTTGATTCTGCCAGAGAAAATAATACATATTCTACTTACTTTGAGTAAAGAAAATGTTGCAAACATTGGTCATAAACTGACACTGAAACAAATCTGACACTGACTAAATAACCATTGAGAAAATTATTTTTTCTTCTATTGCTTTAAATAAAAACAAATTTTCCATGGGGGGGAAAAACAGTGTAAAAAAGTAGATACATTCTGATTTCTTATCTAACCCCAGCTGTCGAGAATAGATACACATTAATTCCTAATTAATATATGAATTAGCTGCTAAAGAATTTAAGCATATTTTCAGCTGTATAAAGGTAATTATGTTTATCAATAAAATAAAATGTGTTAGTCTACCACTATAATTATAGATACTTATGAAAAAAGATAACAAAAACCTTTAAAAATTTTTGTTAGCATTATTAGTATATCAGGAAAATGTCTTGTGTCAGCTTTAGAATTAAGAAATCAAGACTACTGGGAACTTCATGAATGAATGAAACTAACATTTACAGTACGATTATCTTATATTCTTGCATCTTATATACTTCTGAAACATCTTATATACTTCTAAAACTTCTAAAACTCTGGGACTATGAATGCATAATCATTCACATTTCAGGACCTGAAAAAACTAAGGTCCTCATAGAAATTAAGGAACTTGTGACCTGAACATAAGTGTTTGTGTT
The DNA here is from genome assembly GCF_964656455.1 of Halichoerus grypus. Taxonomy (NCBI): domain Eukaryota; kingdom Metazoa; phylum Chordata; class Mammalia; order Carnivora; family Phocidae; genus Halichoerus; species Halichoerus grypus. The sequence goes on along the minus strand of NC_135712.1, from coordinate 33,202,467 downwards.
TGATTAAAGCCATGCATGCCTGAATCTCGGGTTCCTCCCTTTATTCTAGAAGTTTCTCTTTGGTTCGTTGATCTGGTTGTCCCATGAAGAGTATGATCTTCGTGGTTTTCTCCAGATGACCTGCTTAAGAAACATTTAGACAATTCATTGCCAGTATTGAATTTGGGTAGAAATGTATGAATATCACATCAACCATGCTAACATTTCCTTTATTCTTATATAAAGTCAGAAATGTGTGAAAAAGAGTGTCAGAAATAAGTTACACTCACAGAACTCTCTAAAGAATAGATTGCAACATCATAAATCTAGGAATAGTGAAATGTTCTTGATATTCTCTCAAGAATGTTAGGATGAATGGCCTGATTTGGATCTCATGGCCAGATAGTCTCAGACTATAAAGTGGTCGTTGACATGTCAAGTGACTCCAGAGATCTTTAAGCAACAAAATGATGTTTTCTTTTATCTTCTTTCCTTTATAAATACAGAACACACACACACACAGAGCAAATACTGGTATAGCATATATCATTTTCCTAGTTGTCTGAATAAAATTGATTAGCACTAAATCACACTTAAAAAAACTGGAAGAGCTCCAAAATAAAAGCATTTGCAAAAATCAGAATGATAATGTTGCTCATGTTAGTAAAGGCAGCAGTTAATTATTAATTTTCAGCTAGATTAATTGTTAGCAGTGTCACTTTTACTCATGATATAAAATAGAAGAAATTTTTTTCATGTTTTTGCCTAAATTAAAAAAAAAAAAACAATTTCTAGGGATAATCAGATACGACCTTCCAAAAATAAAATACATCGTAACCCTTAGTAATGAAGATGTGTTCATTTTTCATAATTCTTGTATTTCCTGCAAAATAGGATCCCCCCTGCCCAAGAATAATTTGTGTTAACAATTCTAATAAATATTGTTTCAATTAAATTACTAAGTCAGTTGGCCCTCCTAAGCCTAACTGTGTCAAGAAATTTGAAAAAATGGACATAAACAAGAAATTATAAGAACAAGGTCAGCAACCAATAGTCTTGATTTTGTTAATCCAATGGCATGAAGGTCATACTATTTAAAGGTATGCTTACCTTTTTTTTTTGATAAGCTCATTTTTGATGAAGCACTAAAAAAACAACAAATCTTTTCTTTCCTTCTGGGTTGCTCTCAGAACACATTTCTCTGTTTTCTCCAGATAGCAGGGACAATAAGCCAACATTCACTTCTTTACAATGTGGTGAGATAAACTAACCTCAATATTGTCTGGGAATCTGAGTGTTCTGTAGCACTCAAGGATGCTGGGTTTACAAGTGGTGGACACATTATTTTAAAAGAAAATGTTTGGGGGTGCTCAGTCGGTTAAGCGTCTGCCTTCGGATCAGCTCTTGATCCGAGGGTCCTGGGATCCTCACTAAACGGGGAGTCAGCTCTCTCTCCTTCGGCCTTTGCTCACTTGTGCTCTCTGTCTCTTTGCTCACTTGTGCTCTCTGTCTCTCTGTCAAATAAATAAATAAAATCTTTTAAAAAAGAAATAAAAATAAAAGAAACTGCTTGTCTCCAATTTCTGTACATTTTAGGAAATATTTTATATCACCTGCCAGACCAGGTAAGATGGGGTTTTGGAACATAAGTGAGGTTCAGTGGGGTGGAGCCTGGAGCCAACCACCAAGAAAGAATTCTTGAGACATCTTTGGTGCAAAATGGTAGTTTCTTTTTTTTTTTTTTTAAGTGTGCAAAATGGTGGTTTCTTAAAACACAGGGACAGGACCCGTGGGCAGAAAGAGCTGCTGCCCCGGGCTTATGAAGGGTGGCTGATTATATACTATGGGGTTGGGGGAGGTAAAGAAAAAGAAGGTTTCAAGAGAACTTTCATATGCTAAGGAGGACCTATGAGATACCTACAAGATATGGGAGGCCTTGCCATTGTCAAGTTTAGGTCAGTCTTTCCCCTCTAGCAAGGCATTAACATCAAGATAGTTGGGAGATTCCTGGAAGAGGAGTGGGGGGTGGAGGGAGGTTGCAGGGTGTCAGCTTGTGTCTTTAGCTAGGCTCATCAGGTACAGCTTAGGTAGAGAAAAGAGTGACAAAGTGAAAAAGTTCTTTACACATAGTTATAATTCTACAATTAAAAAAAAGGGAAAATTTAAACTGAATAGGTAAATTTGAAACTTAAAAACTCAATTATTATGAAACCACATAAAATTAAAGCCATATTTTAATCAGAAGATGATATAATATCCACACGTCTTGTCTGGCCCCCGATAAATCATTCCTTTTTAAAGACTACAGAACGACAAAACCTATCTCCCTGCATCACTGCTTTGGGGAAATGAAATCCATGGATTTCCCTCTGAAATTTTTGAAAGTTGGCCTTTTTTAGTAATTATTTGGAAATCCTAATGTTAGTGAAAATCTCTAATGCCTATGCATTGTTAAAATGATATGAGACACATTTGGCAATTACCCTAAAGACCAAAGAGCCCTACTGTGTAAATTTCATAAGTTATTTTTCTACCTGAAAGCTTTCATGCACACTTCCTGAATCCAGCCGGGTGGGGTTTGTTGTTTTTGTAAATGATGGAACAGAGGCAAGGTGAGGACAAAGCAGAAGCTGACACCCCACAACCCCCTCCCTCCCATGGGATATATGTGACATTCCTCAGGCACTCCTGGCTGCCCTAAAGCTAAGAAAAGAAAAAACAAACAGTTAACATATAGAGATCACAATCCTGCAAAACAGGAGTGTCCCTCAGTTTACAAAAATCTTAGCAGTTTACAAGAACAAAGCATTTCTATCAATGGCCTAGCTTCCAGAAGGAAATGTAGTTACAATTAAATGTCCTTATAACCTGCAGCCCATTGACAGATTCTTGTAGCGGGCAGAGTGTAATGTTCCTCCTGGAAGCTCCGGACTATCTTAATGTTAATGCCTTGCTAGAAGGAAAACAACCTTAACTTGACAATGACAAGTCCTCTGGTGTCTTGTAGGTCCTCTTTAGCATATGAAAATCCTTTTGAAAACCTCCCTTTTCCTTACCTCCCCCAACCCCATAGTATATAATCAGCCACCCCTCTCAACCCCTGGGCATCAGTTCTTTCTGCCCAGGAGTCCTGTCCCCATGCTTTAAAAAACCACCATTTTGCACCAGACATCTCAAGAATTCTTTCTTGGCCATCGGCTCCAGACCTCACCCCACCGAACCTCACCTATATTCCCAAACCCCATCATTGTTTGTGTCTAACCTTTCATTATTTTTGTTCACATCTTTTCACATCTTCCTGGATCCAAGCCCTCCATCCTTGTATTACCAGATCATCCTCACTCTGCTGCTTTACTTCTAAAAAAAGCCTTGAGCTCAGCGATCCCAGGCAGATTTAATTTCCTCCTGCAAACCTTCCTTGAAAGATTATGGTAAATGTTGCTTGTGGCAACTTTTGTTACCTCCAGCATTCACCAGCCTCCCACACCTTTCTCCACTTCAGGTGTCTTTTTTTAATTTACTTTGTTTTGTTTTTGTTCCCTCACTGATTTTCAATCCCCTATTCTATTCCGTACCCTCCAGCCTGCTATCTTAATATCCTTTATTTCCCTGCTGTCTATTCCACTATGAATTGAGAGTGGTGCCGTATGACTTTGAAACCTAACAGCACAAGTGATTTGGGGCACATGCCAAAGTAAAAAATTCCAGATACAACTAAAATTTGGTATTTGCAAATAGAAAATGATTGTTTCTTTCTGTAATTGTGTATAAACGTGTATGCATATGAAATGCATTATACAAGTTGTGTGTGTGTGTATATATAAATGTATTCACATATAGATTCACATACACCTTGTACACACACACATACAAAATTTAAATGGAGGTACACAAAGGACTTTCACATCTTCCAAGTGGCAGATGTAGGCTAAAGAACAATAGGACAGCCCAAGAGTTGCTATGAAGAAGTTCATTTTCCTAGAGTAATCCTAGTATTGATTTAGATTGCTTCTAAATTATCTTACAGTATACTGAGAAAAACTATTCAGAGTTGTTGATATAGCAAATACTGAGCTACTATTTATGTTCTCATAATAGCTACCTTTTGGCCTTGAATCAAAACAGAAATGAACTCTAATGGCACAAAGATAGAATTAGAGTTAAGAATCCAAAAATAGAGGTTGAGGAAAGATGGCGGAAGCATAGGGGAACCTATTTCAACTGGTCCCCGGAATTGAGCTGGATATCTACCAGACCGCTCTGCTCACCCACGAAATCAGCCTGAGATGTAAGAAGATATGGATCTCTACAAACAGAATATTGCAGGTGGTTGGTTTTGAGGTACGAAGTGGGGAGCCCTGATTCCGCGGGCAGATATCGGAGGATAAATGGCAGCGGGAGGGTGCCTGGTCATGGGGTTCCTACACCGCTGGTGAGCGACAGCCTCGCTCGCTGGGGACCGGCACAGACTCGCAGACTGGTAGCAGCGGGGAGAGGTCTCTAGGGCAGCGCCGAGGGCGGGAACCCGGAGCAGCGGGGTCGCACACGCGCGAACTGGGAGCGGCTGGCGGTTTTAGAAGCACAAAGGGCAGAGACGTGCCCCGACCTGGAGGCAGGACTGGGAGCACTGCGGAGGGGTGCACAACCCAGGACGCTGCAGTTTATAGCAGCATGGACAGAAACGGAGACGGTGTGGCCTGGAGAACTCACTGAAGAACAGACTGCGGTCTCTCTGCTCTGAGACAGAGGGTTGGAAACCGTCTCTTCTGCTCTGACTTATGGAAGAGACGCAGAAAGCCACCAGGGAAAGCCACCAGAGAACAAAAGCCACAAAAAGTGATTACCGCTGAGCCCATCCCCCGCCACAGGGGCGCAGGGCAACTCCGCCCAAACAGGGTTGCCTGCATAACAGCGCGGCAGGCCCCTCCTGCAGAAGACAGGCTGGGGAAACAAGAGGCCAGCAACCCTAAGGTCCCAAGAAAACAGGTGCATCTTGCTTGGGTTCTGGTCAATAATTTGGACTCTACATTCCCTCAAACACCCATCAACAGAATGACTAGGAGGAGGAGCCCCCAAAATAGAAAAGACTCAGAGATTATGACTTATGCTGCAGATTTACAAATGGATGCAGACATAACCAAGATGTCAGAGATGGAATTCAGGCTAGCAATTGTGAAGACAATGGCTAGAATGGAGAAATCAATTAATGGCAACATAGAGTCTCTAAGGGCAGAAATAAAAGGTGAATTGGCAGAACTTAAAAATGCTATCAATGAGATCCAATCCAATCTAGATAATCTAACAGCTAGGGTAACTGAGGCAGAAGAGCAAATAAGCGACCTGGAAGACAATATAATAGATAAAAAGGGAAAAGAGGAGGCCAGGGAAAAACAACTCAGAATCCATGAAAATAGAATCAGAGAAATAAGTGACACCATGAAGCGTTCTAATGTCAGAATAATTGGAATCCCGGAGGAAGTGGAGAGAGAGAGAGGACTAAAAGATGTATTTGAGCAAATCATAGTTGAAAACTTTCCTAATCTGGGGAATAAAACAAACATTCGCGTCCTAGAGGCAGAAAGGACCCCTCCCAAGATCAAGGAAAACAGGCCAACACCCCAGCATGTAATAATAAAACTTGCAAATCTTAGAACCAAGGAAACCATCTTAAGGGCAGTTAGGGGGAAGAGATTCCTTACATACAGAGGGAGGAACATCAGAATAACGTCAGACCTATCCATAGAGACCTGGCAAGCCAGAAGGCCTGGCAAGACATATTCAGGGTACTAAATGAGAAGAACATGCAGCCAAGAATACTTTATCCGGCAAGGCTTTCATTTAGAATGGATGGAGAGATGCAGAGCTTCCACGACCGGCAGAAGTTGAAAGAATATGTGACCACTAAGCCAGCCCTGCAAGAAATATTAAGTGGGGTTCTATAAAAGGAGAAAGACCCCAAGAGTGATCTACAACAGAAATTTACAGGGACAATCTATAAAAACAACGTCTTCACAGGCAACATGATGACAATTAATTCATATCTTTCAATAATCACTCTCAACATGACTGGCCTAAACGCTCCCATAAAACGGCACAGGGTTGCAGATGGATAGGACCCATCTATATGCTGCCTACAAGAGACTCATTTTGAACCTAAAGATACATCCAGACTGAAAGTGAAGGGATGGAGATCCATCTTCCATGCCAGTGGACCTCAAAAGAAAGCTGGGGTAGCAATTCTTATATCAGACAAATTAGATTTTAAACTAAAGTCTGTAATTAGAGACACAGAAGGACACCATATCATTCTTAAAAGGTCTATCCAACAAGAAGATCTAACAATTGTAAATATCTATGCCCCCAACATGGGAGCAGCCATCTACATAAGCCAACTGTTAACCAAAATAAAGAGTCATATTGATAACAATATGTTAATTGTAGGAGACCTTAGTACTCCACTCTCAGCAATGGACAGATCATCTAAGCAGAAAATCAACAAGGAAGCAAGAGCTTTGAATGATACATTGGACCAGATGGACCTCATAGATATTTACAGAACATTCCACGCTAAAACAACAGAATACTCATTCTTCTCGAGCGTACATGGAACTTTCTCCAGAATAGACCATATACTGGGTCACAAATCAGGTCTCAACCAATACCAAAAGATTGAGATTATTCCCTACATATTCTCAGACCACAATGCTCTAAAACTGGAACTCAATCACAAGAAAAAATTTGGCAGAAATTCAACCACTTGGAAGCTAAAGACCACTCTGCTCAAGAATGTTTGCATCAACCAGGAAATCAAAGAAGAACTTAAACAATTCATGGAAATCAATGAGAATGAAAACACATTGGTCCAAAACCTATGGGATACTGCAAAGGCGGTCCTAAGGGGGAAATACATAGCCATCCAAGCCTCACTCAAAAAAATAGAAAAATCCCAAATTCACCAACTAACTCTACACCTTAAAGAACTAGAGAAAAAGCAACAAACGACGCCTAAGCCACGCATTAGAAGAGAAATAATTAAAATTAGAGCAGAAATCAATGAATTAGAAACCAGAAACACAGTAGATCAGATCAACGAAACTAGAAGTTGGTTCTTTGAAAGAATTAATAAGATTGATAAACCACTGGCTAGACTTACCCAAAAAAAAGGGAAAGGACCCAAATTAATAAAATTATGAATGAAAGGGGAGAGATCACGACTAACACCAAGGAAATAGAAACAATTATTAGAAATTATTATCAACAACTCTATGCCAATAAACTGAGCAATCTGGATGAAATGGAGGCCTTCCTGGAAACCTATAAGCTGCCAAGACTGAAACAGGAAGAAATTGACAACCTGAATAGGCCAATAACCAGGAACGAGATTGAAGCAGTGATCAAAAACCTCCCAAAAAACAAGAGTCCAGGGCCTGATGGATTCCCTGGGGAATTCTACCAAACATTCAAAGAAGAAATAATACCTATTCTACTGAAGCTGTTTCAAAAAATAGAAACAGAAGGAAAACTTCCAAACTCATTCTATGAGGCCAGCATTACCTTAATCCCCAAACCAGGCAAAGACCCCATCAAAAAGGAGACTTTCAGACCAATATCCCTGATGAATATGGATTCTAAAATCCTCAACAAAATCCTAACTAATAGGATATAACAATACATTAAAAGGATCATCCATCACAACCAAGTGAGATTTATCCCTGGGATGCAAGCATGGTTCAACATTCGTAAATCAATCAATGTGATGGAACATATTAGTAAGAGGAGGGAGAAGAACCATATGGTCCTCTCAATTGATGCAGAAAAAGCATTTGACAAAATACAACATTCTTTCCAGATTAAAACTCTTCAGATTATAGGGATAGAGGGAACATTCCTCAAGTTCATAAAATCCATCTATGAAAAACCCACAGCAAATATCATCCTCAATGGGGAAAAGCTGAGAGCCTTTCCCTTAAGATCAGGAACACGTCAAGGGTGCCCACTCTCACCACTATTGTTCAACATAGTATTAGACGTCCTAGCAACAGCAATCAGACAACAAAAAGAAATAAAAGGTATTCAAATTGGCAAAGAAGAAGTCAAACTCTTTCTTTTCACAGACAACATGATACTTTATGTGGAAAACCCAAAAGACTCCACCCCCAAATTACTAGAACTCATACAGCAATTCAGTAATGTGGCAGGATACAAAATCAATGCACAGAAATCAGTTGCTTTCTTATACACTAACAACGCAACTATAGAAAGAGAAATTAGAGAAACAATTCCATTTACAATAGCACCAAAAACCATAAGATACCTCGGAATAAACCTAACCAAAGAGGTAAAGGATCTATACTCTAGGAACTACAAAACACTCATGAAAGAAATTGAAGACGACACAAAAAGATGGAAAAATATTCCATGCTCATGGATCAGAAAAATAAACATTGTTAAAATGTCTATGCTACCCAGAGCAATCTATACCTTCAATGCCATCCCAATCAAAATTCCAATGACATTTTTCAAAGTGCTAGAACAAACAATCCTAAAATTTGTATGGAATCAGAAAAGACCCCGAACTGCCAAGGAAATGTTGAAAAAGAAAAACAAAGCTGGGGGCATCATGTTGCCCAATTTCAAGCTATATTAGAAAGCTGTGATCACCAAGACAGCATGGTACTGGCACAAAAACAGACATACAGACCAATGGAACAGAATAGAGAACCCAGATATGGACCCTCAACTCTATGGTCAAATCTTTGACAAAGCAGGAAAAAATATGCAATGGAAAAAAGACAGTCTCTTCAATAAATGGTGCTGGGAAAATTGGACAGCCACATGCAGATGAATGAAACTCGACCATTCTCTAACACCACTTACAAAGATAAACTCAAAGTGGATGAAAGACCTCAATGTGAGACAGGAATCCATCAAAATCCTAGAGGAGAACATAGGCAGTAACCTCTTTGACATCACCCACAGCAACTTCTTTCAAGATACATCTCCAAAAGCTAGTGAGACAAAAGCAAAAATGAACTTTTGGGATTTCATCAAGATAAAAAGCTTCTGCACAGCAAAGGAAACAGTCAACAAAACAAAGAGGCAACCCACAGAATGGGAGAAGATATTTGCAAATAACACTACAGATAAAGGGCTGGTATCCAAAATCTATAAAGAACTTTTCAAACTCAACACCCAAAAAACAAATAATCAAGTCAAAAAGTGGGCAGAAGAGATGAACAGACACTTCTCTGAAGAAGACATACAAATGGCTAACAGACATATGAAAAAATGTTCATCATCATTAGCCATCAGGGAAATCCAAATCAAAACCACATTGAGATACCACCTTACACCAGTTAGAATGGCAAAAAAGGACAAGGAAAGAAACAACCTCTTACACTGTTGGTGGGAATGCAAGTTGGTACAGCCACTTTGGAAAACAGTGTGGAGGTTCCTCAAAAATTTAAAAATAGAGCTACCTTATGACCCAGCAATTGCACTACTGGGTATTTACCCCAAAGACACAGATGTAGTGAAAAGAAGGGCCATATGCACCCCAATGTTCATAGCAGCAATGTCTGCAATAGCCAAACTGTGGAAAGAGCCTAGATGCCCTTCAACAGATTAATGGATAAAGAAGATGTGGTCCATATGTACAATGGAATATTACTCAGCCATCAGAAAGGATGAATACCCAACTTTTACATCAACATGGATGGGACTGGTGGAGATTATGCTAAGTGAAATAAGTCAAGCAGAGAAAGTCAATTATCACATGGTTTCACTTATTTGTTGAACATAAGGAATAGCATGGAGGACATTAGGAGAAGGAAGGGTAAAATGGGGGGGGTGGGAATTGGAGGGAAAGATGAACCATGAGAGACTATGGACTCTGAGAAACAAACAGGGTTTTAGAGGGGAGGGGGAAGGGGGGATTGGTTATCCCGATGATGGGTATTAACGTACTGCATGGAGCACTGGGTGTTATACGAAAACAATGGATCGTGGATCACCACATCAAAAACCAATGATGTATTGTATGGTGACTAACATAATATAATAAAATTTAAAAAAAAATCCAGAAGTAGAGAGTATTAATAGATGTTGAATTAAATTTAATCTGTGCTTAACTGAATAAAGTAAAAACAAAAATTATTCAGTATAAAGAAGTTTAGCTCCTATTTACTGGATATATAAATTATTTTAATTGTTTATTATCTGTTATTTTTTCCTATTAAAATATTGCATTTTAAAGACTCTTAGCTAGGGCTCCTGGGTGGCTTGGTCCTTAGGCAACTACTTTCAGCTCAGGTCATGATCCTGGGGTCCTAGGATTGAGACCCACATCCAGCTCCCTGCTCAGCAGGGAGTCTTCTTCTTCTTCTCCCTCTACTTCTATCCCCTGCTCATGCTCTCTCTCTCAAATATATAAATAAAATCTTTAAAAAATATATAAAGACTCTTAGCTATAAAGAACAAACTGAAGGTTACCACAGAGACGATGGATGGGGGGATGGGTTAAATAGGTGATGGGGATTAAGGAGGGCATTTGTTGTAATGAGCACCTTGTGTTGTATGGAACTGTTGCATCATTCAATATTGTACACCAGAAACTAATATTACACTGAATTAACTAACTGGAACTTGAATAAAAACTTTTTAAAAACAAAGTAAAAAAATTAAAAATATATCATGTTTTGAAGAAAACATACATTTTTAATTAGCCTTCTCTGCTTTTAGAATGTAAACTTATCAGGTCATAATAATTTTTATTCTGACAATAATAAACAACACCAGACTTGCTCACATTACTAGGAGAATTTGAAGAATCTCATAAAATATTTCAAAATCTTAAAAGTTTGATAACAGTATGACTTTTAAAAATTGTAATTTTTTATCTGAATCTTAATCCAAATATGATTATCTGAGTGTTCACAAAGGTATTTATGGAAACAAGTAAACCATCAGAACAAAGAGGTAGCATTAGAAGCCTCATTAATCCACTTATATTAAAATGAGTAGCTAGTTATTTGGTTATATTAACACTTGGTGAGACAGTTAATTTCAGTTAGAAAATTGAGATTATGCTGACTTTTTATTTTTATTTTTTTTTAAAGATTTTATTTATTTATTCATAAGAGACAGAGAGAGAGAGGCAGAGGGAGAAGCAGGCTCCCCGCTGAGCAGGGAGCCCGATGCGGGACTCGATCCCAGGACTCTGGGATCATGACCTGAGCTGAAGGCAGACGCTTAACCATCTCAGCCACCCAGGAGCCCCTATGCTGACTTCTTAAAAATATAAAGCAATGTTCTTGGTTTTTATATGCCCCAGTCCTAATGTGGACATAAACAGAGGGAGAACATTGGAAAATTACACCAAAAACTAAACCTTAGATATGTTTCATAATGTAAATGCAATGCCACATAGTAATTAAGAGTTTAGTTTGGGGAGACAATTGCTTGTCTTCGATTCCACCTTGCCTTCTTATAGGCCATATGATTTTGGCCAAGCTATTCAAACACTCTAATTTTCATTTTCTTCATTTGTAAAATAAAAATGATAATGGCAATCATTACATAAATATTTATATGACTGAGTCAATTCACGTAAGTGCTTGGAAGAGATAAGCAATAATGAATGTGTCTAATACAGATGAAGCTCGAAAGACCAAAGAGTGTAAGATTTGCTTGTATCAAAATATTAATTTAAATATAGAATCCATGTCTTATGATTTCAACTCTAGCATACTTTTCACTTTACTATAAAAGATATGATATGCATCTTTTGGACTAGCTCTCCATACATACACAGATATACACACACATATACATAGGTTTCAAGTGTGTATAAAACTGGATAATATAAACATGTAAAACTGGATAATATGTACATAGAAACAAGGAAAATATTTTTAAGCATATCTATGAGTATATTGAAATATACAGAAATTTTAAAAGGATATAAATATTAGATTATGTACAAATGTGTACATATATACAGTACAAAAAATATGAATGGCTTATCCAAAGAATTTCATGAAGACACTGCTTTCAGAAAACTTTGGTTTTATTTTTAAATTATCATTTTAATTTGGGACAAAATATTTAAACTTTCCAGAATCAAGTCTAACCTGAAATATGAGAGAATTGAAATAGGTGAAATCTGTGATCAATTTCAATTCTGTCAAACCTGATGACTTTCTAAAAAGCAGTATATATGTATGTACGTATATGTGTACATATATATACACATGCATATATGTATTAGTACATATGCACTCACATATAAATCTGCATATATGCAAAGTTATATATATATATACACTAGTTTCTGAAATTTATAAAAATCTAATTTTTTTTAAACATATACTATTACGTTAAGAAATTTAACACCTCTTCCTCAATAGCTGCTGCAACAGACAAATAAAATCAGTGAGGATATAGAATATCTACAACTCTATCAACCAACCTCACCTAACCGATATTAATAGAACACTGCACCCAAACACTTGTAACATTAATCAAGACGGAAAAGATAGACTATATGCTAAGCCATAAAGTAAGTCTCAATGCATTTCAAAAGATTTAAAAGTAATATGGACTAAATTGTAGGATAAGAGAACTATTATATATCTCTTTCAAAATTTTACCATATATTCCTAGAGATGGATCATTTTTTGTAGTTGTGAGTATAAAGTGGAGTGGTAAATTAAAGCAATAAATCAAAATATCATAAAATATTCATCAAAATATTGAACTACCCTAATTATTTAAGTTAACAAATGGTTTTATTTTTTGCCTAGGTAACTTTCTATTTTATTTAGTTTCCACAAACCTAAACATTGAAAAGTTTTGAGTAATAATAAGCATACATTTAAATCATTGTAATCTGGGGAAAGTATTTAAATATTTTTATAATAAAGAGCTATATAGTTTTAAATTTAATCCTAAGACTTGTAGGCTTGGAGATTATTTTCACTTTCAAATTAATGCTCACAAATGTACTTTATGATACCTCTTGGAACATATTTATCTTAGCTATAAATTATATAAAATTTCAACTGTCTATTAACCATACTGCAAGGAATTATGCTTCTAGTCTATAGCAAGTAATTTTTGGAACTATCTTCCTTCCTGATGGTTAGCACTAAGGAAGTCATAAACAGTCGTAAATTCTTAAAATTTGGGGGAGATGGTTTTGGCATGCTGGAAAAAATTTTTGAATATGGATGGCAAATATTTCATTAAAATCTGTTAATTTAGGGCACCTGGATGGCCAAGGGTCCTGGGATCGAGTCCTGCATTGGGCTCCCTGCTCAGCGGGGCATCTGCTTCTCTGCCTCCTTTCTGCTTGTACTCTCTCTCACTATCTCTCTCTCTCTCAAATAAATAAATACTTTTTTAAAAAAAATCTGTTAATTTATTAATATTTCAAAACTGAGAAGTTTCCAGGGAAAAATTCATTTTCCACTGGAGAATTTTTCAGATTTATATTAATTTTCTTAGATTCAATAATTCTTTCCCTGTCTTCAACAATTTTATAGCTGATGACATTTAAATAGAAAATAAACTTACCTAAATTCTAGTGAAGATATAAAATTACCTAATCATTAGATTTAATTGTTAATTATTTCTGTTTATTCATTGTGCTATTCTGCTGTTTTATACAATAAAATTCAATGATGATTTTAATGTATTTTTGCTGAGGACATATTTGTGTTATTTTCTTTCTCTGTGTTATTTATATTCATCAGGAATTGATTAGAAAAGATCACCTTAGACCTTACCCAGGTGAGTGCATTGCTTCATTATTTTCCTATATGAAGATCTGTTCTTTTAAGGAAAAAAAACAAGTTTTGTTCAATTACATCGTGAAAGTGGATCAGAAGTGAGTTTTTGCTTTTTCCTCAAGAGTTTATCTTGACTATGTGTGTTTATGTATAACTTATTTATTTAGCTCCATATAATTCTAATTTTTTTTTTAGCTTAGGACGGTGTCATTAGGGGTAACATCTGGTAGTCTTTGATAAGAAAATGCCCACCACTGAGCAAGTACGAAAGAACACATGAAAATTTAGATGGCAGCCTCAGATATTAGACAAGTGATCTGAACAATGTCCTCAGTTTTGAAACAAGCCTATGGCTCTTAAGGTGTCTAATTTGAAGCAGACATTGTTCATGTGCATGTGCATATTGTTCTGTAGGCAGAACAGGAAAAAAGAAATAAGTGATAGATTCTTAAAATTTTATATTCAGTTTTCAATTGAAATATGTAATTTCACATTCCAGTCTAAATCATTATTTACTGTTTTGTACATTAAAATAATTAAGATTAATGCATGTGTTTCTTTTAACTGGGAAAAATAAGGTGTACTATTTAGAATATAAATGCAAAATTTGGGGATATTTTTCTTTGCCAAAATTCTACTATATATTATATATTTATATATTTGCATATATTTTTCTACTTACATGTATTATACGTTTATATATATATTTGGAAGTTTTTGTACAAATCATATAATACAGAATTGAAGTTAAAGAATATATATGATATTTTTTTATAATTGAAATATATGTTATATTAGTTTTAGGTATGTAACAGTGATTCAACAATTCTGTACATTACTCAGTGCTCACTCTGTAAGTGTAATATATATTGTATTAATTATGCAGGTAGGGAGAAAGACCTGACTTAAATATATCCTCTTTAGTCACTTATATGAGTAAAAAAAGAGAATATTCCACCTTCATTTTCATAAAATAAGCAATGGTGCATACTATTTAATCCAAATTTACACATCTTAGGTGAAACCACAAGAGACTTCTGCTCAAAAAATAGTGATTTTGCTATAAATAATTGTGCTTTCTCCTCTCTAAATAATGTTCTTAGGTAATAGAAATACATCTTGTGATTTGCTGTAAATCATCTCTTATCTTGATAGTTTTGAGCTAAAATAAAAGGGAAGCACATAATTATCTTTGGTTACTAAAATGGCAGCAATTATGTTTCCATATCAGAAATGTATACATGTGCATAAATGTTATTGAAGAAGAATTAAAATCCTAAGCTAGTGTTTAGATGTTATTACAAAAAGATAAAAGAGGTCAACTAATATTGTGGTTTATTTATACTTGTTGAATGACATAAGCCATTTTCTATGGGTTATCTTTGTGCTATAGCTGTGCATTTAAATTTCTGCTCCATAGAGAGATATTGAGAACATTAATGGCTCCATTATATCTGTTTATATATTCACTACCACCTCTATTTCTAGGTTTCTAATCACTACACAATTATTTGGCTAAATCTTTTGCATAGAAACACTCCAGAGAATAGTGATCAAAAAGCCTTATTGACCTGGTTGATACAGCTGGTTTGTAGGTTTCTAGTGTGCATTCTATAAGGAGAAAGAAAATAACCAGTGAAGAAAGGACACCTAAGGAATAGAGAATAGAGTAGAAATGCGGAAAATATTCAGCTCACATTTTATCTTGTCCTGAAGCACTGGAGGTTATCAAATTCACTGTGTTTTATTGGCAAGGTATAGTTTTACAAGGAGCATGTTCCAGAAGGCATTAGCCGAGCTCATTTACTTGAAACTATTTTGTATAGATCACCAATATATAAAAGAAACTAGGGCTAAAAATAGAAACACAAACCACTGATAATTGCTAAGCAATTAAAAGTCAAAACAAAGGTATACATTGAGGCACTTGAATATTTGAGAAGTAACATTTTGATATAAAATACTGACCAGAACAATGGATGCCAGGGTGGAACAGAAAAAATAAAATTAAAATTTAGCAAAACCAGAGGACTCAAAAGACAGTCTTGAATATCCAAAACTATTGTTTTAGCGATTCTTGGCCACTGATTTCACCAATATGTCAGCTATTTTTAAGATTTTTTTTGTAGTTGATTTCCACAGAAAGAAGTCATCTCATCTTTGTCTTTTAGTATTCCAGGGCTTTTAAAAAATTAGGATATATTTACATACAGTAAATTTTACTCTTTGAATAATTCAGTTCTGTGAGGTGTATTAAATGCCTGGTGTCAGATAAATACAATCAATTTAAATTTACATCACCCCCCAAATTTGCCCTGTTTCCCTTTGTAGTCGGTGGATGATAAAGACTTCACAACAACCCAGAAAAACCACCATAATCACTGTGCTCTAATTTGTCTCAATGAAACATTTGCTATGTTAAAACTAGGGGATGGGGTGCCTGGGTGGCTCAGTCGTTTAAGTGTCTGCCTTTGGCTTAGGTCATGATCCCAGGGTCCTGGGATCTAACCCCACATTGGGCTCCCTGCTCCACGGGAGGCCTGCTTCTCCCCCTCCCCTCCCCCTGTTTGTGTTCCCTCTCACTCTGTCAAATAGATAAATAAAATCTTTAAGAAAAAAACAAAAAACTAGTGTATGGATAATTAAATTGTCTCCAAACTATCGGTCCAGACTTCTTGTGTTTTCTCATGCTTTTTATACTAATTTTCTTCAACTTCTTTATAAGTTTGTGGGACTAATGTGTGCCATGTATCATATGTTTTTAAAAGATTAGTGAGAGGAAATAATTTTAAAATATTTCAAAGTAAAGTGTTATATTGACATAATGGGATTTGTATTTTAATATTATTGGAGATACATAATATACTCATGCATATATGGAACACATATGCTTTGAATTGACTTAACTGTAAAAAATCAAATTAACATTCATTGAAATCCTATGAATTAATAAATTCTGTAAGTAATATTGAGTTTAACCGTCTATTTCCTTCAACTTAGGAGTTATTTGTATCTCCCACTTCCACGTATGTCTGTGAGTCAGAACAATAAATACCACCAAGGAATGATGCTGCTTGTATTGACAGAACAAATATGAATGTTCTCTGTTTGTAACTGTGACAATTGTTTTTACTTGCCTGAATCTATTATAAACAGATAAAATTGTGCCTGGTTTATTGAAACTTACATTATACTACTACTAAAACTAGTAAGATTGTATTCATTCCTAACCATTCTAAGTGCTTTCCATGTATTATCTCATTCAATTATCAGTACAATTCTTTATAATAAGAACTGTTCTTATGCCAGTTTCATAAATTAGAATCTGAGGCAGAGAGTATTTAAATAACTTGGCCAGGGCATGTAGTTAATAAATAGTACAGCTTAATTTGAATACAGATTGATTTTGGAGCCCACATTCTTCACTGCTCTGCTTGAGACACTCCTCTGAAAATTTGAAAATGCTCTAAAATTTACTTCAATAATCAAGTTAAAAGTTTCTACATTGTTGGGGCACCTGAGTGGCTCAGTCGGTTAAGCATCCAACTCTTGGTTTTGGCTCAGGTTGAGATCTGGGGAGTCGTGAGATCAAGTCCCTCATCAGGCTCAATGCTCAGTATAGAGTCTGCTTGAGATTCTCTCTCTCACTCCATCTCCCCCTCCCCCTGCTCGTGCTCTCTCTCTCTTTCTCTAAAATAAATAAATAAATCCTTGGTTTGCCTGGGATTGTACTGGTTTATTCCTGTTGTCACAACTTCTCATGGTTTACCAGTTGTTGGGATTTTGTACTTTTAATGATGCTGTTTTACTAATTATTTTATTATAGTAAACACAATGGGTTTGGTAGACTTCCCCTAGGTGGTCAGCTCAATGATGCAATGGAGTACACTCAGACACCAGTACTTGGGATGATGAACCCTTGTGAATCTTGGGTACTAGTGAGAGGAATATTCAATATTGCAAACCTAGTAGGGCATTTGGTGTACTAGCCAGGTATGTGGCCCATCACGGCCTATAATCTATGAGAAGTTATAAGTTAGATCTACGTGAAATATATTGGGGAAAAAGAGACCAAACAGTTCTATCTTACAACATACAGGAAATAGTATGAGCTCCTTTATTATGATAGTTCGGTTCTTTGTTTTATGGATTGATTCTATAATTATTTATTAATTTTATTCTTTGGTGACAGTTTGTAGTTTTTCAGTAAAGTCTTTAGAAGCAATGAGCATAGTCTACCAATAAAGTTTATACTTAACAAAAAATCAAGAACTACATTTCCTTTTCCCAAATTGGTGAAAATAAACATGTAATTTGCACAAACTGTTGACATTGGCCCTTGACGATTAGATCCCTATTGATATCTAAAATCTAAAAAAATATCTGCTAAAGAAATGCAGTACTTCTTGAAAAGTTAGTAACTACTTAGGAAGATGTTTCCTGAAGACCAAAATGTGACACATGCACCTGTAGAATTGTATTTACATATTATTCTGTGAAACATGACTTTTTCTATGAACAAAATGACTGTTTTTCTAAACTAATGTGACCCATTTCTAGATTTTTCTCCAAATTTGGCACATACATAAAATGAAGTGAAGATTGTGAATTTCTCAGTTTCATAGCTTGGTTATATTGTGGCAGTTTTATATTATGTGCTTCAAATAGAAAATCATTTACATGAATTCCACTAATAAACCTTTTTTTATAAAATTCAATTCATGAAATCAATGTTTAGATTTTGGAAGCTCATTCTGTTGAAGGTGAAACATCAGATACTCCTATGAATGTTTCATCAACTAAGTTGAAAGTTCAATGTTGAGGGAAAAATATTTTGTGTGTGTGCTGTTAATGTGACTACGAATTTGGATGGAGCACAGCATTGTTGTAAAGCACAATGTTCTTACTAAATTTAGAAAACTATGGAGCAGAAATGTATTTAGACTTGGTTGCGGTGCATACATTATTCATAATTGCATCTGAACAGGCTGAGATATTCTGCTAACCCAAGATAAGCAGCTGACAGAATTTATAAAAATTAAGATATATATCTTCATATACATGCATGTATAGATATGTATTCAAAGGAATTAAACTATAAATCATTTATATAAATGCTTATTTTGAATTAAAATACTTTCTTGGATGCCCATTAATCAGATTTTTTAATATTTCAAACTTTAAAAATTAATACAATTCAAACTAAGTGTTCAAAAATGATTTTGATATTTTTGTAACGGTTCTCTAAATTTTCGTGTATTTTATTCAAAATTATTTGATAGCTTTCAAAATGTTCTATAAATGAAACACCAATAATCTTCAATTTTTAAAGTTCTCAGTAAATTGTAGTTATTGAAAACATACATTAAAGACAGGACAGTATATTTTTCCCAACAAAATCAGAGGAAAAAAACGAAAAAAAATTTAAATTATGCCCAAGATTTAATTTTCATATTCTATAGTATTATCTCAAAAGTCTAGACTTTTGAGAATGATCACTTGAAGATACTCCTAGAATGGGAACAGAATTAAGTTGAGAAAAGCTGCAATTTTGCAAAATCTAAATTTGGCCAAATATTTAAGAATAATAACATTTGTCTTATGAAATATTTTTCAAAGAAAAATATTTTGAACGGAGAAAAAAGTATTGTGAAAATTTTGAGAGTGAAATATATATACATTTTAATACAAACACAGAATTTAAATTGAGGATATCCCATATGACCACCATATGGCAAAATTTCCTAAATTTAACAAGTACCTCAGTCCTTATGAGAGATAACTTTCTCAACTACAATATTACAGTCCACAGAGAATCATTTGAAGTTGTCAAAATTTTAAACTTATTAAAGATAAAATATGGGGCACCTGGGTGGCTCAGTCGGTTAAGCATCTGCCTTTGACTCAGGTCGTGATCTCAGGGTCCTGGAATTGAGCCCTGCAATGGTCTCCCTGATCAGCGGAGAGTCTGCTTCTCCCTCTCCCTCTGCCCCTCACCCCCGCTCATGCTCTCTCTCTCTCTCTCTCAAATAAATAAATAAAAATCTTTAAAAAATATATAATATAACCACTGTTTACTCTTACTGTATGTTTTGTTTTCTTTTACAAAAATACTACCATCATTACCAATATCAGGAAAGAAAGAGGGGCTATCTTGAGACCCCTAGACATAAAAAAGATAAGAGATTACTACAAATGACTCTATGAACAAAACTTGGTAAAATATATGAAATAAACATTTCTTATAAAACACAACCCATAATCTAGCAAATATCACTCAAGAGGAAGTAGATAATCTGAATAGCACTATATGAATTAAATAAATTAAGTCAATAGTTAAACTTTATCAGAAAAAGAACTTGAAGCCCATTTGCTTCACCAGGTAATGTTACCCAAGGAAGAAGCAATACAAATACTTCACAAATTCTGAAATTTAAAGAGGGAATACTTACAACATGTATTAGCAGACCAGCATCATTCTGACACCACAACAAAAAACCTTACCAGAAAAGAGACTAGCAAATTCTGCTATAATACATCAGCATATGGAATTCAGTGATATATACATGCATATAATGAATAAATTTTAAATATATAATATAATTTATAAATATATAAAAATAATAATACATAACAACCAAGTGGCATTTATCCTGAAAACGCAAGAATGTTTTCAAACTGAATCAATGTAATCTTCATATTAACACCATAAAGAAGGAAAGCCACGTGATCACATTAATTGATACAGTAAAAGCATTTAACAAAGCTCAATGTGTATTCATTATAAAAAAATTATCATCACACTGGGAATAAAAAAAGGTCCTTAAATTGATAAAGGGCAGCTACAAAAATTCCACTGATAACATTACACTTATTAGTGAAAGATTTAATGCTTTCCAGTAAGTCTGGGAACAGAGTAAAAACAGCAACTCCCACCACTTCTGTTCAGAATGTACTGGAAATCATAGCCGGCGCAATAATAACAATAATGGTTATGAAAGAAAAATGCAGATTGGAAAGAAAAAAAATAGAAGTGTCCCTATTCACAGATGAACTGATTATCTTTGTAAATGATTCCAAAGAATATACAAATAAACCTCTAGAGCTAAGAAGTGATGTTTCCGAGGTCATAGGATATAAATTCAACACACAACAATCAATTGTATTTTTATGTAACAATCAACAATTGGAAACTAAAATTTAAAAAAATATATTGTAATAGCTCCACAAAATGAAATACATAGGCATAAATCCAACAAAACATATTCAGAGATCAGTGTGTAAAATTAGAAATCATGGATACAAGAAATCATGGAAGGCCTAAATAATTGGGTAGACATTCTATGTTCATGTACTGGAAAAGTTAACATAGTTAAGATGACAATTCTTTCTAAGTTGATTTGTAATTGAGAATAATTCTAATTAAAATTCAAGCAGTAATTTTGTTTAGAGATAGAAAAGCTGACTCTAAAGTTTATATAGAAGGGGAATGAAGTAAAATGGCCAAAACAATTTTGAAAAAGAACATAGTTAAAGGACTCACACTATTCAACTTTAAGACTTACTATAAAGCTATGACCATCTAAACTGTAGTGCTGACAAAAGAATAGATGCATACAGCATGTATCAATGGAACAAAATTTAATGTCCAGGAATAGGCCTACATGTGGTCATTTGATTTTTGACAAAAGCTCAAAAACAATTCAATGGAGAAAGGAGGCTTTCTTTTTTTTTTTTTCTTTTTCCTAAGCCTGTTTTTTATTTTAGCTTTATTGAGGTTTAATTGATATATAAAATTGTAAGGTATTTCAAGTGCACATCGTGGTGCTTTGATATATGTGAACGTTGTAAAAACTAGTGAAAGCATGCCTCCCACATTCATCACCTCATATCTTTACCTCTCTCTTCCTTCCTTCCTCCCTTTCTTCCTTCCTCCTTCCCTCCCCTTCCCTCTTTCTCTCTCTCTCCTGTCTTTTTCTTTCTTTCTTTCTTTCTTTCTTTCTTTCTTTCTTTCTTTCTTTCTTTCTTTCTTTCTTTCTTTCTTTCTTTCTTTCTTTCTCTTTCTTTCTTTCTTTCTTTCTTTCTTTCTTTCTTTCTTTCTTTGTTTCTTTCTTTCTTTCTTTCTTTCTCTTTCTTTCTTTTTTTCTTTCTTTCTTTCTTTCTGGGGAGAACATTAAAATTCTACTCACTTAGTAAATTTCAGTTATGGACTACAGTGTTCTCAACTATACTCACCATGTTCTGCATTAGATCCTCAGACCTCATTCAACTTTTAGCTGAAAATTTGTGCCCTTTTACCAATCTCTTTCTAGTTCCCGCACCCCCAGGCCCTGACAAATATTTTTTTACTCTGTGTTTCTGACTTAGACTTTTTTTTTTTTTTTTTAGAGCCCACATACAGGTGATCCTAGCAATATTTTTCTCTTTCCTTGGGAGCCTTTCAACAAATGAAAACTTAGACCTCACCTGCAAGAAAAGAAACTTGCACTTTACACCACACTTTATATAAATTAACACAAAATGGATAATGGATTGATTTTTAAAAAGTAAACCTATAAAAATTCTAGAAGAGACCATATCAGAAAACCTTTGTGAGCTCGGGTTTGGCCAAAAGGTCCTAGACATGGTTAAGAAAATACAATCCATAAAAGGAATTTATCTTTGGCATGCCTGTGCTTACTTCCTCAGGCCCTGTATTTTCTGATTTAATTTTAGGAAATGAAAATTTGTATAACTGAGAAACTGCAAACATTTTTAAAAAACAATTTGGTAACAACAGGAATACTGGAAAAATGGAAAGATATTTTATACAAGTGCACGACGTAAACATTAGAATTATACAGAAGAACTGTATTAGATACCTTACAAGGATCAGAGTATTAATTAAATATCCCGCTGTATATCTTATAACCATTGTTGGTATGACATGTATAAATGTCTCTATTTCATCTTCAGACATTTTGAACTTCATAAACGTAATGTTTTCTTCTGGAATGCAATCTTTCAATTCTGAAAACCTTATATTCTTATTGTTTATCATCTGTCATTTTTTACAAATGGTGTAATAAACTCTGAAATACAAAATACATGTGTGTCTCTGTTACAGATGAAATTAAATAACACAATGATCTCCAATTTTTCTTCTTTGAACAAAAGATAAATTAGTATATCAATGACTCTAGTAAACTTATCCTCAAAATTATATGTCTGAAAGATCAGATAACGTACTTTAAAAAGTATGTTATCATTTCTTACTGCTCTTTTGTTTTTTGTTTGTTCGTTTTTTGTCTTAAAATTGCAGACATACAATGTGAGATATTGATGAGGGAGGCATGTATTTGGAAATAGCACTTTGCCTATCTTCCCTTACTGAATCTTGTTTTATCGGCAGGCTGGATAGTAGAATTGAAAGACTTTTATACCATCTTAGCATTTCAGGTTTGTTTATTTGCTGTTTCCATTAGCAAAGCAGTGGTGAATTATCATTTATTTTCATTACAGTTTTATGGTTCTGATTCTTATCATGAATTTCTATTTTTTTATAATATGCTGGTTATTGGATACTCATAGAAATATACATAATAGATAGTAGAAGAAATGTTTTATTAATCTCAATGCCTATATTTAATAAAATGAAACTACAACCTCTTACATTTAATTTATATATTTCAAAACTACTTTGTCCAAAAGGGTTTGGACAAATCCTGGTGTCTTTAAAAAGAGTATAATTTCATTAAAATTGAGAAGAAATTAAGCTGACACATTTTACAGTATTAACCAAAATTGAATTTCCATAATTCTGAATAAGAATATATTGAAATGATATTTTTCTAAACTAAAACAGCTTTTCTACCAATGCTAATTGGATTATATCTTTGGCTTACTATCTTGTTACTGCAACATATTTAATTATAAAAGCGTATTAACAGCATTACAGTTGTATAAAGTATAAAGAATATGCTAATTTAAATTTGCTATATTTGCTCCCAGTGATGATCAGAGAGGAATCAAATTAAAGATTCCAAAGGCATAGTGTAGTTTTTAAAATATGTTATCCCCTCATCATACAGTTTTATAGATATCCTGAAATTTTAAATACAAAGAAAGTGATTGGTACTTGTATGAGATCTTCCTGATCATTCCTTCTCCTCAACAAACACACGCACACAAACAGGCACACACACACACACACACACACACACACACAGATGCTATTTCATTGATACATATATTGGTAGACTGTCACATATGGTGTGTTAATTAGTTAATTAATTTGGAGAACTGCCACAAATATTATGTATCCATGTTTACAATTTTTGAAATGTAGTTTATAAATCAGGTTTTAAAAATAACAATTGGAATAAGCACAGGAAATTGGAATGCTAGACTAATGCACATGAACTAAACATAAATAAAATACTATATACAAGATGGCTGATAATCTTTTACCAGATATTCTCTCATTAAAAAGTATAAATAGTAGAATTTACCTAAAAGAATGCAAATTGTCAAAGGTACAATAAATAAGATGAATTGTGCGGGTGAAATTATTCTGACAACAGTTCATCTCTCTCTCTCTCTCTTTTTTTTTAGTTTATCTCTTTCTGTTGATTTTCTGCTTCAAATCTTCTCGCCATATTTTACTGTGAGTGAAATAATGTTTCTGCAGTGATGGCAGTTACATCAAACAACAGGTAGATAAGATGTTTAGTGATTGACAAAACAATATTTCTGCTGAGGTAGCTCAAAATCTTTATCATATTTTCTTTCCAAATATATAGAAATTATTTAGAAATAGTGCCACTATAATTACATTTATAACAGGAATCATGCATAAAATAATTTGTCACTCTCTAGCTGTGCTGCTAGGCTCACTACCACTCCCATCACAAACACTACAACATAAAGCTATTGTTTCACTCAGGACCCTTACATACCAAATATAAACTCCCTCTCTCTGGTTTGGGAAGAAAGATTTTTAAGAAAATATTAAGCAATTCAAGACTCTCTCGGAGGACAGAAATCATGCTTGACAGATATGCACCCAATGACATTGCCCAACCTTGTCTTCAAGTTGCCTAAAACCCACTGACAACTGAGCTCAGTGCAAAACTTCAGTCACTGCTGTCCCTGTCACCTCCAAGTCTTGGATTCTACAACCACCTGTTTTCGTACACTGCTCTGCTCTGAATCGAAACTTTACTTGGATGTATCTGAGTGCCTGAATTATTGGCTTGTGTTCTATCTTCAAAGGATGTTGGGAAAGAATAACACTAGTTTGTAATCAGGGTAGAGCCATCCTTCATAATGAATATTTAAGAGACGTGAGGTTGTATAAAGTGTAAAGAATATGCTAACTTAAATTTGCTGTATTTGCTCCATAACAAATGTCCACCAGAGTCCAGCATCTCTGTACACCCTTCTTCCACGTTAAATTTCTAAAGAGTAATAAGAACCAGAGGAACAACTGAATAGGAAAAGTACCCAGAGCAGGCCCAGGCTGGCAGGCCCCAAAAGATGGAAAAGTTACTAGCAATACTAAGAGATAACCAGAAAGCCCGCTTGAGCAAGAGATAACCAGCCATTTCTGCTTCTGTAGACAGTCTTCCTGCTGCGAGCTTCCTGCACTGCCCTAACCACTGCCCTAACCACTGTTCCCCCCTAATGCAACCCCCCACCAGTGTAAACCCACCTACCAGTAGTCAGCACAGCCCTTGGAACCTGACCCCCTGCACTGCCCTATAAAAAAAGCTCTGTAACCCCACTACCTGGGGACCAGAATTTCGAGTGCAAGCTCGTCTGGGTTTGCCGGGGTAAAATAAACCTGAGTTCTCCTACTTCTCCGAGGGTTGCTTAGTTTCTCACTGGTCTGATTTTTTTCCATAAAAACAAAAAATGTTTCTCCCTTACATGCTAGAAAATTACTTGTAAATATGAAAAGAAAATATTTGGATTTTCTAGGCCATCCCATTGAACATGACTTAAAACAGTGTCCTCCAGTCACATTTTCTTCCATGTGGTAACATTTCTATATAATAAAATATGAAGGATACCATGTCAATTTATGTAATTCAGTGTTCTTGATCACACTTCTCAAAAGTGCTGCAAACCCTCATCATATTCTAATTCAGAACGAACTTTTAGTTTTTATTTCTCTAAATTTCTAAGTGATATCCATTTTTCCTCTCCTTCCATCCTAATTCTTTCTTTATATTATTCCATATACAAATTTTAAAATGTATACCACCAAAGTATCTAAAATAGCTGCAGAAAGAGACTGAGGGACAGGAAAATTATTTAGGATTTATATATAAATATATGATACTGCAAGGGAAGTATATGAGTAGATAATTCAGTTCTTAGCTTTATAACTGATCACAAGACTGTAATTGGTATTTTATGCCCTCTTCCTCTACTATCCTGTCTACTTCTCCTTTGTTCACAGGCAGCTCTTTAGCTGATTAAAGTTTGTTATTTGATGGGGCAATCCAAACCACTCCTGAAGGAGGTAAGTTCATGCTGGTCCTTCCCATAGGCGTTTGCATAGTCTTCCAAACACTTTGATTATTTAGTTCCAAGTATACTCCCTCTTCCTTCATTATGTGGCATCATATTTGACTTTGTAAGAGGTATAATTACCTAAGTCAACACTGGAAATGCTCGTTTTACCAGTTTAAACAGTGGCATCTGAACCCCAAATTGGAAGATAGTATTTCAGTTTTTATTTCAGCGGGGCCAAGGTTGCATTCCCTGGCAAGCACTTTTGATACATCCCCACCCTAGATACTAACACAGTCTAAACTAGAGGTAAGCAAACTCTTTCTGTAAAGGGGCCAGATAGTAAAGAGTCTATGCTTGGTAGGCCATATGGTATCTTTTACAACTACTGGGTTTTACTGTTACTGCACAAAAATGCAGCCATAGACAACATATAAACAAATAAGTTTGGCTGTGTTCTGATAAAATTTACAAAAACAGGTGGTGGACCAGGTTTGGCTCACAGGCAATAATAGATCAAAGACTCCTTCTCTAAACTGTCTTAGTTTGAGTCATGGAAATAAGAAACAAGTGTGGAAGTGAAATATTAAACTTTGTAGTAAAAAAAAAAAGCTACTTCCTATTCCACATTCTGAGTTCCCGAACCTGTGTATTTTGGCTCTTAAGTGAGACATTGCAATGCATCAGGTTCCAATTCAAAACGTATAACACACCCAGTAAGATAGAAATCCACCTTTGCAAGCTGGCATCTGGGAGTTAACTAAGTAATGGTTTTAAAAGGTCCTATTATTCTCATGAATGAGTTAGACAGTAATACCAAAAATGTTATTAGATTAAGTTGCCTTAATTAATTAATTAATTAATTGCCTTAATCCTTTTGCTGGTCAAAAGCAATGTCGTATTGGAGTAATGGTGATTAGGGTATTCAGTAATCCCACATAATTTTATTGGCAGAGACATCTATTCAACAAAGTCAAACTAAACCCAGAATATAATTTAAATGACATAAAATTGCTGCCCCTCAATTATTTAAAGATATTACAATGTTCTCAACCTGCCATCAAGTGGCTGGTTGATCCCATGAAGACAGTAACCTACAGGGACTTGGTGTTGAACTTTCTGGCAGATTGGGCACTTTAGCCTTGGCATAGCAAGATAAACTTTGGTGAAGGGAATTCCATTATTGATATTAGGTGTAATCCCAAAATCTGATGGCATGGCACTTGGCCACGCTTTTATTTTTGCACACTTTGGAGCATGCATTGGGATCACTAAGGGTTAGAGGCTAAACTGATGAATATGATTATTGCAATGTATGGTTATTACCCTTTCCTGAATACAGTCTCTGGTAAATAAGCACATATCCCTTTGGAAAAAAATGCAAGAAAACATTTATGACACAACCTTAGGTTTTTATCATAGTTTTTTTCTCAAAATTTCCCATCCTAAACTTTAATCAAAGGACCTTGGCTCTGTGATATGATGGCACAGGCTCAAGAATTATATAAGGATCCTTAATGTATACTTTAGGGCTCTGTCAAGCCTATTTTCTGCAGATGTAATCTTTGTAAACTATACACCTCAAGTAACACTTTAATGGCATCTGACATATTTTGGTCCTAAGGACTTGGATATATTTTTTGCTACAATTAAAGTGTGGGCCAATCAGGGTGCTCAGATTGTACTCTGTTGAATATTATAATGAACATCCACCTTATCTCTGATAGGTTAAGTGGAGCTAATTGGTTTCTTCCAGCCCAATATCTATCTACCAAACTGCATTAGTTTGTTATGACTGGCACAACAAAATATCATGGACTGGATGGCTTAAGCAACAGAATTTCTTCTTATAGTTCTGGAGATTAGAGTTCCAAGATCAAGGTGACAGCAGGTTTGGTTTCTTCTGAAGCTTCTTTCCTTGTGTTGCATATGGCATCTTCTCACTGACATGGTCATTCCTTGGTCTGTGTGTTGTCTGTATTCCAATTTCCTCTTCTTATAAGGACCCTGGTCATATTGAATAGGGCCCACCCACATATCTCATTTCACTTCAATTATCTTTCTAAAGGCTCCATCTCCAAGTACAATCACACTCTGAGGTACTGGGGACTGGGATTTTAACATACGGATTTGAGGAGGACACCGTTCGGCCCATAACACCATCCCATTTGAAATCTGGGAATATATTCTAATGGCATCATCTCCAGAAGCTTAGATCATAGAAAAGAACCACTAGCAATACTTTTTAGTATTGTTGGCACTCCCTCTCAGTAATGTACGATCTAAGTCACGATGAAGGGAATGATTTCCCACCTAGAGGGGCATTATTGAGGAGTGGATGAGCAGATGACCTCTGGTAATTCCACTTCAACATTCCTATCCCTCTAAATCCTGTCTGTATATTGAACAAAGAAAATGATGGTATCTCAATTTCATTTACTGTAAGTTGCTGTTAAATCCAGGTTCTAGTCAGTGTCTCAGGAAATAATTAAAACTACTCACATTTTTTAATCTAGACATTGCATACAGAATTTCTGATAATTTCATCTGGTATAAATTCAATCTCATCTCAAATATATTCCTTTCTTTTTGTTCTAGTATTATCAGTATCCATACATATTTCAGAATTTTAATTTATTTTAAAACAGCAATTCTTTGGCACATAGGGTCTTTCCTCTCGGGATCAAAACCTTGTATTTCATGTGGAGGAAATGCTGGAATCTAACTGTAGTTATAGTTAGGAACAGTGACTGGCATTGGTTGAGGAGCATGAGGAGAAATGATTATTCCTTGGCAAAACTCAAGGTTTTCTAATACAGCAGGAAAAAAAACCTTATGGGACAGGATGAAAGCCTGCTTTTGATGGAAATGAAGCTCAGTGTAATTTAGATGTCAAGATGTTTATCAATTCAATCTTTAAATTCTGATAAATATTCCTTTTCCAATTCTCAAGGTTCCATTTTTTCTATAACAATGTCCTGTTACATCACAGATACAGTGGCTAGGGGTTAAACTTATTTTTAGTTTGATATTTATTTGTGGTTTGCAGCTATTTTAGCCCTATAACTGGAAGAAATGGTGGTCTCCTTTGAGCACGATGCTAGAAAATAGCTATTTCTCATAACATTTCCTTGTGTGAAATTAAGACTGACAAAAGGGTCATTCTGTAGGTTCTCTGATATATTTAGAAGAGCCAATTAGCTGGTTCTTTTATTCATCTTGAACTTTACAATATTTTTTGGCAAGAGACAGTTACATCTCCCAAGAACTTGTTCTCATTTTTCAAATCGTTACAGATGATTAAAGGAAATTATCTATTAATTAATTCTCCATTGTATGTCATGGGTTGCTGGAGTCTCATACTTGAATACTAGAGGGATATTTGATGCTCTTTAAATTCACTAAAGCCAGTTAACCTATTCTCAATTCTCATTCACTTCGAGTGTGATAGCTGACATTGTGGTAAATGGCAATTTCTGTAATAAGCAGAGTTCTTAGAAGCAAACATCCAAAACTACTCTTGCAAATTTCTTCATAAAGTTTATTTATTCAATGGTATTTGCTGGTTCACAGACTCTCCAGTGGACTAGAAATCTGGCTTAGAGGAGTAGATTCTAAGAACAAAGGACAAACTACAATGAGACTAAAGTCATAGCAGCTTTAACTGTTGATTCTGGGCAGCACGTACCAGAAAGACATCAATTGCTGCCTCCCAGACTCAGATGAAGCCTCCATTGTCCCCTCAGCAAAAACTAACATCCACACAATGCTTTCTTTCATACATTTCTCTCTTCTAAGTGGAAGTTCTGCATGAATACCTCTGACTGGCAGCACCTATATTATATTTGTTTATTTATAGTTAATGGCATTGCATTTTCTGATTTCTACACTGAAGAATTATTTATGAAATGTGGGATATTCCCCAGATGTAGGAATGGTATCCAAGATATATTGAGCTGACTCAATCAAGTTCAACTGCAGATCCTATGACAAATTTTGTTCAACTCACTGTAGAAGATGGTCTGGTTTAACCAATCTCGCAGTGCTCAACCTCCTCTCAACCCCTGCTGACCCTAGCTTAATAGATCAAGATTTCTTAGTTTTAAATCTTAAACAATTAAGATTTCCTAGTTTTAAAGATCTTTCCTTTGAGTATGACCAATGTTTTGAGATGTATTAAGGTGTCAGTTAATTTTATTATGATCTTGAGATTCATTGGGTTTTCTGAATCTGAAATTTGTGGGGGTTTTTTCTTAACAATTCTGAAAAGGTTTTAATATCTCTTCTGTAAACATTTTTAAATTTTTTTCATTTTCTAGGTCCTTTGGTAACTCTGATCAGATATGTTAAATTGGCTCACTTTATCCTACATGTTGCTTTACCTTGCTTTAATATTTTTAATTTATTTTACTTTGATTACATTTTGTACAGTTCAATCCAAATTAAATTCTAGTTAAATGATTTTTCTTTTCAAATGAATCTAATATGTTATTGATTCAAGCCATGAAAGTTTTAATTTGGTTTATATATTTTTTCATATGTCTATAAAGTCTAGCTGGCTTTTTTACAGTTACAAATTTTTAAAATCACTTTACATATCATCATCGATATGAGAAAGAACAAGCCACACAGGAGCAATTCAGTATGAAATTATGCTTAAAATGTAAAACTGATACCCACATTCCTAAAGGAACTTCAGACAAAAACCTGCTAACTATGAAGAGAAACTGTAAGAAGATTGAAGTCCCCGTCATTAAATATAGATTGATAATTCATATAAATGTATTTAATATGTGCTGTGTCCCTTTGCTTACACTACAAGTTGTTATTAAGCAATGATCCCATTTTGTTTATATTTGCATTCTACTCAGACCCTTCCATAATGTTCACAAGACTTTATACTCACAATAAGCTTTTGCCAAACCTAGAAAATACTTTTACATCAACAACTGTTGCTTCCATTTTCTTCAGGCCCTTGACCCCAAAATACTCCTAGAACTGTGCATTGACAGTCTGCAAGCTGATGTAGGAAATTTTCCTATGGACATTTCTTTGGTACTTCCAGGTTGAGACGTAGAATCTTTATAACCTCAAAGTGAAGGTCAATGTCATAGGCATAAAACAAGAATACAATTCAATGTATGCATGCAATGACAAGTTGACTTGATCTGGTTTAAATATGCTGCTCTGAGGACTTGATTAAATGTGGGCTACCTACAGAACAAAATGGACTGCATCTCCTTTGGGCAATTCTCAATAAATATTCAGAGAATCTCAGAGTAATTTATCAAAGGGTTATACTTTTCTGACAAGCACTTGGTGTATCAACATTCATGTTGTCAATTAAGGACAGAGTCATATTGTATAACTTCCAGGGCCTGGGGTTGACATCTTCTTAAAAACATTGATAAGCCATTCAGGATAGCTTAATATAAGGGCATCTTACTTCATTCAGCCTGTGCTTTTTCCTTAAGAAACAATTCTAGTCTTCTCTAACAGTGGCCATGAGCACATGAATATGGCCAAGGGTTATTTCTACATGGTTCCATTTGTTTGAGTCAATTAATTAAATTATTCAAATATGCAACATACATATTTACATGAATATATATTTATATTAACACATAATATATATTATGTGATTGGCACTATGTACAATAGCCTTCATAATTTCACCTTAATGAAAATTTAAAGGAGCTTTTACCAATTTCCTATCATGAGTATTAAAAAAAATCACAACACATTGCCTATTAAACTCTAACAGTGAGCAGAATAATATTCTAGTAAAAAGACTTCTAGATAAGTAAATGAATTGACCTATGCTTTAGATATGGAGAAATCATTTAGATACATAGAAACATCTGTCAAAGATAATTATCTTAATTTTAGAGTGGTTCATCTAAGTTTTCGTTTTTGTTTTTTTTTGTTTTTGTTGTTTTTTTATTCATGAGAGTCAGAGAGAGAGAGAGAGAGGCAGAGGCAGAGGGAGAAGCAGGCTCCCCGCTGAGCAGGGAGCCCGATGCGGGACTCGATCCCAGGACCCTGGGATCATGACCTGAGCCGAAGGCAGACGCTTAACCATCTGAACCACCCAGGTGCCCTCTAAGTTTTTTTTTAAATCAGTTACATCAGAACTCTTGTTAGCCACTATTGACATTAGAAAATTTCTTACCTTTCTACTAGAGAACGAATTATTCTAGTGATTCAGGTAGTCACCTAAATGCTAAATAACTTAATCCAATATTTTTTACCTTATTTTCTTCTTTATTTCATTTGTAACTCTTAAGAACAACAGTAAGAATTAGCTTAGTTAACCTAAATAAACAACTGCTAGTTAATAGAAGAGAGAATTATAGAGCATACTGTGAGATCATGAATAGTTCCCCTAAATTTGATTCACTTTACTACTTAATACCCCATTTTCATCTTCAATAATAATGTAAGATTTTTTTATTATCACATGGATGTTTCATGTAACTATGTAATTATACGCACTTATAATAATTATGGATCATAATTAGAACAGGTAATTACTATGTGAGCATATTTAATTATATAGTTGAACACTTAATGCATGCAAATGTACTTTGCACTTGAGAGTAATATATGCTGCACAATAAGTAATTTTTCTGGAGCTCTTATCAAGTCAAATTCTTGAAATCAATAAAAATAGTAAAAATAAATTCATATTTTAATAAACCTGGCTTGGAATCAAACTTAGGAAAGACTAAAGTGTCTTTTAAAGGAATCAAAATGTATTCATTCAAATTTAATTTAGAATTCCCAATCTATGAAGACATATGAAGAATGTAAAACTTAAAAGTTTTAAATTATTTCTCAGCAGTTTGGTATTTTAAATTATTGATATTGAAATGAAAACTTTTGTATACCTGCTTTCTAAGCCAATATAGAATATAGACAAATATTTATATCCAAACTTAATATTTTTGTATGAAAATAAACTGAATGGATAAAGAACAACTGGACAACTTTATGAATCCAAGATTCAATAGCATATATTTTCCCCATGTATATATACCTAAATATTCCATAAATCTATTAACTCAAATGTAGCCTAATTATTCCTGATTGTGTTGTTAGACTTCTAAAATCTGTTCCTAACCCAGAATAAGCGCTCTATAAAGGTTGGAATTAGCAAAATGTATTGTATATCCATTATTTTCCCCACTGGATATATAATTTTTTTGATATTCTTAAAGTCCGGCCTTTAACTATGCGACTAAAAATTTACTTTGATTATTATAAATTGCTTGTTATTTGACAAATGCAATGAAATTTTTTCAACCTTCTTATTGAGTAACCTTCTAATATTTTCTGTTTCTTCAGTCTTTTTTTTTTTTTTTTTAATTTCCTGAGTTTTACTTCCATAGGATTTTTCCTTTTGGATCAGATAATTATAGGTAATTTGAAATGCATCGTGCATAGACTGAAGACTAAAAGATGCAGCAGAAGAATAATTACACCATTTCACAGGTCTAGAGGCAGTTGAGCTTTTAAATCTTAGTTTCTTTCTCTAGATTTGTACATGCATAATTTACATAAAATTTGGATAATAATATTACCTACTAGCAACGTTATTGTCTGGATTAACTAAAATACTCCTGAAATGTTGAGGTTTCAATAAATAGAATATATGAGAAGATAATAACTAATATATATTGAACACATTTTATACGAGGTATCTTTCTAGAGGTAAATTAACTCATTTAATCTTCGTAATAATCCCATGAGGACAGATTTAATAGTCATACCCATTTTATAGATGACAAAGTGAAAAGAGTGACTTTTCGGTATTAAGAGATTAATGGCACAATGTATTATCCATGTGAAATAAAATTTAAAATGGCTCGGGTTAGTAGAAAAAGAAACCCAAAACTTGAATCCAAGGAATAGACTTGAAAAAAAATTGGTAATAGTGTATAGTCACAGAATTGGGCAGATTTTTGTACGCTGAAGGATATAATACTTCCAAAATAGTGTGGTCCATGCAATTGGTTTTTGTGATTATATGTAAGGCTGACTCTAGCCACTATTTCAAACCATTAAATAACTACTTAAATTAAAATAAAATATTTTCAATTTCAAATAAATATAGTTCATTCAAATAAGGTAGAAATACAAAGCATTTATAAAAGAATGGTGTTTTTACTGATTGTACTTTGCATATGTTCTCTGAAGTTTCCTGGTGCAAATTGTCACCTGTAGTCTCACTTCTATAGGAAATATCTTTACTGTGTTTCTATCCTTCGGTGTTACCTGTGGGCACTCCATGCATCCTAAAAGACAATCACCTATTCTATCTCAGGAATTATTGATACTGTAAAACTATCTATTTACAATGTCATGTTTCACAAGTTAAAATACCACACATAACCCATAGAGAGACAAGAACTTACATAGCTTAAAGCACAATATCCGTAAACTACTCTTACATGTGATATGGTTAAGGGCTTTGTAAATGTTCATATTTGGTTTTGCTTTGTTTTGTTGTTGTTGTTTTTCCTCAATAGGTCACTTCTTAGCTTGCAGCTTGTTCTGTGAAAGTAATTTAAGAATAAAATTCTCTTAGAAACAAATGTGTTGTTCTCCAAATAATAAGTTACTAAGTAGCAAAGAAAAAAAAAAAAGTTAAAAGCCCTACTCTCTGATATATTTTGTTAAAGGTTGAAGGGAAGTTATTCCATCCTGTTATGTAAGGCTCATTTAGATTACTGTAGTAGTAATAGCAGTAATCACTAGGAAATGAAAGGATAATTAAATAAATTTGTGTCTTATTCTCTTAATTCAGTCCAATCTAGAACTACGATTTTATAGAAGCTACATTTCTAAAGGAAGAATTTTCTAGATTCCTTCAGAATTCAGACTTGGGAGTTCAAAAAAATAATAGAAACACGACTCTTCCTTCTTATACCATAAGGACATTAAACATAGAAATCTCTTCTCCAACGTTTCTTTTCCATTCTGTATTAGAGCCACTCAGATGATGCTTTATTATAACCTTCTTCAAACTTCTCTTGTCAAGATTCCCAATGACTTTATGATGACAAATCCAGGGCGCCTGGGTGGCTCAGTCGTTAAGCGTCTGCCTTCGGCTCAGGTCATGATCCCAGCGTCCTGGGATCGAGTCCCACATCGGGCTCCCTGCTCCGCGGGAAGCCTGCTTCTCCCTCTCCCACTCCCCCTGCTTGTGTTCCTGCTCTTGCTATGTCTCTCTCTGTCAAATAAATAAATAAAATTAAAAAAAAAAAAATCCAGTGGTAATCATTCCATTCTCCTATCAGCAGCATGTGACATAGATAAATCCACCCTTGTTCCTGGAAAATTTTCTTTAGTTGGCTAAAAAGACACCACACTCTCTTGCTTATGGCCATGCCACTTTGGTTTTTCCTTTGGTTATTCACAGGTTTTTTTGTTTTTGTTTTTGTTTGTTTTGTTTTGTTTTGTTTGCTTTTTCCATCCTGTCTCCTAGAACTAAATGTTACAGTATTGGTGCTAAGAAATAGCGGACATTTTTTTTTTTTTTTTAGAGAAAGGGAACACAGAGAAGTTATTAAAAGTAATAATTTGTTGATTCTTGAAACAGGTCACAACAAATTTCAAAATATTAAAATCATATGGAGAATTCATTGACAGTGACATTAAATTAAAAATTAAGCACAAAAAAGATTAGTAGATAATCCATATATTTTTCTAAATTAAGAAATTCCTTCTAGGGGTGTCTGGCTGGCTCAGTCGGTTAAGTGTCTGCCTTCCGCTCGGGTCATGATCTTAAGGTCCTGGGATCGAGCCCCACAGCGGGCTCCCTGCTCGGTGGAGAGTCTGCTTCTCCCTCTCCCTCTGCCTGCCCCTCTGCCTACTTGTGCTCTCTCTCTTTCTCTCTGTCAAATAAATAAATAAAATGTATAAAAAAAAATTCCTTCTAAAGAAACCATGGATCGTATTTTATGTCAAAACACTTGTTAAATTTTTATGCATTCAATAGCGTTTGAACACAATCAAAATACAAATATCAGCATACTAATGTTCTTATAAAAATGTTGCAAGTAAGGTGAAGCAGCAAGAAAAACTATTTACCCATATGTTACACTAGAATACCTCTAGTATATATCCTTACAATCAATAAAAAGGCTAATAGCCTAAGAGAAAAATGTTGAAAATAGTGAATTAAAAATTAATAGTAGAATAACAAAAACAGCCAATGATCATACACATGAAAATATGTAAAAGATGAGATCTCCTTTGTTTACTTATGTAGAGGCCAAGGGCAGGGTGCCCCAAGATGGGCCACTTTGGCATAAAGATTATTTTTAGTTAAAAATAATCAAAACCCAGCAGATGCAAGAAAAGCTCTCTGCCTCTCCCTCAACTGTCTAAATTTATATTGGAAAGAAGAGCCTGTGCCAAGAGGAGAGCTATTAACAGAGACTCCTCTTTACCTAAGAAACTTATATGCATGACAGGGGAACCTTTGTTTTTCCAAGCATCTCTTTTCAGCTTCTTGCTAATGGTCTTTCTCCCCTTTGTATCCTCAGACCCTGGCCCCCCTCCTTAGTTCATATTAGCCTTATGTTGCCTCATTGTCTTTGAAATTTCATGTCTATGTAGATTCCTTGTATGTATGCCTATTAAATTAGATTTTTCTCCTGTTAATTTGTTTCATGTCAATTTGATTCTAAATTCAGCTAGAAAGACCATAGGACAGAGGAATGTCTTCCTCCCCAACACTCACTAGGTTGGAAAAAGTTAAAAAATATTGGCTATACCTTGCATTGGTGACAATAATATGACTGTGATTTGATAAACAGTATTTGGATAGTGATTTGTCAGTATATCTCCAAATCTAAATACTGCACTTCCTTTGAACTAAGAATTTTTATTCTATGGTTTTTACTCTGAATAGATAAAAAATGTAAATGCAAAAATTCAATCAAACTTTGTGTAATAATTAGATGATTCTATATAAACTAAAATTTCACAAGTAGAGGATTGACTAAACTGGGATAAATTTGGATAAAAACTCTGCGTTTATTAGTTAGATATTAAAAATACCTGATGGCATTAGATAAGGAAAAACTGTAACTGTGTGACCTTGAAAAACATTTATAAACTAAGATAGGTGTCTTTATCTATAAAATGGAGATAATGATTACTAATATACAGGATCATTTTAAATATTAAATTATATAATAGTAATAACAACCAACATTTAACATCTGTTATATGCTGCTTACAATGTTATATGTCTGGCATATGGTAAGCGCTCACTGAATGGTAACACTTTGTATAAGAGAAAAAAGTATTTATCATTGAAAAAGATGTCATGAAAATTTTTTAGCCACTAAAGAGGTATAAAACAGCACATCTTGTTTCATTTTTGTAAAATCTTCTGCTTACATATGTGTGTAACAGAATGATGTCTGAATGGTTTTCTCAAAAGGGCTAACAGTGTTTATAACTGGATAGTGGTCTTGAAATTATTTTTACTTTATTGTTTGTATGTTTCTGTACTTCCTAATTTTAAAACAAGCAGGTTGTTTTAAAACTGAAAAATAAATGAAGTAATTTTAATTTTGGAAAACTAGTAATGCATTGCATCAATAAGTTTCTCTGTGAGTAAATTAGGAGCTTAGGAAGCCTTGGTGTTATATTCACACCATTTATTTGGAAAGTATGGGTGAAAGTAGAGGTAAGGATACATGATTAGATAAAAGTTTTTATAAAATATAGTTTGTGTCCATGGTAACTGTACTTTTAAAAGTTGTGATCTGGCAATTCTTAGATTAGAATCAGTTCTAACAATAAAAATTAAAATGCTGATTATATTTCTAGTTAATATTTTTAAGGAGATCCAGTAAATTAAGTGCTCAAATGCATAAGACTTGTCTGATATGCTTACTTCTTAAGCTTTTAACCTTTATTCTCTCTTTCTTAAGCATTTTGCTGTGATTCAAATACCCTTCATGAATTATCTAGCTATGAATATGTATTTTCCTATCTTCTTTCTTCCACGAGGGCACTTTCCATTATATTTACCATTCTAAAGAGGATATGGACTTTTCCTTCCTCTCAGCACGATCACTCACTTTTTTTTTTCCATGATACCATCTGCCTAATAGGCTTTGCTCTTTGAGATTACCATTGTAGATTCTTCTGCGCATCCCCAGAGACTGTGATCCATGTTTTCTCATCATTAATGAAAATCCTTCTCATTTGAAGCAGATTTTAGCAACAAGTTTTTCTGCATGCTCTTATAAAATTTACATACAGAACAGTATGCTCATTTTCCATCAGTCTGGCATTAACATATATTGAGCACACAGGATTTTGTTTCCCCACCCAATTCACACTTGTAGCTCTCTATAGGATTAAAAGATTAGTGTGTATTAGCATAAACTCTAAGAAAACAAGGTGTTGTGGTATGAGTGGATATTAATCAAATAAAAACTTGTTCATCTCATGATTGTATCAGTAATTTTTAAAAGAAATGTACTATGTCTTCAAGAAGATAGTATTTTAAAAATATATAACAACTATATTATAGTAATAACACTGTAATTTTAAATAGGAATGGAAGGAAATTGCATTCTGGCACTTAAATCCAATGATAATTGGCACTGGCAAATTCTTAGAACATATGAAGGATTCCTCTTTAAACTGAAGCAGGGCATTTTGCATCCATTAATAATCCTCCATTGCATTTAGGGTTGAGACCCTGAGTCTTGCAATAACTAGCAAATCTTTCTTAATCCCCAGTTCCCTTTATCTGAAATTCTAATACATGTAGATTTACTTTATGTAACTTTTCAGCCTTTTGTGCCCTGAGACAGTCTAACATTTGGAGGTCTGATGGAGAATGATTGCAATAGACAGAAAACTTCATATATAACTCCTTAAACTGGTGTTCTTATCAAAAGCAATATTAAACGCACCAAACTATTTTGATGAAAAGATGTTACCAAGAGATAGGGATTTTAATTCTGGTTCTGGTAGTAATGGTGACCTTAGTTTCTCAGAATCTTAACTGACTCTTATGTAAAATAAGGGAACTATACAGGATAATTTTAAAAGTCCCTTAAAGCTCTTTTAAAAAAAATCAATCTTTTATGTTAAATTGTGATATATACTGAACTATCAAAAAAAGAGAGTTCCAGACAAGAGGAATAGATTCAAAAATCCATGATATTTTAAAATTTACTTCTGAAATTACTGGAGCTCTCTTTGATGATTCTGATAACCAAATTTTTCAACTTTATCATCATTATATCAGGGAATGTAGATATTTCATTTGGAAAAACACAGCAATGGAGGTCTCATTCTGTGGTAATATGATGATTTATTTCATTCTTACTTAATGGCATGGGGATTTTGCATGGGAATATTACAATACTCTATGCAATATTCTTTATGTTCATAATTTTATTTCTAGTGACCCAGGCTGGGCATAATTAAGGGAGGGAACATTCTTTAATTGGGATCAAAAAACCATCTCAAATCAATAGTGTGTCAGCTTGAGTCATCTGGGAAGTAGATGCCAAGACAGAGCTAGAAGAGCAAACAATATATTGAGGAAAATGCCTGAGAATGCTTAACAGGGCAAGGAGCTGGGATAGGCAGGGAGAGCTTTCTGATCCCTTTGCATAGCCCATACCTGAGAAAGGAGTGAGTTAAGGGAGGAGGGTGGGTAGGAGGAAGCTTGATACTCCATTACTGCTCTGAGAAGGTCTCTGCCAGGCAGTGGTCAAAATTACCTGCTTGAGGTGCCCACGCTGAGTGGAAACGGTCAGGTCTCTCGCCCCCACTCTGCTCACTAGTTCACTGGGAGCACTCGGAAGTGTGGCATGTACACCTCAGTGAAGCCAGAAGTTGAAGCAGGTAGAAGCTGTGAGATAACTCAACCTCTCCCAGCAGGTTTTCTCTTGACAGGAAGATCAGAGCGGCAAGCCTCCACAGCTGCCACAATTAGTGTAACTGATATCTCTGCAATTTTACGTACTATACTAATTGTACTCAATGCATATAAAATATTTGAATCTCAGGAAAAAGAATGGAAACACTTAAAATGGAACGAAAATAAATTCGTTCTTTGTTACATTCAAAGTAGAGAATCCTTTGAGAAAGAATGTTGTCCTGGACCGTTTCCTATATAGTAAATATCTAGTAAGGCTTGGTAAGACTAAGTGACTGGCTACTTTCCTCATGAATTAGTCAAGGTAATTGATTTGGAAGTAGGAAATTTATTGAGCATGAACTATGACAATCTATTTTATATTTTACATAAATTATTTCATTTAATCTTTAAACAGCCTTGTGACATTTCAGTTCAACAAATGAAAAACTGAAATCTTTTTGTAGGAACAACGTGAACTAACTGCACTACCAGCCCATTAAAGCCGACCTGTGGAGAGCCTCCAACGAAATTTTATATTTGGTTAGATGCCTTGAATTTACTAAGGATTGTCTTTCATCAGAGTAAAATGGTCTCAAGTCAGTCTTACTATAGAAATTGGGAACTTTTTCAGAGTCCTCTATGTAAGTTCAAGTTTTGAATAATATCATATGTATAACTATGCATGGGAAATTCACCTTGAAGGAATTTATTCTAAAGTTACTTTTCATGATGTCTGCTAGGTGCATTAGCATTACTGTCTAGCAGAAAACAAGTAAGTATATACCACTGAGAGAGTCAGGAATGCAGGTGAGAACAGACACTGGCAAAAATGTCAGCAATAGTATGTGAAGACACATGAAGTAACAACACATGAAACTGAAAGAAATTAAGAGAGGAAACCAATAAGAGATGGGGTGACTGAAAAATACAGATGAACCACAAGAGGAAGAAAATTAAAAATAAAATCAAAAACTCAAAACTAATAAAATCCTTAATAAAAATAATAATATTAAGAGTTGACTTACCCAATTACAGATCTGAAATCTTCAGAAGACACTGAATAATTTTTTTTAAATCGTAACTTCAAAGACCTCTTTTTTCAGAAAAAAAGTAATGGAAATTATTTTTTTATACCACAGTTTGTTATAGCATATTGAATTAACATAAAACAATGTCTAAGTATAGAGTGCCATGCCTTGCAGAATAGATTTTACAAATTTTCAAGTAGTTGGCTATAACAGAGTGCTGGGGGAATGGTAAAGAGCTTATGTTAAAGTTCTTTCTGATTTTTTTACCGTATTGAACACAATAACAGCTAATTAAAAGATTATGGTTTTTTGTTTTTAGGATTTATAGCTTTGTCTCCAAAAGAGATGTATTTTTACCTGGAGTTTTAAGTTACTATATTCCAGACAGTTAAGTCATAAATAAAGCGTATTTTCTCCATAAAGATGGGAAACGTATTTATTAGTTCCACTGTGATTTTTTATTTGAAAACTTTAAGGTCATTAATCAAACTATAATTTACTTTTTATTAAAGTGGATTATTTATTGAGTTAAAACATAAAATATATTAAGATAGATTTACTAATAATTTAACTGTCCAGATGCACTGTTAATTTGCATTGAAATGAAACACCTATAACATCTATAAGCATGACAATGTATGATGTAAAAATTCAAAAATAATATAACCATTATTATAAACAAAACTATTTAGATTAACTGTAATAAAGAACACTATAGCTGAGAATCAACCTCATAAAATACCAAAGCAAAAATTAATCTAATTCATCAAAATCAATTAATCAAATAGTATTAATTTTTAAAACAATTATTATAAGTATAGTTAAAATAAACCTAAATAAGATAAATAGTGGGGTACCTCGGTGGCTCAGTCAGTTAAGCAGCCAAATCTTGATTTCGGCTTAGGTTATTATCTCAGGGTTGTGAGATCAGCCCTATGTTGGGCTCTGTGCTGAGCATGGAGCCTGCTTAGGATTCTCTCTCTAACTCACCCTCTACCCCTCCCCCTCACACTCCTGCAATCTCTCTCTCAAAAAATAAATAAACAAATTAAAAAAACAAACAAGCAATTTCTTTAAAAAATTAAAATAAAAAAATAAATTAATAAGATAAATAGTATTAACTAATATATTTGTGCACAGGATGTAGTTACTGATATTTAACATTAAATATTATCATGCTTGTTTAATAATATAATCCAGATAACTTTCTTTAGAATTTTATTCACACAGTTTTAAGTTATCAGCAGATGCAAAACTTAATCTGGGTGCCAAAAATGTCAGTATCTGACTTGTTAAGGATTTAATCACATACAATAAAAAAATATTAAAATAAATAACATTATGTGTTCATTCTCCTAGTCTGATTCAATCAAAGAGCAATGTTAGGCTCTTCTAAAAGTTTCATATAAAAAATATGTTGGAATAATTAAAATAATTTGAACATTAATTATACCTTAATATATATATTTCTCGTATAATTTCAGTGCTCTAGCCTCCTATTTACTTTATTAGGCATATTTCCAATCTTCTCCATTGGATCCTAAGTACATTGAAGCTAAAAATGATGCTTTGTCAATATGCATTTCTTAATGGTGAATACTTATGTAAAGACAACTTAAAAAAAAAGGCGAGGACTACCTGTGCTCGAATCTGACTAGGCTGCTATCCCTGGAAAAGCCTCTTAAACTGTGTGGGTTCCAATTTATTTACCTGCAGGATGAGGGAAAATATGTTACCAATGTCACATGACTGTTATGGGAATAAAATTTCAGAATATGCAAAAGTACTTATAAGACATTACATGTAGTGAATAGATGATGAATTCTGGCTTTTAATTATGACTGGGCACATACTCAGCAAGTGCTGTCTGATAAAGCAGATGTCATAAGATGACTTTTATTTAGGATGGAAAGTTATACTTCTCATCATTAATATTTTAAATCATAGATACTTAATAACTCAATTCAAATCTGAGAAGAAAATAAAGGATATATTTTCATCAAATCATTGCATTTTACCACGGACTAGAATGAAATTGTCTTCAGTTATAGATGAAGCATCATCGTTTGTACAACAGAAAAAGTGTCAAAATAATTTTTTTCTCTCATGATAAAACTAATTTTTTATTTTCAGAAAAGAATTATCTATTATAAAGTAGAGGATTTTGAAAGAATGATTATCACAATTGCTGGAACTTTAATTCTTCTCAAAA
Organism: Halichoerus grypus; assembly: GCF_964656455.1. Classification (NCBI taxonomy): domain Eukaryota; kingdom Metazoa; phylum Chordata; class Mammalia; order Carnivora; family Phocidae; genus Halichoerus; species Halichoerus grypus. The sequence continues at coordinate 33,159,051 of NC_135712.1, read as the reverse complement.
AAGTTTCTTATTCTGCTACTATCATTCATCCTCATCATCAGATTTACAAACTTACTGTAAAAAGAATTGTATTGTTATCTGTTATTGCTTCCAGACTTTTTTTTTTAAAGATTTTATTTATTTATTTGCGAGAGAGAGAGAGAGCGCGTGCACAAGCAGGGGGCGCGGCAGGCAGAGGGAGAAGCAGGCTCCCCGCAGAGCAAAGAGCCCGATGTGGGGCTTGATCCCAGGAGTCTGGGAAAGCACACGCTTAACAGACTGAGCCCCTCAGGCGCCCCCAAACTTCTTTTTTTAGCTTGTCAACATTGTTCTTACACAAGGTTGAATGAAAGATTTTTTTTTTTTCCGTCCAAGATCGAACTGAAAAGATACAGAATGAGCAAGGATTAGAATGTGAAGATTTTATCTAATGTATTACTTTTATTCCAGGTATGTACTGAATCACAAATTCTACTATTTGATACTTAATTTCAGCAGCTGTACACAGAATAAGATTTATTTATCATGTAAACTAACTCATTCATTTCACAGTGATTTTCAGAAATCTCTTACCTTACAATCTTTCCCCGCTATAGTGCTTATCTATATCTTTGAAAGGGAGAAATAAAAAAGAAAAACATAAGAAAGGAAGATATGTTCTTCATTTGAACATGGTTTCTTTTAATTCATTTCTATGATAATTTAATGCCAAGAGATATATTTCTAACTTCTTTTACAGACATAGTAAAAAAAAAAAAATTTTGGAAATAATAAAAATGATACAGAAGGGTATAATCTGAAAAGTCCCTTTCCTACAATCCCTTCTAAATAATATAACTTCATATAAGATAACACTGTGAAAATTTTAAATATGTAAGTTCTCAATTCTTTAATTACGATTTTATGAAAAGTTAAGCGGAGCCCTGAGGCCATAAATTTCAATATCACAAAACTATAAAGAATGGAAAACTTCGAGTTGTGGGAAAAGATCCTTTGAGATTATTATAAAGGACTGAGATACCTAACATTAGACAACTTCTTGTACAATGAAGAAGTCAACAGAATATTTATATGTTTGCTTCCTTAAATACACTGAAAATATAAACAGTAACTAGATTTGTTCAAAAGGTCTGTGTGCCATGTTTTACTTAATTTTACTTTGTCATTATCATGATAATCATGATTAAATTCTGATTTTTTTTAAGGAAACTTCCCTATGAGTTTCTACTTTAATATGGTTTATTCTAAATGTAATCTTCAGTCGTGACAGAATGAGGTTTATAGTTTATCAAGGAAATTTGGACTCGGGAATTGAATTCGAATTTTCTTACCAACCTTGTAATATTTAACTAACTCAATGACGAAGCTGTCAAGGATCTTGATGTAAATAATGGTAGTATGTATAGTTCTTATTTACGGGGGGTTAGGAAAAAAAAAATCTATGTTTACTGCCTTGCATTAATTTCAGTGCAAATCAAAATTAATATTGCACGTAGGAAAATAATTTAATGGATAAAGCGTAGTATCTAGATGCATTCCTCACTATTAACAATTCCTTGTGTATCCACCCAGAAACCTACTCTTCCTATCATATATTTTATATAGGCAATCTATTCTCTAATTTGCTTTATGGATATCAACATATCTTGAATGTTGAATTATCACTAAAGGCTGAACTGTCAAACAGACATGATTTATAGATCTTACCCAATCTGACTGCCAAGTCAGCATCAGTATCTGGGAGGCCCCAGAACCATCAGATTTAGCTTCCTATTAATCTCCTCTCTACCACTGGGAGACATTTGGGTTCTGGAACGACTATCAAGCACCATCTGCAATACAAGTCAGTCTAGTGGTAAGTGGCTTATTTTCAGGATTTATCTTGTTAATCCTGTTAAAAAAAATTGCTGATAAAATGAGGGTATCCTAACAGCCCCGAGGTTATCTCCCAGCTAGAAAATGCTATCAGAAGACACACAGGAGGAGGGCAAGTGAGGTCAAAACTGCCTAAAGCATTGTGAGGATGGAAGAACTTTACAGACTTGTTTTTTACTCAGTATTTCCTACATATCCTTCCACAATAACCAGAAATCTTCCTCATCCTTTGTAAAGGCAGGTTGTCTACCCTAATTAGATGTTCCATACTTTTTTAAATTTTTTTACCAGAACTGTATTAATGAATTCTATATTTACCTCAAGTTTAATAATAAATGTTTTATCTTATTTATTTTAGTTTAGTTTATTATTTATTTTATTTTATTTTATTTTATTCTATTTTTTACTAAGAAGGATAGGAGAATGGCTATTGGCAAACAACTAGAAGTCTCCAAGTTTGAACACCTTTTCATGGGTTTAAAAAAAATTGCGTATCAATTTTTTCCTCTGTAATTCATATTCATGTTAATGACAGATTTTCTGTTTTTCATTATGTTGGTTTTAAGAGCCCTTGTTTTTTTTTTTAAAGATTTTATTTATTTATTTGAGAAAGAGAGAGAGAACATGAGCAGGGGAGGGGGCAGAGGGAGAAGTAGACACCCCACTGAGCAGGGAGCCGATGTGGGCCTCGATCCCAGGACCCTGGGATTATGACCTGAGCCAAAAGCAGACCCTTAACCAACTGAGCCACCCAGGTGCTCCAAGAGCCCTTTTTATAAATATTCAGATACCAAAACCTTTGTTAGATATTTGAATTGCAGTTATATTTTTTCCTAGTTTTTCATTTTTCTTTTGATTTACTTTCTAGTTCAGGTTGCTTTTAGACTCTATATAGTTGAACTTTTCATGGAGGTCATTATTTGAAAGTTAAAAGGATGAGAGTTTTATTAATTTTTTTCTAATTAAGAAATAGATAACACTAACCCATATACATTAGGCTAAATAGTGTTAAAAAATTATTCTGATGTTTGTTAAAAAGGTAAAGAAGATTGGGATACTTGGGTGGCTCAGTTGGTTAAGCATCTGGGTAAGCGACCAATTCTTGATTTCAGATCAGGTTATGATCTCAGGGTTCTGAGATGGAGCCCTCCCTAAGGCTCCCTGCTCAGTGGGGAGTCTGCTCCTCTCCCTCCTTCTCTCCCTCTGCCCCTCCCCCTGCTTGTGCAGGTTCTCTCTCTCTCTCTCTAAAAATAAATAAAATCTTTAAATAAAATAAGGAAGATTGTATTTGGGACTATTACAGTAAGAGAGAGAGATCAGGCTCAACTCAGACTACAAGGATGAGTGGGAATTTATTAGCCAGGGAGCAGGGCAAGAAGCTCAGTGGATGGAAAATACTAAGAGGAGACATCAAGGGTAAGGGGATTCTTGCTAAATTCACTTAGCAGGATTCTTGCTGAAAGCAGACCAGGGTGATCAGATATCAAGGGTGGAGGGATTGCCGTTAAACTGACTTATCAGGATTCTTGATACGGTTGGCCCAGGCAGGTTGAAGACCCGGCCCAAAGATGAAGCTTTACCCAAAAACAGGCTCAGAGGAGCCTACCTAAAGTTTCATAAAGGAGTCTTTGTCAATAATTTTAAGGTAAAAGGAACAAGGTTAAAATGAAACCCCCTTTATTTTGACTTCCAACTTAAGTCAGATTATCCTGGGCTATTAAATATCCCTTGATAATAAAATAAATCAGTATATATGCATAAAAAATGCTGGAAAAGAGAAAGTGGGGCGAGAAAAAAACATAATCTATATAGCTGCCATTTGGGATATATAATATCCACACATCAGGAAGCATATGAGTGATCTTTTTAAAATATATATATGTATCAGTAATAAGTTGTTAAATATATTGTGCATTCATAAACAATGACCTGTAATTTTCAAGGCACACGCAACCTGTAAACAAAATAAAATATTCTAAAACCGGAAGATTGTAACAATTTGAGCCTTTTGTGCTTTGTGAAATTTTTCAAATTAAAAAAAATGCATGTGATTAAAACCAAAGAGATTTGATTTTATCACTAGTTTAAGCTAATAGTTTATGGCTTAATTTGGAAAAACGAAAAGATATATTGTATTAGTAAAGAAAAAGGACACCAAATAAACTTGTTCTTATATATCTCCTGAGATGTCAAAAGAAAGTTACAAACAAATCATAATTTTATTGTACAATATAAAAAATATATATATGTATATTATTATTTTGGTGATTGTTATGTAATATGTAGAAAGAAATCCATTAAAAGTAAAATATTCATATGTTTAAGGTGTGATGGTTAATACAGTAGAGAATGTACACATATAAAATATATACACATGCATAGTAATAAAATGGTTACATTTTACCTAAAAAAAAAATTCACAGGTAACTCAAAAGATAAAAATAATAATATGCCATCATATTTTGCATTAGAAACTTTTTATGACAGCAATTTCTTTCTAGTTCTTTATTCTTAATAAAAATGTGAAAGCATCGTGTCTAGAAACCAATTTCACTGCCATTATGTATAGAAGAATAAAGGATGACTGAGTCTCTGTAAAAACACAAAGCTGTAATGTGGACCTTTTTTTAATTCCTGATGAATGAAATGAAGCACTCATTACATTGCATAAATTAATTGGTAACCACATAATCCACATAATTCCAATGAAATCACATTGAATTTTGTGGAATTAACAGCTCCAGACCATCTTGCAATTATGTTAGCAGCACTGTTTCTCACATAAAAATGTCATAGAAAATAAATGATGTTAATATTTACCCTATGAATAACAGTTTCATAGTCCACATGGTGAGTTAAACCACTAATGGCTAATCAGAAATGACATAACAGTGATGCCAAGAAAATATAACTCACTATGAGAAAAAAAATTGCTATGGATTAATAAAGTAAATCCAACATAGAAAACAAGTAACAAATCCCAAATAAACTATTTAAATTAATAGGAGCTGCTGTTTTCTTATGACATTATGTATCATAATCAGATTTAGAGAGTTATGCAGACCACTACCCACAATTTCATATCCATGAACAGAGTCAGAAAGCAAAATTCCATTTTGTAAATAAAAGATTGTATATATCCTCACCTTTTAGGCTAATGTTTGCTTCATTGGGAGTATGTTTTCTTTTTCAATTATATAAAAATGCATACTCTTTATACTTTTATAAAGGTTGTCAGATTAAATATTTTTAAAGTATGTCTCTTGTTTTAGAAGTTGATGTTAGTTTTACATTTATGTCCCATGGGCCCTTGGCAAATACTTATTGTAATCATGTTAAACCTAATCATTCAAAGTGGTTAGAAAATAAAAATTGATTTTCTTACTCTTAAAATGTCTTTATCAAATATTCTTAAAATATAAACAAAGACTTGAGAAATTCTCAAATAGCATAAACACACACATACACACATACCACACAGATACACACACACACAAATATATATATACACACACACAAGTAATTTTTTCTTCAGGGCATGTTGATATGCTTAATGTAACTCATACTGGCAAGTAAATCTAGCTTTCTCACTGGATATTCTTTTCAAGGTTGCTGAGCTGAATATTCTTGGCTCTAACAAGTTTCATCAGAATTTGATCTATATCAGTAAAGGTAACAAAAGGACTTTGTCTTGAGGGTCAGCCAACTCTGATTAATTGGTAGCATCTGCTTGGATTGTTGCGTAGAAAAGGATATTAACATTGTATATAAGTTTAGCAAGAAAGATCATTAAGAACATGATATTCTTTGCCCATTCTTCCACTCAGTACAACTGAAGACTTGGCATTGAAGGGTTATCTTAGAAAACCAACTAGTTTATTCATGGCCATTTATCAAGAAAAACTATTTCCCCCATCTTGTTCACACTCATAAGTTTTATACGTATTGTAAACTCATTACATAGAAATTATTGCAACTTTTAATTATTTTAAAAGTCATTCTCTAGTAGAGTATAAACTTCTTTATGGCATTCTTTCTTTCTTTTTTTTTTTTTTAAAGATTTTACTTATTTATTCGACAGAGAGAGTGAGAGAGTACAAGCAGGGAGGAGTAGTAGAGGGAGAGAGAGAAGCAGGCCTCCCGCTGAGCAGGGAGCCCGATGCGGGGCTCGATCCCAGGACCCTGAGATCATGACCTGTGCAGAAGGCAGACACTTAACCATCTAAGCCACCCAGGCGCCCCTCTATGGCATTATTTCTAATAGTACATGCTCAATAAATGTTCATTTCATGAATAAATGAATGAACAGGTGATATCATTTTGAGGTTTAGACATTAATATTCTCTTAGTGGAAGCAACCCAAAAGCAACTATTGAAGATATAATTTAGTCCTAAGGCCAAATACATGATCCATGTGTTAAATCAAGTTGGCATGATATATATTTCCTATTCTAATGGACTGTATAATTTAATTCATCAAAAAAGATCTCTGCTCTGCCAAAGGCAGCTTTCATTTAATCTTATCACATGGTTTGGAAAGAGCTTTCTTTGTTTCCTGAATGAGTTTAGCTTGATTTCTTCTGAATGCAGCCAAATTTGAGAGAATGGCAAAGCTATAGACGGCCGTGAAAGAATGCAACCATGAGCTTCTAAAAAATAATTATTAATTCAGAAGGCTATTGAGTACTAGACACTAATGGAAAACAGCTTTGTAATGCCATATAAAATGAAAAATGGCACACAACCCTGAAAGCAATGCACTTCTGAAATTTCAAAAATACTGTAACAAGAGATGTGCCAAGTACATGTCATTGTTGGCCTTTAACTATAAAAGTTTACATATACTTTTATTCATCCACCTGCTCATTTATTTATACAGTACATTATGTGCTCTTTTTGTGTGTCATTTACTCTTCAAGACACTGAGGATTTGAAGAAAAATAGTATAGAAAATCTTCCATGGAGGCCATTTAATTCTCCTTGCTGGGTTGTTAAGAATGTGTTAAGTATTGGTTGATGCTGTCCAAGTATGGCATTGAGTTCAAAGAATGAAATAATGCTGGGATCTCTTAATATGTACTGCTTAGAAGTTAGATAGTAAAATAATTCTTTATAATGAAAACACTGCAAACTATTTTTATGAGCAAACGTTTATTTAATTCTGTTATTTTATAAAGAACAAGATCTATTGAAGGTCATGGACTTTTCTTTTGTAATTTCTAATTAATATTAATAGTACAGATAACACATCAAAAATACTGTTCCCCATTTCCTCATTAAAAAAACTGAGTGTACATTTTGTGCCAAGCCCTGGGATATAAAAATGAAAATATCATACTCTGTGCCCTTGATAAACTCATATTTTAATGACTTTTTCTGATATATGCAAAATACAGGCTAATAAAATGCTTGTTTCACCCTGAGGGTATTCAGAAAAAGCTTAGCTGAAACGTAGAGGAGCTGGAATAAGAATGGAAAAAGCGATCCCGATAGAGAGGACAGCATGTGTAAAGGTAAGTTGGCAAACAATGTTTTACTATAGAAGGAGCATAGATTATTTGCAGGGGAGAGGTTAGAGAGGAGAGCTTTGAACTTTTTACAATACCATGGACTGAGCCAATATGAACCCCTGTGCTCCAAACCATAGAAATGTAACCCCCCCAAAAAAAAGAAGAAGAAGAAGAGGGAAAGATGAGTTTGAAAAACTAGTGAAATGTCTTGGTATTTCTTGGTTTGTAGCTGTATCACTTTAATCTCTGTATCCTTTATTTTATGGCCTTCCTTCTGCATATTTATGCATCTTTAAATGTCCTTATAAGGACACCAGTCATTGAATTTAAGAAATTACTCTGAAATCCAGTATGACCTCATTTTAATTTTGTTACATCTTCAAATATTCTATTTCCAAATACATTTATATTTACAGGTACCAGGGCTGAGATCTTCAACATATCTCCTTTGGGGGGAGGGGGGAGGAAGGCATAATTTAACCCACAAGGCAGACTAGGAATGTTCATGATATTGCATGACACAAGATCTGTATCATATATATATGTGAAGAGTCTAAATTTATATTACCTGTCTAGTGAAAGAATCGCCAATGTGAGTGATTAACATAAAAAGTAATTTCAAACTGGTTGAATTCCCAGAGCTTCTAAAAAAGGCAAAAGAAAAGTTCTTTCCTAGTGGCATTCATACAACCCAATATGAGACTACTACAGAAAAACAAAAACAAAATCAAACAAAACACAATCACTGAAAATCACATCATGAAATGAGCCACCATTAGGAACAATCAGCTGACACAATGAACAAACTGGATGCAAGAGGCATGTGTCTAGATTCAGCACATCTATTTCTTACTGCAGTTCCTCAAGAGCCACTTATACCATGGGTGTAGGTGGCCACCTCAAGCAAGTACATCAAAAAATCTACTCACTGGTTCCAATCATCTTTTGATCTTGGAGTAGACATCAGCCAATCCTACTTTAATGCAACCCTCAAATTCTCATAGTGATTTCTATAGGACAACGCCTCATATGGTAATACTTTTAAGCCAGTTTTCCACTGCCTTTCTGCATGACTATATGACCAGGCCGTTGACTATTGCCCATGAGTCAGTAAAAACTCAAGCACTGGGAAGACAGCCTGGAATTTTATCCCACCATGCTGATGTGTTTTTACCCTCCTCAGTCAGAGTGCTAGCCTTCCAAACAGCATGCTATCTATTCACTTAGGAACTGCTATCCGTAGACCAAGCAGCTCTTAGTTGGTCAATCAAAAGCTATTTATAGGGCACCACCCAAATGGCAATAGGATCAGGCAGCAGTTCAGGTGGTTTCAAAGTTATTCCTAGGGAAAGACAGTCTACCTGTCTGTATACATATTGAGTATGTATATTGTCTTTTTGTCTCTATTTGTCTCTTTGTCTTCTCCCATGTGTCACATGTTCCGACACAAACCATTTTCATCTTATTAGGGAACACTTCTGGACACTATCCTTCCCCTTAGGTTGTTTCTCTGACATCACCCAGGAAATTATGGATATTTCAGGTTTCAAGATTATTTTATGTCATTCACTTGTAGAGGCTGTTGTACTCAATGTCTGATAGCAAGCTAGTAATTGCCCTCAAATAGAAAGTCTTTGATCCAAAATCCCATCAAGTTATTGCTGGGTGGTGCTCACAGGCTTTTGCCAAAAGCTCTTGTTGCTTAAAGACTTCAAGACAGCTTTCAAGCAGTTTAGCAATATTTCCAATTGTGAAGTATGCATCTCCTCAAATCCAAATAAACCAACTAGATGCTGATATTCTAATGTATTTTGTCCAATAGACATCTTTAAATCAATATCCTGTGTGGACTCTGGTAGCTTAACTAATCACATGTACAATGACCCAATTTCCAAATAAGATCACATTCTGAGGTACTGGGGGTTAGGACTTCAACATATATATATTTTTAATTTCAATCTATAAAAAGGCCCTTAGAATCTCAGAGATTGTGTTCTAAATCAGAACTCTTCGAAGAAATAAATGAGCCACATATGTAATTTTTAAGTATCCATAGCCACATTTAAAAAATTAAAAGAAACAGGAAAAACTACTTTTCTAGGTTACCCAGGGCTCTGAAATGGGAACCTCATGGATGGGGGTGGGAGGCTGGCTTTTATCTGAATTATTTTTTTTAATATTTGTAAAATATAAACATTAATAAATATTTTATGTATTTGTTATATTAAATGTTTTTTTTTTTAAAGATTTTATTTATTTATTTGAGACAGAATGAGAGAGAGAGAGAGAGCACATGAGAGGGGGGAGGGTCAGAGGGAGAAGCAGGCTCCCTGCCGAGCAGGGAGCCCGATGCGGGACTCGATCCAGGGACTCCAGGATCATGACCTGAGCCGAAGGCAGTCGCTTAACCAACTGAGCCACCCAGGCGCCCCATTGTTATATTAAATGTTAATGAGATTCAGGTTATATGTAGATTTTTTTCAGGTTACACAATTTTATTTTTTCAAAATGTTTTCCAAATGTGCATGCAAAATATATATACAAAAAGGATTAGGTAGATTGATAGTGGCCTAATATGATGGAAAAATCACACGTTCTTGGAATTGTACGTGTGAGAGAGCTCTACTCTTTTATATTAGCATTTAGAGTTAATTTTGTTTGTGATATCAGAAGGCTTAAGAGTATTGTAATTAAAACTATGCAGGTCATAAATTTTAATCATTAATTTAGTACTAAAAGGTATGTGAGTAGCATAGAAATCATCTTTCTGTTCTTTTTTTTTTTTTTTTTTTTTTCTAATTGCCATCTCAAGTTAAGGAAAAAATTTATCACCTCACTTTTCCTATAAAGCCCTGCTTAATTCTTGCCACACTCCTCTCACCTATCCAGTAGGCACAGACTTTTCAGAACTAGCAGAATAAAGCACAATGGCAAAGTACTGTCAACAAACACCCTGCCTCATATAAAGTATTTTATAGCTCAGCAGGAGATAATGGTTAATGAAATTGATAAGATGGAAACATTTCAAATAATTTTTTGCCATCATAATTCCACCATGGACTCTTCAGTGTTGTTTAATACATCAGCATAATCAACCTTGCCCAGTAACATTTATCAAAAGGGCAGACTTGTTCTTATCAATATAAACTCTATACCTGGGATTTAAATGCTATTTCATTATTGAAAATTATATTTTTTTCAGGTTTTCCAGCAAGAGGGAAAAAAATCTTTTATAATTAATATAACAATAACATAATAATAATATTAATAATTTTTAATATCATAATACTATGACTAAATGAATGGAAGCATTATCTTAAATGATTTTTCTTAAATGGGACACCTGGGTGGCTCAGTTGGTTATCTTGAAATCAACTCTTGATTTCAGCTCAGGTCATGATCTCAGGATTTTGAGATCAAGCCCTGTATCAGGCTCTGTGCTCAGCAGGGTGTCTGCTTGGAATTCTGTATCTCCCTCTCTCTCCTCGCCTCTCTCTCTTTCTCTCTAACAAATAAATAAATCTTTAAAATAAATAAACAAATAAATGATTTCTCTTAAATCTACAAACAAATAATAAAGAAATACTTTAGAGTGTTAGGTATAAATAACAGGAAATATCGCTATATAATTCCTTATAGTTTTGATTTATGGCTCATGCTCTATCTAGCTGCAGTTTACTTAAAATGTAATACCTAGGAAATGCTATTTGAATAGTATCTATTATTAATCAATAGGCTCTTTTGACAAAATCATAACTGTGCTTATTGATAGCACAATATTGTAGCAATATTTTATCAAACTACCATTAAAGAAATTACTCTGGTAACAATTTTACTTTTTAAAAAAGTACAAACTAATATTATTAAATGGAGTTTTATCAAACTCTCTAAAAGCAGAAAAGTTTTCTTGCTTGTAAGTTAGAAATCATCATCATTTGAAAGGCAATTTAGGGATGCCTCGGTGGCTCGGTCGGTTACATGTCTGCCTTCAGCTCAGGTCATGACCCCTGCTCAGTGGGGAATCTGCTTCTCCCTCTGCCTGCCATTCCCCCTGCTTGTGCACTCGCATTCTCTCTCTCTCTCTGACAAATAAAATCTAAAAAAAAAAGAAAGAAAAAGAAAGAAAGAAAAAGAAAGAAAGAAAGAAAAGAAAGAAAGGAAGAAAGAAAGAAAAAGAAAAGGCAATGTAGTGGTTAGGGACTTGTCTAAGTTTGAATCCTGGGTCCACTTATGTGACCCTGGACAGATCCATCAGTTTCCTCACAGAAATTGAAAATAATAATCGTCTCTACCTCATAGTGTTATTGTGAGAAATAAATGAATTGATAAATGTATAATACTTGGAAGATTTCAAGTGTTCAGTAACTGTTAGCTGCCATCATGTCTTCAGTATTAAAAGACAATGATAGTAATTGTGACAAATCACTATAATTGGCAAAGGAAAATGGTAAAGAAACAGAAATTTGCTGGTCATATTTTAAGATGCATTGAATTATGCTATAATTTCAAAATTTATCCAAGTGCACAGAAAATGCCTACTATGTCATAAGAGCCCAATGCACACAATAATTATTTCTATTATTAGTGGTAGCAGTAATTGAATTTTTGAAAGTAGGATAATTCTGATCCAAAACTGTTAAGGACAGCGCAAAAATGAAAACATTTGCCTATGAAGCTGAGCCAAATTTTTAATTAAACTATTAGCTAAATGTTTCTAATGCTGTATTAAAATAACAAATCATAACTAAAAAAGGTTTACCCCAGGAAAAATGTGTAGTTTGTCATCAGAAAAGTCTATCCCTGTAAAATGCCACACACATAAAATGCAACACAAAATCATATTGGACAAAGTATTTGATACATTCAAAAACTATTTATTGTGAAAGGTATTAAGAAAAGAGAAATAAAAACAACTTGTAGCTATGTAAAATAAAATTCTTAATTGTACATAATGGAAAAACTTCGAAGCAATTGGGAACAAAATAAAGATTTATACTATTTAGGGATAACATTCAAAATATTTAAAAACTATTCCAGAATCAATACCAAACACTTAAGTCTGATGTAGTCATGTCCCACTGGAGTGTAACAGCTGATTTCCATCTTTGCTGCAAATATTAGATTTGAGGACATAGCCAATACAATAAGACAGAAAATGCAGAGAGTATGGTATTTTACCTAGAAAACCTAATACAATCCACAAACTGTTAGAAATACTGGGTTTAGGGGCACCTGGTGGCTCAGTTGGTTAAGCATTTGACTCTTGGTTCCAGCTCAGGTCATGAGATCGAGCCCCATGTCAGGCTCAGCGCTGAGCATGGAATCTGCTTCACATTCTCTCCCTCTGCCCCTCCCACTCGTGCTCTCTCTCTCTCTCTCTAAAATAAATAAATAAATCTTTAAAAAGAAAAGTAATACTGAATTTAGGGAAGTAGATATTTAATCAATGGAATAAATTAACATTGATACTATTTGTGTTTAATAAAAGCATAAATTAAGGATTTTCCTAAAAATAAATAAAATTTTTATGAAACATTTAAGGATATAGAATCATAGATAAGATTTAACATTGTAAAGATATCAATTATTGAACTGGACTATAAATTGAATATAAACTCAATCATAATCTCGGCAGGATTTTGTGTGGAAATATACAAAATTATTCTAAAATTTACATGAAAGAACAAAGGTACATATGGAACATTTTGGAAAGAAATGAGAAGAGCAAAAGGGAGACTTCCCTATTAAAGTATTAAAACACATTTCAAATCTATCATAAATAAAACTGATTGCACTAACATATTGACAGACAAATACAGCAATGGACTAAACTAGAGAAAGAAACCATGTAAATTATGGGAACTTATAAATGATAGCAGGACCAATCAGTTAGGGAAGAATGGATTGTTCACTGGGGATGTGAAAATTAGCTCCCTACTTGGAGAATAATATATTAAATCATAAAATTATCTCGCAAAAATAAAACTTAAGTGAGAAAATAAATTTACAGGACATTGAGATGTAAATTAAAAAATATATAGGACAAGGTGGGGAAAGACATTTTTATTTAAAAGGCAAAATTATGCAACAACAAAACAAAAAATGTGGTTTTTGATCACATGGACATTAATAGCTTATTTTCTAGAAAGGATACCACAGTAAACACAGATTTGGAGAAGATAGGTACAGCAAAGCATAATAACGTAGGACTAAGTCTAACATACATTTTTAAATCTATGCAAATTAACATAATTTGACAGGCAATTCACAAAAGAAATAATTAAAATGGCTAATAAACATATAAGTGATGTCTAAGCTCATTACTAAATGGAGGAACACATATTAATACAATAATTAGAAATGTTTTTAATCCATCAGAAAGGCAAAAATCTAATTTTAATAATTTAAATTAGTAGTGAGATTGTGGGGAAACTGATGGCTTCACGTATTGCTGCTAGGTACATAAATTCACCCAGCCCTTCTGGACAGCATTTAGGAAATGTCTTAAATGATTCAACAATTTCAGTTCTAATATATATACCTTAAAGAAACTTTTGCAAAACTACAAAGATACATATACCAGGGAATACATTACAGCTTAAATGTCCTTCAATTAAAAAATCGATAAATATGGGGTGCCTGGGTGGCTCAGTTGTTAAGCGTCTATCTTTGCATGATCCCAGGGTCTTGGGATCGGCGGGAAGCCTGCTTCTCCTTCTCCCGCTCCCTCTGCTTGTGTTCCCTCTCTCGCTGTGTCTTTCTCTGTCAAAAAATAGATAAAATCTTTTTTAAAAATCGATAAAGAAAAGTTAATTATAAGCAAATGGTGGAATAAAATAAAGTAGTCAGTAAGAATTAACTAAATCTATGTGTGTCATCATGGACAGAACTCAAAAACAGAATATTCGGTGAAGAACAATAAGAAAGAGGCAAACAAAGCTATGTAGCAAATATCATTCATGTAAAATTTTCAAAATGGGCACCTTTGAGGTGAAGATATGGGAGGAACTTAGCCTATTGAGTGAAGAACAGAACAAAACATAATTAAATAAAGGAGAATGGAAAGAGCGAAAATATTCGTATATTATACATTGCAAATTTAGAATATTGCCACTGTGTGTGACTGGCTTTAAAAACAAGCTAGATAGCCAATATTCTTACTCAATTAACTCCTGTCAAAAAACCAAGTTGAACTCTTTTTTCCAAGTTGAACTTTTAATTAGAGATCCTTATAAAGAGTATTAATCTAACAAACAAGTTAAGGCATGATTTAATTCTAATGGCCAAAACTTATATCTAAGCACTGTTACCTAAAACGTATAAGTATTTTAAGGGGCTATAAATAAGGAGAAAGGAATTCTCTAACAGTTTGCTGATGGTTTAATTTTCCATTTAGCTTCCTATGTATAAAATACACAGGAATAATCTATCCTAGTTGAGATTTTCAGCTAATCCATTTGTTTGGAACATAAGCTTTTATTTTTGTGGATAGTTTCTTTTATTATAAAACAAGTAATAATTAGGAAAGAAAAGATAAAGAGAAATATAGTTAACTAGAAAACTTGCCATATACTGCATGAATTCAAATTTGATAAATAATATCAATAGGCACATGGGGACTTAGTTGCTATGTATGTGCCATAAGATTTGCATGTATCTTTAATATAAATTTACCTCACGTTAAAAATAAATGCATATTTTCTGTCCTTTCTTGCCATTTATCCATATCTTTTTAAGAACGCTATATGATGCACAGAAAAGTATTTTGTATTACAATTGGTTAAAATATATGCTATGGTTCTATAAGAAGATAGATATGCATGCCATAGTTCTATAAACAAATTAATATAATTTTACATAGAACCATAGCTTTTTTTCTGAAACTCATAAAGCCACTATCTCAAATTAAATAATAAAATATTCCATATTCAAGGGATGAGAACATGAAAGAGGCATTACTCCCTAGACCACGGGAAGCTTCAGTGGGTGGTATAGCAGCTGATGATTTTCAAGGGAACAAAGAGAATATGAAAAGTTTTTCTAGAAAGCTGGACCTGAGTCATGAAGTGCCATAATTACTAGGTTTAGAAATCAATTCTACTCAGCTTAGGAAGACAAAATTAGAGCCACATGAAAAGGTTTCTGGCAGCTAGCTAACTCTTTTTATTAGTAGCCAAATGAATACTGAGCATGGACCAGTTGGTAGCAACTGAAATGGTTAAAATTTGAGGCCAGCATTCAGTAATAAATGAAAATACTTGAGATTTAAGTATGAAAGTTTTATGAGATCTCAAAACCTGAAAACTGACCACCATTTAAATTTGCTTACCTGTATTTTAAGTTGTTTTTTGTTGTTGTTGTTTTCTTTAATCCACTGAATTGGATGTTATATTTCTGGTGCATTTTAAACTTTCAGTAGAAATTTCTCTTAATATATATTAATAAAACATACTAACAAAACATTAATGATATACTTGGATAAGCACTTAGTTTAATGCACATAACAACTAAGAAGGAAGAAAATGAATTGCTGTTGAAATTTTTATCTCGAGTGTTTGAAAACTTTGACATATTTTATAACTACTTATAAAATGGAGAAACATTAAAAAGTAAAATTACCCTCCTTTAGGAGAATGTATTTCACAGCACAGACTGTGCCCATCCATGGATGGCACTCTATGGATCTCTCTGCTGGATCTGTGTCAAGTCAACAATAATTATTATTCTAAAACAAACTCAGAGAGCATCAAGTCTGGCTCAAGCAGATTGCACTCCAGCCAAAAACAGGGGTAACTGCCATCTCTGTCATTCTTCTGGCTTTCAGAAATATGAGGAAAAGTGTGGGAAGAGCTGTTTACAAACTCTCAAATATGCCCCTGTGTATGACGACTCTGTAAATCTTCCATCCGCCACATAAATGCAAGAGAGTGACTACAGACGTGCAAAAGGTGTAGTTACCATTCTGTATCTCATGCCCAGTTCACTTGAAAAGGTCAAACTGAAATTCAGAAAATCAGTACCTATCACTATAGGTTGGTCAGTGTCTTAATTTAGGTTACCGGACCCTGACTCAATGACTCGAGTGCAAGTAGTTCATTTTGAAGATGATTCCAGGAAACTTCCATAGGGCAATAGGAAGTGAGGTAGGGCTGGGAAAGGCTTTCATTTCCTAGGGCTATTCTAACAAATGATCACAAACTTGGTGACTCAAAACAACTGAAATTTATTATTTCACAGTTCTGGAGGTCAGAGGTCTGAAATCAAGGTGTCAACAGGGCCACACTCACTCTAAAAGCTCTAGGGTTTAATCCTTCCTTGTCTTTTCCAGGTTTTGGTGGCTCCTAGCACTCCTTGGTTTGCGGCAGGTTACCCTCAGTCTGTACCTCCTTTTTCACATGGCTTTCTTTCCTCTATGTCTCTGCCTTTTTCTGACTATGGTAAGAGCATTGTCATTGGATTTAGGGCCCACTCTAATCCAGTACAATCTTATCTCAAGATTCTCAATTAATTGCACATGCGAAGACCCAATTTCCAAGTAAGCTCATATTCTGAGTTTCCAGGTGGCCATGAATTTGGGGGGGGGACACTATTCAAAAGACACCCAATTACCCTATTAGGGTAACTAGAACTCAATCCCAATGGTAATTTCTGGACACCAGTGGAAAACTGAAGCCCCAGAATTACATTCCACATATCCAAAGTAAGGGAATTAACACCAACTTTTGTCAATAATTGGATGAAGCTGTTGGGGGTGAGAGGGAGGAGGTGGCTGAGGATAGGAGGAAGCAGGCAGGTCCCGCTCTCCATATCTGAGGCAGAATGGGTTCCATCCACTAAAGAAAGTTCCAGAGAAAAGAGATGCACACGTTAGCAGCTGGAAGTCCTCTGGTGAGTATTACAATGTTAAGACCTGAAGCAATATGGACAGGGCACCAACCCCTTCCCTGCAGACAGTTAATCACACAAGTATCAATTCCATTGCATCAAAATTTTTATTTCCTCACAAAATTTTAGTAAGTGAATTAACTAATCAAAGAACAAATAATGCTATATAATAGAAAAATTCATCTCCATCTTTTTGATCAACTTTAAAGAGAGCCATGTGTAAGAATGGGTAGTAAAAACAGTGAAATTTGTGGTTACCAATGTCTTTGGTTTTGAACATTAGAACACTTGGGGTATACTTGAAATAGATTAATAATTCGGCATGGTGATTTGGAAATGCTTTCCTGCCATATTCCTTCACCTACATAAGAATGAGTACATAATGGAGCCACTTTTACTAAGGAGGATAGGCCATATCTAGTAAGGGTGTGGAGGCAGAAAAATGATAAAGAACTCCTAACCTACAGTGGTTTTTTCTTATATACAAATCCAGACATTGAAGCAGTTATTCATATTTTTCTTTTTCAAACAATAAAGATCTTATGACCTGAAAGAAGAAACCCTAACAAGGGAGAGAAACATTTCTGGATTCCTGAGTTAGTATAACTAAAGAGGCCCTTTGTTCATAGACGACCTGTGGTAGATGTTGCTTGGTGCCAATAGAAATTCTTCTATAATCTATAGTATGGTACAACATTTAGGCATCTTATGAGTTACTGCATATTGCTTATTTATACATATATATGGTCATCAATTACAAAATTCTCATTATCACCTTTCAGTTTGGGAAAACATTTGGGGTTCTTTGCCTGCCATTTCTCCATTTTCTAGAAAAAGTGCCTTGAATTCTGAATTTCCATTAGGAAATATTACCATCAGTTTTGCAGTGGCTTAACCACCATCTGCTCAGAAGTCCTGGTCACAAAGCAGAAAATCTTGTGAAGAAGGAAATGAGTCCTCTGAACAACTGTGACTGATTCAAAGGAAGAAACTTAGAACCCAGATTTGCCAATCAGCGTGTGTAAATCCATCTACTCATATGTAGTGATTCGTGTAGGGATGGTAACAAAGGCTATTTGATCGAAACAGAGTGAATCACAGGATAAGTTTTAAGTGATCAGAAAACAGTCAGTTGAGGGACTGAATAGAATATAAAAATCTGACTCTCTCAAGGGTAAGATGGAACTCTTCCTGTCTGGTTGCCTTGAGCTGAGGCCACTGGTTCTTTCATGATTGCAGACCCAAACTGAAACACTGGCTCTTTCTGTGTCTGCAGTTTGCCAGTATTTGGACTAGACCTGGATCGTAGGCTTTCCTGGGTCTCTAGCTTGTCGACTGCAGATCTTGAGACCTGTCTGCTTTCATAAACATACAAGCAAATTCCTTATATCTGTATCTATCTATATCCACATCTACATTTACATCTGAATCTACATCTATATTTAGATTGGTTCAGCCATAAATTTCCCCAGACTTGATGTCTCCTCTTAGTACATTTCATCTAACAACCCCCACACACCTTGGCTTTACACCCTACTGTCCTTACTGTCTTTGGGATGTAGTGCAGTTCTATACTGGGGTCTCTTTTTCCCTGTCACAACAGTCCTGAATAAAATTTGCTTTAACTTCTGTCTGGCTCTAGTTTTGTTTGCATCTCTCTCTCTCTTTCTCTCTCTTGCCTATTGGTTCTGTTTTTGTAGAGAATCCTGAGAGATTTTGGTACTGAGAAATGGGGTACTGCTGCACCTAAAAAATGTGGAAGTGGATTTGGAACTGGGTGATGAGTAGAGCCCGGAAATGTTTGAGGTGTGTGCTTTAAAAAGCCAAGATTGCCATGAAGAGACTGTTGCTACAAATGTGGACTTTAAAGGCTATTCTGCTGAGGTCTCTGATGGATATGAAGAGCAGGTCCTTATTATAAAAGTAGCAAAGAACTCAGCTGAATTGTATTCTAGTGTTTTGTGCAAGATAATACTTGGGAGACATGAAACTGGATATCCAGCTAAGGATATTATTGAAGATGCAGTCTTGGTCCTCCTGACTGCTTATAGTAAAATGTGAAAGGAGAAACATGAAACGAAGAAGGAATTGTTATGCAAAATGGAACCAGAACTTGGTGATTTGGAAAATTCTCAAGTTACTCATATTGTGAAAAATGAGAGCTTATTCTGAAGAGAACACTAAGGGTGTTGCCAAACAGCCATTTGATAAGGAAATTAGTGTGGGTATGAAGGACAGATTAATCAGCCCCCATGCAGCAAGTGCCAGGGACAGAAACGGGATTATAGGAGCAGAAGCACTGCCAAATGGAACTAAAGGAAGCAAAAGAAAGTAAGATAGAATGAAAGAAGGCTACTAGCAAGTGTTATCCTTTAAGAGAAGGGGAGATTGACCCCTAAGGCAATTTAGGGATCATGAGAGGTCTGCCACTCCCACCAAAGGCGGAGGGCCCTTGGTTTCAGAGGGCAGGGCCTTCACAGAGAGCTGAGGGGCTACCCTCCACTGAAGGGGTGGCTGCTCTGCAGAACCATGGGCTGACACTGCCCTTGCAGTGGGCCTGGAGGACAGAACACTGAGCCAAAGAAGGGCATTCTTGAACCTTAAGTTCTAACGGAATTTGTCTTGCTAAGTTTGGGACTTGTTTGGGACCTGTCACCCCTTCCTTTTTTTTTTTTTTTTTTTTCTATTTCTCCCTTTTGGAATGAGAAGGCCTGTCCTCTGCCTGTCCACCATTGCATTTTAGAAGTACATCACTTGTCTAGTTTCAGATTCACAGCCAGAGAAGATTTTTTCTTCAGGATGACTCATATCCCAAGTCTCACTCATGTCTGATTTAAAAGACTTTAGACTTTATAGTTGATACTGGAATTTGTTAAGACTTTGGGGCTATCAGGTTGGAATTAATGTATTTGCATGTGAGAAGGACATGAATTTGGGGAGACCAGGGACTGAATGTTATAGACTGAATATCTGTGTCCCCTCAAAATTTGTATGTTGAAGCCCTAACCCCCAACGTGACTATATTTGGAGATAGGTTTTACGAGGAAGTGATAAAGGTTAATTGAGGTCATAAGGGTAACACTGGCACCCATCCGCTAGGACTGGTCCCCTTACAAGAAGAGGAAGAAACACAGAGCTCCCTCTCTTCCCTCTGTGTGAGAAAATAGAAAGAAGGCAACAGTCTGCAAGCCAGGAAGAGCTCTCACCAGAAACTAACCATGCCGGCATCTAGATCTTAGACTTCCAGTCTCCAAACTGTGAGAAAATAAATGTCTGTGGTTTAAACCCCCTAGTCCATGGTATTTTCTTATGGCAGCCTGAGCAGACTAAGGTAATAGCCTTCATGCCATTGCTTATAGTGTCTCAATGAAACCAACATTAAGAACAATAGAGTTAAAATAGCAGAGGAACCAAATCCATTTGAAATTATATGAGTCTCTGAATCACATCAAACCTGAAGTCAAATTATTCCTTGACTATTCAAATACATAATCTATATAATTTTTTTTTCTTTTTCTGCTTGAGTTGAGTTTTCTAGAATTTGTAAACAAAAGATAACTGACAGATTAAAATTAGCATTCTTCATAAATGTGAGTTTGCCTGTACTCACTGTATTTCTAAAGAACAAGTTGTTCTTTCTTTTAAAGATTTTTTTTTTTTTAATTAATTTATTTGACAGAAAGAGACACAGCGAGAGAAGGAACACAAGCAGGCAGAGCGGGAGAGGGAGAAGCAGTCTTCCCGCCGATGTGGGGCTCGATCCCAGGACCCTGGGATCACCACCCAAGCCAAAGGCAGACACTTAATGACTGAGCCACCCAGGAGCCCCAAGAACAAGTTGTTCTAATGAACAATATCCAATAGATCTCTTTACTTAATGTCCCAGATGGTTATCTTTAAACTGAACTTTTTTTGTAGTGATCCTATTATCTGCAAGAAGTTAAAAAAATAGATTTAAAAAATATAAGTGATAAGTAACTATTATTGTTATCTTGTCAGTTTGGGAGGCTATACCAAAAATACCACAGACTCATTGGCTTAGATAACAAACTATTATTTCTAATAATTCTGGATCAAGATACCAATAGTCAGTGCATGATGCAAGCCTTGTCCTGGTTTGCAGATGGCCCCTTCTTGCTATATCCTCACACAGCTGAACTAGAGATCATCTCTCTGCTGTCTCTTCTTATAAGGGCACTTATTATAAAAGTAGCAAAGAACTCAATTCTTTCAGGAGGGCTCCACTGTCACAATCTAATTACCTCCCAAAGTCTCCACTCCAAATACAATCATATTGGGAGTTGGGGCTTTAACATATGAATTTTGGAGGTACACAAACATCAGTCCATAACAGGTGTACACAAATATTAGTTTTAAAGGCCAAAGTTTTTAAAGCATTAGCATGTTTCCTCTGGAAAATTATTATATATATATCAGTCTTGGTATATCTCTGTATCTCTATCTCTATATCTGTGTGTAGACAGGTTTCGAATTATGAATCTATTTTTCTATATCTATCATTTTTTATAACATAAAATATATATCTCTGAGGTACAAGTAAACCATTAGAACTCAAATCCCAGAGTCCCCTTAAGAAAAATATGTTAATCAGGATGTCTTCAGTACTATTTTTCTTTGCTATTTTGTTTTTCCTAGATATTTCTCAGAATAATTTCCTGGGTCACTTTTGTTTTGCTTTTTTGAAATATCACCTATTTCCTGTTACATCATGAAACTCTAATCGCATTTGGAGCTATTCTTCACATGGTTACCTATATTATAAATAAGATGAGTTACTTTTCATGGAATGTCTCTAAGATCTGACAGATCAAATTTCTAAGGCAGGTCTTTGAGACTATTGGCACTCTTTCATGGAGGTGTTTGTATGTGTGTTTATAAGTATATTTTTCTGAGACAAAGTTTCATAAATTTCATCAGGTCTTATCAGAGGCCCATGACTCAAATCTAGTTAAAACTCTCTGCTCCACTAGCAGGAATGGGCTATCTGACATGTTACTGGGAAAAAGGCGATGCTTCCTACCCCAAATATCACACTCAAGTATTTATGCCTGAACTATTAAGGATGGGCACTCTTTCTATTTTCTCTTTGCTGGTTCAATTATAGAAAGACCACGAGCAAGGTAAAAGTAATGGATTTTACCAAATTCCTGACAAATATAGTATGTCAGTCATTAGAGAGTTAATTCCTTTAAGCAGCATTGAAATGTGGCTTAAGAGTCCCAAAGGAATTTAAATTAATTCCCTCTATAATCAGCTGTCACAGTTTTGGCAAAACGCTCAGATGACCTCCCCTTAGACTACATCTGTTTCTTTAGAAAGGTCCTGGGAGCATTTCTTTAAATACTGAGAAGCAGGATTATCTTATTTAATGCACTTGCTTTTGAATTTATTTTAAATATGTTCAGATCAGAAGTCAGTGTAAATAGATCATGTGAGGTCATCCACTTAACTCTGACTCTGACTAAATTACAGAAATGCTTTCTTGAACCGTTTTATTAAATAATGTTTTTATGTTTCTTAAAGTGAAAAAAAAAAATTAGGGCTCAACCCCCCTTTCTAACCCTAGGGTCTCGGGGCAAACCTGATATATCAGCAAGTTTCTGGGATTCCATTACTTATAGAGAAGAAATGTATTAAATCCTACAAATACCATGATCATTGGTCCTGACAAACGTGGTGTTATTGTTGTTCTTTTGAAAATGCTGAAAACACAGGCTCAGTCGGTTAAGCACCTAACTCAATCTCAGCTCAGGTCTTGATCTCAGGGTTGTGAGTTTGAGCCCTGAACTGGGCTCTGTGCTGAGTGTGGAGTGTACCTAAAAAAAAAGTGGTGAAAATATACAGTGGCTACTTCAAACTGGCCATGGTGCTTTCTAAATATTAGTTCTCCCTCTTATTAAATTTTTTAACTAGATTAATTAATTAATGAGAGATAAAAAGAGAAAGAGAGTGAGATAAGTAGAGTGCACATATGCATTAGCTTGCTAGGGCTGCCATAACAAAGTATCACAGAGTGGGTGGCATAAACAACAAAAATTTAGATTCTTACATTTCTGGAGGCTAGAAGTCCAAGAGCAAGGTGATGGCAGGTTGATTTCTTCCAAGGTCGCGCTCCTTGGTTTGTAGATAACTGTCTCCATGCTGTTCTCACATGTCTTTCCACTGTGCACACACATTCCTTGAGCTTTGTGTGTCCAGATTTCCTCTTATAAAGATATCAGTCAGACTGGATTAGGGCCCATTCTAATAGCCTCATTTTAACTTACCTCTTTAAAGGCTCTAACTCCAAACACAGTCACATTCTGAAGTACTGGAGGTTAGGGCTTCAACATATGAATTTGGGGGGAACACCATTCAGCCCATTAGAGCATATACATTATTGTACAGATCAAGATGCTTTAAAGAATAAAAGAGAGAACTATTGACAATTACACACTAACAATATTAATTAAACAGAACTTTCCTAGGCAGATAGTCTGGTCATCCTTACATTTAGAGACCCTTTATGAGATGTTTTCACAATTCAAAACTCCAGTTATTCAATGTACCCCTTATTTCCTCCATTGAAACTTAGGAAGTTTGTTGGGCTAAAGAGCCCTCAGGTAGTGAGGTTAGGTAGACTCTACTTTGTCAGGGAGGCCAAGAACCCCAGAGTTCCTGCCTTTTCTATCATTTCAGAATGAAAATAGGAAGCATGTCTGTTCTCACAGATGGACCCAAGGTATTTCTTGCTCTTTTTTGTTACATACTGACGTGTCAATTTCTTACTACATCATTGGTTCTACTAGAAGTTGCATGAAGTCTCATTACAGCCATGTTTGCAAAGTGCTGCTTTGTGTTGAAAGGAAAAATGTCCCATATAAACACTTTATTTTTTTAAATTGAAAGAGGCTCAGATGGGTTTTGGAATTTATAACTTTCCAGATTTTAACAAGATAAAAGCATTCTTATATCATGGATTATGTTAACACTACCAATACAGTCTTAGGAGTACTCCATTAAAAAAATTAACATTTATAAAGGAAAATATATTCTCACTCTAAGTAAAAAAATAAAAATCTCACACACACACACACACACACACACACACACACACACACACCGTATGCATATAGTATATACGGTCAGTGAGGTCAAGTTTTGCTACCAAAACAGTTTAACACACAGACACACAGACTATGTATTGCTTGATTGGTACTGGGAAATCTTACAAGTGTCTCTCTTTGGGGAATGTCCCACATTAAATAGGACTTAATTTCTCAAATTCAATTGTGTTTTCCCCTCCTTTTCCTTTGTTCACAAGTTCTGTAATGAACTTTTCTACTCTAAATGTCTATACTTCTTTCATTTTCTTTTATTCACTTATAAATCCACTTTCTTCTGTCTCTTCTTGTTTCCTGATTCCTATGGAACCAGCAGGGCATGAATATCATGTGGGTGAAGATCAGGAATCTTGGGGGTAGGGAAACTTCCTTAGATTCAAAGTATCAGGGTTTTTTTTTTATTATTATTCATGTAATTATTGGTTAAAGGACTTTATTAGACTGAATATTCTATGCATTCTGAGATTATGTGTGTCTCTCAGAACACTGTGTTCCTATTACCTGTTACAACGACTGGCATGTAATAGGAAGAAAAAAAACTTGTAAAAATAAGCAAGTAAAGATAGATACAAGGGAGAATTAAGTGATGAAATCATAGAGAAGTAAAAAGGCTCCAAATTCTTAAGCATTTCAGCTTAAAAGAAAAATAAAGAAGAAATGCCAAAACAAGAATGATAAACTGCATTCAAATAGATTACATTGGAGATTAAAACTCTAATATATAATATATATATTAATATAAACTCTAATATATATATATATATAAAAGTCTATTCATTTCCCAGGGTTGCCTTAACAAATTACCACAATCTTGGTACCTTAAAACAACAGAAATTTATTTTCTCACATTTCAGAAGTCCAGATGTCCTAAATCAAGTTGTTTGCGGATTTGTGCACCCTCCAGAGGCTTTAGGGGAGAATCTAACTTCGCATTTCCTGGCTTCTGGTGGCTCCAGACATTCCTTGGCTTGTGGCTGCATAACTTTAGTGTCTTCATCATCCCATGGTCTTCTCTTCCATGTGTCTCTTCTGCGTGTCTCTTGTGAAGAAACCTGTCTTTGGATATAGGGTCTATCTTGATAATCCAGGATGTATGCCATCTCTTGATCCTTAATCATGTCAGCACAACCTCTTTTCCAAAAGTTTATATTAATAGATTCTGGGTTTTGAATATAGATATATCCTTTGTAGTGTTCATCATTAAGTCCACTACAATTTTCCAATAAGAATTTGGATCTAAAATTCAAAAGACAGTTTAGAGCTTGGGATATCAATTTTGGAGTTATACATATGATTATAAGTTTTTCTCCTTCAAGTATTAAAATGCAGCAGAATTAAATCATAAATAACACTTGTTTCTGAAATATTTTATAACTAAACCAAGTGCTCAGCTAAGACAAGCAGCAGAGGTAGGTGTATAGGTATAGTCCATGCATTTAGTCTATGGTTTACTTGATGGGATTACTTTCCCCACAGTATCGTAAATGTTGGTTATATACCTAAGCCAGTACTTTGATAAACTGGGTCTTTTAAGGAATCGTTTAGGAACACAAAGTCCAGAGATATTTAGGAATTTATCACTAGTAGATTTGGAAAACCCCTTAGCAACCAAACTGAATGATAAAATCATGATGTATCCTATTGCAGGAGAGGATATAGTGGCAAAAACTATGAGTTTTGAGGCAAACAAGCCCGGGTTTGAATCTAGGCAACAGTATTTATCATCTCTCACACCTTGACAAGTTACTAAATACTCTTGAGTACTCCACCTTTCAAATTGTAATATCCATATCTCATGAGATTGTCATAAAGTGTAAATGATTAAGATATGTTAGGATAAATTATTTCATCTCATACATATTCAATATCAGTAAGAGTGGGTTCTAATGGCTATAGAAAAGAAACACAAACACAATTAGCAAAATATGTAAGTACATCCTAGAAGAGAAAAGTATATGGGATGTGATTAAGAAGTTTTTAGCAAAATTGTGAAGGAAGTAAAATGGGTCTTCATTAGCCCTGACTCAATAATTCCACGGTCCATCCCATTCCCTCTGCTTTCAGGGCACCTCAAGACTGGTCCTATCAAACTAAATCTTAAGCAGTCATCTTGGTCATCAACAGAACCTGATCCCATCAATTTAAGAAAAAATGCATTTTTTAAAGAATATTTGGTAGCTCACTGAATCTCTGGGGGATACAGATTTAAGCATAGAACTTACACAGCCATGATCAATGTCCAGACCACACCGGGTATCACTATAGCGAAGTCACTACTAATCATGTTCCTTAGAGTGAATGTCATGTATCTCCCTGGATGCCTGGACCACTGACACTGTGGTCTCTGAAAGTTGTCTCCCCCAAAATTCCCAGAAGAAAATTTTCACACATCATCTGCTTCTTGCATTGGTCTTCTGAAAAACAGTCTGGCGTGGATTCATGAGGGCCTAAGTCACATGTCTATACCTGAGCCACAAAGAAGATTGAGAGAGAACAGAATTCATAAATATAGTTGAATGTATTTTAAAATGGGAACTGTTCTAGGTTTGCCATCTCCAAATATAGGCAGATATCTTGCTCAGTAAAAGCTCAAAGGATCCTGAATTATAGAAAAATTTACTTACTTATCCTTACTCTCAACTGAATAGGAAGTGGAAAATATTTTACATTATGAGTAAGGGGTTAAAAGATAAAAATAAAACAAACAAGAAACTGTTGTTACCCCTAACAATTGTATCTATCTTTTAAGAATCCCTGTATAAAAGAATGGAATTTTTCCAGATTTTGTATTTGCCCTTCCTTACTAAAACTTTGTTTTTTAAGTAATAAAATTAAAATGCATGTAGGGGTATATTTTCTTTCTGTGCTACTGTGTAAATTATAATGTGTGGTCTGCTCAAATAAACAAATACATCTGAATATCAGATACTAGGAAAAAAATCTGTTTATATCACCTAATGATTTCGCCATACCTTGTAGTTACCTATTATAATTTTGATTATTTACTATTCAGCAGAAGAACTGTAATCTATTAAGATCACTACAAACAGCTTCAGGGCTTCTGATAAGAGCACTTAAATGGATTATCCATTATACATTAGCTTGAATTGGTTATCTAACAGGAATAATCAAAGAGCTTTCAGGGTAAATATTTCTTCCAGATTAATCTAAACCGATTTTTTTAAACTTATTTTTTTCCCTGAACCCCGTTAGAATCTGATTTTTATCATGTTCCATTCCCAATAATTGACAAAGCCCCATATTAGAATTGAAACATATGCCCCTGCAGCATTTCTTGGGAAACTCTGAATATTGACCATCAATCCTCTAGCAGCACAACTGTTGAACATGCATTTATTTAAAAAAAAATAGTCTAATACAGCAATTCATAGAGTGTACTAGTTGGGAAAATGCAAATAGTATAATAAATGAATATTCAGTTTCGTAGTTCAGTGTGCTAAATAAAATCATACATACTCATGATAACAGTTTCAAAGTTTTAAAAATAAATTATATGTCTCTCTACACAAATAATTAAGAGAAAAATATATGCACATAGTTTGGTGCAAGTTTATATTCTTTGGACATTTTCCAGGCACAGTTTTCCATTTGTACTAATAATCTGCCTGACATTAAAATACACTGTGAGCAGCAAATTTTTACAAGCCTTTGGTAATTAAACAGGAATCACTCCTTGTGATATGGGACTTCGAATGTGTTTAAGATGCAAGGGAAAGCCTTTAATTAACTCCTTATAAATTTATGATGTGACAAGATATTATCTGTTTCCTTTTCACCGGAGACCGCCCAGGGCCAGGAGAGGCCCAGCTTGAGCTTTAGTTACCTTCCAACGGCAACAGAGCTACTGGAGATTGAATGGAACCTGCACTCTCATGCTGCACATAAGAACACGGCATAAAATATTAATCACTGCAGCTCCACATGTGAAATGTTACAAAAGAGAAAGTCAAAGAGTAAGGGGGAAAAGAATCACCATGGGGTGCCATACATTAGCATCAACAAACCACTCGTAATGGCTAAGGCAAAATGTGGTGGCCCAAGTCCCACATGCTAATAATTTTCAAACTTTTGTCATGGTTAAATAATAACCTAGCCACAGTGGGATGCCCTAGTATAAAAGGAAGGGGCTCTGTCCTGATAGGGAAAGGAAAACAGCCCTAGTGCCAACATGACAATTGAAACTACTCATCAAAAACAAATCAAAATGTTAAATTGAGTCTGATGTGTTCCTAAAGCTGGTTATGAATGATCGCACTCTTCTTGGAATATACTAATAATGTTAGCTATTTTTTTTTTAACCAACTCATCTCATTTACTCCATATAGCAGGTCAAAAAGGTTGGTAGTATTATCCCCAATTTTAAAAGTAAACTTGCCACAGGTTTATAAGTGGGAATGCTGAGATTCGAGTCCTGGTTTGCACAACTCTAACCCATAAGCTTTTAGCCAGTTAATGGAAGAGTTAGCTGTATGTTCTTTTTTTTCCTCAAGGAGGTTTAATATCATTTTGGCCATATGAAGATTATTATAGACTATATATAG
This sequence comes from Halichoerus grypus, assembly GCF_964656455.1. Classification (NCBI taxonomy): domain Eukaryota; kingdom Metazoa; phylum Chordata; class Mammalia; order Carnivora; family Phocidae; genus Halichoerus; species Halichoerus grypus. The sequence continues at coordinate 33,130,116 of NC_135712.1, read as the reverse complement.
TCTATAACAAATATCATTATAAAGGGTCCACAAACACTCCTGAAGGAATGAGCAGTCAAATTACATTTAATCATTATTATAGCTTAACAATGTTAAAAAAAAAAGAATAAGATTTGTAATAAAAATTAAATACGGTTGAAAAGGAAATTTGTTAGCATCAAATTTATTTATTACAACTATATATGTAATATATATATATTTCAAATATATATTACATTATGTATTTTTATGTTCCAAAGTATTTATACATAAAAATCCTTGTGAGACAACAATGACTATCAAAAACAGAAACAAAAAAAAAGAGAGAGAGAGAGAGGACTTTTTAAGTCCTTCATCAGCCTACAAATATATCCTAACCTCTGGTGAAGTTGCAAAGGTGAGAGAAGAGTAAATAGAATGGTAAATAAAGAGTACTACATATACAAATATGCCTCCATAGGCATAGTAATGTAAACAAAAGTGAATTGAAGTTGGAGAGATAAGAGGGGGTAGGGAGGTAAAGAGGAGAGATATTCAGGATGTTTAGAATCAGGTTAGTGACTGACAGCTGATGAGCATACTTTAGCAAGGCGTAATGGAATGAAGAAGAAGAGTTAACTTCAGATCACAAAAACTATCAAACCCAAAGCTCCTTTACTGGAGTTTAAGCATCTTCTCTTCTGAGAATACAGGGCTGTTAGATTGTTGACTCAATCTACTTAGATCCTAAAAAAAAAAAGATCTTTAACTAAAAGCTTTTCTTCATTTAAGTTAAAGGTTATGTTTGGAGGAATTGAATCAAATGTTGCTTTACTTGATGGGATTAAGAAAAGAGACCAAGAATTCTCCAAATCAATCAGATAGCATTTAACAGCTCAACGTGTATCTATCAGTGTAATAACAATAAAATAACTCATATTCAGTAGGCATTTGCTATTTGGAAAACACTGTTCTAAGTGCTTCACCAGAATTAACTTATTTAAATTCTAGTATTATTTTTATTTTATTGATAAGGTTAAATGACCTGCCTATGGTTTAAATGTGAAAATAGAGAAAAAAACCTGAATCCAACCTCAGGAATTCTGCCCTTCAATTGTACTTTTAAGCACTGTACCCAGGCCTTTTATAGTTAGGTGTTCTTTCAAACTACTTAACCATCTATATGGAAAATGGAGTGATAATCAATAAATGTATCCAGGTTTTTAAAAAATAAAATAATTATAAGTACTTTGTGTAGGCTGAAGAAAGGATGGCTTAGGAGAAGTAGTGTGTCCAAGTAAGAGAAGAAATTAAAGTTGGAGGATGTAGACCTGAAATCATGACTGAGTGAAGCAAAGAGCAAATTTAATCGATATGAAAGGGAATGTATTTTCTTTACAACTGTTTAGAGACCAATTCAAAGTTGAAGAAGAAAGAAGGGTTTCTGTAATAAAAAAATCTATTAATACTGCTGTATATAGTGATGAGTTACAATTGATGGAAGATTCCATTGACTCAGTGTGGCACTGTTTATGAGGTTGGTTGGGAAATGTTATTTCTCAAAGAGAAAAGCCAAGATTTCATAAACATACTTTTTGTACAGTTAAACAGTGATTTTTTTTTTTTTAATTGGAACTCATGGCAAATTATTTTAAGGGAAAGGAATCCTATTTTAGGGGTTTAGGAATTAAAATTATTGAAAACCCAATTGGTATTTCTTTGTATTCTAGAATCCAGAAAATGACATTGAAATTTGATATTTGATTTTTATATTGGTATCAAAAAGTACTTTCTATGACATTAAATACATATAAATTCGAACCATATGCAATTGTCTATTATAGTCAACCAATTTGGTCTACAAAAAGAGGTCATTTCATATATTTAATATATGTCACAAAGTGCTTGTCACATCACATAGTAGAGAAACATTTGGACACATGAATTAAATTAAAGTTAGACTGTGGTTTGGTTTTACTGATTTCTTGATAATAACCGAATTCTCAAAAAAGACTAATAGTTAAAACATAAGCCTGTCACCTCACCGTCTTCAAATTATTTTAGCACTTGTCACCACGAAACTGTGTGTTTATTGACTGGAGCACAATGGAAGTGTACTTCTTACACACAGTGCACTCAGGGAGTTGTTCCTGGTTTGTGGGCAGCTTTCCTCCACTTAAATATCCATGAATCTGGCAACTTCATCTTCAGTTCTGCTGCCACCGAGGCCTCATCATCAACTGGCCAGAAGAAGAGGATAAAGATCATAGCATAACAAATGTACTTCTCCAAAACATTGGTTTAGAAGTGATGCATGTCACAGTGGCTCACACTCTCTGGATAAGAACTAGGCAAGAAGCCACATTTAAATGCTAAAGAAACTGGAAGATATTATTTACCTGAATGCCTGGGAAGAGAAAATAGGCCCCGCAGAGAAGCTAGAAGGATCTACCATATCCGTGTAAAAAAATTACATGGTTTATCTATAATGTGGCATATTTTTAAAACATTACCAAAAGTAATGGAATGGTTCTCACTGACAAAATTGTTAGAGTTTCCTTGTTCACATTGCTTTTTAATCTACCTCTTAATTCACTAGTAGAACTGGTTCTCACTTCAGCAATATGTGTGAGGGAGAATTATTAGCACTACTTTTTACTAATAAATTTCATTGGCTAAATTGTAGTGTGTAGAACTTTTAAAAATATGATATAAAATATTAAATACATATCATTTTATAAGGAAAGTGAATTTGAGAATATATATCAAAGTCAGTACCTTTGAAATAGTATTTTTAGTTTATTTATAATCACCTTTTCATAATAAGCAGATTTAGAGTCTTAATGGAATATATAACATAATAATCTAGTTGTCAATCTAGGGGGTAAACTGAGAAAAACAAATGATAAAAATTGAATCATAAAATACAATTCAACAGAAAAAGAAATGTGTAGTTAAAATCTTTTTTTAAAGATTTTATGTATTTATTTGAGAGAGAGAGAGAGAGAGAGCACAAGCAGGGGGAGGGGCAGTGGGAGAGGGAGAAGCAGGCTCCCTGCTTAGGAGGGAGCCTGATACGGGACTCAATCCCAGGACCCCAGGATCATGACCTGAGCCGAAAGCAGGCACTTAACCAACTGAGCCACCCAAGTGACCCTAAAATCTTCAAATTAAAACTACTTTGGTCCTCATTGTGCTTTCTACCTCTACTATTACAAAGTATGGTAATTTCATCCTCATTTTACATGTAAACATGCAAGTACAGTGACATTTCTGAATTTTCTTAATATTCTCATTTTCCATTACCCAAGCTCTTCAAATTAGTCTGAATAATTTAACCCCTAGATGACACTTCTCTTATAAAAAATTTGCTGCAAGAAATACACGCATGTATTCCATTGTTAAGGGCAATCTCTCCCTTTCTTTCCTAGCATCTGTTGGAGCTGTTGTTGATTTGTTTTTGTTTTCTTGTTTGCTTTGAACCAGAAACAGTTGTTTTTATCTCTTGTGGTTAAGTTCTTTCTCCTCTATTTACCCACCCTCTCTTTTTCAGCATTTAGTAGAGATGAACATACAGAAGATATTATTCCCATTTACAAAGATCATCTGATAGAACTTGGGTGTTTCACACCCTGACACATCAAGTATCATCTTTCTGTGGTCTTCTGGGAGAAGGACTGACAATCCAGAGAGTGGCAGAGAAGGCAGAGAGAAAAGGCACTAAAATCCTATTCTAAACTATAAGTGTACTGAAGGCATAGATAAGAGCTCAGTCAACTTTGACTCTTGGACCCACCATCCTAGCTAGTATGTAGTAAGCAACATAATAAACATAGGTAGAAAAGCATGAATTATTTGACTCTGGAAAATTAATATTTGAGTGATAGTAGAATATGGGAAAGGAGTTGACTCGTGTAGAAATATTCTGACAACTCTCTTTTTTCAGATAAACTTTAGACATTTACATCACTGTGAAATACGTATAAAAATTATATTTTTTACATTTTGAAATTATTAAGAAAGGTGATAAAAATTTCATAGCCTCTATATATTCTATTAAGTGAATTTTGTAGATATGTCTTATTTAGCTGGAGTATACAGAACTGACTTTGCTAGAAATTTGGAACTATGTAAATTTCCTAACAAAATGCTTTCTTAATCCAATAATATTTTTCTACAAATGAATAAATTAAGCCAGCCATTGCTCATGTTTTTGGAGAAAGTAAAAGATACATTTTTAGGAATTTTAATAATGATAGTTTTTAAAATTTGTCACCAAAATAAAAACACAGAATTTAAACACAAAAAATCACTAAGAGATTAAGACATTAACCTTTATAAAGAGAGACCTAATTGGGTCATACTTATGGAAGTGTGTGTTTGTGTGTATGTTTTTGGTTACTCTCTGAAAGACTTTTTAATCTGCTAATTATCCTATTATGATAGGGATTCTACCATAACCTAGCTCTGCTTCCCATTTTCTTGAGATATGCTTAGCACTCTGCCACACTAAGAATTCTCCCCAGATAAATGATAATGTAAAAAAAGTCTTTTTTAGTAGTGTTATATAAGTCAAGTATTTTCCTTAAGAACTGTTATCATTAGCAAGAAATTTTCTGTTTCTTATCACTTGAAATAATTTCATTCTTTTTCATAGTCTTCATCAATCTGTAATCAATAATAAAATTAAGTTACTTTCTCCAGAAATCCTATTATAATGGAGTGATCGATATTCAGTTAAAATATATAATAAATTAAGAAAAGAATATATATACATTATATCTATACGTGTGTATATATGACAGCATATGTACTTTAAGTACATTCTCAACCCTCAAATTCTTACTACATTTTCATCTGTAAATCAGTTTTTTGGAAATGTTTTAAATATTCCAGTTTTTCCTTCCCAAGCCCATCAAAGTAGTGTAAATTACCTTACCCGTAGATAACAGTCACCTATGAAAACAATCTGCTAGAGGATATATATGGTTTTGTTAAGATCAATTTCCTCCATTCTCTCATATCACTTTTCTTCTTTGTTTTGTTTTGTTTTGTTTTGCGAGTCCTCTTAACAAAAGACTGCTAGTGGAAAGAGTCTTGCAATTTTAGTAGAAATTAATTTCACCACTGAAAAGAAATCTTTTTTCACTGCAAATTGGTGTGCTGCCAGAATTTTTTTCAATGGAATGAATGAACTATATCAGATGCACAATGTATTTATTCCTGCCTCAGCGGACTGGGATTTTTCTTTCTTTCCTATTTCTCTGTATGAAATGCAGATAAGGATGGCTGTAATAGGGCCCTGGCAAAACTTCAAGGTGTTTGCCAAAAACACATGTCTGTCCAACACACAAGGGAATGATAGCCTTTATCTTTAAACTCCAAAAATTACGAGTGTTTTATTACCATCTTATTTCAACCTTATTCAATTATAATTGCATATTTTTAAAAAAATAATGAACTGTATACCCACTGCCCAGTGGTTACTCTTATTTCACAGCCCTAATTCGATCTATCCAAAGAATGGTTGTAAGGTTTTATTTGGTTTGGCTTTGTCTTGTATTCTTCTGAAAATTAGATGAAACAATACACTTCCAAAGCTTGAGTTAATTATTTGCAAAAAGCAATCTCTCCAGCCAATGATAGTCTTGGAAGGAGATTTATAATTTTTGGCTGGGCTATATTTTTTATCCTCTACAATTCTTTGAGAAGGGTGCTTTTATTTCTGTACTGTAGATTCTTGAAACTGCAGTCAAACAGTTTTTGCCCCAGGCTTTGCCGCCAAAGGCAAGCCTCTAGAAGCTAAATTAGAAAGAATATAACCACGCTACTAGGATATCATAGGTAGATAATTAATCATTATGAATGAAAAAGCAAAATTAAGGTATAAATGTAGGCATGCTACAAATAACACTGGCTGAATTAGCTGAGAGAAGATTGAACATATAAACTAGTATAAATGATAATCATAATGACAAAATAATATTTTTTAAGCAGTTGCTAGGGACAGACACTGTTCTCTATCCTCATTTAATATACTTAATCTCAAAAACCATTTTATGACGTAGATAAAATTACTATCTTCCTGGGGAAAGCAAGCACGGAGAGTTTAAGTAACATGTCTCAGATCATGGCTTTTAATGAATTTGAACTAGGTAGTTTGATGAAATTTCACCTTTATTTCAGCCACATTTCAAGTTTTCATGCTAAACCTAGTGCCAGTAAACTATGATCAGATGGTATTTAACTAAAAATCAATGCAGACTCTGGTAGGAGATGTAAAATTGATCAAGTAAATTTGGGGCAGGACTTTCTTTGTGGCTACAGAGCCTGTCTCAAGTACTTTTTTAGTTAAACATATAGCTGTGGGTGGAGAGAAAAGTGACTAATATTGAGAACAGAGCTCGTTCATTCACAGAAGTTCTGTGGATGTGCCTATCACTTTTCAATTTTGTTTTCTGTCTGGTACTAGCCTAGTATTGATGTGTATGGAAACAACAGGACATTACTGATAGCCACATAACAGTAGGGACATTTGCTAATAACTGCAGAGGGCATTTCATTTCAGATATAGGAAATGTTCCAGAAATTGTTTTATAGGGAATTCGTGCAAACAATGTAGATTGTCAATTTGTGGTACCAGGAACCTATAAAGTTTATGTGGCCGCTTCAAAGACTCCTAAAGTCTCCCAGGAAGGGATCTGATTCATACCCACTCATGTCCTCAGAAGTGGTGAAGGAACATGAAGAACGAGGACACAATGTGACAATTATTAAAATTGTGTCTGTGTATTGGCTGGATCACTAAATGTAAGAATGAACTTTCCAGGATTCTTCCAAAATAAAGCCAGGAATAGAGATTCTTGTACATATATATCTCCACTGTATTACAGCTACTCTCACTAGATATCCTACATTGCATGTGATGTGAAGGCATTTGGAAACAGGTATCAGCTGAAATGCTTACCATACCCAGAGCTTTTAGGGCACTCGTTTTATGAAATGAAACTGCATATGATAGAAAGATAGCAAAATTTATAACTAGGTGTAAGTCTTCCATAAGCTCTTTTCTGCTCTTCTGTTCTAATCTCAGAATGTCTCTTCTATATGTAAAATGTAATATTAAAACTTTCTGATAAAGGGTGGGTTATATCGTCTCAGCCCTCTTGCACAGTCCAGTACAGAATGTAAGTCAATGATGCTCAAGAACTATGTAAATCCTTAGGCAACCAGGAATCTGTTAGTTCAAAACTATATTCCTAACAATACTATGATGTTCTTTGCCCTTTTTGTCATGTTGACATTGGTCCTGATGGGGGTAAAATCACGAGCACTTCAGGAATCAAAGCAGCAACACAAAATTGTACTAGAAGTCATTGAATTCTTCACCAACACTCACATAGCTGAAAAATAAAATTTCAGTTTGGCTTAAAAATATTCTTGATGAAGCAGTAAAATTATTTAAATATTGACTCTTGAGTAAGCACCTTTTTAATACTCTGTGTGATAAAATAAGCATACAGAAAGCATTTCTGACGTATAATAAAGTACCAAGTTCGTCTCATGGAAAACAAATTGGGCAAATGAGTTGTGAGCTGAACTAGCTTCTTTTTTTTGTTTTTAATGGAACACTATTTTATTTCATGAATAACTGTTAAACCATGTATATTGGGACTTGACAGCTACCTTGTCAAAAATGAAAGGAGAGAATCCACCTATTGCTTCAAGTTAAAAGTCAGCAGTATTGACGTCAAGCATTTGGAATTTTGGAAATTTTGTCTTGACCACTATGATATTAAGAATTTCCCATTATTTAAAGACATTTTCTTTTCTCTTTTTAACATTTTATTCAGTTCATTTAAGCTAATATATACGTATATATATTAGTTAGAATTGAATTAATTTGAATTGACTAAAATGTTAAAAGGAAAAATAAATATATATATATATTTTTTTTTTTACCCATTTCTTTCACCCTCCACTCCTTACCTCTCATAACACCAATCTGTTCTTTGCATCTATGAGCCTGGTTTTGGGGGATTTGTTGTTTTTTCTTTAGATTTCACTTAGCATAAAGCCCTTGAGGTCCATCCATGTTTCCATGTTGTCCTAAATGCAAGATTTTATTCTTTTTTATGGCTGAATAATACTCTTTTTGGTGTTAGATTTAAAAAAAAAAAATCATCTCCAAGACATAGGTCAAGGAGCTTACTGCCTATTTTTCTTCTAGGAGTTTTATAATTTCAGGTCTTACATTCAAGTCTTTAACCCATTTTGAGTTAATCTTTGTGTATGGTGTAAGATAATGGTCCAGTTTCATTCTTTGGTATGTGGTTGTCCAATTTCCTGACACCATTAATTAAAAAGACTATCCTTTTCTCATTATGTATTCTTTGCTTCTTTGTCATAAGTTGATTGACCAGGCATGGGTGGATTTATTTCTGTGATCTCCATCTGTTCCATTGATCTATATGTCTGTTTGTCAATACCACATTTTTTAATTACTATAACTTTTAATAAAGCTTGAAATCCGGGAACATAATGCCTCCAGCTTTGCTCTTCTTTATCAAGTTTGTTATGGCTTTTCAGGATCTTTTGTGGTTCCAAGCAAATTTTAGGATTATTTGTTCTATTTCTGTGAAAAAAATCATTGAACTTTTGATAAGGATTGAATTGCATCTGCAGATTGCTTTGGGTAGTAAAGACATTTTTAAATTATTAATTCTTCCAGGGCACCTGGGTGGCTCAGTTGGTTGAATGTCTGCCTTCGGCTCAGGTCATGATCTCAGGGTCCTGGGATTGAGCCCCGCATCGGGCTCCCTGCTCAGCGGGGAGTCTACTTCTCCCTCTGTCCCTCCTCCCTGCTCGTGCTCTCTCTCTCTTTCTCCCTCTCGCAAAAATAAATAAATAAAATCTTTAAAAAATAAAATATTAATTTTTCCAACCCATAAACATGAAATATCTTTCCATTTATTTGTGTTGTCTTCAATTTCTTTCATTAATGTCTTATAGTTTTCAATATACAAGTCTTTAATCTCCTTGCTTATATTTATTTTTAACTATTTTATTATTTTTGACACAATTGTAAACAGGATTGCTTTTTTTTTTTTAAAGATTTATTTATTTTTTCTTGAGACAGAGAAAAGGGGAAAGGGGCAACAGGAGAGGGAGAGAGAATTCTCAAGCAGATTCCCTGCTGAGTGGGGAGCCCAACATGGGGCTCGATCCCAGGACCCTGAGATCATGACCTGAGCTGAAATCAAAAGTTGGTCGCCCAACTGAATGAGCCATGCAGGCTCCCCAACAGGATTGGTTTCTTAATTTCTCTTTCTGATAGCTTGTTATTATTGTAAAGAAACACAATCGATTTTTGCATATTGGTTTTGTATCCTGCAACTTTCCTGAATTTGTTTATTTGTTCTAACAGTTTTTAATGACTCTTTTGGGTTTTCTACATATAATATAATGCCATCTATAAATAGTAACAGTTTTATTTTTTCCTTTCCAATTTAGATGTCTTTTATTTATTTTTCTTACTTAATTGCTGTGACTAGGGCTTCCAATTCAATGTTGAATAATAGTGGTGAGAGTGGACATCCTTGTCTTGCTCCTGATCTTCGAGGAAAAGCTTTTAGCTTTCCATTATTGGGTATGATGTTAGCTGTGGGGTTGTCATATATGGCCTTTATTATGTTGAGATATCCCTCTCGATCCACTTGTTGAGAGTTTTTATCATAATGTATATTGAACCTTGATGTTTGAAGCTTCTTCTGCATCTATTGAGATGCAGAAAGATTGTATGATTTTTATCCTTCATTTTGTTAATACGATGTGTCATGTTGATTGATTAGTGGATGTTGGATCATCCCTGAATCTCTGGAATAAATCACACTTGATCATGGTGTATGATCCTTGTAATGTATTTTTTTTAATTTGGTTTGCTAATATTTTTCTGAGGAATTTTGCATCGATACTCATTAGGGATATTGGACTATAATTTTTTTCTGTGATATCCTTATATGATTTTGGTATTACGTTAATGCTGGCTTTGTAAAATGTATTTGGAAGAGCTCCCCACCCCACCTATTCTTTGGAGGAGTTTGAGAAGGATTGGTATTAATTTTTCTTTGAATGTTTGGTAGAATTCACTAATGAAACCATCTGATTCTGGACTTCTGTTTGTTGGGAGGTTTTTGATTACTGATTCAGTCTCCTTACTAGTAGTTAGTCTGTTCAGATTTTCTTTCATCATGGTTCAGTCTTGGCACATTGTATATTTCTAGGGATTTATCCATTTCTTCTAGGTTGTACAATTTGTTGGTCTATAATTGTTCATAGTGGTCCCTTATAGTCCTTTGTATTTCTGGGGCATCAGTTGTAACACGTCCTCTTTTATTTGTGATTTTATTCATTTGATTTCTCTCTTTTCCTTGAGGAGTCTAGTTAAAAGTTTATCAATTTTGTTTATCTTTTCAAAGAACCAGCTCTTAATTTCTCATTGATCTTTCCCATTGTCTTTTTAATCTTTTATTTATTTCTGACTTAATTTTTGTTTTTTTCCTTCTACTAACTTTGGGTTTCATTTGCTCTTCTTTTTCTAGTTCCTTAAGGTGTAAAGTTAGATTGTTTATTTGAGACTGTTCTTGTTTCTTGAGGTAGGCATTTCTCACTATGAACTTCTCTCTTAGAACTGCTTTTGCTGCATCCCATAAATTTTAGTATGTTACATTCCCATTTTCATTTGTCTGAAACTATTTTTTGTTTTCTCTTTTGACTTCTTCCTTGATCCATAGCAAGTTGTTTAATTTCCACATATTTGTAAATTTTCTAGTTTTCTTTATGCAATTAATTTCTAGTTTCAACTGTTGTGGGCAGAAAAGATGTTTGATATGATTTCAGTACTCTTAAATTTACTAATACTCGTTTTGTGGCCTAACAGATCTATCTTAGAAAATGTTCCACAGGCACTTGAGGAAAGTATGCATTCTGTTGTTTTGAGATGTAATGTTCTGTAAATATCTATTAAGTCTATCTAGTCTAATATATGCTTTAAGGCTGATGTTTCCTTATCAATTTTCTGCCTGGACTATCTATCCATTGATGTAAGTGGGGTATTAAAGTCCCCTACTATTATTGTATTGCTGTCTACTTTTGCCCTTAGGTCTGTTAATATTTGCTTTATGTACTTAGGTACTCCTATGTTGGATGCATAAAATAAGTTCCCCAATCAAAAGACAGAATGACCAAAAAAAAAAGAGTGGCTAATGGATAAAAAAACAAGACCCACCTGTATGTTGCCTCTAAAATAAACACTTTAGATGTAAGGACAGACAGACTGAAAGTGTAGGTATGGAAAAAAATATTTCATGCAAATAGTAATCAAAAGAAAGGTAGAGTATTTATACTAATATCAGGCAAGATAGACTCTGGAAAAAAAAAAGACTGCAATAAGAGACAAAGAAGGGTGTTACATAATGATAAAGGGGTTAATCCAACAAGAGGATATAACATTTGTAAATATTTTAAGACTTTTTCTGTGAGATTGGTGGTGATAATAACAAATAAAATTTTATTTGATATTTTATAATAAGATGTACCAATATTATAACTCAGTAAATCAATATTTTCCAAAGGACCAATACATGATGTTATAAAGTCATGTATAGATAATGTACCCATTCAAAGTACAAGATATATCAATGGATTTCATTAGAATACAGCATGAGAAATTCATTGCTGTGATTTCAAATTCCACATGGAAATTAACTTAAGAAACAAACTGCTTGTTGAGTTTTGGTGTAGTATCAACAAAGAATAGTCATATTTATTTGAAAAGATTATCAAAATACTATTTAGTTTTCCAATTACATATCTGCATGAGGCCATATTTTCTTCATATACTTCAATCTAAACAACACACTGCAATATATTGATTGTGGAACAAATTTGAGAACCCATATAGATTCTGTTTAGCCTGAAATTAAGGAAAATTCTAAAAATATAAAAAACTCTTCTCATATTTTTTTGGTTTTGGAAAACACAGTTACTTTTCATAAATATATTTTATATTAATGTGTTATGGATTGCTACTGTTATTTTAAAAGGAATTAATAATTATTTTATAATATTAATTTTAACTCCTAACAAGATAACATATAGAGAGATGATATTGATGTATGGACATATAGATAGAGATACAGATATAGATTTAGATGTAGCTGTAGTAATAGATATAGACACAGACATAGACAAAGATATGACTCAGATAAACAAAAGTTCTTTAGGATCCTCAATAATTTTAAGATTGTAGGGTCCTAAGATCATTATGTTTGAGAAATGTGAAATGTTTATATTTCTTCGTGTATTGTGTCCTATCTGTATCCCACAGTAGATTTACTACTGTTCAAAATTTCTCTACCAAAAGACGTTTCCTAAAATAACGATACCATTATATTGCATCTCCTTGGCTTTGTTTTATTATTCAGAGTAGCATTTATCACTATTCAGAATTTCATATTTTCATTTATATTTTTTGTTCATCTGCTTATTTTCTGTGTCTCCCGCTGGAATATAATCTCCATAAGTACAAGAATTTTGTTTGTTCATTACTGTATTCCCAGTGTCTCAAACAGTGCTCAATTAATAACTGCTGCAGGAATAAATAAATGAAAATGACCAAGATGGCAACATCCTCTCAAATACCTTATATTATTGTACCCAAGATATTTTTTCCCTAGTTATACATTTGATGATGTCGCTTCAGGGATTAGAATTTTCATTGTTTTTCTGTCAGAGTCAAGACATCCGTGGACCTCCATAACTCTCCAGACTTATGTCTCCATACATTGCTTTGTAATGTATGTTCTAGTAACTTGGAACTATGGATAGTCGCCCAGATATCACATGGTTACTGGTTACAATTTCTATTGTTTATAAAGCTTCTTTAATTATCCCCTAAACAAAAACGAATAAAATAGATATATGAATAGATAAATAAATAATATTCCCCTTCCTTTAATAATATTAGCCTTTATATAATTCTTATTATTTAATAATTAACCCTTAATATTTATTATCATATTTTAAAATCTCAGATCAAGCAGTCAGATAAAGGGTTCAACCAGATAGTGAAAAGACTGAAAACAGTAAAGCTTTATGCTGTGGTGTGGGTATGTACATGATGTACATGTAGAACTTAGGTGAGGAGACTGCTTCCATAATGTATTCAGGAAAATTCCTCTTTCCTGAGATAATAAGTCAGATGAGACCTTAATTACAAGAAAGAATCAAACATTCGTAGATCTAAGAGAGCGTAAACAGCAACTGCCAAGCCATTGATGTTGGAAAAGGCTTGATATATCCTCACAAAATAAAAAGTTCAAGATGGCTGGAGCCAGTGAGCAGGGAGGATGGCATGAATTACAGTCAAAAGCCAGACCAGGACTAGATGATATAATTGCATGCAGACCTCCTGAAAGGGTTTTATTTATATTCTAATCACAATTGGAAACCATGGGAGAGGTTTAAGGAAGAGAAAGACATAATATTATTTACACATTAAAAAATTGGAGTACTGGGTTAAAGCAACGTGTTAACTATGTCACTTTATATAATGTACTTGTTTATACTGAGCCCTAAGGATGTGGCCAGAATTATAGATTTCTCTTTTGTATGTTAAAGTATAATAAAACATGTATAATGAGTCTACAGACTTAATATAGTTGATATGAATAATATTCATTTAAGAGAGCAACAATTCATAAATAAGTCTGTTAAATCTCTTCTGAAAACATTCCAACCAGGTATGAAAAAACACTACTAAATTTTAACATATATATATATTTGTATATAAATATATATATATAAACATGAAACAGTGGGAATCAAGCTGCTTACAGGATAAACAATTTAGATAACTTTTGCATTTTCAGTGATACTATACCTACTTTTAAGATCTGTGTAGAGGCAATTTTTTGAAGAATTTTTTGTAGCCTCAGAAATACAAATATTTATACTTAGGGATTCTAACAAGATTGTATTCCCCAAACTCATAGTGATTTAAATGAGAAATACGTGTGCTTTCAGACATAAGGAGACATGACTGGCCTCCAGTGAGGTATACTTTTTCATCTCACTTCTCATTGATGTTAACTATTATATCCTTGGACCAAAAGTGTCTTTCAGTTATCAAGAAGAAAACATGTGCTAAGTATTCCCTGATAAGAGCCCTAGGGTCCCCTTTGATCTGCTTTTTTGACCTTTCACACTTTCGACTGGTTTCAGGAACTCTTAGCTGCTGTCACCCCTATTCAAGTGTCATCCTGAAGTGAGGTTTTCTATGAGGTGTGCTATTCCACCCTGAGAAGTCAGACAATGGTTTTATCTACTCTGGAGTTTCTACTAGTGGGTATTCTCTCTGACTTCGCCATTGCCGTATTTATTTAAGGCTGGTTTTGATATTTATTTTGTTTAAGTTTTAGAAATGTTCACATTAAGAACTCCATTCTTCCTTTTGGTTTTGTCTCTTATAGTTTGGGGAAGGAAAACTCTGCTTAAACTCTTTATACATCCATCTTATTGGTACATAGTAAAAATTCTATATACTTTGGTTCACCCAAGATCTAACTTTTGATATTAAAACCAAATTTTGGGGCTCTCACTCAAATATTTTGTCTCTCATGAGTCTAGATTTAACACTCATTTCAAAATATTGCCTTGGCTACAAACTTAAAAATAAAAAACAAAAAAGCTTCTTCTGTGAAACAATTTTGTTTTATTCTATTATAGACCCATTTTCTTGATAAAAGAGTAAAGGCCAATAATTCAATGGGTATAGTACCTCAATCAACTTTGAATAATCAATTGTTACTAAGAACAAAATATAGTCATCAACATATGAAAATAGGAGCATGCGTTTACCAGGGGAAACTTTAAATCTGGAATTAAAAACAGAATGTCTAAAAATATGCAAATCTGTTAGAGAACATCAATTGATATTTGAAAATAATTTGGAAATACAATGAAGAAAAACAGTGAATGTAGTATAAATCTCCACCAAATTAGCAACTCACCACCAAAATAAAACAAAGTATTACAGAAATATATACTCTGGGTAGATTTTTCAAGTCTCATACATTTTATATTAGGAAATGCAATGACTATAATAAATGTTAAGTGAAAGTGATAGGAATCCATGTTCTGAGATTTACTTTCTGTTAAAAGGAGAAAATTTCAAGGTTAATAATTTAATACATATTTTAAATATACACAATTACTTTTATATTAGAAAAAAAATACACAGAAAAATATATGAATAAAAATAATAATGAGCATTATAACTTCTATAATGCAATACAGTATGGCGAATTTTTTTATCATCAAAATTTTATATATTGCTCACTGCTTTATAGCTAGTAAGAGATCACCATTATGAACAGTTATAAAACTTGTCACTTTTTAATGCGGACAGTTCATTTTTACAGAAGCATCCATCAATTTCTTATTCTTCATAAAACTTTTTCTTTACCTTATGAATATTTTAGTTTTCATGAACTTTTATATACCAATTATAAATGTAAATGTTTTTGACAGAGGATATTATGTAAAACAGCACCCTATTAAAAACTCGTATATTTTAGAGGCCTTGACATTCAATACCAATAACACAAAGTGTTTATAATATTCAATGTCACTAGCATGTCATCTATCACTTAGATAATACATATTTATTTGTATACATGGTCATAGATTCTGTATATTTTCCCAGCTGTGTACTCTATGTAGAATTACTTCTATATTTGGAAGCAAATGATTTTTTTAGTAAAAATTAACATAGAACATGCATATGAAAAGACATCACTTATATTGTCCAATGTGAAATGGCAGTAGATCAATCAGTTTTCATCCCCCAATTTTTAAAATACCTCTGCTCCTCATGGCCTGGAATAGTGTTTCTCAAAGAAAACTTTATCATCAGAATCACTTTGAATGCTTGTTAAAATAAAGTATTCCTCACCCTTATCTGAGACTTACTAAAGAAGAATTTCTAGTGGAAGAGTCAGGATCTGAGAATGTATGTTTCATAATAATTTCTTTATTTATTGTTACATAGAACAAGGTTTGAGTACCATTGTCCTGGAGAATTAAATAATGTACTCCTTGGTTTAGTATACAAATCTCTTTATTTAGCCTCCAGCCTTAGCTTTTCAGCAAATCAATCCCATATTTCCCATGTACCAACTACTCAGCCTTACACAAGCTATAATATTCCATAATTCTCAACTCTCAACAGATACTTATGTTCTGTCCAAATTCCTCATTTGTTTCTTTGAGGTAAGTGACTAAAAGGGATTCTTTGTGTCTTAGTTACATGCTTTGAGGTATATCCACTCTTCAGTTTATTAAAAACATAAAATAAAAATGAATGGTGTGTACAGCATTGAAGGATTTTACAGAAAATCTTTTTTCATGCTTCTGAGAAATTTTGTTTCTTACTTGGTTACAAACTGGAAAGCATTCATTCAATGCCTTTTAAGAAGGATTTTTTTTTGAAATATATTAAAAGTAGATGTTAGGGATACCTGGGTGGCTCAGTCAGTTAAGCATCTGACTCTTGATTTTCGTTCAGGTCATGATCTCAGGGTCCTGGGATGGGCCCTGCATCAGGCTCCCCATTCAGTGGGGAGTCTGCTTGTCTCCCTCTCCCTCTGCCCCTCCCCCTGTGCACGTGAGCTCTCTCTCCTCCCTCTCTCCCTCTCTCTAAAAATAAATAAATAAACCTTTAAAAATAAAAAATAAAAAACCTAGATGTTAGATTGACTTATGGTTATGCTAGTTCTCTGAGTATGAAATCATGACCTTGAATTTTTTATAAATATTTGGTTTATTCTTATTGTATACTTTTAAATTGATTTATGTGCATTAACTCTGGAATCAGATCATCTAATTTTAAATGCATTTGAGAATATTTGGTTGAACGGACTTAATAAAATTTTTAAATGTTAAAATTAAAAATAAAAACATCATAAAATAAAAATAAGGTATTATTAATTATATAAATAAGAAAATAAAATCTGATTTAATTTCCTGTGGAGTTATTTTTTTATTAAGAAAATTAACATGTAACATTATATTAGTTTTGGGTGTACAACATAATGATTCAATAAGCTTATATATTGCAAAATGATCACCACAATGAGCCTAGTTAACATCCATCACCATACGTATATATGAAAATTATTTTCTTATGGTGGGAATTTTTAAGATCTAGTCTCTTAGTAACTTTCAAAGATGCAATATATACACCATATTTGCAGTATTATTAACTATAGTCACAATGCTATACCTTTCACCCCCCCCATGACATTTATTTTATTATTGGACACCTGTTCCTATAATGGAATTCTTTTCAATATTTACTTTTAAGATGCCTCTTAACATTGAGTATTTTGAATTTTCTACAAGAATTTTGGTCCATAATCTTTTTCCGTTTTTCATTGTGTCATCATATCAAGAAATATTTTTCCAACATTGTCTGTACTTATTTCAAGGTAAGAAATTTAATATGGCATTAGGTGATTGCATACATGGCAAGTATTTATGTTTACAAACAAAATCCCATGAACCCAACAAATCTCCATCACTAAAATGCTCCAGAATGTGTGATTCCACAAAAAAATTTGATTTGCCATGTTGGCCTAAGTAATGCCAGTGCCTTTGGGACATTTTTGAAAATATAGCAATATGCAAGAATCACAATATTATTGTTATTATTATTATTTTTTATTTCATCTGATTCTGGACCAAAGAGTTGAAAGGTAGTATCAAGCAATGTATAGTGGAGGATCAGTAAGTTGGAGAATAATGAAAGTCGTTGGGGTATGAAAACAAAGACACTCCCACAGGTTCAACCTGGAGAGAGGAAATATCAAAAAGGTACTGCAGGGGCGCCTGGGTGGCTCAGTAAGTTAAGCTTTTGTCTTCAGCTCAGGTCATGATTCCGGAGTCCCCAGATCCAGGTCCGAGTTGGGCTCCATGATTAGCAAGGAGTCTGCTTCTCCCTCTCCCTCTGTTTCTACTCCTGCTCCCCACTCGTGCTCACTCTCTCTCAAATAAATAAATAAAATTTTCTAAAAAACCAAAGAAGTGCTGCAAAAGCTCCTATGTTTTGCTTAATCTTAGACTGGATTATGGACATGGATGCTCAATATTATGGAGCCATTTTTATTTTCAGGAAAAAAAAATTCACAATGTTTAAGCAGATGAGTGATGCTATTAGATTTGTATTTTAAAGTAATCAATCTGATTTCAATGAGAAAAACTGTTTAAATATGTGTCAGAGTGTTTGTGGTTATCCTATTTAGGGAAATATGGAAGTGGTTCTGATAAGAGATGATTCTATTTTGAACTGATAGGGTAGAAAATGGTAAAGGATACTGGACTGAGAAGAGTCAAAAATCCAAAAGACTTGGTGACATTCCTAAAGTGGAACAAAGAGAATTCAATATGCTAAATAAGAGTCTATCCATAATATCTATTTTTATCAGAAAAAATTATTTGAATAATTCATATAAAAGCTATATTTCTTCTTATGATACATTATGCATTTTTTTAAGTTTTGGGTTTTTTTTTTTTTTTTCCTGGAATGATGCAACTGCATTGATTTTCCTTCTGGATGTCTTAGGCTTATTGTAACTTGAATGTCAAAGTATCACAAGCTGTCTGGAAAATTTTTAAAAAGACACATAAAACTAACAGTACAACCAACTTACAGCTATTTACTTCCTTATAATGGTCTAATTACTCATTTAAGAAGAAAATTTTGGCCAAATTTCTCAATATTTCCTTTTCCCCGAGTTATTTTAAAGTGTAGCCAAAGCTATGCACCATTACCTTATAAAACCTCATATTTAATAAAAAAAAATCATATCCTACAAAATGTATGCTAATAGATATTAGAGAAGATGAAAAGGAGGGTCTGGTAGAATAGAACATTAAAAGGGAATTAAGAAAAAACATTGATTCTAACTAGGTGTGTATCCTTCTTCTTTTTAGATTCAAAGTTATTGGGGTGTTAAGCTCTTTAAAATTAATATAGTAGACTGGGACAGATGTAAAACACATAGGCTTTAAATTTATTTGTGTATTAGTGCATAATCGGAAAAATCAAAGGTACAAAAAGACATTAGTTACACAAGATAGGAAACTTTTAAGAATAGAAAGAGCATTTGTTTTTTAAAATCTATATAACTTATAATTTTCAGTGAGGTTAAAAATTCCATAGAAATATGACTTCTCAGTAAAGTGGATAATTTGATTTATTTTTTTATTTGAAATTTGAAGCAGCAAATATACGAATAATCATTATTTGTCCATTATGAGTTGAATCATATCCTTCAAAAAAGATCTGTTGAAGTTCTAATCTACAGTACTGCAGAATGTAACCTTATTATGCGGCCTTATATGTGACTTCGGTGTCTTTGTAAAGACCCTATTTAATCAAGTTAAAATAAAATCATTAGGGTGGTCCCTAAGCCAATATGACAGGTGTTCTTACAAAAAGGGGAAATTTAAAAAAATGAACAAACAAAAGCAGAATCAGAACTATAAGGACAGAGAACAAATTGATGGTTGCCAGAGGGGAGAGGGGTGCGCAGTTGGGCAAAATGGGTGAAGGGGAGTGAGAGATACAGGCCTCCAGTTATGGAAGGAGTAAATCACCAGAATCAAAAACAGAGCATAAAGAATACATTCAATGATACTGCAATAGAGATCTAATGGGCAGATGGTAGCCACACTGGTGGTGAACATAGTGCAACATGTAAACTTGTCAAATCACTAAGCTACACCTGCAATGAATGTAACATTGTGTGTCAACTGTGCTCAAATAAAAGTGGGAGTGGGGTGGGGGAGGGGGAGTTGGACACAGAGATAGACCTGTCCAGAGAGAAGACTATGTGAAGAGACGCAGGGAAAATGCTGTGTGTAAGTGGAGGCGGAGACTGGATAGACACATCTACAAGTCAAGGAATGCCAAAGATGCCAGTAAACAACCAGAAGCGAGGAGAGAGGCTTGGAACAGATATCAGTTCCTTTGAACCATGCAGTTTAGGGTACTTTATTATATAGCAAACTCAGGAAACTAGTACACCGTTTGAGTAAATAAATTTACTTCAGAATATTGACAGAGTGAAAAAACACTTTTTTTTTTTTTAAGATTTTATTTTATTTATTTGACAGAGAGAGGGACACAGCGAGAGAGAGAGCATAAGCAGGGGGAGTGGGAGAGGGAGAAGCAGGCTTCCCACGGAGCAGGGATCCCGACGCGGGGCTCGATCCCAGGACCCTGGGATCATGACCTGAGCCGAAGGCAGACGCTTAACGACTGAGCCACCCAGGCGCCCCTTGTTTTATGAAATTCTTATAACAGAACTTGATCAACATTTTAATTAAACCTGGGCTTCATCACTAGCCTTTGCTTATTTTAGATAGCTCTAGCTTTACACAATTTCTGTCAAGGCTGAAATGTTATGCTTTAGCTGGTTCAGCTTATAAAAACTTTGAGAACACTGCCAAGTGTCTACAATTACAAATCACTCTACTAGAATGAATGTATATGGAGTATTATGTTCAGTTCTTCAGTCAGAAGGCCAGTGAAAGTATGGTGATCAGCAAAAAGGTCCATGCCATGGTGTTTGTAAACGGCATGTGGGTGCCTTTGTGTGTGTGTGTGTGTGATATTTTTAAGGGATAAACAAATGATGAAGAGGAGCTCTCATTAGGAGAACACTGGGGGATTTTACTAGAATCAGAATAAATTGAATGCCATAAAATGCTGACCAGCAACAAAAATTCTCTCAGGTGTGCCATTCACAGTTGGAAACTTGAAATTTTATAACTGCAAATTCTTTAAAGACAGAGTACCAACTTCATCACTTGGCTCATGGAAAAGTTGAATAAATAGACAATGAAGACCATATATAGTTTTAAAATATAAGATACCTATTTTACATATAAAATATATAAATATAAATTATAAAATGCTGCATTAAGCTTCTCATTTCTCTAATTGTCATCATCCTCTGTGAGGCATTTAATGGGTTAGTATCCATGGAAAATTTAATGAACATAATCACGCAAATACAGAATCCCCCAGTTCTAGTGGAGTGAGATTAAGATTCAATAGATAGGAATTTGGATCAGATGTCAGATGTCCTGCAACTAGGCTTCCCTTAAGCTTTAAAGTATATATAATACGGAAGTTCTAAGTCTGCAGGGATAGTAAGTTTGGGAGAAAATGTGATAAATTTTACCTCATGAATACTTAATTTGCAATGCTTATGGAAATGGAATAGGAGCTTGGAAGAGGGATTGAGAATAAAGGTGCATAATGTCATAAATAGAAAGCCCAATTCTATGAAGATCACCATCATTTGATGGTTCTTCTTATCATCAAATGTATATAACTGAATAGAATTACTATTACAGTCTGGATTTTTAAGCAGATTAAGCTCATGTTGATGGTTTAGATAAGTGACCTAATTGACCACTGCCTTTTAGGACATTTATTAATTAAAGTATAAAAACAGTTGTTGCATTGCTTCATATTACCTGATTTGGTTATTCTGGCCAAATCATATTCCATTCAATATAAAAGCTACAGAAGCTCATTTTTTTTATATAATTTCATTTTTAATTCTTGCTCTCTAGTGGCTACTTCTTTTCTGAAAATAAGCACACTTATAACTGTCCTGTAATACCTTCATTCTGTTACATCCTTGAGCTACCATTGTACCACTCTCAAGATTTTTAAATGTGTATACAGTGTTTATCTCCATTTATTGTCTTTCAGTGAGACATTTCTGAATACCTGGGAACTTGACTGTCTCTCTTTCACTTTGAGGACTAGACTTTCAAGGGGAGTAACTAATAACCGTCATGTTGGTAAATCTAGAAACCTCTTCACAGTCTTCATTCTCCACAATATTTGTCATTTTTTGTTTCTACTGTCCAACTTATTCTGGGTACTTTGTTCCCTTGGCTTCTGTGTTACCTTATATTTATGTTTGCCTTCCTATTGCTGGGGTGTGGCTTCCAAGATCCTATGCGCTGTCCAATATCTTTCCAACAAATCTGTTTTCTAGAATCAGTTATCCAGAATTAGTTCCTCTTTTTTGTACTACGAACTCTTGGGATTAACTCTACTTGTGTCAGCAGTTGGGGCCTCAACATTTTATATTATTTATAAATTACTTTGCTTTATTCATTTATAATGCAAATTCATGTTCTCTGGATATCTATTCAAACTGCAATTCATTATTGATTTTGTTTACTTTGTGTGACTTCCTCTCCATTCACCAATTTTTTATTCTGTAATACTCCCTAGTTGAGAGAAAAATAAAACAGCTGTAAATACCTGGTGTCTCTTCCTTCTCTCCTACTGTATTCACTCCACAGGCATCATTTGCTACTCTAATTCTCATCCCGTCTTGGTTAGTCATCATTATTGACTTAGAATAGTGCTGCGCTGTGTAATATATCTCTGCCACAAAAGTCATTCTTCTTCGTTAAATCCTCTTCACCCACAGCTGCCTGCTGAGCTTCCCTCTCCATCAAGCTGCAGACGCTGCATTTTCTCTGATTGTATTTGTGGCACACTCATGCATGCTTCTTGGGTACAAAATCATTCTAAACCAATAAATCAAATCAATAAATAAGTCAATAAATCTCTTTTGCTTTACAAACATCATCCATCTTTAGCAGAATGAATCACTAGTCCTTGTCCCTACCTTTTGGACCCTTTGAAATGATTTCATATACTATTAGAAGCTCTTTTGGTCCTGTGTTAATGCTTACATTAGATAACACGCTTGACCTTGCACAAGATCCAGACATTTGACCCTAGGAGTCAATTTCAATGAACTCTGTTTTTTCTAAGAGATTTCCACAGGGAATAGAGTATGTTGAAGAAAGTAGTTTAAACAAAACTCATATATATGTATAGATATATAATTATTGGTATATTTATATTATATATGTATATGTGTGTGTGTAAATATTATATCAAAGAATTAAATTGTGATTTTTTATATACAGTTAATTTCCCAAGAATTAAATTTCACATCTTATACCTATGGTAAAATGTATGGTTAATCCCATTCTTTTTGTAATCTTACTAAACTAATACAGTAGACTGGAAGTCAGTATAAAACTCTCCATCTTATATATTAATCAAGAAATTTAAAGGCTTGACTATTTAATGGTCCCAAAAGGTTATTCTAGTTGGACTGAAAACCCTTATTCTCATCTCTAACCTCCATTCCATCCTTCCCCCCTCTCCCTACTCACACACTTATTCTCAGCCACCTCTGCTCTATTTCATGCCCCTAGGAGACTGGTTCTTACAAATCGCATCACCCAGGCTCTCTTGCCCTCTGGCATCCAATTGGATTTGGCCAAAGGTAGGCTCAGACAAAAGATCTGAGGGTATGAGGACAGAGTTCAGAATATTTCATCCCCTTCCCTCCCTCCATCAGCCTTTTCCCACTTCCTCTCTGTTTTTTTTGTTTTTGTTTTTCTTGCAGTGGTCACATTTCTCTAAATTGTGCTATAGCTCCTGTCAACCTACTGGAACTCCATGATCTAGCTCTTAACCAGTTCTGGGGACATGGTTTTCTCTCCTTCCCCTACAGGCATGCAGGCAGCTTCTTGTTACTACTAGTCTCTGGATGCCTTTTGAGATGGATGTATGGATAGATTAGATAGATAGAAAGGAAGATAAATAGATGATAGATAAGTGATAGAGATAGATAGATAGATGATAGATAGATAGATGATAGATAATAGATACAGAGATATATACAGAAATGTCATTTTATTAACTTCTCATCAAAACCATAGCCAAGTGTGCTAAGTGTGCTAAGTGTGTTTCATGCCAGGACTTTCATTGCTGCAGACTGTACTTATTTTAAGAAACAGAAAGGAGGACTAAAAAAAGTGGTCAGAGGTTTAATATTTGGTCATGCTCTCAAGGTCTCAATGACTATTCATTCAGCTCCCAAAAATTCCTGACTGGCTGAATAATTCACCTCTTCTACCATGACTGGGTGTAACCTACAAATTATTTCTGAGAATCCCCTCAGTCTTACCTTAATTTTAGTGTCCGTAGTATTCCTTTCCTGCTCTGTGATCTGCTTCTGATTTCCCAAGTGTCTATGATTGGCAAATGCACTCAAAAATTTCTTCTAAGAGATATTGATTGGCTCCTGCCTTGTGGAGTACAATTTCTCTAGCAAGCAACATTTTCCACCTCTCCCACAAAAGTCCAAAAGCACTGTTCACCAAGCTAAAGGTTTTTCTTATTCTGTAGCTATTAGCTTTCTAGGCTGTGTCACAAGAATTTTAGCTTATTTACCTTATCATAAAGTTTATCTGCCTCAAACATTGCTCTAGTTCTTGAATAAGACTTGACAATACAAGATTACTTTGCAATATGACCAAAGACACATCACCAACAGACAATTTTACAGAGAAAGTAGTCTCATAACTAGCTTGAAATTGAAAACCAAGATGTGACTACACGACAATGGTATTCCTGACAACAAACATAATTTGTTAGTATAAGAAGGCATACCATTTTTCCGTCACTGAATCAGGAAACAGACGCAGAGAGACAAATCACTTAGGCAGATAGAAAGTTGAGACTAGATTTCATATCTCCCAAGTTCTAATTCTATAAAACTGCATTATAAAAAATACATATTTTAACTAAAAATAAATTAACTAATGTGCATTACTCTGAAATTAATAAAAATTTAGACTTGTAAATTTATTTTCCTCAATGAAGCTTTTCCAAATGTTTTTGTTTGCATATTTTATAACTTAATGAAGGCAAAGTTCAGGTAATTTCTCAATAAAGTGGGTAGTATTATATGAGCAAAATAACCCCCCATATACATATTTCAAATATAATATGTCAAAAATTATGCATTAAAGAACCAGCAGGCTTTCTCACACTATACTTACTGAATATTCTATATTATATGTTTTAGTTTTCTAATGTACAAAGTAGATTTGCCTAATGCTCAGAAGACATATATTTATTAAATATAGTTGCTGGCATGACTATACATTTAATAACCTATAGCTCTATATATTGCAGTGTGAACAAATAGTATTTAAAATAGCAATAAATGAACTCATGCAAATTGAAATATCTTTAATTTTCCATTATTTGAGTGTGCAAAGCTAATGGAAGTTTTGGAGGTCATAGGAAAAAGGAGATTTATGTTCTATTTTCTGGTTTTAACCCTGGGATAGTTAAAATCCTTGGATAGTTCTGCTTGTGCAAACATTAACACAGTTTTTATTCTGTTATTGTTGCTGTGGGTTTATCAAGTATTCATGATGTTCACAGATATGGTGGGCTGATGTGTTCAGGGACTGAGCATAAACCTTTGTGTATAGCTGGCAGTAAAGGTGAGCGATTTTGTTACATGTTTAATTTTAGTTCTCTTTCTCTCTCTCTCTTTACAATGTCTTAGCTATTTTTATAGCCGAGAATTCCTCAAGAAATCATGTTTTAATTAGTTTCATAATTTTTTTTCCCATTGGGAACATATTTTGCAGCTATTTGTAAGAAAAAATTGTAAAGAAACCCAACAGGAAAAAAATAGAATTACAAAATGTAAAATATCAAACACTATATCATGAAAATGTTTCCGTTGAATGACACTTGGAGTCTGGGACTCATGCCAGGAAATAAAAGCATTTTGGCTATGCAGTTTCAAGATCAAAAGATCAAATGTTTTTCATAATCTATCATGCAGAAGTTATTTGTTTGATTTATAGTATGTTTCTTCCATTCTCAGAGGGGGAAATAGATGAATATAAAAATACAGAAAATATTAAGGGATATGACTTATTTGTATTTTGGAAGTGTCACGATTTGGTACTCATTTGGAGAACTTGATATCTCTGAAATTATGAAGTATATGTTGTGCTTTGTCTAATCCATACTCTAATACATCTCCATATTTACAGTACCTAGGTAAGGTAAGCAAATTAAATATATTTTAGTGCATTTTACATCCTTTAAAATTAACACTGAGTTGGCAATGAATATTTTGTTATGATTTTTTATGTTAAAAATAGAATACAAAGCTCTAGGACTATATTTTTAAATTTATATTTAAAATTTTTAAATTTTCAATTTTTTTTATTACTTTCAGGATTAGAGAAAATCATCACAATGGCAAACGTAAGTTAAAGATGAAAGATTTGCCACTGTTTATAACCAGCTTTCTCCCATTTCCACACCTTATTAATTAATAGAATTTTTTTAAAAAATTACTCTGAACTTAGTATATGGATAAAAATTTTACAGCTTCCTATAAAAAAATCTGTATGTGTTATATTGTAAGTGCATTATAAACAACAAAGATAACTTTAATTTTCTTAACCCTTTAAAAAAGATTTATTTATTTATTTTAGAGACAGAGAGGTGGGGGTGGAGGGCAGAGGGAGGGGGAGAGAGAGAATCCCAAGCAGACTCCCTGCTGAGTGTGGAGCCGGACACAGGGTTTGATCTCATGACCCTGAGATCATGACCTGAACCAAAATCGAGAATCGGATGCTTAACTGACTGTGCCACCCAGGTGCCCCAGATTTCTTTAATTTTTAAATGTTTCATTCGCATGGCACATTCTTACTTATATAAAAAAGTAATAAAGTCCATCATGTTCTTTATTGATGTAACAGCATAACTTGTCAGATTTTGAAATTGTCTATGTTTAGAATAACAATAATTTGCCCGGAATATAACTGTGCATTGACATCTTCTAGAAAGATATTTTTTCTTATCAACTTAACTACAGTACCACCTTACCAGAATAGATTATGGTTTGGGCATGTAGCTATATCTCTTGAATAGTTATGCCTTGTTAAATGCTGAACAGATGTGATGAAATATGGTTCAATGCACTGAAACAAATTATTTAACTTTATTGTAATTAGAAGTGAAATACTAGCAATATTTTAGATATATGCAACTGACATGTGAATTTTACATGGGGCTCAGTGTTAAGTAACAGTATGGGGGATTAGACCCATGCCTTGAATCTAGTTAAGTAGTATTAAATTTATTAAATGATTTAATCACTGTAAAATAAAACTTAAAAAGAATAAATATTATCAGTGTATTAATATAATTGCGCTATGGTTTATATCATAACTGTCCCAAGTCCTAAGAAAACTGTCCTCAGAGTTTTGTGTAAGGACTTTTAGACTCCAATTGATTGCTTACTATGCTGGATATTGTTAAAAATACTTTATATTTTTTTTATTATTATGTTTAGTTAGCCAACATATAGTACATCATTAGTTTTTGATGTAGCGTTCAACGATTCATTAGTTGCATATAACACCCAGTGCTCATCACCACACGTGCCCTCCTTAAAAAAAAAAAAAAAAAAACACTTTATAGGCTTTAACTCATTTTGCTCATTTCAGCTCTCTTAGTAGATACATAGATACTATTATAATATCTTTCTGGCAGATGGGAAAATTGAGGCAAGAATATTTCCAAAGTCATACACCTCGTGAATACCCATTCTGAAAAGAATTCTGTTGGAACTCTAGAAAGTTTAGATTGTTATAAAAAGAAATTCATAAATAAATCTGTGGGCAGTGACATCCTTGAATCACACCTCTTACTACTTGGCTTTCAAAATTTCTGTGGTTTAACTCAAATTATTTACGTGGTTGAACTGGGTTTGGTTGCCCGCAAATAGCAAAAAAGTTGATGTGTTTTAAGGCTTAGTGGTGTCTCAGAACACAGTAGCAAGATTATAGACAAAAACCAGATTGGAAAGTCATAGGGATGCCAGGGAGATGTTTGTCTCTGTTTCTTATTTCTTCTTCTTCTATGTGTCTGCCTCCTTTTGTATATCTAGATAGATCTCTGCTACTTCTCTCATAGTTTAAAACAGTGGCCAGATGTGTTCATGAGCAGCCCCATGTACCCATTCCCCTGTGAAACAATCATAATTGGGGAAAATTATACAAGTAACCACTATTTAGAGTCTCTGGAAATTGTCATAGGGCATATAGCAAATCAAGAAACACTTGTTCAAGAGAATCTACTAAATTTCAGTAAAAACACCAAGAGTCTGTGACATTTAAGGTACAACCCATTTCCTCCCACTTCCCAGCTCAGCTTGCTAGAAGTTCCATATTGAGTAAGTGCACCAAGATGGGTCTCTCTCCTTGTAGCTCAAGCTTCCAATCAATTCAATATTGTGATTTATAATAAGAAATATATATTTGGTCTTCATCCCCTTTCCTGGTACAGAGCTCCCAAAACCTTTGGAAATTCCTAAGTAATGAGAGTGACAAAAGGGTTGTTTGTTATGTTAAGGAGGTGACTTTTGGACTATACCTAAGACTGAAGGCTGATTACCAGTGGAGTGAACCATGTGATTACAGGGTTGGAACTTTCAGTCCCACCTCTTCTACCCCACCTCTACCAGCCTCCAAGGTGAGAGGGTTTGGAAATTGAGTTCAGTCACCAATGGCCAATGATTTCATCAATAATGCCTATGTAATGAAGCCTTCATAAAAGCCCAAAAGGACAGGGGTTGATGAACACTTGGAGATTTGGGGAGACTGGCACACCTAAATAAGGCAATGAACCTCCACTCTCCTTCCCTGTATCTTGTCCTGTGCATCTTTTCCATCAGACTGTTTCTATTTCCCTTTATAATAAGCCAATATTCTAATAAGTGAAATGGGTACTGTGAGCAGCTTTAGCAAATTAATCAAACCCAAGGAGGGGGATGGTTAGAACTTCCAATCTATATCAATGAAAAGATAGAAATTATAAAAAAGAACTAAATGATAATTCTAGAGTTGAAATTGAAATAAAAATTTTACTGGAGAGGCTCAACAAAAGATTTGAATTGATAGAAGAAAAAAATACCAAATTTGTAGATCACTAGAGATTAGTCAATCCAAAGTACAGAAGAAAAAAAAATTATGAAGAAAAATGAACAGGTTCTGAGGGTAATGAAAGACACCATTAAGCATATAATACATACCATGTGAATATCAGGCAAGGAGTGAAAGGAGTAAAAAAATTAATGAATTAATGGCTGGAAACTTCTCAAATTTGATGAAAAATGTTAATCTACACAACCAAGAAATACAACCATCTCTAATATGGTAAACACAAGATATTCACACTCAGACACATAAAATTAAAAATGTTGAAATCCAAGGACAAAAAAACTTTTGAAAGCAGCAAGACAAAAATGACACATCATGTGAAAGGGTCCCAATCAGAAATAACTGAGTTCTTATAAAAAAACAATACAGGAAAGAGGGCAGTGGGATGATATAGTTAAAGTGCTGGGAAAAAACACTGTCCACCAAGAATCCTATATTCATCAAAATTATCCTACAAAAATGAAGTCAAAACAATAAAATTCCCAGACAAATAAAAGCTGAAATGGGGCTGGCTTAGTCAGTAGAGCAAATAACTCTTGAACTTGGGGTTGTAAATTCAAGCCCCACACTGGGTGTAGAAATTACTTAAAAAAAAAAAAAAAAAGCTGAGAGAATTTGTTGCTAGAAGATCTACTTGAAAGAAATACTAAAAGAAGTTCCTCAGGTTAAAAGCAAATCACTCTTGAAAAATCCACACACAAAAATAACAAATAGCACCAGTAAAGACAATTGTTTAATTATAAAAGACAGTACAAATGTACACTTCTCCTTTCTTTTCTGAACTTATTTTATAATCTATTGTGTAAAACAATGTGTATGTAATTATAGCATTAGGCTTAACATATGTAGAAAAGTAATATATTTGATAATAATAGTACAACACGGTTTCCTAGAATCAAAACTATATTGGAATAAAGAAATTATACCAGGTGGTAATTCATATCCATAGTAAAAATAAAGAGAACTGGATAAGGTAAGTAAGAAGTTTAATATAGCAAACTCTGTAAATATATACTTGGCTCCTCCCCAAATTAAAAAAAAAAAAGCATAGTAGCCCAAATCTCCTGAGTTTAGAGATTAGACATACAGGCCAGAACAAAATAAATAAACAAATAAAAGGAAAAAAAACCCACTAATAATAATTTTTTTATCCGCATTCCCCATTCATAGAGAAAGGACTTACTGACTTGGCTAATCCCAGATTCAGTCCCACCTCTTCTACCAGCCAAAGCAAGAATGACAGCGGAGATTGGCTCATGTTTGCTATAACAAATGTCGATCAAAGCACAGCCACTGAAATTGCGGGAAGAAACACTTTACCCACAGAGGAAAAATTGTTCCTTTAGGGCCATCCTGAGGAACTGAGATGCCCAGAAATGTGAAGACTGCCTTGAACCTTATGAATATTTCCTCAAAGTAAGATTTCTTCTGGCACACTATTTTCACACCTCAAACCCCAGTGGGTGTTTCTGTGCACACAGAGCAAGGGCAACCATCTCTGTCTTGATGAGCGCTGGAAAGGTTCCCAGACAAGATGACACATGAGTCAAGTGTTGAAGGATGTACAGGAGCCAAGCCGGATGGAGATACTTTTTCCAGGCACAGAGAGCATAATGGGTAAAAACATCAGAGGCATGAAGGAACACGTGCAAGGGATAGAATATGACATCAGCAGGCTAGTTTGTCTTTGTATGCTCCTCAAATTTAGAACATCAGCCCCAAATTAATGATACTTGAAGTTAGAGACTGACATTATCAGCTTTAGATTGTAGGCAATCATACAAACAGCATGATAGAGCATAAAATGGACGACAGCAGAGGAAACCATTCAGGAGGTTGTGACAGTGATCCCAAAGTCTTGGTGCCATGCTCCCAAATCACCAGACTGTGTGCAGGAATGAGCCTGCAAGTGTTTATTTTGAGCCCACTGTCTCCAGTGGCTAGGAATCACACTGGGCTATCCTGATAACTTGGAAAATACAAATAAATCTTCATTTCTTTAAGTTTGTATGTCCTATGCAATGTAAGTTTTATAGCATATATTTTTCCTGCGGAATCTTTAGTACTACAAGAAAAATTAAATATTATTTCATATTATAATTACTGATTAACAGACTTCAACTATCTTATATTGAAATCAAACATATTAAAAAGAAATATGAGTGATTTAAGTAGAAAAATACACCTACCACAATTATGACAAGGAGAACAAAAATTTACCTTCAAGAGTAATTTTAGTAATCTATATGAGAAATAGCTTCAGGCTTACCAGAAAATTTTTACATGTTTGAGTCCTTTATGTGATTCACCCGTCATCTGAGCTACTGAGAATTATGTGAATGATTCTTACTGGTTGATGGAATGATTGTAGCTAAAATAAATTCAGATATGGAAATATAGTGGACTTATAATTTTCTCTTATTTCCCATGTAACAAAAAGAACCCCAGAAACATCCAAATCTTTGTTAAAAAATGAAAAGAAAGAAATATTCAAATATTTGTATAAAAATGTTTGTAGTATTAAGCAGAAATTCATTTAAAATAATGTTGATAATACAATTCTTACATGTAACAATCTGTCAGAACAGTTGATGCACTAGAGAATTATGTTTTATAATGTTTAAAAATTTCTGTCTGATGCTTATTTCCAGTTTCTTTTTTTGTTATAGTGTAAATATTTTGGGACAAAAATCATAAATTATTTGTATTCTTTAATTCTGAGATAAAAATGTACTCATTGTAAAATGTGTCACAACTGAAAAAAGATGAAAACAGTGTAATTTTTATAATTTCCAATAAAAACTCTTGTAATTTATATTAACATGAATTTACTACTGTTTCATTGTGATATTTACATGCAGACATTAAGATACCACTAAAATGTTAATATCTGTCTCAATTTTAAAGTCCACATTAAATCCTTTGTTGAATCTTGCTATGAAAACACATTAATTAAAGGCTGAACTATTATACAGTAGGTTATAAAATAGAGTAGGTCATTAAATTTGAGTACATATAGTAAAGAGCTATACAAATCACAATTAGAGAGCCAGATTCAATTTGTCTATTGCATAAAATAATGAGACAATAATTCAAATTATGTAGACTTCTCAAAAAAAAAGGAATTTTTTTCAAGTGGAGTAGATTTTAAATGTAGTCTTAAGAAAATATTGCAAAAAAATTGATTAAATATGAATATATTTAGTGAGCATTTTTTAAATTTCAGAAATACAAAAGGACATCTGTTTTACCAAAGAAAGTTAACTGTGTTAAGTTGAAGGAATACTTGGGTAAATGGGTAATTGTGTGTGCTGAATAGAGTTGATTGGCCCTCGATATCCATTCTCACTTCCTTTTTTTCTATCTTGATGTACCAAAGTAATAATAAAGTTCACAACTACATTCCTACTGACCTTTGTAGTTAGGGTACCATATGTGAATTATTTGGAAGGAGTCAGGGAGAGTTCATCTGCTTGCTATGATTGCTACTGCCATCCAAGACCACAGAGATGTTCTTGCTTGAGGCCAGGTTCAGGATTCCAGAGTGTAGTCACTAGCTCTTGGCTACAAGTGACAGTGGCAATGGGAGCAGGTAGCAGCATCTGGATTCCAGCTGTACTAATTTCCTATTGCTTCTGTGACAAGTACCATACAACTGGTGTCTTTAAATAACATGGAATTTATTATCTCACAGCTTTGTAGACAAGGAGTCCCAAACGGGTCAACAGGGCTGCAAACTTTCTGGGAGCTCTAGGGAGAGGATCTGTTTCCTTTTCTCTTCTAGCCAACACTCCTTGGCTCTTAGTTCCAGTGTGTGGCCACATTTCCTGATGCCATCCTATCACCTTCTTTGACTCTGATCTTCCTTCCTTCTTCTTATAAGGACCCTTGTGATCATATTGGACCAACTCAGATAATCCAAGATAATCCTCCTCAATGTAATCAAATGTACAAAATCCCTTTTGCTTTTAAAATAACTTATTAGCAGGTTCCAGGGATTAGGATGTGGACATTTTTTAAGGAGCATTTTTTTCAGTTCACAACACCAACTATGCTTGTATACCCTTGAAATCAGTAATGCAGTGGTTGTCTTTTGACTCCTATGTCCACAGCCCTTCTAATAATCTTCAAAACACCATATTACTTCTCTGTATACTTGCAATTCCTGGAGTTTCTATTTCTTATACAAAATCCAAATTAATATTTTTGATTTATTCAATTGATTTTGCAAATATTGATTTAGTTAGCATTTATGTACTTTAATTATATGATCCTTGAATGTTAAGGTACCATCTTAGCGCTTTGGATGAAAGCACTTAGTGTTTGGATCACATTGGCACTGAACATACTTGGAAGTTAATGTTGGCTTTTCCAATACCTGAGCCTCAGTTTTCCTATGTGTAAAATGAAGTTACTAATACCTACTGTAGGATAATTGTGAGAATCAAACCAGACAATTTGGTTTCCACATTCAATATAGTTCCTGGCACATCAAAGACGCTAAAATAATGACAGCTATTGTCTTGAGTCTCCATTTGCTTTTCTTTTTTATTTTGGTGAAAGAACAGATGAGATAAGCATTATTTATTCTTTCAGTTAATGAAAGACGTGAGAATACCAACAAATTTATACTGCTGGTTTGCTATTTCACAGAAAATCAATAATCTGTGTTATGGCAACACGCACCTTTCCTTTTTGCTTTGTTATGGAAAATCTCAAAAATATCCAGACTAGAACAGTGAACTTCTATAAACGTACCATCTCATGCTAAAAGTTATTAACCCCTGGCCAATATAATTTCATCCATTTTCCTATTTCATCCCCTCCTCCTTATATTATTTTTAAACAAATCCCAAACTATCATTTTTCAAGTATTTCATTGTGTATCTCTAAAATATAAGGGCTCTGTTTTTATTATATACTAACAATACCATTATCACATCTAAAGAATTTAACAATTATCTTTAATTACATCAAATATCAGTTAGTATTCAAAATTTTAAGTGTCTCACAAATTTTATAATGTTTTAAAGATGATTTATTTTATTCAAGATTCAAATAAAATCACACATTATGACTGGTTTGTAAATCTCATCTTTTTTATGTTGTAGCTTCTGGTTCCATCTCTTTTTTTTTAATTGCAATTTATCTGCTAAATATATATATTTAATATTTAATTATATATCTATATGTCTAATTTAAATGCACTTTACCATGCACTACAGCTCCCAGAAAGTTTTCTTGCTATAAAAATTTGTTGTTGTTTTTAAGATTTTTGGAAAGAGTGAAGTTACATATCTGATGATAAAAGGATTAGAAAGTAACAATAGCATGTACATTTTTCAAAACTCTTTACATCTACTTTTTTATTTGATCAGAGATATTAATTGTACTTTTTGTTAAATGTAATTAATATTTGAAGTAATTCCAAAAATAATTTTAAATGTTATATTTTGTAACAAATTTTAGATTTTTATCCCCCTTCAATATGTACTTCAGAAAGTTTTATTGATTACATAGAAAAAGGTTTTTCATAAAGATTATCTTTCATAAATTATATCTATGAAATGTTTCACTAAGTCTATTCTATGGCCTGAAGTAGCATGACCTGAACTAATTCAATAAATCTAGACTATTCAATATAATTCACCAGTGTAATTATTATTAAGACTGCTTTGGGAAATGGCGTTACTGGTAAATCAGCAATGGTCAAGCAGACAAAGCCTTATTCTCATGGTATGAATTTTTATAGATACAATTATATTTGTTTAAAGATTTCTCAGGGGTTAGTTTCAT
Source organism: Halichoerus grypus (assembly GCF_964656455.1). NCBI lineage: Eukaryota > Metazoa > Chordata > Mammalia > Carnivora > Phocidae > Halichoerus > Halichoerus grypus. The sequence goes on along the minus strand of NC_135712.1, from coordinate 33,095,361 downwards.
CTATTCCCAAATGGTGATTTGCTCAGAAAAGGAGGAAGCCATGTTAACCATGACACATTTAAACAAGAATGGGCACATTTTTTGCTTCATTCAGTACAGGGTTCTATCTATTGATCTCTTCATTCTAGGAAGAAAGGAGGGAAGGAAGGAAGGAAGGAAGGAAGGAAAGAAGGAAGGAAGGAAGGAAGGAAGGAAGGAAGGAAGGAAGGAAGGAGAAGAAGAAGAAAAAGAAGAAAGAAAGAAAGAAAGAAAGAAAGAAAGAAAGAAAGAAAGAAAGAAAGAAAGAAAGAAAGAAGAGAGGGAATGCAGACTGCAAACCTATATTAAACTAATAAATATCCATCTCTTAATAATTACTGATTTTTTAAATTGATGTGTTATAAACAGAATGAAGAAATAGTTGAGAAAACCTGAATCTATCATATGGAATTAATTTTAAGCAGTACTACACAGCTAACATAATCTACGTATAGATAGACATTAGGAATTGTTAATCTATTCCAATGTGTGACTGATTAAATCAACATTCACTCATAATTACTGTATTATTAGATTATTCTTTTCTAGCATACTTGTTTCATCATACTCCAGAGACAAGAAAAGGATAAACTGCCATTCCTATGAACCAAGAAGTTTAAGTGAAATACTTACTTTGTGTTCACTAACATGGCTCATAAACTGTAAAAGAAATACATATATATATATATGTTCATTATATATATTTTCATTTATAAACCCAGGCCTTTTAAAATAAGAATAAATACTGCAATGGGTCATAAAGACTCTAACTCATCTCTAGAATGTTTAGATAGTCTATACATTTTCTAAACCCCTACGTTGACTCTATTAATTATGCTTTCTCAGCTTAGAGTGGCTGGACAATGAGTTTGTTGTGATTCTGATTAGAACCTCTTCTTTCATCCCTCTGACTCTACCTTGTTTGCTTCTAGTACTTCTACAGTCCACACCAGGACACCAGATTTGTTACATTCCTGGATTAGTGCCAACGTAGTGATTATGAAGGATATCCTGTATGCATACTATGCAACAGCATTGGGTCTATTGGGCACTCATCCTACACAGGTCTCAGCCCAGACCCACTTCCTGCAGTCCTCCAGGAAGACTGAAGTGTGTGGCCTTCCTCTGAGTTGCTGTGACAACCTATACTTAAGCCCATCTAGGCTCAGGTCACAGTATCCAGTGACTGTAACCATGCTTTACTGTTGTATCCTCACTGACGAGGCCCGTGTATTTAATCATCACATAGCTAGTAACTTGCACAGTATATGGATTGGAGCAGATCTGAACAAATGTTTGTAGATGGTTTCATGAATAAAGTAAAATAACACAACACTAATCTCCAGTTGCTTAGCTTTTAGAATTGACAAAGAAATCAAGAATAGCAGTGAACGCCAATGTAAATATGCACAGGTAGGAGCACAAAGAACAGCCACCTAACTCAGTCTGGGGGACTAGAGAAAGCTTCCCAGAAGAAAGAAGACAAGAGCTGAATCTTAAAAGATGAATAAGGAGCTATTCAGTCTGAGAAAATAGAAAAGAGGTCTCAGGTAGAAGGAGCAATACGTGTAAAGGCATGGAAGATGAGAGACAGAGAGAGTAGGCAGATATGAAAGTTTCAAGTATGCCTTTTGTCCACCATTAAGGAGTTTGAATAGAGCCCTTTAATGGGGGGGGGGGGTGTCAAAATGTTATTTTAGTTACAGAATGCTCTTATCTGGTTTTCTGTTAACTATTTTTAATTAAAGGTATTTAGCCAGCAAGGTGTTAAGTCTGGGTTGGAAGAAGGATGAGGATGGGGCAATTGCACCCCAAGCAGGTGCCATAGGCCAAGTGGGAAATAATCATATGATGGCATTGGGAATTGATGATATTAAAATGGAATCGGGGCACCTGGGTGGCTCAGTTGTTAAGCATCTGCCTTCTGCTCAGGTCATGACCCCAGGGTCCTGGGATTGAGCCCTGCATCAGGCTTCCTGCTCAGCTGGAAGCCTACTTCTCCCTCTCCCACTCCCTCTGCTGTGTTCCCTCTCTGGCTATGTATCTCTCTGTCAAATAAATAAATAAAATCTTTAAAAATAAAATGGAATCAAATGGTGGTATTAGGGATCATGTTTTAAAATAGACTAACTGATATTAATCTATAATTAGATGTACAATAACTACAAGTCTCAAGACCTACCCACCCCTGATATTTGTGGAGCCTGGGTCAGGAAGACAAAGGGAGGGTTGTATACCCACCCCATGTGTAAATATTTAAATGTTTTAAATCAAGGTACAGAACTATTAAATACAATATATCCAGCCTTCTGTCCTGGAAATACACCTTCATAATGACCTGGAAGACCAAGTCATAAAGATTGAAATTCTAGTAATTTTTGGAGGTCCATGCTGGAACCTGACGACTCAAGGAGATCTTATCACACTTGATTCCACCCTACATGATGAAAGACTTCAAGCATTCACATATGGACTCCAAACTCTATCCAGTCCCCTTTCCCCAGAAAAAGACCCCTTTGGGTTATCCCTGGGCCTTGGAGGTCTACACTCTGGAGGACTGAATTAGGAAACAGGCTTGCACAAGCCCTGAAAACAGACTCGGGGCCACATGAATAGGCATTTTGAGATTCCCAGTACTGAGCACATGATATACAACAGGGCTGCCTTCTCCATAGGGTCACATCTCTCTGACCCTGAAGACCTCTTGTCCTGACCCAGCACACCCCTTGTAACTGTGGAATGGTCTTGGAATTGGTCCCAATGTAGTGTTTTAACATAGAAAAATACTTAATAGTATTACACAGATTTCAGAGACTATATTCCTCTTTCTGGTTATTCACTGTCCTAATTTATGTCCTATTAAATGCTGGAGGTGAGTCTAAGTATTCTTTTAAATATGTCTTCTCTGCTGATGCTTTCTACAAAATTCCTTAAATAGAAAGATTGCATCTCCTTGGAAGGCCGGCTACTACTGCAATGAAAAGGAGAGAAAACTAGCCTGTTTTAAGAGGGTAAAGATGATAGTGCAGTCTGCTTTTGTCACTCCTGAGATTCACTATCAAAGGCCACAGCTGCATAAACTGGGGTTAAAAGCCCTCTGCTTGCTTTCTCATTGTGTTTTTCCTGGTTAACTATCTTCTAGCCAATTACATGTATGTTACTTTAGCCTAAAGATTTGTGTGTCTATTCTAGTCTTTACCATTAATTATCTGGATGACCTTGGACAAGTGACTTAATCACTCTGTTTCTACCTTGTTCTCTTATTATTTGCTTTAGTCATTTCAAAGAGTTACTATACTAGGAGAAAGTGAGGTATAAAACCTTACTTTTAGAAGTTTTATGAGGTATGTACAAATGTTGTGAAAACTAGAATACGCTATGAACAAAACTACTTTTTAAAAAGAGAGTTATTTCTTTTGTAAAGAATGTTAACTTCCTAGTTTTTAGTAAGTCCTTTTGCCTTACTGAAATGGGTGGAGGTTCATATATATTGTGGAATTAAAGCCAGTAATATATTTTTCTTCCTAATGTGAGTGACTGTAAGAGATTAATACATTACTTCAAACCAAATAATGATCATCATTGTCAATAATATAAACATGACTTAATTAATTTGTTTTTTTACTAAAATTAAACTTTACATAAAAATATTTAGATTTATCATGAATTTCTCTCCTATTTATACAGATACAAAAGTATATTTATTGAAATAATTTTAAAAGATTCATAATTATGTTCAATTAATATAAAATTCTAAAATAGAAGCATTTTAATACTTCCAGAAATTGTAAAATCAAATGGATGTTCCATACTTTATATTAATTTCAAGAACATGTTCTAGGGAACTTTATATAGTATCTTATTAACTATTTCATCAATACTGATTCAAGTTATCAAACAGCTAAGTATAAACAATCATAGAAAACTATAATTGTTCTAATCTATCTAAAAATATAAAGACATTGTAAATCCATAACACTTGTGATGTTACTTAAATTTTACTTATGCTGTCTCTTCCCCCTTCCCTAAAATATTTTCTTTAAAGTTTCTGAGATTCTTGCTATTGGAGATTCCCTATTCAGTTTGAAATTAAAGTGAAAAGTCATGAGATGGATGTAGGTTAACTTGTTTGATAGAGATGGGACTAAGATTGAAGCAGTAGGTCCAAGGTGTAAGTCTCAACATTTCAAAAATCCAGATCACATTTTGTCAAGAAAACAAAACAAAACAAAACAAAACTTGCCCTGATTTGACTGATGATAGTATTTGTACTTTTAATATTTATTGACTAAAACAAGACAAGAAATAGAGAAGCAAAAAGATATTTTTGTAGGGTCTGAATTTAACACAATGATTTAGATATACCATATATAATTAAATGAAAAAATAAAGTAAGTGAAGTGGTTTTCCCACCTGTAATTAATCTCCTTTTTAAAAAAGATTTTATTTATTCATTTGACAGAGAGAGAGGGAGAGGGAGTGAGAGAGTGAGCATAAGCAAGGGGAGTGGCAGGCAGAGGGAGAGGGAGCAGGGAGCCCGATGCGGGGCTCGATCCCAGGACCCCAGGATCATGACCTGAGCTGAACGCAGACGCTTAACTGACTGAGCCACCCAGGCACCCCTCCCTGTAATTAATCTTATCTCTCATTTTACCCACAAATGCCCCTGGTGTAATAAAAAAGAAGGTTAGAAATCTTGTTACTATTTTTTCTTTAGGGTAAATGCTCAGTCTTTTATGATTTCTTTCAAATAGACTTCTTTTTTATTTTTCCTTGTGTGACACATGTTGATATAGTGAGAAGTTTATACAAACTCATTGGCATTGAAGGGATCTCTGGTCTATATGTTGTCTCCTGCCTTCTTTCCTGGATAGTGGTGAGAAAAGCTCATCTCACCTTGCTTTGGGCATTGGTCCCTGTCCTATAAGCAGTATAATTGATTGTTCTCTTGAAAGGAGAAACACCATGATTATTCACAAGGAACTTGGTCATCGCCCCCTGCTGACTCTACTTATTTAACAAGCATGCATATAATGCTTATCAGGTACCAGGTACTATGCTAAGTGTGTTATAGTTATAACTGACTTAGTTTAATAACAGCCTTGAAAGGAAGGCACTATTAATAATCTCATATAGATGATGGAATGGAAGTTCAGTGAGGTTCAGTAATCTGCCCAAAGCCACACAGCTCCTAAGAGGTATGGTTGGATTAAAGCCATGCAATCACTGTCTTGAATGCATGCAGTTAGCACTCTGCTATGATGCTTTCAGGCTTTTTTTCACACCCCTCCAGCAATGCTTAAACCAGAGACTCTACTGTGTTCTTCCTCTGACTATGGCTTAGAGCTGCCCAGACAGATTGCTGTGTTATAGGGACACTTCTACTCCGTCTTCAGCTGAACCCTACTCAGGACCACTCACTCAATTCTCAGCTACTTTAAAGTGACACAAGAATTGAGATATTTATTCAGTGTCTACTCTAGTCTATTTGGAAATAGGACCCTTGTCTCAGATCTTCTTCCTGCCTACACATTTTGTTCTCACTTCTGTTTTAAAGCAGCTACCTTCATAAGCTCCAAAGAATACAAATGGGACCAAATTTCTCTCTACCTAATTTCCCTTTCAACCTATATGGAGGGACAAGGGCTAGTTGGCTGGTGTTAAGACCCTTTGCAGGGATTCAGGTAGAGCCTTCACCTGGTATCATCTCTTCCAATTCTGTCATGTAGGCTAACCTTTCAGGAGCCATAAGGACACCATGCTCTTTCCTGTGGGGAGGAAACATGTTGTATGTTCATACTTTTCAAATAATGACTTATAGTAAGCTTTGTTCTTGAAGATTTTGAAATTAAAAAATTTTCTTTCTACAATTACTTCTATTATTTTTCAAATGACTCAAGAAATCTAATTAAAATTCAAAGATGAGAAATTCTGCAAAGCCAACTCTTTACAACGGTATTACGCAATGGGTGGGGGAGAGGTAGGATTGTTTGTGAGAGTAAAAATGTATTGGCTTTATATCAAGTATCTCTATAGCATTACTGTATATAGGTATCTCTTTTAAATGTATTTATATATTATTTTTCACAAAAGCATCTTCCTATAGTTGAGAAGGTTTGGTACTAAATAAATAGGATATTGTTCCTTTAGTGTATGGTCAATATTTGATAGGCATGGATATTGGAGGATTCCTCATAACAACTTCTGGCCACCTTCTTTGCTCAGACAGTCTGGGATCCAAGTATAAAAAACTAGTAATTCATGGTCCTGGGTGGTATAGGCAGTTTCACATTGTGGGGAATTTGGCCTCCTGTAACAAAGAAAAGATAAAATGAGGGCAAATTACTGCATCCTTAAAGAAAAGGTAGAAGGATAATGGACTAAAGTTTGCTTTTTTCCACAATTAGGAAGCCATATTTTTGGATCAGGTGTTCTAAAACTGGTGAATATGCCCATTAGAAAACTAATTGGTTTGGCTAAGAAAGATTATAGAAATCATAGTTTCATGTTGTCAAAAGGACCCTGGTAAGTGACAGCAGAGACAAGAGCAGCAACAATTTGATGGCAGTTCTCCAAAGATATTGTTTTCCTGTTTAGAGCTCTCAAAAGGCTCCGATGGTATGAATGCTTTATTAACATTTAGACCTCACGAGGTGGCTTCTGTCTGTGGGTAAAAAACAAAGGCACTCAGGGATTCCAGTTCCACTCACATCTGTAGCTTCTGCTTTTGTCTAAATTTGATATTTTTGACAATACACCCTTCAGTAAAAAGCTTCAACAGCTTGTGTAATTATTAACATGAGTGCTGCAAACCTTTTGTACTGTACTTAAAAGTTGCCAACCTTCGCTGTCAGGAAAATCATGGAAAATTAAATTAGGACAATAGATGAAATAATGGATGTGAGGGAGTGAAATCCCTAAGTGCTTTGGTCATGCTGCTAATGAAGAAAGACTCCCCCACCCCTTTTCTCTCAGTTGTGAATATCAGATCTTAGCATAAAAGTCTACTTTATATGCTATTTTCTTTTTTATATAAGCTACTAATGATTTCTTGAGTGGCTCCTTTAAAGTGGTCTTTTTTAATACAGTGTTTCAAAACCACTGTTGCATTAACAGCACCGCTTTAAAATAGGCCAACTTTCAAATTACAAAAGGAGATAGACGGAGAGAAATAGAGAAAAAGAGGAAGATGGAAAGGAAGCTATCAGATCTGGCAAGTCTTTAGAGTATGTGTCTAAAAGCATTTTTATATGGGCCTCTATTAAAAATTACACAGAGTGACCCAAACACAATTATGTTCCTACAAGACCCTATTGCATGAGGCAAATATATTACTGATTCAGTCAGGAATAAAAAGAGAGCCTCCCACAGAAACACTGAAGGAAATAATTCATGTAATATTAAACATGATGATCAGGGATTACTGTATCTCTCCTAGAGCTTACTTCATTTATTTTTCTAATTTTATGTGAAACTTTATATCAATTTTATCAATTTCTAATTAATTGTGAAACATTAGTATAAACAGAAGGGGAAATGGTATCAAAGAGAGACAAATGAATTCAGTGAGAGACAAATGAATTCAGCTGGCTGTTGCTATTACTAAAAAAAAATACATAATTGGAGAATTCAAAAGAAAGAATATGGAAAAATGGTTGAAAAAGGGGAGAAAAAGAGACCTATCCTGCCCATCACCAGCATAAAGTGAGTTAACAAAACATCCTACTAAGTGTCCTTGCTAGCACTTTCAGAAAACTAGAAAGTACAAAGAGCAACTTCAAGAGCACTCAACAGGACATTTCTTTTGGTGGGTGGCCCAGCGACAGGGGAGAGCAGTGAGGATGGGAGTAGAGTTGATCGCATTGCTTGGCTAAATGCATGTAATAGTCTAGGAAAATAGTTGTCAAGTATCTCAGAACAAAAGTCCCACTTTTAATAGCAAATATTTCATAATACCTCATTTACCCACACACAGTTCGAAAACACAATATACAAACTTTACTATAAAGGAGAGAAAAGATAATGTAATTTATAACAAAATAGTTTTATTTAGAACTGCTTAAGTATGAGCACACAAGAAGACCTAAGAAATCATGTCTACATACACACACACACACACACACACACACACACACACACACACAGTCATGAAACCCAGCTACAGATGTATAGTGGCACAGGAATGTTTTACTGAAAACTTTAGTACCATGATTTTTTGACTTCCAAAATTCAATTTCTTGAAATGAATGAACACTAATTCTTGGTAGTTTTAAAAAAATAACAACAAAATATGTCTTTTTAAAATGTATATTGTATATATTGTAGTATCCTACCCTGGACATTTTTTTTTAAGATTTTATTTATTTATTTGAGAGAGAGAGAGAGAGCACAGAGCAGAGGGGAGGGGCAGAGGGAGAAGCTACTGGGGTGGGGGGAGGGGCATGATTCCAGGACCCGGGGATCATGAACCTACTAAGCCATCCAGGCACCTCCCTACCCCAGACATTTTAGTACATATTTAAGATTCTGAAATTTATGTTTGAATACAGAGCATGTTTTGTATCACATAAGATTTAAATAGCCTTTTCATGTAATTCTAGCTGAGAGAGATTTTTGAATTTTTTGAAATGCAGAATAAGTCTTCATTGTGAAGGACCATCCCAGACATTTCAGAATGTCTAACATACCTTACAGCTTCTGATTAAAAATCTTCAGCTCCTGACACCTTTCCCCCCAATCACGGTGACAAGCAAAACACTCCTCACAAACTGTCAAAACTTTCTTTAGGGGGTGGTAACTTCCCTGTTGAGACTTAAGGCTCCAGGAAAATTTAGAAACTGCTTTCATTGGATTCCAGTTCTATATTTCAAACTATTTGAAGTCTACAGTAGAGATCCTGGAGCTGTTCAGCAGGTTCTCTCAGTAGAATATGGCTGCAGTGTGACACATCTAGAACCTCCGATCCAAGTCTCTGACGGCACTTAATGCACTGTTAAGCATCTCAGTGGGTATCCAGTGCATGCCTGCCTGGGATCCTCAAATTCAGTAGGAAGACCTGATCTCTCTCTTTTTATTCCTGCTGTTTATAACACCACACCAGGAAAGTCTGGGTGGCTCAGTCGGTTAAGTGTCTGCCTTCAGCTCAGGTCATGATCCCAGGGTCCCGAGATTGAGTCCTGCATCGGGCTTCTTGCTCAGCGGGGAGCCTGCTTCTCCCTTGTCTCTGCTGCTCCCCCTACTTGTGCTCTCTGTCTCTCTCTGACAAATAAATAAATAAAATCTTTATAACACCACACATAAGAATTCTAGTCTTTGTCGTTGTGTGGCACTTCTGTGTGGTACAACCAATGAGGCTCTTTGACCTTGTTCTTTAGCTATAATGCACAGGAAAGGCCCCTCCAATTAGGAGGAGAATTAATACTACCCAAGAGCTTCCTTTTGCTTTTCCCTGCTTCTTTTCTCTGATTGCCAGGAATTAGTGAAATGAATGCTGTGTGAGAACTCAGAAACATGTCAGCTGTGATATACCAGATCCTGTTCTTTTTTTCCCAGCTTCTATTTTTACACACCAAAATATAAATGAGAAGCATGGTTGAAAAATCTACCCCAGGCTATTAGTGAAGTGGCACATTGAAAATGGAAAATAGTTTCAGTTGTTTCCCTGAGGCTGCACACACAACACATATAACCATTATTTCTGACAACACAGCAAATTTCAGGGTCATCATAAGTACAGAAGTATAAGTGTAACACCATTTAAGTTATCTGAAGCAAATGATGTTTTCCTTTGAAAGACTGAATAAGAGCAGGTGTGTATGATCTCAACATTCATCAGGTTTCAGGAATTGGGGGTGGGCAGAAGAAATACTGTTTATGCCTTCTCCCCACACCTAGACTTGCATCTTTTTCCATAACTTTGAAAAAATAAAACAAGATGAAATCAGAGAGGGAGACAAACCATAAGAGACTCTTAATCGTAGGAAACAAACAAAGGGTTTGTTGGAGGAGAGGTGGGTGGGGGGATGGGGTAATTCAGTGATGGACATTAAGGAGAGCATGTGTTGTGATGAGCACTGGGTATTATGTAAGACTGACGAATCACTGACCTCTACCTCTGAAATTAATAATACACTATATGTTAATTAATTGAATTTAAATTAAAAAACAATTAAAAAATAAAATAATACTAATTACAAATACCCAACAAGGATTGGATCATTTGTCTTATCACCTGCCTAAGGCCATCTGTAATTTGGGTAAAGAGTTTGCAGTCAGATTTAAGACTGTTTAGATCATCTTATCACCCTTCTCTTTTGTTCAGTTGTCTGCCTTCCATTTCTATAGCTATTTAACTACCTATTAAATTCTGGAAGCCATGGTATTGGCATACCCACTGGTCATCTTATCATAGTATGTGCATTGGGAAGTTATCTATAAAACTTACCAGATCTCTGGTTAAAATCAATGCTTTTGAATGTTAGGTAATTTATATTTCATGATAGAGGAACTTTGACTTAGTTCTGTGGCACCATTTGATTCAGGAACAGCCAGAATAATAATCAGGTAAGAATGCTCACTTTTTTTTTCTTAAACTAATACCCAGTATGTCTATTCCTAGATGAAGGCAAGGAAATGGTAGAGTCAAGCTCCTAGTTACTTCACCAAACATCAACACTAAGTTTTGAAGGATGTGCAAAAGAGTCTTTATGTAACGGTCATGCCTTGTATTTCACCCATGTAGAGTCTTCATGTGACAAGAAATTATAGGTAGTACTTGAAACCAGTTCTACCAGAGTCCTTAGTTCTTTAGACCCTAAGCAGTCTATGAAACTGTATTTCCCCAATGCAATTAAAATCTCTATTTGAGTCAATTCAATATTCTTGCCTTCCTCCAGGCTATTCAGTTTCTTTTTTCACTTCCAGTCATGATAGAGACTTTGTGAATTGTCTGAAATATTACTTGCCAGTTTACAAGTTACTGTGCTACAGTTACGAATGCTGACACAGGATTTCTGGATCAGAGGCAAAGGACTTTATTACTCATGGCACAAGTTCCATGTCCCATGACCCCAAGTCTCAGGGCACAGTGTGGAAGCACCTTGTGGGCCTATGGCCTGGAAAGAGACTTTATCTTTATTACACTGGACAATAAAGATGCTTGGTGCTTGCTCCAGATGTAGGCACTACAAACATCTTTGAAAAGGTAATCCAGAACAAAGGCCATCAAGGCATCTGCTAGCAAAATATACAGAAATGTGAGAGACCTAAGGACACTTGTCTACCAGTAGATCCTCCTTGCCCACATCCTTCTCTACTACTGGCCACAGCTCTTCCCCTGCTTGAAGATGGAGAAACACTTTGGATTTGGATAATAGATATCACTCTGTATAGATCCCATGCCTATCAGTATGTTCCTATTTGATGTTACCCTAAAAAAGTCTCTCTTTCACAACCTTAAGTAATGACAAATAATTTAATAATTTTGGAAATGTTTTACATATGTCAAATAAAATAATATAATTATTATTTCAGTAATACTCTTTTTAATTCTCTTTCATTTGTGTGTGTGTTATCCTGGTTAATTTCTCCAAGCAGAAGAAGTTGTCTGTGCTTTGAACTTACATAATATTTTTTATATGTATCTCTTTTTATACATATTGCTTCTCCCTTGCATTATTGTCACTATACATTTTCAGTAGAATCATATATTATAATATATAATGAAATATATATTACAGTGGGCAATATAATACATATTACATATATTTCATGTATATACATATATATAATCTATATTCTATGTCCTTTTTAATCAGTTTCTAAAGTGTCTAGAAAACAGGTTCTATATAATCTAAACATCAATGCATCAACTTTCACCAATTTGATGAGAAAATGCATGAGAGAATAATGAATAAATGAAACTTAATTGATTTTAAGTTCTTAGAAGGCAAGATCATATCTGATTTGATCACAATGACTAACTTCTAACAAAGTGTTTCAACAGTGAAAAAAAATAAACTGGGTAAGATGAGTTTTGTTTTTTTTTTTAAAGCTCTCTCATTTTTTTAAGATTTTATTTATTTATTTATTTGAGAAAGAGGGAATGAGAGAGAGAGAGCATGAACAGGGGGAGAGGTAGAGGGAGAAGCAGACTCCCCTCTGAGTGGGGAGCCTGATGCAGGACTCAATCCCAGGACTCCAGGATCATGACCTGAGCCAAAGACAGTCAATTAACTGACACCCAGGTGCCTCAGGTAGGATGAGCTTTAAATATGCCAAAACTCCATGTCATTTGACAAGTTCTAAAATGTAAGATTTTCAATGTTACTTATTTCTAAAAAATTTTAATTTCCATTATGATTAGTTTTTCCAATTTATAGAAGGATTTTGTTTTGTTTATTTATTTAATTTTTTATTGCTCTATAACTTAATTGTATTATAGTCACTAACTGTGTCCTATATAACACTGATTTTTCAAATATTTATTGAGATTGTGTTAAGTAAAGCACACCAGGCAAAGGCCACCAAAAAGCACATTTATGTTCAAGCTAAGTTAGTAGTTTCAGTTTGATACAGCAAAGGAGAACACATACAATTTTATATTTTTGTAAATATAATTTTGGGGAACAATGGTAGCTTATTGTACACATTAAGCCAATATATAAATCTCGACAATTTAAATCATGGGTAATTAACCCCACTATTGTGCTAACTAGAATATTATGTTTGCATAATTTTCACATGGTGGTAAAATGGGGGAGAGTTAAAGAGCTGTTTTTAAACTAAGACTGAATTTGTCAAGATGGTCTTCTCTTTATCAAGAATATTCTATAAACTCATTCTAAATAAGAGGAAATTGTACAGACACTTTAAATCATGCCAAAAGCTCTGAGTGCCTTGCTTTTCTTATCTTGTAGCCTAGCAACAAAGGCCATTAATTAAACTCTAGATAAACTTTTTTCTCTTTCTCGGTTGCAGTTTGCCAGGAAAAATATTGAAAAGACAACACATATAAAGAGCTAGATTTTTTGTTTCTTTTAGCTAAAATAGGACAATTAGTTGCCCACTTTCCCATGTCTAAGAAGAAGTCACAAAGGAAATTAGAAAACATTTTTAACTGAATGATAATGACAATATAACTTTCCAAAATGTTTGTAATGTAGCTAAATTGACGTGTAAAAGAAAGTGTCTAGCTTTAAATGAACATATGAGAAATGGAGAAAGATTTAATATTTAGGTCTTCTAAAACTTCCACCTTGAAAGAAAAGCAAATTAAATGCAACATTAGTAGAAGAAAAATAATAATAGGATATGAAATATTTATGTAGAACAGAGAAAAACAATAGAGAAAAGAAATGAAGTAAAAATTGGTTCTATGATAAGATTAATAGAATTGATAAGACTAGAGAAAGAATGATCAAGAAAAAATAAAACAAACTGCCAATATCAGGAGCAAATCACTACAGATCCAACAGATAGTAAAAGGATAATAAGAGGATATTAGAAACAACATTATTTCAATAAATTGAGCAACTTTAATGTATTGAAAAATACAATTTACCAAAACTGAAACAAATTACTTAAGCAAGAAGAGATGATCTGAATATATCTTTATTTATTGAAAAAATTTAATTCCCAATCAAAAACTTTCCCACAAAAAAAAATTCAAAGCCCAGATGGATTCACCAGTGAAATCCTTCAAACATTAAAGAAATAAATAATACCAATTCAAGGAAAACATTCAGAAGGAGGCTATGAAGTCCAGCCTAACCCTGGGACCACAGAATAATGACAGAGAAATTGGATATTATGGGGCGGGGCGGGAGAATGAGTCATGATCAAGTGGGTTGAGTTTTATCTCAAGAATTCAAGATGGGGTTATTTTTTGAAAATCAATTAATAACATTAATCACATTAAGAGAATTAAGGATAAAAATCATCTTAGTAATGCAGTGAAAGTTATTGACAAAATTCATACCCTTTTATGATCAAACTCTCAGTAAACTTATAAGAGAACTTTCTGAATTAGTTAGAAAGTATCTACAAAAAAACACCTACAGCTAATATCATACTTAGTGGTGCAATATTACCACAAGGAGAGGATATTTGCTCTCACTAATTCTATTCAAAATTGCATTAAAGGTACTTGCAGATGCAATAACACAGGAACAAAAAAATAATTATATAAAGATTAAAGAGGAAAAATTAAAAGGATATAATGATTGTCTACTTCAAAAATCCTAAGGAATCTACCAAGAAAACTACTAAGAAACTAAGCTGCTTCAGTAAAGTTACAAAGGCACTCTACAATTTTAATTGTAGTTCTAAATATTAACAAAGGAGATTTACTTAAGACCTATTGAATACATTCATGTTATTGGAGACAAGTTAAGACATAAATTTACAATAGCCAAAAATTTTTAACAACCCAAATGTCAAAGAACAGGAATTGAAAACAAATTCTGTTTTATTCATAAGAACAGAATAACAAATGGATTAGAGACACATACAACAACATGGATGAATCTCAAAAATATTATGTTAAACAAAAGAAGACAGGCATAAAAAATATATTCTAAGTGTTCCAGTCATATGAAGTCAAAGTCGGGCAAAATTAATCTATAGGAATAGAAATCAGAAAGCGATTGCCCCAGATAGTGGGATGGTGGTAGGAACTGGTTGGAAAGGAGAATGAGGGAACTTTCTCAGGTGATGGAAGAGTTTGAGTGATGGTTACAAAAGTGTATGAAATTTTCAAAACTCATTGGACTGAACACTTAATATTCAGGCACTTCATTTAAAGTAATTTTTTTTTCTTTGAGCGGGTGACCGGGCAGAGGAAGAGCGAGAATCTTAAGCAGGCTCCAGGGCCAGCACAGAGTCCAATGCAGGGCTCAACCTCAGGACCATAAGATCATGGTCATGAGCAGAAATCAAGAGTCCCACGCTTAGCTGACTGAGCCACTGTGGGGTGCTAAAGTAAATTTAAGCTCATAAAAAAAAAAAAAATACATAGCCAAACTGTGGAAGAAGCCAAGATGTCCTTCAACAGATGAATGGATAAAGAAGATGTGGTTCATATATACAATGGATTATTACTCAGTCATCAGAAAGGAATAATACCCACCATTTGCATCAACATGAATGGAACTGGAGGGGATTATCCTAAGTGAAATAAATGAAGCAGAGAAAGACAATTACCATGTGGTTTCACTCATATGTGGAACATAAGGAATAGCACAGAGGA
Source organism: Halichoerus grypus (assembly GCF_964656455.1). Classification (NCBI taxonomy): domain Eukaryota; kingdom Metazoa; phylum Chordata; class Mammalia; order Carnivora; family Phocidae; genus Halichoerus; species Halichoerus grypus. Next base: position 33,080,096 of record NC_135712.1, on the reverse strand, counting down.
CCACAGGGGAAGGGAGAGAAAACTGAATAGGAAGATATCAAAGAGGAAGACAAACCATGAGAGACTCTAGATTCCAGGAATTAAACTGAAGGTTACAGACATGGGCAAGGGAATGGTGTAACTGGGTGTCAGGAGGACACGTGTTGTGATGAGCACTGGGTGTTACACACAAATAATGAATCGTTGAACACTACATCAAAAAGTAATGATGTACTATATATTGGTTAACAGAACATAATTAAAAATAAATAAATAAATCTCTGAGCTAGAGAGACTTTAACTGACTCAGTGTTAGAACTATATTCCATCATTCTGACTTTCTAGAACAGTTTGAACAAACTATAAATTTATTATGCTCATTATTGTGCAGTTTTAAATATGAAATATTAACACATATGTTAAATGGCAATCCGTTACTTCAAAAATGTCAGGTGGCTGTAATTGATTACTTGTCAGGTAAGAGGATGAATGGGATTTCAGAATAGGGAGAAGTCACTGTAGGATGAGAAAATCTGAAATAACTTCATACTGGAACAGGACCTTAAGTCGAGCTTTTAGAAGTTAAGCATGCATTTGAGTTGTTATTCAGCTTTATAATTGTTATTACTCGTATATATATATTTCACTTCTCATAAACATGTTTGCCATTTAAACGGTCAATAATAAGCAAGTTTTAGTCCACCCCTCTGTCATAGAAATCCAATAAACAACAACTAGATACTGTTGGAAAAGACCTGAAATAAAAATGTTAGTTCTCAATACTGACATTCTCTGCAAGTGATGTCAATACAGTGTCTACTAACATCGATGAAAGTGATCAGGAGTAACAGTGTAGAACAAACTTGCAGATGCCCAGAAATAACTTGACTTTCTCGATAGCTAAATAAAGAAAACAGAAAAGGCAAACAATAGCACAGATATGAACACCTTCGGTTTGTTCAGATGCAAAACAGTGCATGAGATTTCAGTACTTCTCTTTTCCTAACCTCTGAATGTTATTACAGTATTAAATTTAACAACTGACTAAACACAACACTAGCAAGCTGATGGATGATAGGTAGTAACTGTTGAAGCAAAGCTTCAGAACAACATGTTTTACAGGGTACAGTATCCAATTTCCTGAAGTGACAGTTTTCAGTATCTTAATAGCTAACGGATAGTAAATTGTTCACTTCATGAGCATTTTTGGCACAAACTTTTAGAAGCAATTTCCAAGGGAGTCATCTAGGATGAATGATACGGTACTTAGTGCAGCACCAAGCACAACATTAAACAATTGCCGTGTGCAGAATATGACACGATATGACCCTAACTGCAACTTGTGTGCGAGGAGAGCAGGAGATGCTCCTGTTACATGACGTGTGTTTTATCCCCGTCACAAGAGAAAAGAACTTCCAGCCACTGAACAGTTCTGAATGATAAGGCTGCTATTTACTGAAAAGTTTCACTTTCTATGACGAGAGTTTTTAAATTACTTTTTTTTATCACTAACCAAACAAAGCTCTGTATCTTGGGAAAGTATAGGCGCAATGTGTTGCTACTGAGATGAGTCTCCATTTGCACACGTGTCTTTAACTCGGCAGTGGGGCTCGAGTGCTGGAGGGGTCATTTCTTTTATTCTCTCTGGAAAGTTCTTCTTCCCTCTAACGGCTTCACCCTCCGAGGAGAATTTGTTTTAAAAAGTGGAAATTGCAGGGCATACACCCACCTCAGACAGTAAAATACGTAACTCAGAATGAAGGGGCTCAATCTTTTCTTTGAGCTAAAAAAGACAGGATGTTAATACTTGCTCATAGACTAACTCCCTCTTTTACTTAACTTCCAGTGTCTCTGTTACAGAAAAGTAACTCCTTTGCAACATTATTTTCTATGCATTATGAAGTACTTTGAGAAATAGACGCATTTGGTAATCTTTAGAAGGAGGTAATATGGGCGGTTAAGAATTGGGAGTCTGAAGTCATGTGCTTGACTTTAAATCCTACGTCTGCCATATGTTATGTCTGGGATTCTGAGCAAGCTTATTTAACCATGCTGTACCTTCCATTTCCTCATTTGTAAAATTAAAATATTATTGATATGTATGTTGTAAGCTACTAAAAACGATTGAATATATTAGCACATGTAAAGTATCTCACGAGATGATCACACAGGAAGAAGTCAATAGATAGTGGCTATTATTGGCTGGCATTTTGATCTTTCCTCATGAGTCATGCATCAGACAGGTTGTTGTGGAAACCAAAATTTAAGAAATAGTGTAGATAATGGTACTTAATTTTATCCTGTTGATATTATAGGTTGGCGTTGCTATTATGATATATTCAAATTGAAAAAAATTAAGTGTGATGTCGTTGATAACCGATCTTAAAATTCTAAAGTTAGTTTCGAAACAAATTAAGTTGCAAATTATGACAGAGGTTGGGGTAGAGAGGAGGGCCAAAATTCCCTGACTCAGAGTCTAAAAAGTGTCACAAGGGTCTGTGCAGAAATTTCTTGAGGGAGTGCTAATGCTTTTCACTTTCTCACAGAAAGAAAGGGAGGTACTAGGAGAAGAAACTTCAAGGACACTCCCTGGGACAGCTCATGTGAGTCCCCCTAGAATTACCAGCATGAACTGGATGCGTATAGAAGGGATATCTAAAGAATCTCAAGATATGAGGAGGTGGCTATCAGCCTGAGCCAGCTGGGCAGAGAGGACAGAGACTTACATTTGGAAAGTAACTTCCCTTCAACAAATGGCAAGGTAAAACATGCAAGTGTGCCTCTCACGTGTGAGCCAAACATGGAAGTCAGTCTAGACTTATTCCAAATGGGACTGAAAACAAGGGAATTTCTGTCAGAGAATGTAAGGAAAAGAGAATGAGATGCTAAGGAAGACCAGAGAGCTGGTGAAAGGGAAGAAATTCACTATCTTATGGGTGTTATAATCAGAGATCCTGCAAGAGACCTCTGAAGATTTTATGACATTACCAAAGACCAGAGTGAACTTCAGATATCTGCCAAAGAGCCAAAGCCATCTTAAGAAGTCTCAGTTAGGTGAGAACCTTCCCTTTGCTCTCTCCAGTTACTCCAACACTAGAAGGATCAGTCATGGCACCAAGCAAATAGATGAGTATGGGATAAAAGAGGCTAGCCACAGATCTTCCAAAAAGTTAAGCAATCCACCAGCAACCAAGATCTAAAAAGAAAGAGGGTTTTGGGAAAAACTTGCTCTTGCATAAAGACTGACTGCTAAATACATTGGATCCAAAATATTCCTTTTGAAATAAAGACTTCATTTTTTGAATAAAATAGCCCTGGGATTCTTTATGACTACAAGTGACAGAAAAATTACAAGGCTTCTCAGAGTTGTCATTTAGTGGTAGAAGAAAAATGATTCCCCCACTGAAGGGCAGGGAGAGACAAAATTATAGTTGCATTTTGATTACACTACTTGCATTCGCTCAAATCTACCAGTCCCACTACTATTAATACTATTGCTTTTCATGGACATGTACTCCCTGGCTCTCCTTTTTCCTCTTCTCTCACCCATATGACGCTGGTGTTGATTTTGTTGGGAAATTTGCTTCTCCCCCATCTTTATCCATGTTATTACCATGAAAATGAGTCTATTTTCAGCTCCAAGAGCATACCATGATTGTCTTAGGCCCATCAACATATTACATCTCTCTTGTTGTGGAGAAACAGGGAAGATTTTTGATTGGAGTTTTCAGGAGATGCACCTACGAAACAGGTGTTGCAGTTAGGCCCAGCTAATGGATTACACGGGAGAATGTGCGAATGAAACTGCTGTCGCCACTGAGGTAACACATTGAAGAGCCCTTAGCTGGGTACCGTGGGATGTGACATAAAGCTGACCAAGGAAGGCAGACATTGTTTGAGCTACTGTATAGAGATTAAGTGAAGCTAGCTCTCTTCACTCTTTGATTAAAGCAATACATTTTACTTCTTGTTTAATCTATTGTGAGTTATTCTGTGTCATTTGTAACAGAAAATGTCCTGTTAAAGAATTTGGGATTTTTTTGTGATGCCTCAATATGAACCTAATATTTTTTTAATAACAAATATATTCTAACAAGTCTAGTTGTTTTTTCCCCCAGCCAAATGAATACTACTAAAATAAGGGCTTAATCTCCCAAAGTTTCTCCATTTAAATGTATACATCTTGAATTATCTATTTCAATGCAAATACCTCTTGTTATATTAAAGTAATACTTTTTACATAAATTTTCATTTAACACAAGAGGAACATTATGATTTTAGCTTTATCAATAATCTTTCATGAATCAGTTCTCTGAGGAAGAGTGAGAAAAACCATCATGTTTATAATAAACTAAAATTTAAGTCACATGTTAAACTAATACAAATAAAAAGACAAATTATATAGATAAAATATGTCTATAAAATCTTTGAATGGAAAACCTACTTTAATTATACACTCCCCCAAGTCTCTGGATATTATACAATTATTAGGTTTATCACATTTGGCCTCTAGTCATTTATTTCTTCTTCATTGCAAATTAGTGTAATTACTAAATGTTTTTCAATTTTGAATATATTACTTGATCTTTAAAGTTATTATTTTCTGTCATAATATGCAACAAATTAATATTAATCCTCAGAAACAGCACTGGGTTTTTTTCTGTTTACTTTTCAGACATATTCCTGACTCCCAGATCCTACAGCTTCAGAAAATTAACACAGTTTTTTTGTGTGCGCTCTGATGGTTGTTCTGTTCTGTTCTGATTTTTGGAGCAAATATTAGGCTGTAGCTATGGTCCTTGAGGGGTAACTTCTTCCAATTTCATGTTGGAATAAATAATGATGTATAGAGAATTTTAGCCTTTTTTAAGATTAATATTTATATAGACTATTTCAATGGAAAGATATGAACAAGTAGCCCCCACTAGTTTAATGAATCCATAAAAATGGCAATATTCTTTTTCTTAGGCTAGCAAGGTGTACATAACAGTAGTTGAGAGAGCATATTCTTAGGTTATTTACAAGGATTCTTATTTATCAGGAAACTGAAATTCATTTGGACTTGTAAACCAAAATGACCTCTACATCCCAATATCATTAGCCTAGAAAAATAGTTTAGTGAGTTATTTCCCTGTCAGAGCCCATGAGCTAGGTCTGATTAGAGATTGTTCAAGGAAAGTATTTGTGAAATGACCTTTGTATAAAATAATATAGCTACTTGAACAGAAGGCTTAAAAATACACTGTTTCAATTTTTATCTTCTAAATATTTTAACATTTAGACATGTATATAAATCTAACACATAGCTAAATTAAATATTGGGGAACTCTACTGGCTTGAAGTCAAACTGAGCAATTCCTGGTTAAAAAATAGACCAGATTCATGATTAAAAAATAGGCTGGTGGAAGCCAGAATTAAAGCTGGTCACTTTAGGAAGTGACAAATGATCCTGGGGGTCCTGATATCAATATGGCTTTTAAGACCACACAACACTGGCAGCCTCTACATATAGATTCTACAATTGATGCCATAAAATCTAATTTTGAAATTTCTAACAAAGAATATTTCAACAAACTGTCACATGCAATGTTCTCCATAAAAATAAATGTATAGCTTATCAAATAATTGGCTATAACACTTGTATTAATCAAATAACATTTTCCATTTCTCCTATTAAACATTAAAAATGAAAAATATTAAATCATTAAAAGTAAATTAAATCAAATAAATCAAGAGTACACTTATTTTAATGAGCACTGAGTCATGTATAGACTAGTTGAATCATTATATTATACACATAAAACTAATAAAACACTGTATGTTAATTATGCTTCAATTAAAAAAATAAATCTAATGTCTTCAAAGTTTATACCTATTGTAGCATACAAGATTTCCTTCCTTTTAAAGACTAAATAATATTATAGTGTGTGTATATACACATATATATGTACCACATTTTATTTATCCATGTGAAATAATGGATATGTAACACATGGCATATGTAACACTAAAGACATACTTTGAAAATATTGCAGGTTTGATTCCAGATCACTGCAATAATGCTAAGAGCACAATAAACTGAGTCAACTAACTTTTTTTGCTTTCCCAGTGAATATAAAAGATATGTTGACACGATACTGTAGTTTATTAAATGTGTAATAGCATTATGTCTAAACATATATATTTACCTTAATTTAAAAAATACTTTATTTTTATATTGATGGCTGCCGACTGATCAGGGTGGTAGGTGCTGAAGGCTGGGGTGGCTGTGGCAATTTTTAAAATTAGGACTATAATGAAGTTTGGTGCATCACTTGACTCTTCCTTGCACAAACAATTTCTCTATAGCGTGCGATCCTGTTTGAGAGCATTTTACTCACAGTAAAACTTCTTTTAAAATTGGAGTCTGTTCTCTCAAATCCTGCTGATGCTTTATTAACTGAGTTTATATAGCATTCTAAATCCTTTACTGTCATTTCAACAGTTTCTGCAGCATCTTCACCAGGAATAGACTCCATCTCAAGAGACCACTTTCTTTGCTCATTCGGAAGAAGCAACTCCTCAACCCTTCGTGTTTGATCATGAGATGGCAGCAATTCAGTCCCATCTTCAGGCTCCACTTCTGGCTCTAGTTCTCCTGCTGTTTCAACCACAACTGCAGTTACTTCCTGCACTGAAGTCCTGAAGCCCTCAAAAACATCCACGAGGGTTGGAATCAACTTCTTCCAAATTCCTGTTAATGTTGATATTTTGACCTTTTTCCATGAATCACAAATGTTCTTAATGGCACCTAGAATGGTGAATTTTTTTCCCAGGTTTTCAGTTTACTTTGCCCAGATCTATCAGAAGAATTACTATCTATGGCAGTTATAGCCTTACAAAATGTATTTCTTAAATAATAAGACTTGAAAGTCAAAATCACTGCTTGACCCATGGACTACAGAATGGATGTTGTGGTAGCAGCCATGAAAATAACAGTCATCCTGTTATCCTTTTATCAGAGCTCTTGGGTCACCAAGTGCATTGTCAATGAGCAATAATATTTTGAACGGAATCTTTTTTTTTTTCTGAGCAGATCTCAACAGTAGGATTAAAATATTCAGTAAGCCATGTTGTAAACAAATGTGCTGTCATCCAGGCTTTGTTATTCCATTCACAGGCCAAATAGATTTAGCATAATTCTTAAGGGCCCTAGGATTTTCAGATGGTAAATGAGATTGGCTTCAAGTCACCAGCTGCATTATTAGCCCCTAACAAGAAAGTCAGCCTATCTTTTGAAGCTTTGAAGCAGGCAAGGATTTCTCCTTTCTAGCTATGAAAGTCCTAGATGGCATCTTCTTCCAATATGAGGGTATTTCATTAATATTGAAAATCTGTTTAATGTAACCATCATTAATGATCTCTGCTAGATCTTCTGGATAACCTGCTGTAGCTTCTACGTCAGCACTTGCTGTTACACCTTGCACTCTTATGTTTTGGAAATGGCTTCTTTCCTTCAGTCTCATGAACCAACCTCTGCTACCCTCAGACTTTCCTTCTGCAGCTTCCTCACCTCTCTCAGCCTTCACAATTGAAGAAAGTTAGGGCCTTACTCTGGATTAGGCCTTGGCCTAAGAGCTGTTGCCACTGTCTTGATCTTCTATCCAGACCACTAAAACATTCCCCATATCAGCAATAAGGCTGTTGCACTTTCTTATCATTTATGTCTTCAGAAAATTAAAAGCACTTTTAATTTTCTTCAAAAACTTTTCCTTTCCACTCACAACTTATTTACTTATTTTTAGAGAAAGAGAGAGAGCATGAACCAGGGGAGGGGCTGAGGGAGAAAATCTTTCAAGCAGACTCCCCACCAAGTGAGGAGCCCAATGCAGGGCTCGATCCCACAACCCATGAAATCATGACCTGAGTCTAAACTGAGAGGTGGACACTTAACCAACTGAGCCACCCAGGTACCCCAGAAATCTGCATATAATTTTTGACTCCCCCAAAATCTGACTACTAATAGTCTACTGTTGACCACAAGTCTTATCAATAACATAAACAGTTAATTAACACATAGTTTGCATGTTATATGTATTATATACTGTATTTGTACAATAAAATAAGGTAGAGAAAAGAAAATACTATTAAGACAATTATAAGGAAGAGAAAATACATTTATAGCACTGTACTGTATTGATCAAAACATATCTACATATAAATGGACCCACACAATGCAAACCCATGTGTTCAAGAGTCAACTCTAGTTGGAAAAGATGTTGGATGGATGTTGCGGTGATAGATGGATTTAGACCAAGTTGATGGAAATTAGAAAATAATGTTTTTTTGTATGGTATGCTTAGAAGTCTAGATATTATTTTGTATGCAAACATTATCCAACAATCCAACAAATGCTTTTTGTTTGTTTCAAGTTTTTATTTAAATTCAGATTAGTTAACATATTGTGTAATATTAGTTCCAGGAGTAGAATGATTCATCACTTACATATAACACCCAGTGCTCATCACAAGTGCCCTCCTTAATATCCATTGCGCATTTAACTCATCCCCCTGCCCACCTCCACTCCAGCAACCCTCAGTTTGTGCTCTATGGTTAAGAGTCTGGTTTATGGTTTGCCTCTTTCCTTTTTTCCCCCTATGTTTATCTATTTCTTAAATTCCACATATGAGTGAAATCATATGGTATTTGTCTTTCTCTGACTGACTTATTCCACTTAGCATGACACACTCTAGCTCCATCCATGTGCTTGCAAATAGCAGGATTTCAATCTTTTTATGGATGAGTAATATATACCACCTCTTCTTTATCCACTTATCAGTCAAAGGACATTTGGGCTTGTTCCATAATTTGGCTATTGTTGATAATGCTGCTATAAATAGTGGGGTGTATTTATCCTTTCAGATTTACCCTTTGGGTAAATACCTAGTGGTGCAATTGCTGAGTCATAGGGTAATCCTATTTTTAACTTTTTTGAAACCTCCCTACTGTTTTCCAGCATGGCTGCACCAGTTTGCATTCCCACCAACAGTGTAATAAGGTTCTCCTTTCTCTGCATCTTCCACAGCATCTGTTGTTTCCTGTGTTGTTAATTTTAGCCATTCTGACAGGTGTAGGGTGATAGCTCATTGTAGTTTTGATTTGCATTTCCATGATGATGAGTGATGTTGGGCATCTTTTCATGTGTCTGTTAGTCACCTGGATGTCTTCTTTGGGAAAATGTCTATTCATGTCCTCTGCCCATTTCTTAACTGGATTATTTATTGGATGTTGAGTTTGATAAATTCTTTATAGATTTTCAATGCTAACCCTTTATCAGATATGCCATTTGCAAATATCTCCCATTTCAAAGGTTGCCTTTTAATTTTGTTGATTGTTTCCTTCGTGCAGAAGCTTTTTATCTTGAAATCCTACTAGTTTATTTTTGCTTTTGTTTCCCTTGCCTCCAGCAACATGTATAATGAGAAGTTGCTGCAGCCGAGGTCAAAGATGTTGCTGCCTGTATTCTCCTCTAGGATTTTGATGGTTTCCTATCTCACATTTCCGTCTTTCATCCATTTTGAACATATTTTTGTGTATGGTGTAAGAAAGTGGTCCAGTTTCATTCTTTTGCTTATTGCTGTCCAGTTTTCCCAACATGATTTGTTGAATAGACTGTCTTTTTCCCATTGGATATTCTTTCCTACTTTGTCAAAGATTAGTTGATATAGTTGTGGTTCCACTTCTGGTTTTCGATTCTGTTCCATTGATCTGTGTCTGTTTTTGTGCTAGTACCATACTGTCTTTTTTTCTTTTAAAGATACATGTTTATTCTACTGATTTGTCTTTTTTTCACCCAGTGACCCCATCCCCCCACCCACCTCCCCTCCAGCAACCCTCAGTTTATTTCCTATGATTAAGAGTCTCTTACAGTTTGTCTTCCTCTCTGATTTCATCTTGTGTGTTTTTTTTCCCCTCTCTTCCCCTATGATCCCCTGCTTTGTTTCTTAAATTCCACATATGAGTGAGATCATATAATTGTCTTTCTCTGATTGTCTTATTTTGCTTAACATAATACCCTCTAGTTCCATCCATGTCATTGCAAATGGCAAGATATCATTATTTTTGATGGTTCCATAGTTTGGCTATTGTGGACAATGTTGCTATAAACATTGGGGACACTGTTGCTATAAACATTGGGGTGCAGGTGCCCCTTCGGATCACTACATTTGTATCTTTGAGGTAAATACCCAGTAGTGCAATTGCTGGCTCATACAGTAGCTCTATTTTCAACTTTTTGAGGAACCTCCATACTGTTTTCCAGAGTGTTAGCACCACTTGCATTCCCACCAACAGTGTAGGAGGGTTCCGCTTTCTCTGCATCCCCGCCAACATCTGTCATTTCTTGACTTGTTAATTTTAGCCATTCTGAATGATGTGAGGTGGTATCTCATTGAGGTTTTGATTTGGATTTCCCTGATGCTGAATGATATTGAGCACTTTTTCATGTGTCTGTTGGCCATTTGGATGTCTTCTTTGGAAAAATGTCTGTTCATGCAGTCTGCCCATTTCTTGATTGGATCATTTGTTCTTTGGGTGTTGAGTTTAAGAAGTTCTTTATAGATTTTGGATACTAGTCCTTTATCTGATAAGTCATTTGCAAATATCTTCTCCCATTCTGTCAGTTGTCTTTTGGTTTTGTTGACTCTTTCTTTTGCTGTGCAAAAGTTTTCTATCTTGATGAAGTCCCAATAGTTCATTTTTGCCCTTGCTTTCCTTGCCTTTGGCGATGTTTCTAGGAAGAAGTTGCTGCAGCTGAGGTCAAAGAGGTTGCTGCCTGTGTTGTCCTCTAGGATTTTGATGGATTCCTGCCTCACATTTAGGTCTTTAATCCATTTTGCATCTATTTTTGTGTGTGGTGTAAGGAAATGGTCCAGTTTCATTGTTCTGCATGTGGCTGTCCAATTTTCCCACCACCATTTGTTGAAGAGACTGTCTTTTTTCCATTGGACATTCTTTCCTGCTTTGTCAGAGATTAGTTGACAATAGAGTTGAGGGTCCATCTCTGGACTCTCTATTCGATTCCACAGATCTATATGTCTGTTTTTTGTGCCAGTACCATACTGTCTTGATGATTACAGCTTTGTAACAGAGCTTGAAGTCTGGCATTGTGATGCCACCAGCTTTGGTTTTTTTTTCAACATTCCTTGGCTATTTGGGGTCTTTAGGATTATTTGTTCCATTTCTTTGAAAAAAGTGGATGGTATTTTGACAGGGATTGCATTAAATGTGTAGATTGCTCTAGGTAGCATTGACATTTTCACAATATTTGTTCTTCCAATCCATGAGCATGGAACGTTTTTCCATTTCTTTGTCTCTTCCTTAATTTCTTTCATGAGTATTCTATAGTTTTCTGAGTACAGATTCTTTGCCTCTTGGTTAGATTTACTCCTAGGTATCTTATGGTTTTGGGTGCAATTGTAAATGGGATCGACTCCTTAATTTCTCTTTCTTCTGTCTTATTGTTGGTGTATAGAAATGCAACTGATTTCTGTGCATTGATTTTTTATCCTGCCACTTTGCTAAATTCCTGTATGAGTTCTAGCAGTTTGGGGGTGGAGTCTTTTGGGTTTTCTACATAAAGTATCATATCATCTGCAAAAAGTGAGAGTTTCACTTTTTCTTTGCCAATCAGATGCCTTTTATTTATTTTTTGTTGTTTGATTGCTTTGGCTAGGACTTCTAGTACTATGTGGAATAGCAGTGGTGAGAGTGGACATCCCTGCTGTGTTCCTGACCTTAGGGATAAAGCTCTCAGTTTTTCCCCATTGAGAATGATATTCGCTGTGGGTTTTTCATAGATGACTTTTATGATATTGAGGTATGTACCCTCTATCCCTACACTCTGAAAAGTTTTAATCAAGAAAGGATGCTGTACTTTGTCAAATGCTTTTTCTGCATCTATTGAGAGGATCATATGATTCTTGTTCTTTCTTTTATTAACGTATTGTATCACATTGATTGATTTGCCGATGTTGAACCAACCTTGCAGCCCAGGAATAAATCCCACATGGTCTTGGTAAATAAACCTTTTAATGTACTGTTGGATCCTATTGGCTAGTATTTTGGTGAGAATTTTTGCATTCATGTTCATCAGGGATATTGGTCTGTAGTTCTTCTTTTTGATGGGATCTTTATCCTGTTTTGGGGTCAAGGTAATGCTGGCCTCATAAAATGAGTTCAGAAGTTTTCCTTCCATTTCTATTTTTTGGAACAGTTTCAGAAGAATAGGTATTAATTCTTTAAATGTTTGGTAGAATTCCCCTGGGAAGCCATCTGGCCCTGAGCTCTTGTTTGTTGGGAGATTTTTGATTACTGTTTCAATTTCCTTACCGGTTATGGGTCTGTTCAGGTTTTCTATTTCTTCCTGGTTTAGTTTTGGTAGTTTATAGGTCTCTAGGAACGCATCCGCTTCTTCCAGATTATTTAATTTGCTGTCATACAGTTGCTCATAATACGTTCTTATAATTGTTTGTATTTCTTCTGCATTGGCTGCGATCTCTCCTCTTTCATTCATGATTTTATTTATTTGGGTCCTTTCTCTTTTCTTTTTGATAAGTCTGGCCAGGGGATTATCAATCTTATCAATTCTTTCAAAGAACTAGCTCCTGGGGTGCCTGGGTGGCTCAGTCTTTAAGCATCTGCCTTTGGCTCAGGTCATGATCCCAGGGTCCTGGGATCGAGCCCCACATCGGGCTTTCTGCTCAGTAGGAAGCCTATTTCTCCCTCTCCTATTCCCCCTGCTTGTGCTCCCTCTCTCGCTGTGTCTTTCTCTGTCAAATAAATAAATATAATCTTAAAAAAAAAAAAAAAAGAAGGACCAGCTCCTAGTTTCGTTGATCTGTTCTCCTGTTCTTTTGGTTTCTATTTCATTGACTTCTACTCTGATCTTTATTATTTCTCTTCTCCTGCTGGGTTTAGGTTTTATTTGCTGTTCTTTTTCCAGCTCCTTTAGGTGTAGGGTTAGGTTGTGTATTTGAGAACTTTCTTGTTTCTTGAGAAAGGCTTGTATGGTGCCATCCTTTCCTCTTAGGACCACCTTTGCTGCATCCCAAAGATATGAACAGTTGCGTTTTCATTTTCATTTGTTTCCATGAATTTTTTTTAATTCTTCTTTAATTTCCTGGTTGACCCATTCATTCTTTAGTAAGATGCTCTTTAGCCTCCATGTATTTGAGTTCTTTCCAAATTTCCTCTTGTAGTTGAGTTCTAGTTTCAAAGCACTGTGGTCCAAAAATATGCAGGGAATGATCTCAGTCTTTTGGTACCAGTTGAGACCTGATTTGCCCAGGATGTGATCTATTCTGGAGAATGTGTATTCTGTTGTTTTGGGATGGAATATTCTAAATATATCTGTGAAGTCCATCTGATCCAGTGTGTCATTTAAAGCCTTTATTTCCTTGTTGATCTTTTGCTTAGATCATCTGTCCATTTCAGTGGGGGGGGGGGAGTGTTAAAGTCCCCTACTATTATTGTATTATTGTTTCTTTGATTTTGTTATTAATTGGCTTATATAATAGGCTGCTCCCATGTTAGGGGCATAGATATTTAAAATTGTTAGATCTTCTTATTGGATAGATCCTTTACATATGATGTAGTGTCCTTCTTCATCTCTTATTATAGTCTTTGGTTTAAAATCTAATTTGTCTGATATAAGGATTGCCACCCCAGCTTTCTTTTGATGTCCATCAGCATGGTAAATGGTTTTCCACCCCCTGACTTTAAATCTGGAGGTGTCTTTGGGTCTAAAATGAGTCTCTTGCAGATTAGATTATACTTTCTTTATGCACAACTTAATTGAAATAGCTATGTGATATTGTTTCAATACCCATGAAATAATTAACATTCATCTAGACTAATAATAGTGAATCATTACCATTTTTAAATGTTCAAAATCTAAGGACAATAAGAAATAATTTGAGGTGCCACAAAAATATCTTCTTCTTTACTTGGAATGGTTATAAATTCTCTTTCCTTTAAAATTTAGCAATTTTAACTCATATTACATGAAATTATCATTACTTTCCTGAAGATAATACTTCCCTATATAAGGACAAATACATAACCAATGTACATTTTAAAAGCATTGTTAGAAAATGGGGACAAGCACTGAGATGATTTTTATGTTATCCAACTAATGAGGAACAATTGTGCAAAAATATATGGTAATGCTGTTCTGAATCAGTTTGTCAGCAATATTTGAGCCTCTGTGCTGAGACACCATGGGACTAGGACAGAAACAAAGATGTCAATGAAGGTAAATGAGTTTTCTTCTTAAATGAGTTTCCAGGCTTTTTTGTTTTTGTTTTTTTTTTTAAGGTACAGAACATATATTTTTTAAAAATATCAAAATCTTTACAAGACCAAAACAAGTTCAATTAAACAAAACAAAACAAAAAATGCCAATCTAGTAGAACTTAATACTCCGAAATGTACCAATTGGAACAATTTGAATACATATTCTCAATAGTAATGAAAAGATATTTATAAAGAACACAGCCTTACTCTGTCCAATTGGTTGTAATATCCCAAACTATGTAGCCAAGTAGAATTGCCTAATAGATTAGATTAATTTGCATTTATGTACAGATATTGTGTCTAATTAACATATAATTATTTTCAAAATGATTCTAAAACCTTTAAAGATACTTGAAACATCTTTTCTTTTATGATTCAAATACCCCTTCACCCACAAAAATATCTACTCTGATTCTTAATTTACTTAGCAAATCCTCTCTTAATATGTTAAAGAAACTAAACAGCATCCCAATCTGTATTCAAGTTAGGAAAAAACAAATTGTAATATTCAAATATATGATATTTTATTTGAGGATTTAACGTAATTACTAATAAAATGCAGAGAAGAGGAGCACTTATAGTAAGCCTTGTGTAATCAGGGCAAGCTTCTGCAGGGAGTGAGTTTAAATCAGGTTTCTAAGGATATTGCTATGGCAAATAAATATAGCTCCCAAGATCTGGGGAGGATGCAAAAACAGAAAGAACCAAGGAAACTTAGCGTTTGAGTTTTGTAGGTCAGCATTTCACAACTCTTCTTACAATGGCAGTTCTTGAATCTATTGCAACAGCTAAAGCAAGTGTTGCAGTTCTTTAGAAATCTCTCAGAATCCATGCTCAAAGATAAGAGTATATATTCACTCGAGTGTCAATGTAAATGCTCATTTCCCAATGAAAGAAGGAAAAAAAATACAAATGACACATCTGAAGATAGACTTAAAATAGTGAAATATTTGGACTCACTAAAGACTGAAAAAGAGAAAATGAAAGGGCAGCCATTCCACTAGCACCTACTATGTGCCAAGCACTGTGCAGGTGCTTTTGTGTATACTGTGGTATTTAATTCTTGTGACAATTACCTAGGCTTGCATGACTGATTTCAGTATACAGAAGACACTGAAGTTTAAAGATTAAATAAGCTTCCCAAACTGACCTAAAGAAACTGAATTGGAATCTCTATTTGGATCTGTCTCACGAAGTTTGTTAGTTGCTCTTCACTAGTTGCTGTAAATATAGCATTTCACGTATTGCCTTTGCTTGTTTAATTTCATTGTAACTTTCTACATGAAAAAGGATTAGCCATTATATTGATAACATTTATGTATAGTGATTTATAGTATAACATGTGATTTCTACTACAAATCTTATTTGGTATTTCTATTTAAAATTCCAAGAATCTTTTAGTGGATGGTTTTTTAGGACAGAATGAATGCAGGGGTAAACACGATACATTATTAACAAAAAACGTAATTAATTATCCATCTCACACCTTTACTTCACATATCTTGAAATATTCTTTATCTCCAGTTACTTTGCACTCAGTGTGAAATTATTCAGTCACTTTGAAAACATCAAAGAAATAAAAGATTGCTCCCAATCTGCAATTTACAACTGTGCCCCTGATCAGTTAGGGAAGGTCAAAGGGGCTAATGCATTCACGAAGCACGGGACCGGGCATACTGAAGGAGATGTACTTAATCCTCAGGGCCAAATAATCATTAGCAGTGGTGATGGATAAAGTCGAATATGCAATAGCTACAGCGTCTGTGCTACATTTATTCAGATTCATAAATGAAAGTAAGGAGTAATCAGGCTCTGAGATGGTAACTCAAATGAAGGATAAAATGCCTTAATCCCATAAACTCTAACGATCATGGTAAAATCACATACTGCTTTTCTGCTATGTAATTCTAATTTTAGTGCTTTAGTGCTTTAGCACTGATCATTCATGTGAAACAACACCAAGATGAAATATTTTCAGCTAGGAATTAGATACAATACACTTCCATTCAACAAATGTTTATTGAGCACATTCAATGGACATGTGAAGTCTGAAGTAACATTTGTGCTAAGTTAGCCTTAAAAAATTCCATATATTGCATACAAAATCTAGTTTTGCGATTTCTTAACACAATATACAAATATAAAACTCACAATTACAAAGTATGCTGCTCTATTAAAACTATGTCATAAACATTACAACTTAAAGTTGTTTATGGACTGCAATTAAAAAACAGCGTTGTGACAAATTCTCTTTAAAGTTCTTTGAAAGACAAAGTACATGTTTTTCCTTTTTAATATCGAAAACTTCGTGTTAGTTAATATATTATTCAATAATACACTTCTAAATAAACTGGATTTCAAACTTCCATTGCATAGTAAAATAGTAACAAATATATTTTTTTCTATTTCAGAAATATATATCTATTTCACCTAAAAGTCTTTTTAAAAATCTAATGTATATCATATTGTATAATGAAATTATTTCTGGTTCCAATTGTATAAATGGTCAGTAAATCTTCCCCTTCATACAATGTATAAATATTTAATAACACAAAGATGGTCAATAATTTAAATTCAAAGAGATTTGTACATTGATCTTCCAGATAAAATGCTATTAAGCCAAATGATTTCCCACAGGTTTAGTTTTCTCTATGACCCTACATGTTCAGGTATTATATTTACAGTGACAACTAAGGAACCCATCTTGTTCAGTAGGTGAAGCAAATTAACTGAATGTTATAGATTACTACTAGTGCAACAATGATGGGAACATACTTACTGCTACTTGAGGTCGAGCCCTGCCTTAGGGAAAATCATGACATAAGCCCAGGTAATCACTGTCCTTCTCAGCTCCTACAGCTCTCCTGACCTACCTCATTGACCCCTGTTTTCATTTCCCCTGGGTGGATAGCTTTCCTTGCTACATTTTGGGTGCACAGTGCTTAACCAGGGGAACCTTCTTTGGGCAATGGTTTCATGCTTCAAGCTTACTGCTCTCCCCTGTGTCAAAATACGCTATGTATTAGATACTAGTTGTCAGCTGGAGTGCAAGTTGATAACTAAATAATAATAAAGGTATTAAATGGTTGTAAAATGGTGGGGTTCCTTCCTCTGAGGGTATTTATGATGTAGCTGCAAACACTTTTTAGAATTCAAAAAATCACTCTTGAGCAGTGAAATATCAAGTGACAGTATTAAAGTATCTTCAGAAAGATGAGCTTTTCTCTGTGCCTCTAGGTCATAAGATTTATACATCAGTCCATTCAAAATTATATTCAATAATATTCTCAGAAGTTCAGTATGATATTTAATCCCCAGTTGTCTTGACATTGAAATAATGAGATTATGTAATGAGATTCAGCAGCTGTATCATCATATATGTATTTATATAATCTCATGTAATTTTTAAAATTTGGCTTCCAAATTAGGAATAAGATAAAATTCTTAGGTTTCCAGTATTTTTTACAAAATGTTTTCAGTTTTATTAAGATATAATGGGTATATAACATTGTATTAGTTTAATGTGTTCAGTGTAATGATTTGATATCATATACATTTGTATGTATTATGAAATTATTACCACAATAGGTTTGGTTAACATCTATCACCTCATATATAGTTGTTTTTTTCCTTGTGATGAGAACTTTTAAGATCTACTCTCTTGCCAACTTCCAAATATACAGTACAGCATTATTAACTCTAGCCACCATGCTGTATACTGCATCTCCGGAATTTGTTTTCCATATAACTGGGTCTTGGTTATTTTAAATCATTTTTTAGGTCATTGGCATTAAGACAATGAACATAATACAAGGGATTTAGATAGCTCAATATGTCCATAGGTGATTTTATAGATACAACTAAATTATAATATAATTAGGCCTGAAATTTATATTTTATAAAAACAATATTGTTAAGATAATATTTTATTTTATTAGATAATGTATTCTTTTTATTATTAATTTCTAGGAACACAGTGTGAGGGTAAGGGTTGAGATATATTTTACAGAGATCAGCATTATTAGGAATTAGTATTTTCTTACATCTGCTGTTAGGAAAACAGACAAATTTCTCACAATAATAGCAACTATAATAATTATATGCTGTTTGTCCACTTCTTCCCTTATTATCCTCAATATATAAGTAAAATTGAAACCAAACAGATCTCTTTTAATCAATAAAGTGAGATCTTTTGTTGTTTTGAGGAAAACAAATCAGTAAAAGCATAATAGTTCACTATATAGATCTTAAATACTGTGAATTTTTAAAATTAGAAATGGTTGCATCAAATAGACCCTTCTGTTATCCTGGTCTTAAACACCTAGTAACTAAGGTGTTAAACATTCCTCTTCGCGGTTGAGATTGTACACTATTCCATAGTATACGCCCTCAATCTTCACTTGTCAAGATAAGGATAATCAATCTCAATTCCCCATAAAATGTAATTTCCATTAGAGACAAGCAATAAACACTACCAATTTCTTGGTAGCATTGAACTTCTACAAAATAATCCCCTTTAAAAGAGAGCAGGGAAAAAGACTTTATTTTACCACTGAGATACTGGTATGTAGAAACAGAAAAGTCAATTCATCTTCTTATCTTACTGAGATCCCTATAATTAATGTTTTTTTAGTTTTTTTTTTTTCTTTTTAAAGGCAAAAATAGAAGTCAGGGAAACTGATTGTTGCTGAGGAAAAAGAGCAGCAGCGTCCACAGAGAAGAAACTATTTCCTGTTAAAACTGCATTCCGTGTAATCTGGCATGCATCCCAACAATCCCAAACGAGGGTGAAACTGCCTGTGAATTCAAAGCCTTGTCATTAATATCTTATTATGTAAAATACTCTGTGTGGAGTAAAAGTTATGGTCCCCATCCTTAGGAAGCTTATTTTTTACTAGGGAAATGACTAGAAAACACTACAATTCAGGGCAATATATTTTTCTTTATCCCAAAACATCCAGTAAGCAAGATGTACTTCCTACAAAGAATTCAAATGATGCTAACATAGTATATGGACATGTACAAATGCTCACTATGTTTAGTACTCAGCAGTAATAAATTTTTCTAGAACACATAGGTTTGGTTATCACTTCCTTTTTGCAATCTCTGGGACGTTCTGCATTCTTTTCAGGATAAATGGCCAAGGATGATACAAAATGGCCTTCACTTAAACATTCGTTTAATTCTAACACATTTCTAATTCCAGTGTCCTCTTCCCCTTTATTCTCGATATACAGATGTGTTACTCTCCCTCATCACTCTGTCTCCTCTCCCCAACACTGTTCTTTCTCCTTATTAACTTGTATGTATCCTTCAGTACTCATCTTAAATGCCTCCTCCACCTGATTGATTTGTCTCTTCCAAAATTCCTCCATTGTATGCTTTACATTGTGCCACATAGTATTTCAGTGGCCTGTATGTTGACAATTGCTCCTATTATCTTGTGGACTCCTTGATAACAAGGTTGGAGTTCAATCATTATCATATTACACGATGTTTGCATGATACTTTGCATATTTGCATGCAATACATTTATGCTCACTGAATGAAACTTGGAAAAACTTTATAGAAATGCCCCCAAAATACATTAACAACAAATAGAATGAAAACCTTGTGTCACATGTTGACATTGGTATTATTTAATTGAGATTTTAAAAATAATGATTTATCACATAGGTTATTTACTGTGTTTTGATTTTTACCCATTTGTTCCAACGTTCTCATTTAAAATGAATTATATTGTTATCAAAATAGTACCACTTTGGTTAAAATGTTTAATTGTGTAATTTTAAAATAAATTGAGACAAACACATGGATGAAAATATCCCCCTTAATAGAGTAAGGATACATAATGTAAATATTATATGTAGGAACGCCTGAGTGGCTCAGTTGGTTAAGCATCTGACTCCTGATTTTGGCTCAGGTCATGATCTCAGGGTCACGAGATGGAGCCCTACATTAGGCTCCATGCTCAGCAGGGAATCTGCTTGAGATTCTTTCCCTCTCCCTCTGCCCCAGCCCCACTCACACACACTCTCTCCCTCTCTTAAATAAATAAATAAAAATTTTTAAAAATGTATTAGATTTTATTTATTTGAGAGATAGAGAGGGTGGATGCATGTGGGGAGGGGCAGAGAGAAAGAATCTGAAACAGACTCCACACTGAGCACAGAGCCCGATGCAGGGCTCCACCTCATGACCCTGAGATCATGATCTGAGCTGAAACCAAGAGTCAGGTGCTTAACCGACTGAGCCACCCAGGCGCCCCTAGTCTTCAAGTATTTTTATATTAATCCAGCATTCACCACCAACATGCAAAGAGCCAACAAGAAAAGATCATTTATCATAAACCATTTAGTATTGAATACTATAGAAATGGTAAAAGCAAAATGGTATCAGATTTATGAAGTAGAATATATAACAAAATGCTAAGGAAAAATTAACTAGTTACTGAGTTCCCATAGAACAACATGCACAGTTCAGTTATTACATCTTACAGCATTCTATTGAAAGCATACACCTTTTAATGTCTTAAGCCTGGTATCTTTTTCAATCTTTTCTATTCCTAAGACAATATCTTATAAACAGTGGTTCCTCAAATAGTGTTAACAATATTAATCAAAATTCTATTTTATCAGCAGCATATTAAATATAAATACAAGAAAAAATATAAGAAAAATTCAATTGAATTGTGGCAATAAAACAATAATTATAACACATTCATATTCATATTATAAAAGGAAACTCAGATATCAAAAAACCTGAAGACTAAGTTCACCCCAACAGGTTGCATTATTCAACATTTATAAATACTTCTCAAGTTCATTAAATATTTCAAATGTTCATTGAAGAAAATTTATTCTGAAAAACACTGTACATTAACTTTAAGTTATTCTTAAGGTTTTTAAACATAGATAACTTTGTTCCCTTCTGATAATTTTCTTAATAAGTAAGGATGTCATTTCTCAATTTGTAATATCAAATTATGGCCCAAAAAGCATTTTTAAAGGAAAGCAATAACTTTTTGAAAAGATCACAAAATCAAATTTCATTACTTCACATCTAAAACAATATCCTTTCGATACCATTTAAATAATTTTATAATAATTTATCATTTTAGTAAATAACAGAACTACCAATGAATATTATCAGAAGTAGGAAATGCAATTTAGTGGATATTCTTGAGATGGCCATGGCAAAGAAAAATTTAAAAACACACACACACATGCATATATTTTAATATAGTTGTATAATATTTATACTAATATCACATAGTAGTATCATATATGCACAGATAACAGGTTGTGTGTGTGTGTGTGTGAGAGAGAGAGAGAGGGAGAGCCATATAACCAACTTTCACATCATTAAAACGTAAAGCTGAAGAATGTTTTTCCTTTATAAAGTATAAAAATATGCTAAGGGATATTTTTAAAATTTCTACCTTCTGAAGTTTGTTTATTAGCGGGAAAGAGAGCGAGCACCCACATGCACACATGCACATGTGCAAGTGGGGAAGAGGGGCAGAAGGAGGAGGAGAGAGAGCATCTTAAGCCGGCTCCATGCTCACCACAGAGCCTGATGTGGGACTCGATTTCAGGACCCTGAGATCATGACCTGAGCCAAAATCAAGAGTTGGATGCTTAATGACTGAGCCACCCAGGTATCCCCTGAAATTTTTATAGTTCAGGATTTTTTACAGAAGAATTCTTTAAGTCTACAAAAAACTGTACTTTAAATATTACTTAGATTATAAAAACAGTTTTAAAAAATCCTTACTGTCTTATTTCCACAGTGCAAAATACAGGTCTGGCTTATTTTCTACATTAGAATAAGCACTCTTGGTTTAGTTAAGAGAAGGGCACACATTTCTTAAAAATTCTTGCCAGACTTTCAGGAAATAAGCTCTTCAATATCATGGCATATGATCTGTGGCATTTCCTTCAGGGAAGCTTACTCTTACAATACAACAAACCTGCCTTAAAGATAACTTTATATATTAAAGCTAACATTTCTTCAAAGAGCCATAAAGCTTGGAAGATGAGAAAAAATGAAGATGTTCTTCTTTTGAAGGCAATATTGAGTGTTCATGTCAAGTGATTTAAGTATATTTTGCTAATCATTAAATATCACCAAGACTTTTTAGGATGGTTCAATTATATATTACCAAATTATCACTATAATTTTCTATATTTTTTCTTCTACATAATCAAGTGATTACTGATACTTTAAGATTCCACAGGACAAATTTCTAGTTCACCAAAAAGGTACTAAACCCAAAGTAAAATATTGTTTAGGGGAATTCTTTAAATCAATTTAGCAGCTATTCTGTATATTATTGCTTATTTTATGTCTCCTTTTTCCAGTTACTATGTCTCCCCCTCCCTCCCTCCCTCCATTCTTCCATCCCTCCTTCTCTCCCTCTCTATTGCTTTTAACCCACCACTTGCATGGAATTAATTTTCAATGAAATCCAAATGTTAACATGTAATTTCTCCTCCATAATATTATTTCATTGTGTGGGGCGCCTGGGTGTCTCAGTCGGTTAAGTGTCCGACTCTTGATTTCAGCACAGGTCATGATCTCAGGGTCTTGGGATGGAGCTCGGCACTCAGTGGGGAGTCGGCTTGAGCTTTCTCTCCCTCTCCCTCTTCCTCTACCCCTCCCCCCACTTGCATGTGCTTGCTCTCTCTCTCTTTCTCTCTCTTTCTCAATAAATAAAGTCTTTTAAGAAATTATTATTTCATTGTGTGAATTTTAAATCTACTCACTACACTTCTGAAATTGACCCCAATCATGGCTCCTACTTACAACACTTCATAATCCTACATTAAGTCAATGTGATCTTTTCTGAAGAAATCATACTAATATTTATTGAATATCTTCACCATCAAGCTTTATCATCTTTTTTATTGTCATCTTATTCTTCAACATCATCATCATCATAATCATCGATCAACCACCATTCCTTTAGCATCTACCATGGCTCAAGCCTTGCATTCAGTGATTCACAAATGGTATAAATGTTACATTATTCAATTCACAGAACAATTCAAAGAAGCAAGTAATACGATTTGAATTCTGCTGATAGAGTAAATTGGTAGCAAATAGATTAACTTATCTGATTACTTAATCCACAAATTAAATGATGAGTCAATATCTGAATATTTGTATGTCTTCAAAGTTGGTATGTTCCCACTATTCCATTCTGAAGCAAAACATTTGGAAGGTCCATCAAAAATATGTCCTTTAAATGTTTTTATCAATTATATTTATTAATTCAAATATTATACTTCTGTCAATGACTAATTTATAACCCAAATACTTCATGATACTTCGAAAGAAAAAATAAGAGCACTTACTTTCTCTAGATTCCCAGTGCAATATCATCCATCCGTATGTTCTAAAATTGGATAAAATATCAACTTGTAATTTTTTTTTCTAGTATCCTGGATGACTCTGCGAGACAAGAACATCAGAAGAATATGTAAATGTGACCCAGCAGAGAATTGCCTAAAATGTACTCTTGAGTGCTGGCCATGACTCTTCCCCCATAGAAAAGGCTCTGGTTCTGGGCCCCTCTGAAGTTTATTTGCTGGGCTGTGTTGATCACTCTCTTTGTTCAAGTCTTTATAGACAATCTGGGAAGCACTGGAAAGCTGCATACACCCATTTAATCGTATGCCCCAGCACTTACCTGGCTCAGACTTAGATAACTAAATAGATCTTAAGTATTTCAAAGCATGGACCAGATGGTTTTCATCTTTCTTTTCTGTTCTTTCTTTCCCTTTCTTTTCTTGTCTTGTTGTCCTTTTTCTATTTTTAAATGTCACTTTCTTTAACCACTCTGTCCTCCTCTCTAACCAAACTCAATATATATGCTAATTACAAAACTTGGCACACAACAGTTATTTCTTGATGGGCTAATTGAATTCAACCTAAGTAGCAGTAGAAGTGAGCTAAAGGTTATATGTGGGTCCATTCTACAAGGGACCATTTTGATGTGTGTTAATCAATAAGCCAAATTTGGTTTCAAATTAAGTGCCAAATTCAACCCATTAAGAACCTTAAATCGGATCTCGTACATTGTCCAGCAGTATGGTCTAATTATTATTTACTGAAAGTGGAGAAATGAATGAAAAAATGAATGTTTTAAGTTTGCTATGTACTTAAACAATGTACTTAATTTTCACTGTACCTGCAGCATATATGGCACTGTGCTGGTATTGAAAGCAGAAATCTTTGCCTGTATTCCAGCCGTCAACATTATTCATTTTGTTTCAGTAACTGTTGAGCCAGAAAAAGGAAAAATGCATATATTTACCTTAAAAATAAGAGAAAATGTAAAAGACACTGCAAATGGAGCATAATAAAAGAGAATAATCAAAACATGTAAGGAGCAGTAAGAAACAGTTTCTCAGGAAAAACTGTATAAGGAAATAAATTCAAAGTATCAGGTAAGTATTGACAGTGGGCTTAACCATCTCATATATTTCTAATTTGATACTTAAGTGTTCAATATTCTTTAGGAGGAGGATAACATAAAGAAGACAATGTCTGTATAATAGTTCCCAAAATAAACGCAAGAGGAGTAGGAGTAAGAAAAGATTGAGAGCAGTGTTGTTTGTCAGTACTCCAAGGGAATCCATCCACTGGTGCTCATGAGATTCTCACATAGACTTGACTATATAAAATGAGACATGAGGAACCCAAAGCTAGTTTAGCAGCATTGTCAAACTTAATTTCTTTTCACTCTTTTTTTCATGTTTTTGTTTCCTTTTCTAACATAATAAACTTTTTTTTCTATATAGTAGAATTGCAAGAAGAATGAATAATAGATTGCTTCTCATAGCACGTATACATTCAAAGTCTGTACTTACATAGGATTTTTTTCATAAATTATTTAGAGGATAAGAATTTTTATGCCATTACATAAGATTTAAGTCTTGTGTTCAGATGGTGAAAATATTTAAGAAAGATAAAAGTCTTTATTCTCTGTCTATATTTCAAATAACTACAGCACTTTAGAAATCCCATCTTCTCTGTTTCCTAAGGGTGTTGCTCACATGATAGATCAATAGAGCTATCTTTGGAAATTCTTATCAATGTATGAAGTGATTGTGATGAAAATTCCCTCTTGCTGATGATGTGCCAACAAAACTGTAAATGAGCTAAAGATACAAAGAGATCATAGTGATGGCAAATAAAAGTACAAAAAACCTGTTATAAGAATAAAATCTGTAACTTATAGTCAGCCTCAGAATATATGGATTAGTGATGAACACTGCTGATCATACCAAAATGAATACGGTTTTCCTGAAGAGCATAGTTCATATCTGCAAATGAGAAAAATCCTCTGTCTGAAACAGTGAAGACCTTACAACATAGGCTGAACTGCATGATATGCGGGACTGGGCAGCATTCATGTCTCCTTCCCTGGCATCTTCCTACTTGCCTCCTAGCATGGCTCTCATACATTGAAAGAGAGTGTTGGTTCTACCAATGCTGCCATTTCATTTAAAAAGAGGATTACGTTCTTGATTCACGGGGTGATTAACAAAGCTGTATGTAAATATAAATTGAATATGTAGGAGGCTGTTCTCTGGGAATTAAAATGAGATGAATCAAAAGTGTGACCATTTAAATTTACTTGAACTGCAGACTCTAATACTGCTTTACCTTAGACTATAGTTAGACAATAGGGAAAAAAAGCATTTTTTGATCTTGGAAACAAGTGTGTGTGTGTGTGTGTGTGTGTGTACCTGTAATGATAGCATGGACAAAAAGACCAAACACATCTTCATATCTGTATGACATGAGGCAAGAGTCAAGGCTTCATTTTTCAGTGATACATATCCCATTGACCTGTTTTGTTGTCATCTTCCTTTCTTATTGAGTCCATCTGCCACCTCTACAGTTCTTTCCTGTCCTCCTTTCCTTCCTTCCTTCCTCCCTTCTATCTTTCCTTCCTCCTTTCCTTCCTTCCTTCTTTCCTTCCTTCCTTCCTTCTTTCCTTCCTTCCTTCCTTCTTCTCTCTCTTTCTTGATGAGTAGGTAGGTAGCTTGATAGATAGATAGATAGACAGAAAGACAGACAAATAGAGGATATCCATGAAAATGGGGATAGAGCAGGGGGTAGATTTCTCCTTTTTGCTTTAAACATGGACACATAAAAAGCAATCAATTTCACTGAAGCTCTTTTAAAAGCAGAGACTCTCTTAGGCTGATATCAAATAAGAAGCTCCTACAATTTCAGCTTAAATATTTTCTCCACTGAGTGACTTTTCCTGATCCCGAGACTGTATTATTTCTCTCACTTTTATGTCCTACAATGTTATATATTTTTTATATTAGAATATTTCATATTAGAATATTCATCACAATATTTGTGCAGACATTTATTTAATGTATGTCTTTACTGATAAAATCTAAAATCTCTTAGGACAAAGACATTTAGTTTTTACTTTACTGCTGTATTCTAGCACATAGTGAAGATTCTGGTACATATGAGATGTTCAACTAATAATTGATGATACAACCCAATACTACAACTCAATTCATCTTTAATCAAAAGTAAATGTCACATATCACTTGAAAACACAAAGCCTAGCTACGGATGTTTTCTTTCTCTTCAATAGCTATTACAAAGCCCTTGATTCAGCTTTTTCCTCATAAAAATAAATGATGTCTCTGTTGTCTCAATTCTCTTTATAATTCCTCTACTGTTTCTAGGAAGATTTATCATTTTAAGGTTGCTTCTCATTCTCAACTACAGACACATTTCTTTATATTTAATTAATTTTTGGACTTGCAAAATCTCTTGGGAGTTAAGATTGTATACACCTATTTTTACAGACCATTTTTATTTATCAACATATAATATTAGTGGAGAATATCAAACTTTAGAATCATTTTGTAGAAAAATTAATAAGCCTTGAAATCAATCATAACTTGCAAACTTTTCATCTGTGTGACTTGATGTAAGTTCCTGATCTCTCTAGACCAATTCTCTCATATGTAGAGTGAGGTTCAATAAACTTGTACATAAAGCACTAAGCCCAAAGTCTGGCACATTATAAGAATTCAGACTGTGTGGGCATGTGAACATATACACATATATTAATGCATGTTTGTACTTTTGAAAGAAAACCAAAAGCCCAAAATGGCATTACTCAGGTTAAGGCCCCAAATCAGTAAACCAAGACTTAATACCTATCCTGACTACAGTTACAATTCCCCAGAAATGTATCTGTTAGCCAGTCAACATGGGAATTTCCAGGTCAGAACTAGGAAATTACTGAGGACTCCTTTCATTCTTGTTAGGAGGGCAATCTTGCCTAAAACAATGGATTCTTTGCTAATATTTTTTCCCATTCCAGCTCTACCTTTAAAAACCTTTCCTCCTTTGTAACTCTTTGAAGCTCCCCTTTACATGCTAGATGGGATGCTGCCTGATTCATGAGTCAATTAATACAGCCAATTAGATCTTTAAAATTTATTTGGTTGAATTTTTGTTATTTAATAGTATATATACATGTAAGGCAGTGTAGAGCTTGAAATCCTTTTCAAAGAATTGAGTACCTAAAATCAATTTACTTGCTCAAGTCTAGTCTATTCATTCATTGATTCATTTATACATTTATTGTACAAACATACGTTGATTGCCCTTATTTTCCTTAGTTACTATACATACAATAAATAGGTCACCTTTTGCATCGAGAAGCTCACAGTTTTAAATGTAGTCAGACATGTAAGCAAATAATTACATCATGATATTGTGTTAGAATAGAAATACAACTGAGGAGTGTGAGAGTGTGCATCTGAAAGAATTAGGATTATACCAGTTCAAATTATGAATGTTAGCATCTGCATTTGAGGATAAGTCATGGAGAGCTCATCAAAGCAGCAGCACCAAGCCAATATTTATTGAAAAAAAAATGATTGTATAATCACACATTTTCTTAGTCCATAAGCTGCTCCCTAGTTGTAGGCAAACAGTTAATTTAAATTAATGTTGGTCTTTATTTAAGGATAAATGATTTCTTGAGAGTGTACATGTGTACATATCGGAGTATATGATGCTATGTAACGCTGGCAACTCTATCAGGAAAAATATCAATGGTGTTAGTTACATGAACGTATTTTCAAAACATACCTATTTAAATTTACAATGTCTTTATGAAATGGATGTTCCTTCACCTGTGTGTCTATCAGTAATACGAAAAACTTGGGCTGCCTTAAGACACCTTCAAACATGTGGTTATTGTCTTAACCTGGAGATATGCCCTCTATTTTTCACAGATTCTTCAGGAGTTGCAGTGTGGAATGAGCCCTTCTGTCCCTACCTACTTGAATTTAAATCTATCTATCTGGGGGATGCTGGGGAGGTCATAGATCCTTTCCAGAATCCAGATCTTCAGCCTGAAGCAAGACCTCAACAAATCGTTCTATTCAGTAATTGTGCTAAGAAGCATGATGCTTCGTTAGAGGGCTAAGCAGCCAGTATGAAACAAAAAAATGTCTAAAAATGCTTTTAGGCATATAACATAAACTCTTATCTTTTAGCCTCTGTGTAATAAGACAGTGAACATGACTAACACTCTAGAAACACAAACATAGGAGAAGCTATTTTCCTATGATTATTTTTCACATTTTCCAGAACTACCTTTTCCAATATTATACATCCTTCCAGGGAGAGCATACCTAGGTTACGCTATAGCATATATTCATAGAAAGAAAATCTTCAAGATTCAGATTTTTTAAATCATCTATTTATTATCGTACCAAGCATGTAATTAGGTCTCGCTGTTATGCTAAGTGTTGGATAGAAAGAGACTGAGGAAGCTCTCCGTGCATTCCGGGGGTGCTGGCAATTAGACACACAATGGAAATACGGGATGCTGGAAAATTT
Organism: Halichoerus grypus; assembly: GCF_964656455.1. Classification (NCBI taxonomy): domain Eukaryota; kingdom Metazoa; phylum Chordata; class Mammalia; order Carnivora; family Phocidae; genus Halichoerus; species Halichoerus grypus. The sequence goes on along the minus strand of NC_135712.1, from coordinate 33,050,876 downwards.
TTGAAAGTTTTCTAGCAATAAATATGTTCAGAGTGGAGTACTAGAAAGAACTCTGGCATGCAGATAAGTGGGTGAAATAATATTAAAATAAGATGGAAAGTAAAAACTAAAGCGTAGGAAAATAACATAACCCATAAAAGGAAAACACAGAGAAGCTGGAGACGGCTTACCAGGTGAACAGCTCAGTTAGGGTTCCCTGGCCTGAGGCAGCAGCAGCGACCCGGCGGCTCTCAAGGCCTGAAATCCCCTCAGGAGTCCCTGGTGCCTCGGAACTGGGGCAGAGTGTAAGGGAGAGTAAATGCAGCAGCTTGGGTCTCCTTTCTGTATACTCAGTATGAGGAGGAGGAGAAGAGAATGCGAGACAGGGAGACCAGCGAAGGACCCCAGAGAATATCAGTTATTAATCAGAGTCCTGAATCTACCAGATACGCAACACTGCTCCTCGCGCCTCGGTATGCACACCCCCACCACATCCTTCTTCAAGCCACGGCTAGCTTTACTATTTGTCAGGACAGCTAAACTCACGAAGATAAAAACTGTAATTATCAACTCTCAAAGAATGAAGAAACACCTAGGCTAAAATCGAGTGTTGTTTTGTGAACACAAAGAAAAGTAAAGAAGGCAGGAAAAAGACTCAGTAGCTGTAACACCAGATCTTCCAGAGAATCAGAAATCTGTTCTTTGCCTTCAAGAATAGAAAAATATAAATGTATCTAGGGGCGCCTGGGTGGCTCAGTCGGTTAAGCGTCTGGGCTCAGGTCTTGATCTCAGGGTCCTGGGATCGAGCCCCATATTGGGCTTCCTGCTCAGCGGGGAGCCTGCTTCTCCCTCTCCCACTCCCCCTGTTTGTGTTCCCTCTCTTGCTGTGTCTCTCTCTCTCAAATAAATAAATAAAAATCTTTAATAAAAAAAAAGAAAAAAGAAATGTATCTATTGCTATGCATCCCTACCACAGGGTCATTTGGGGCTGCTGTTGAACCTCCATCAGAAGACCCATGCACACTTGTCCATTTTGGGTCTCAATGGCTACTTCCTCCTTGACAACATCTGGCCCAGGGTGGGAACAGCCCCAGGAAATGGATTTTTTTGTTTGTTTGTTTCCCCTTACCCTATTCTTCTCATCCTTTTGAAAAATTCTCATCCTTTTATTAAATGCTCCTCAAATGATTCAAAAGCTTGTGCCAGATATCCAATGGAAATATGGGAGCTTATGATTCCAGGACCCTGCTTTAGTAAACAAAATTCTCTTCTCCTCTGTTTTACATATCAGGTTTCTGAGGAGTTTCAAAACTAATTTCAGTAAGTGAGTAGTATGTAGTATGTTATAGAGCAAACATCAGTTGGCAGTCACATGTAACTCTTTAATTTATTACATTTAAGTAAACTACACTGTAATCTGCTTGAGGCCAGGTACTGAATCTTGCCCATACTTAGTACGATGGAACTCAAATATTTGTGCTGTGAATGAATAAAAGAATGGGTGAAACAACCGATAGATTTCCTAAAAGTTACTCTTTCCAAAATAAAAGATTTTCTAAAAGGCAAAGATCTGTTTTTTTAAGGATAACAGAATGTAAAAAAGAATTTACTGATTATCCATTTCCACTAAAATTTTATGTTTGCATCCCATGGGTTTTGTTTTGTTTAAACAAAATTTCTGTATTTCAACATCTAGGGGAAACCATTAATTGCTTTTTCTTATTTTCCTTTTCCTCTGCCCTAGCTTGCTTATTAAAGCAGACCACACCTCTGTGAGAGAAGAACAATCAGCCTATTTTGGAATCAGAATTTGCATTGACTGTAATGAATATTCTGGTCAAGCCCCAAATTGAGGTCTGAGCAAGGGCACCATATTGAGACTTCTCTATTTCATTGCTCAATTGCATTGTTATTGATGCCCTTTATATAACATGAAACATCAACTCTGATTAAGGAACACTTTAATCAGAACAACATTTCATTAAAAAGGAAAAAAAAAAAAAGGATACTTACCTGGGAGAGAGAGACCACGATCATGAGGGTATTTTTCCCAGGGCGAGGCTTATCCGTTGCACTCTGGATATGCTGCCCCCTGTAATTTCCCCAAATATGGAAAACTCAGAGTCATACACGTGGTAGTGGGACACTGCGTTTGCATTTTCCCCTGATATTTTTGGTTTACAAATGTGACACTCTGTAATTTGCTGCCAGGTATTTGCAAGTTAGGTTTGGTCCTGTTTTTGCATGTAGACATTTTGCATGTAGACATACAATGCAGTAATTTTGCAGTATTACTATGCTGCACTAATTATGACAACGTTTTGTATTCCTTCTAAGATTCTGGTAGTTCTGTGTGACTTATACTTATGTTAATGTCTACCTCTTGTGTTTTATTTTGTCTTGGCAAGATTTATTCTTTACTCCAGTGTTGTTGGTATCTTTTAAAAGGCTTCCTTCCTGCTTTGTGAGGCGGCAAAATCGTCTCCAAAAATCTGGTCCTCTGTTTTAAACCGCACCCAAAGACTCCTTTCTTTCTCTCTCTCTCTTTTTTTTTTAAGATTTTATTTATTTATTTCACAGAGAGAGATAGGGAGAGCAGGAACACAAGCAGGAGGAGTGGGAGAGGGAGAAGCAGGCTTCCACTGAGCAGGGAGCCTGATGCAGGGCTCGATCCCAGGACCCTGGGATCATGACCTGAGCCGAAGGCAGACGCTTAATGACTGAGCCACCCAGGTGCCCCCAAAGACTCCTTTCTTAATACAATTCCTACCTATGCCTCTTTACTGCTCGATTTTTTTCAAGGATTTATCATCTTGCTTAGTGTGGTCCTTGACCAGCAACTTCAGCATCACCCAGCACCATGGGAGCCTGTTAAGAATACAGCATCTCAGATCTCACCTTTGCAAAATCTACCAAATCAGAATCAGCAGTTTAACAAGATTCCCAGGTGATTCTAAACGCTTTAAAGTTTGAGGAAAAAAAAATAAACAAACACTAATACAAAAGTATCTTACCAGTGTTATGATTGAAGTAAATTCTTGTGTGTCTGTGGACAAAATCTCCTTAATTTTTTTTAAAAAATAATTGTCCTTAATTTCTTTTTACTTTTCTATCCTTATTAAATCATGTTTAAATGGCTTTTACTAAAATTCATTTTCTACTTTTCCTAGACCCTTGAGGGGGTTGACAAAGGACTATATAACTCACAAAGCACTATTCACAAAGTTAACTTAAAAAAAAATCTTGAGCTGAGAGAAATTGTGTTTTGCCCTTAGGAGTCTGAAGAAATTGCAGAAAACCTTTTGCATTTAAATAACTGTCTGACTGTAATCCACCTCCGTTGTGGAATGGAGATTCTCAGGGAGAGGTACCGGGAAAAGGAGCCTGTTTTTGATAAGAGGAAATGAATCTCATAGGGTGGAAATCTATCTTGAGCTCTTTTCTGCTCTCCGCTTTGGTTTCTGCTAAAGGAGAGTGGTAGCAGGGAACTCAGACACAGAAAATTGAAGAAGCAATGCTATAATAGTCGCTTTGATTGGGGATGACAGAGGCAGAAAAAGAGCGAGATTGTGAGCTGTGAATGAAGCTAGGGAGACTTGAATAGATGCCACAGCTCCAGAGCAAAGCACACGGATCCCAGGATGGCTTATTAAAGAACATTTTTATCAAAGCTCATGTGGAACAAGTCGGTTATAATGTTAGAATGGTAAGGGTACTAAGTAATAATATTTTGATGGTTATTTTAAAAATCATTTTATGATCAGTTAACCAATATTTATTGTTAGAGGTACCAGGTATACATCTTTTTTAATTAACGAAAAAGTTTCCTGCGTTCTTTTAGTCTAACACCTAATTAAGAAAAGCAGTTTGTTTAAGCTTGTGAGTTTAGTTTGTATATTTTAAACACTATCTTTTTTAGAATGCTTTAAAAATCTTATGATATATTAAGGGGCAATAGTTTTCCTCAAAGTTTTCCCTCCTCAACTTACACCACTAAAGTGATAACAGTAATTTCATACTTATAAAGGTATCTGTTAAGGCAATTGAAATAATTCATTATATACAACAACTAAAAATGCTATACAAAAATATAACTATTTTTATAATATTTGAAGAATACAATTATTTTGCATTTGTAATATACTCAGTAATTTTATTTGAAAAGAAAACAAGTCACAAGATGTACAATGATCAAAAATAAATACGTGAATTTTCAGATACAGTAGGTGAGGCTCACTCAAAAATATCTTACAATTTCCTCTCAAACTATCTTAGTCAACATATTGCTCTTTTGTACCATGAAATATAAGGATTCCTTGTTCTAAATTATGATTAAAGAGACCTTGGGTTAGAAAGGATAAACAATTTTAGTTGCAAAAAGTTAATGATGCAAAACATGGCTGTTAGTGGGATAGGGCTTGAATTTGCTAACAAATATCTCAAAGGGATTTTACGTTCTTTTGCCATTGTGATCTATGGAGTACTTTTCCTTTCCCTTACATGATTTCATTATTCTTCCAACATATAATTAGTGTCTTTTCTTTCACTGAGCTCCTGAGTAGCTGCAAAGCATAAGGGGTCTAATGCAAATGCCAGGAAGGTTCCTCGTAGTTGGATGAGGCCTCAGTCAAGGAACAGCGCTGGATTGCAAGCTTGTCTCACATGAGCCCTAAGGCCACAAATTACTCATTTTGAACTAAAAAGATAATGCTATTTTCTTTGGAAAACAAGACCCATATTATAATTCTAAGCAGCACAATACTACTTGAAAAGCATTATTTCCTCGTCAATTCCATGCATTTATCGCTCTGAGATTTACTTCTGAGCAAACAGTTTAGATGTATTTTCTGTGATTAGATCCACAAAGATTCATTTCCAGGAACAACAGCCAGCATCTGTTCTAGAAAAGCCCTTATCAGAGTCTGGTCTGGAGGCCGGTAATATCTTAACAGCAACAACAGTAAAAATGGGATAGACCCAAAGATGGTGGCTATTTTTTTTATCAATATTAATTCATTTTATTTTTCCAGATAAAAACCATTGGAAAACTGCCATTGTTTTCCTCCATAATTATTTTTTTAAATGAAAGGACAATATTAACTTACAAATTTAGTGATAAAATAATCTTAATTATTCTTTATTAACATGGATTTAGCTTATGAAAACTTACTTCGTTGATTTTATGTTTATGGTGACAATCTTATCTCTGTCAGGTAATACTGTTATCTTAAGTCTAGCTGGTGTCAGGAAGTGAAGGCTAGGAAAAACACTAGGGGTTTTCTGAGATTGCAGAGAGCTTCATGTTTCTGTTGCAAGATCCTGAAATCATCAATACAACTAAAAAATCAAGTGATAGAAAGAACTTCAGTAACAGTACCTCTATATTAAGTATAGATTTAGCTATTTTTGTAATATTTGAGGAATATGGTCAAAATGCACTTGTTACACATTTAGTATATTATATTTGAGAAGAAAAGCTAAAACCATAGAAGATACATAATAATTAAAGAATGAATAGATAAACAAATACTAGAAACAACAGGTGTTGGGGAGAATGTGGAGAAAAAGGAAGCCTCATGCACTGTTGGTGGGAGTGCAAACTGGTGCAGCCACTGTGGAAAACAGTATGGAGATTCCTCAAAAAATGAAAAATAGAACCACCCTATAATCCAGGAATCACACTACTGGGTATTTAACCAAAAAAATACAAAAACACTAATTGAAAGGGATACATGTGTCTTTATGTTTATTGCAGCATTATCTACGATAGCCAAACTATGGAAGCAGCCCAAGTGTCCATGGATAGATGAATGGGTAAAGAAGATGTGGTGTACATATACAATGAAATATTATTTAGCTATAAAAAATAATTGAAATCTTGCCATTTGCAACAACATGAATGGAGCTAAAAAGTATAATGATAAGCGAAATAAGTCAGTCAGAGGAAGATACATACCATATGATCTCACTTATATGTGGAATTTAAGAAACAAAACAAATGAGCAAAGGAAAAAAGAGAGAGATAAGCCAAGAAACAGACCCTTAAATATAAAGAACAAAGTGCTTGGTTAACAGAGGAGAGAAGGGTGGGAGGTTGGGAGAAATAGGGGATGGGGATTAAAGAGTACACTGATCATGATGAAATAAAAGAAAATGATCTTAAAGAAAAAAATTAAAAATTAAAATAATAACAATAAAATATTATTAACTGTTAAAAAAAAAGAACAAAAAACGCTATTACTGAGGAAATTCCAAGGAATTTAGGAACTCTGTGTCAGGAAATGGGGTCAAAGACCAAATATTAAAACAAAAGTGTTTTCGGGGCGCCTGGGTGGCTCAGTCGTTAAGCGTCTGCCTTCGGCTCAGGTCATGATCCCAGGGTCCTGGGATCGAGCCCCGCATCGGGCTCCCTGCTCAGCGGGAAGCCTGCTTCTCCCTCTCCCACTCCCCCTGCTTGTGTTCCCTCTCTCACTGTGTCTCTCTCTGTCAAATAAATAAATAAAATCTTTAAAAAAAAAAAGTGTTTTCATCACTTAGATATCACAAGGGTTTTAGGAGTTCTGTGCCAAGAACAGGGGCAAAGACAATATTTATATTTTTTATTATCTCACAATGGCACATCCCAGGGAAAGGGTCAGGAAGTAGTGTTTCCACAAAAAAAAAAAAAAAAAAAAAAAAAGAACGACTATATGAACAATGTTGGACAGATCTAGGCAGTAGGTGGGGGAAGTCCTGCCATCATTACTGACCACAACAGATTTTTTACAGAATCCTGAAATCTAGGGAGGTACTAGATTTTAAATTCAGGATTCTAGAAGTGCTTCCTTGTTAGTCCTGAAGGGAGAAACAGTTTAGGCTCTCCCCAAAATGTGAAGTAAAATGAATTCCAGAAGGAAGAGACATTAGTAAATGCCTGAAGTTATGGAAGAACAATGTATATTTGAGGGAAGTAGATGCAGTGTTTCAGGATCTCTCCTAGGAGTTAGAATTTTTATAACTAGAAGGCCTTTAAGAGAATTTGGCAGATTAACATGAAAGCCGGACACTTTTAGGTGGTTCACTCAAGTCACTGCCAGGTCAGGCCAGCACCTATGTACTTGATAACCTGTCAGGTTTTCCATTCTTGATGTGTGTGGTGGTGGTGGTGGTGTATGGTTTAGCCTCATCACAACTAACTGTGAGAACTATAATTAAAATTAATTGATTATTTAACCATGATATTAAGAAAAAAAAAAAACTAGTGAGCCCTAATAGATTATAGAAACAATTTTCAGGAACCTACAACTTTCCTTCCTTTATAAACACCCTCATAAACCACACCTTTATCAGTAAACTGTGCTCAATTCTGGATTCCAGCATGAAAAAAAATTACAGAAAACATAGATGAACACATAATAAGTATTTAAGAACTAGAGGCATATGCTTTTGAGGAAAGACCTTAGGAAAAAAAAGTTTACAAATATCTCTTCCTCTCTCGTGTCTCAATCTTGTATGTCTTCTCAGTTGACAACACTTAGGAGCAGAGTATCACTGAGATGCTTGGCCACAGCAAGAGGGAGGACCAGCCTTCTCCTTGGGGCACCTTCTACCTGATGACATTCTTAACTTCCCTGGTCCCTTCCCTGTGTCTATAGATTGCGAGATGCCCTTTCATGGGGAGGCGGCACATGAGTAAAGGTCAACATGGAGTTATTTACTACATGGGAATGATATAGAAGGAATAAAAATGACATTGACATAAATACCACAAGGGGTAATTCTATAAAAGGATTAGATTACCTAACTCCATTAGTAACAGGAAAAATAACAGGCAAACTACAAAGTTAGGTACTCTGCTCACCTTAAATAATATTTGCTCGGCTATGAGTATTATAAAAAAAAATGTTGCTCTAGAAATAATGAGACAGTCTCTCCAATTGTAAATGTTTGGTCAGCTTGAAAATTTAAAGGTAAAAGAAAAAAGCTAAATGATTTCAAAGGCTCACATTAAAATGTTTGGTAGCCCTTTTAAAAAACGTATGAATATATCATTCCTATTAAATAGTTGTTTTTTTTTTTTTCATGCCAAGTATCTCTGTGAGTAAGTAGATTTGTTATGAGTTTGGAATATGTATGCCTATCTATAGACAATCTATCTATGTAGAAGATTCTATTACAATTATAGATTGATGTTATAAAAAAAATTCCCTTTTACATTTAATGTAAAATAGATTCTTGTTTGTCTCCCTCTTCTCCTTTTTATTGATTCATTTTATGGTTAAATCCTCAAAAGGACAATAAATGACAACCAAATTGATTTTTAGTTTCAAATCTTTTAAATAAAACATCTGGCACCATGTGCAGCTGCCAGTGTTTGGGGAAATTTCTACTGTTTTAGAGGTCATTGTAGGTACCGCGTAACATATTAAACCAAGCTCATGGAAAATTTTAAGTACGTTGTATACTTTCCTCAGGATTTCGTTTTTGAATACAGCTTGCCTCATGGCTTGTTTTGTCTTCCCTTTTCTTCCACAGCCCCAAATAGCTTGTGCTTCAATCAAAACACTCAAGCTCTGGCCCCGAGCTTTTTCCTTAGCTAATTATGGGGACTTAGCAAATAATGACAACAAAAGAAAGTGACTAAAATATGGAAGAAGACAAAATAATTGCTGCTTTGTGATGTATCTTACACCTAATTACATGAGACTATTAAAACTTGATAACAGGATTCATGCCATCAACATCTGTAGTTACATTGTCTTTGTAACAGAATAGAACGTCACATAACTGAGGTTCATGATAATGACCCCAAGTCATCAAGAAAGCATTAAATTATATTCTGTTTTCTTTGTTGAAGATGCAGGGAATCGTAGAGTGCAAGTGATACTTTGATTTTGTTCCTTTAGGCTAATATTTTAGTACTTAACTCTGTGCCATGAGATGTAAATATTTTCTAATATTATGTATTGTTAAGATCTCATTATGTTATTAAATCACTGTATGTGTAAGTTCTTGGAAGGATATTTGGTAAAACTTTGTGGTTAATAGTATTTTGAAAGATATTTGCAAATTCTATGTAATTTGTATAATTACCAGTGGAATTTCTAACATGTCAGAGTTTTTAAAAATATGAATACCCCTAGTTATTATCTTTTTTTTTTTTTAATTTTATTTTTATTTGAGAGAGAGAGAGTGAAAGAGAGAGCACAAGAAGGGGTAGAGTCAGAGGGAGAAGCAGACTCCCCACCGAGCAGGGAGCCTGATGCGGGACTCGATCCCGGGAGTCCAGGATCATGACCCGAGCCGAAGGCAGCCGCCCAACAAACTGAGCCACCCAGGCGCCCCCTATCCCTAGTTATTATCTTGAAAAGTTTCCCCTTGTAGATAATAGTAGATAAGCTGCATTTGTTCCTGCATTCAGCAAATATTTATTGACCACCTTTTATGTACTAGGAACTAAAAGTAATAGGTTTTAAAGACAAATAAGTCAGACTTTGTCCCACATGAACAATGCTCCAATCCCTGGATTGGTGGTAGGGGAAGGTGCTAGCAAGGAGACACACATTTAAAATAAAACATGAAAAGAGCTCAGGAACATCCATAAGGCATACATGCAAATCGTAAACTATTAAGTTGCAATGCTACTTTAAAAATTTTTGCTGATGAATTAAACCTGATTGAAAAGAATTGATCTTAAATAACCTTCAGAAGAGTAAACACTTCTACAGTTCTCAATTAAAATATCCTTTTCCTCTATTTGTTCTACTCACCTATTCAGAGTTACTAAGAATATTGAAATCTATGATATAACTCTAAAGTTAAGATATTGTATGTCGTTTTCTAATATTTCATATGTGATTTCAAAATACTATTAACCACAACATTATACATTGTATTGAAATATTTTGTTACAGGGGCGCCTGGGTGGCTCAGACGTTAAGCGTCTGCCTTCAGCTCAGGTCATGATCCCGGAGTCCTGGGATCGAGCCCCGCATTGGGCTCCCTGCTCGGCGGGGAGTCTGCTTCTCTCTCTCCCACTCCCCCTGCTTGTGTTCCCTGTCTCGCTGTGTCTCTCTCTGTCAAATAAATAAATAAAATCTTTAAAAATAAATAAATAAATAAATAAATATTTTGTTACAGGGGACACCTGGGTGGCTCAGTCGGTTAAGCAATTGCCTTTGGCTTGGGTCATGGTCCCAAGGTCCTGGAATTGAGTCCCACATCAGGCTCCTTGCTCAGCAGGAACCTGCTTCTCCCTCTGCCTTCAGCTCCCCACCCCGCTTGTGCTCTCAATCTCTCTTCCTGACAAATAAATAAATAAAATCTTAAAAATAAATAAATTTTAAAAAAATAAATATTTTGTTACATACATTTATGGCTGAAATCACAAATGGTAAGGGGTTCAAGAAAGTATTTTAATATTTTTTATTTGTTAATTTATTTGTCAATACTAAATATTTTCCATATTAACAAATGACAATCATTATAGCACACCACCCATCAGACAATTTCCCAGTTATGGAAAAGCAAATACGTTACTCAGAAATCATTTAATTCTTTAAGAACTAGCATTAATTTAGATGATGTTTTCATATGCAACTTTTTCTGGTTCCATTTGTTAAAGTTTAATTTATATATAAGAGTACTCATAACTGTGCCACATTTCTACTATTTAGTATATTTTTAGCATATCCATTACTAAAAGCATAGAGACATTGTCATGTAGAATAAAACTACTTTACATATATATAAACTTTAAAAACACACTGAAAGTTAATCATAGGTCAAATAACTTTTCGTTTAATTACTAATTAAAACTTGGAATGGAGCTTCATTTTGTGCTGCTTTCCAATAATTACCATTAATATGATTATATTCTTGTTTAAAGCTTATCTAAATTAGCTCATTAGCCAGCATGGTTACTTATAAACCTCAAAGAATGAAAAAAAAATCAATTTCATCACATTTTTATACTGATCTCCGGGACCATGGCTGGTATATTTGTTACCATCTGTGTCCATAGCCCTGTACAGTATATGGCAGATGCGTCAAACCAATTACTGTGCAAATCCCAAGATCATCCCAGCATTAATTCCCCAGTGACACTGAAATCTTGGCTAGTTCAAATAATCACAAAGAAAAATTTTATTCTCAAAATTAGTAATATGGATTTTGCTCAAGTTGGGATTCATAGGTACCTAATAGTCTCTTTCTTTAAAATAGACACATTTTAAATATGACAGTTCATTTTAACTTTCTCGAAATTAAGTAATATAAAAATATAGAAAATGTGCTAGGTGATCTACTATATTAAATGTGCAAAAAAGTTAAAAAACATTAATTGATAGAGGTAGGTACAATAGTAACTAAGGAAATGGTACTATAAAAATATTGTCAGTATTCTTTCAAAGTGGACTAGAACTTACTTAAGGGGATCATATGCAGTTTTATTTTATATTGATAAATGTGTTAGTAAAAATAACTTAAAGAAGACTTGATAATCACAAGTAAAAGTAGACTCTCCCATTTCCCCAATTTCATTTACTCTTTTTTTATTTAGGGTTTATTTATTTATTTGAGGGGGAGAGCAAGCAGGAGCGAGAAGGGCAGAAGGAGAGGGAGAGAGAATCTCAAGTAAACTCCGCACTGAGTGCACAGCCCTACATGGGGCTTGATCTCATGACCCTGACATCAGGACCTGAGCCAAAACCAGGAGTCCTTGCTCAACTGACTGTGCCACCCAGGCTCCCCTCATTTACTCTTTTTATCTTATGTTCTTGTTGATTTTTGACTCCTTCCATTCAATTTCCCAGGATCTATACCACAACATGTTTCTTCAGTCAGTTATTTTCTCAATTTCTATGGTCCTTAAAACAAAATTATTTTTCCTTTGAGTTCAAAAAATATTTTGAGTTGGAGCACCTGGGTGGCTCAATCGGTTGGGTCTGACTCCTGATTTGGACTCATGATCAGGGTTGTGAGATGGAGTCCCACATCTCCCCCTCTCCCTCTGTCCCTCCCTCCCTAAAAAAATTAAGTTGATTTGTAGCATGTTTCTGCTAACTCATAGCAGATGTCTTTCTTTATTTTAAAGTGCTGTACTAACTAGGTGCTTTGTACATAAGTAAGACCCAATCAGTCCTTTAGGAATTGAAATCTTACAGTGCAAAAAGACAAATATTCCATTAGATTAGAGCTTCCATTTTATCTATGAAATTTCTGTCATCAACATATCAAAATTGCATTTCAACTGCTGAGATTCATTAGTTTAGCCACTCAACATTTAATAAGCACCAGCCTAACCATTTAGAATATAATGTTGAAAAAGAGACACAAAATCCCCTCCCTCACAAAGCTTACATTTTAATGGTAAAACAGGTAAAACTACACTATAAAGAAATAAATACAGAGATTCCAAGGTGGCTTTTTGTGGGGAGACGGTAAGTCCCTGAAGAAAAGTTAAGCAGAAAAAGATTTTTATAGGTGAGGGTCTTTTAGATCAGATAATTGGAAAAGGCCTCATTCACTACACACAAATGTCTGATCACATAAAAGGTGAAAAAAATTATGGGTCGTTATTTTTTCTTTGCCTCTGTGCATTTATTATTAATAAAATCAGATTTTTAAAATCAATTGCATGTTCTTCAGTTTTCTTTGTAAATTCTATGATGTTTCAAATTAAAATACATGTCCAATTTAAATTATTATACCACAAGTTTTGGAATAAATTCCAAAGTCTTTACCATGGCCTAGAGAGGCCAACATGATGTCCATCCTCCCCAATCTTTATTTCCTTCCACCACACACACACAAACCACATACACACTTGTTCATCCATAGCAGCTCCTTGATGTTCATACTGATACACCAGGTATCCTACCCCTGTGTCTCAAGATTTTTGCACTTGCTTTTTTGATTTACCCAGAATGCCTTTCTTCTGAGTATTTGAATGATTCTCCCCCAACATCTACCCCCACTTCTTTCAGGTCTGTGACCACTATGTCATTACATCTAAAATAGCTGTCTTGTGGATTGAGCCCCGGGTAGGGCTGTAAACTCAGTGGGGAGTCTGCTTGAGGATTCTCTCTCTCCTTCTCCCTCTGCCCCTCCCCACTCCACGCTAGCTCTTTCTCTAAAAATAAACAAATAAAACTTTTTTAAAAAAGCAGTCTTGTCATACTTTAAGCCAATACATTACTATGTGTACATACATACATATATATATATTTTTTTTCTTGTAGCACTTATAGCTACCTGATATGTATATATTGTTACCCCTCCTGTTAAAATACACACTCTGTTGAGCCAGGATCATAGCCTTATTTACTGCTATTTTCTCACTGTTTAGCACATACTGGTTATGCAATGAATATTTGCTGAAGAAAGGAATTAAGGAATAAAGAGGAAGGGCTCTGGCAACCACTCTCATTATTTCTTTTCTCTTCTGCTGTAGTCTTAGGTGCTCATTTTAAATCTCCCTTTCTGTCAGTCATCTCAGGCTTTCATAACAAATTACTGCAGACTGAGTGGCTTAAACAACAGAAATTTATTTTCTCATAGTTCTGGAGGTATGAGATCAGAGTTCCAGCATGGTTGTGTTCTGGCTCTGTCCTCCCATGGTGGAGAGAGGAACTCTCTAGCATCTCTTTAATTTTAAGGACACTAATCCTTTAAAGTCCCCAACCTTATGACTTCATTTAGCCTTAATTTTCTCCTTATAGGTTCTATTTCCAAATATAGTCACTGGATGTCAGGGCTTCAGCATACAAATCTGGAGGGGTGGGCACAGACAATTCAGTCTGCAGAACACTTTAATATATTATTTAGGCTGAAAATACACCATATTATCATCATTAGTAATTTAAAGAAGTTCCTCCAAATAGTAATTAGAAGATATTATACTTAAACAAATTTTTAAAAATCAAAAACCCATTTCTATATTATTTTTAAAGCAGTTGTTGACAAATTTAACTGATTCTTGCCTAAATAAATAACTTCACAATCTGTTATAAAAAAAAAAAAACAGTGTAAAATGATCTACTCTTTTTATAAACACAAGCTAAAAAATTCAGATAACTATTTGTTTGTAAATTATAGATTTTTTAGGTTTTCAAATCTACAATATAATTTTTAAAAATTATGAATAGATTGGGGGAGGTGCCTTGGTGACTCAGCCAGTTAAGCATCTGACTTCAGCTCAAGTCATGACCACAAGGTTCTGGGATGGATACCCATGTCAGGCTCCCCACTCAGCAGGGAGCCTGCTTGTCCCTCTTCTCCTTCCGCCCCTCCACCCCTGCTCGTGCTCTCTCTCTTTCTCAAATAAATAAATATTGAGTAGATACTAATAATGCATTCTTTATAAATCAAGTTTTCTATTGAATAAAGTATAAGAAAATATTTTTTCTCTTAAAATACAGTAGAAGGAAATATTTTGCATGTTTTATTTTGAAATATATCTAAAATTTAAAAAACAAAATAGACAGCTAATAATATTGAATGAATAATAGTCAGCCATGACTACTGAAATAAGGCCAGGCTAATTAGAAATATCTGACTCACAATGGTCTATGTAGCATTGATCCAGTATAAAAAAACAACATCTATTTTCAACAAGATTCATAAATAATAGTATTAAAATGGAAAAAAGAAAGATGCAATGGGTTCAATTTCCAACACAATATTACCTGGTCTTTGGGTTGGGGTTTTTCCCCCAATTTAGTAGTTTTTTCTCACACTATTCAAAAAGAATTAAATTCTGTTAAATTATTAATTGTTTACAGTCACAAATGTTATAAATATATTCCCTCAAGCTCAGGTAGTGGAAACCTGTATTTTTAGTCAGCATAATTCAACCTTGCATTACCTCAGAAATGTCACTCCCTTGACACTTCGTCATGTCAAAACAGTAGAATTTATGTCACGTCTTCCATGTAGCAAAGGTTCCTACAGGAAAAACATGGAACCCTTGTGACATTTTTCTAATTACCGATCATTTCATGTCTATGTAGTTGAAGGACATTTGTTAAACCTGAACATTCAGGTCACTTTTGGTATTCTAGGTTGACTGTGCTCCTAGAAAAATTTATATTGTATGTTTTTACACTTATTTCCCACTAACCTCTAAATTGTTTGATCCACTGAATCTGCATTTAGTGTCATTAAAGACTATGTGTGCATTGGAAGAGAACAAGACTGTACATTCTGTGAGCGCAGAGATTGTATCTTTATGTTCAAATTTCTATCCCCAGGGCAGATACACAGTAAATGCTTAGTGAATATAACTGAACAAATATATCAATGGATATAATCCATCCCATCCCAGTCTTTAAACTTACTGGCACAGTTCATTACATGAGTCTTTTAAAGACTATTCTTTTTCCTATTTTATTTGAATAACACTTAACACTATCAATATGAATTTTGGGAGAGAAATGGCAGAGTTTCACGTCAAGATCAACTAAGTCAATAAGACTATAGTTGGAGAAAATTTAGAGGGGACGATACAAAGCACAGTTTTATCTATACTGTGTATTTATCTATACTATGGGCTAATGGAGCATACCTTGTTTATTGACCTGTATCAGGTTAGAATATATGCTTTAAAATGACAGAAATCCAATCCAAACAGGCTGGAATAGTAAAAGGAAATTTTTGGCATGTGGATCTGAATAGTTTAAATAAAGAATGATCCTGTAGCACAGTTTGCCAATTTTGTTTTGCTTCTAAAATACGTAACCTAGATTTTCCCAACATCAACATGATTTGCACCAGCTTCAAAAGGCTTCCTTATTCCCCTAGGAGAACTTATGTTTCTTCAGGTGACTTCTGCAAAAGAAAGGAATTTTTCTTTCTCAGAAGTTTTCACCTAATATCACATTGGCTGGATTTGGGTGTCATGGTCATCCACAAACCATTCACATGTTCACGGGAAAAAGCCATCGCTGGTTTCTTTAAGGCCTACACCTAGAGTTGTAAGAAACAGAGCAATCTCCAAGCTTGGGGTGAACACCTGAATGAAAAATCAGGGTGCTGTGGCCAAAGAAAAGGGAAAATGAACGCCGGAAGGCCAAAACCAGAACATGTCCATTAATACTTCTGAATGACATTCATGTTTGAAATTCACTTTGTAAAAGTGCAGACTCCTAAATACAACAACCTTCACTCAAAGGAAGAATTACCAATTTCAAAGTGTGAAACCTCTTTTTACCTCACTTATTACACCTGAAAACGAGGATAATAACAGGACATACAGCAAAGTTTTATTGTGAATTTTAATTTAGATAACAAATGCAAACTGCTTAGTAAATTGCCTGACACAAAGCAAATGCATAATAGAAGTTCACTGTAATAATAACAATGATAATTGTTATTGTCATCACATGTATATAATTTTCTACAATAGGCATATATTACCTTTATAATTAGCAAAATAAACATCATAATACTCATCTCTAGAGTATTATTGTCAGGATTGAATGCAGTAGTAATCTACATGTTTATTTCTAGTATAAACCTTGTTTTAAAGAATTGTAATCATTTACTTAGCTGACACCAGATAGTTTACTACAGTTCTTTGAAGACAATGTCTCTATCGTATTTACCTGTATAACCCCAATGACAACTATGATGTTCGTTTTATAGAGTAGATCCTGGTTAAATTTTTATTGAAAAGAAGAAGAAAAAGAAAGAGAAATAAGAGAAAGGATGGAGGGAGGGAGGAAGGGTTCGGGAAGGGTGTTGAAAGAAAAAAAGGGTTAAAGGGCAAGAGGATGAAGATGATCAGCCTGAGGCCACAGACTCAGAAAGGTCAGGAGAGGGGTCTGCGTGCATTTTCTATGCTGCCACATGATTACGGATCTTGGTGCCCTAGGAAGGCAGCACTTGTAAGGGACAAACAGCAGAAATTGCAGGTAAGCAGTTATGTCTCAACATGAAAACAAACCAATGAAACAAAACACCCACCAAAAGCAAAGTGACCAAGTTAAGAGCTACTCAAGGGTAGAATGGGCAGCTAGTTACCACACACTTCAAGATCTGGGAACTGCTGGGAGAAACTTCTATAAAGGAGTTTGGTTCATTAGAAAATGCTTTATTTTGATGAGAATTAAGGTGCTTTTGAACTGTGAGATTATGTGAGACCTATCATTTGTTATATTTGGAAATTAAATATTAAACACTACTAATCTTTAAGTGCAATATCCTCTAACATAGGGCACCCTGCCTGTTTGTGGTGTTCACACTCTGCCTCTCCTGTCCTCATCCTGCCGTCACAGCTCAAGTGGAGAAAATTTCAAGCAGGTTTGTGGATGTCAGCTCTGCCTATTTGAATGGAATAAAATTGCACTTTTTAATTTTCATTTAATCAAAATCCTTTTTGAGTAAGAAAAATATTTAAATATAATACTTCAAAACCAAAACCAAATTTATTTTCTTCAGGATAAATCATTGCTTTTAGAGTTTTTTAAAATGCTGGAAATGACTTATCATAAAATAAAATGCAAAAATGTTGAATGCTTGCTTTCTCATTTTTTTTTTTTAAATGAAGGGTCACTAATCCAAGAATTCTGCACCCTCTCTCTGTATTTGAGGAACAAAGACTACGTTTCACATTTGCTCTACATGAGGCAATGAATAAAAGATCACAGATAAAAGAAGACCAGTAAATCATCATTTGCATTGTATTGATGTTTACTGAGGTATAAAATCCCCTAGAATTTAGATGTGCTATCACATTGTTATGGAGAAGGTGCTCTCTTCAAATAACATGGGATTCAAAACACACATTTGTGTGTGAGGATTGATCTGAGATGAGTGCTCTGACAAATTCCTGAAAAAAAAAAAAAACAACTCTGTGTTCTATTATATCAATGAGAGGCATCAAATTTCCTATTTTTTTTTGTAGTTTTTAATTTTATTATATTATGTTAGTCACCATACAATACATCATTAGTTTTTGATATAGTGATCCACGATCCATTGTTTTCGTATAACACCCAGTGCTCCAAGCAGTACGTGCCCTCCTTAATACCCATGACTGGGCTAACCAATCCCCCCTCCCCCCTCCCCTCTAGAACCCTGTTTGTTTCTCAGGTCCATAGTCTCTCATGGTTCATCTCTCCCTCCAATTCCCCCCCCCATTTTTCCCTTCCTTCTCCTAATGTCCTCCATGTTATTCCTTATGTTCCACAAATAAGTGAAACCATATGATAATTGACTTTCTCTGCTTGACTTATTTCACTTAGCATAATCTCCTCCAGTCCCATCCATGTTGATGTAAAAGTTGGGTATTCATCCTTTCTCATGGTTGAGTAATATTCCATTGTATATATGGACCACATCTTCTTTATCCATTCATCTGTTGAAGGGCATCTTGGCTCTTTCCACAGTTTGGCTATTGCGGACATTGCTGCTATGAACATTGGGGTGCATATGGCCCTTCTTTTCACTACATCTGTGTCTTTGGGGTAAATACCCAGTAGTGCAATTGCTGGGTCATAGGGTAGCTCTATTTTTAAATTTTTGAGGAACCTCCACACTGTTTTCCAAAGTGGCTGTACCAACTTGCATTCCCACCAACAGTGTAAGAGGGTTCCCCTTTCTCCACAACCTCTCCAACATTTGTTGTTTCTTTCCCTGTCCATTTTGGCCATTCTAACTGGTATAAGGTGGTATCTCAGTGTGGTTTTGATTTGGATTTCCCTGATGGCTAATGATGATGAACATTTTTTCATGTGTCTGTTAGCCATTTGTATGTCTTCTTTTGAAAAATGTCTGTTCATGTCTTCTGCCCATTTTTTGACTTGATTATTTGTTTTTTGGATGTTGAGTTTGAGAAGTTCTTTATAGATCTTGGAAATCGGCGCTTTGTCTGTAGTGTCATTTGCAAATATCTTCTCCTATTCTGTGGGTTGCCTCTTTGTTTTGTTGACTGTTTCCTTTGCTGTGCAGAAGCTTTTTATCTTGATGAAGTCCCAAAAGTTCATTTTTGCTTTTGTTTCACTAGCTTTTGGAGATGTATCTTGAAAGAAGTTGCTGTGGCCGATGTCAAAGAGGTTATTGCCTATGTTCTCCTCTAGGATTTTGATGGATTCCTGTCTCACATTGAGGTCTTTCATCCACTTTGAGTTTATCTTTGTGAGTGGTGTTAGAGAATGGTCGAGTTTCATTCTTCTGCATGTCACTGTCCAATTTTCCCAGCACCATTTATTGAAGAGACTGTCTTTTTTCCATTGCATGTTTTTTCCTGCTTTGTCAAAGATTATTTGACCATAGAGTTGAGGGTCCATATCTGGGTTCTCTATTCTGTTCCATTGGTCTGTATGTCTGTTTTTGTGCCAGTACCATGCTGTCTTGGTGATCACTGATTTGTAATATAGCTTGAAATCAGGCAACGAGATGCCCCCAGCTTTGTTTTTCTTTTTCAACATCTCCTTGGCGATTCGGGGTCTTTTCTGATTCCATACAAATTTTAGGATTGTTTGTTCCAGCACTTTGAAAAATGTCATTGGAATTTTGATCGGGATGGCATTGAAGGTATAGATTGCTCTGGGTAGCATAGACATTTTAACAATGTTTATTCTTCTGATCCATGAGCATGGAATATTTTTCCATCTTTTTGTGTCTTCTTCAATTTCTTTCATGAGTGTTTTGTAGTTCCTAGAGTATAGATCCTTTACCTCTTTGGTTAGATCTATTCCGAGGTATCTTATGGTTTTTGGTGCTATTGTAAATGGAATCGTTTCTTTAATTTCTCTTTCTACAGTTGCGTTGTTAGTGTATAAGAAAGCAACTGATTTCTGTGCATTGATTTTGTATCCTGCCACATTACTGAATTGCTGGATGAGTTCCAGTAATTTGGGGGTGGAGTCTTTTGGGTTTTCCACATAAAGTATCATGTTGTCTGCGAAAAGAGAGAGTTTGACTTCTTCTTTGCCAATTTGAATACCTTTTATTTCTTTTTGTTGTCTGATTGCTGTTGCTAGGACTTCTAGTACTATGTTGAACAACAGTGGTGAGAGTGGGCACCCTTGACGTGTTCCTGATCTTAAGGGAAAGGCTCTCAGCTTTTCCCCATTGAGGATGATATTTGCTGTGGGTTTTTTATAGATGGATTTTATGAGCTTGAGGAATGTTCCCTCTGTCCCTATACTCTGGAGAGTTTTAATCAGGAAAAGATGTTGTATTTTGTCAAATGCTTTTTCTGCATCAATTGAGAGGACCATATGGTTCTTCTTCCTCCTCTTATTAATGTGTTCTATCACATAGATTGATTTGCGAATGTTGAACCACCCTTGCATCCCGGGGATAAATCCCACTTGGTCGTGGTGGATGATCCTTTTAATATATTGTTGGATCCTATTAGCTAGGATTTTGTTGAGGATTTTGGAATCCATATTCATCAGGGATATCGGTCTGAAATTCTCCTTTTTGATGGGGTCTTTGCCTGGTTTGGGGATTAAGGTAATGCTGGCCTCATAGAATGAGTTTGGAAGTTTTCCTTCTGTTTCTATTTTTTGAAACAGCTTAGTAGAATAGGTATTATTTCTTCTTTGAATGTTTGGTAGAATTCCCCAGGGAATCCATCAGGCCCTGGACTCTTGTTTTTTGGGAGGTTTTTGATCACTGCTTCAATCTCGTTCCTGGTTATTGGCCTATTCAGGTTGTCAATTTCTTCCTGTTTCAGTCTTGGCAGCTTATAGGTTTCCAGGAAGGCCTCCATTTCATCCAGATTGCTCAGTTTATTGGCATAGAGTTGTTGATAATAATTTCTAATAATTGTTTCTATTTCCTTTTTGTTAGTCATGATCTCTCCCCTTTCATTCATAATTTTATTAATTTGGGTCCTTTCTCTCTTCTTTTGGATAAGGCTGGCCAGTGGTTTATCAATTTTATTAATTCTTTCAAAGAACCAACTTCTAGTTTCGTTGATCTGATCTACTGTGTTTCTGGTTTCTAGTTCATTGATTTCTGCTCTAATTTTAATTATTTCTCTTCTAATGCATGACTTAGGCATTGTTTGTTGCTTTTTCTCTAGTTCTTTAAGGTGTAGAGTTAGTTGGTGAATTCGGGATTTTTCTATTTTTTTGAGTGAGGCTTGGATGGCTATGTATTTCCCCCTTAGGACCGCCTTTGCAGTATCCCATAGGTTTTGGACTGGTGTGTTTTCATTCTCATTGATTTCC
This sequence comes from Halichoerus grypus, assembly GCF_964656455.1. NCBI lineage: Eukaryota > Metazoa > Chordata > Mammalia > Carnivora > Phocidae > Halichoerus > Halichoerus grypus. Next base: position 33,029,733 of record NC_135712.1, on the reverse strand, counting down.
ATGAATTGTTTAAGTTCTTCTTTGATTTCTTGGTTGACCCAAACATTCTTGAGCAGAGTGGTCTTTAGCTTCCAAGTGTTTGAATTTCTGCCAAATTTTTTCTTGTGATTGAGTTCCAGTTTTAGAGCATTGTGGTCTGAGAATATGCAGGAATAATCTCAATCTTTTGATATCAGTTGAGACCTGATTTGTGACCCAGTATATGGTCTATTCTGGAGAAAGTTCCATGTGTGCTTGAGAAGAATGAGTATTCTGTTGTTTTAGGGTGGAATGTTCTGTAAATACCTATGAGGTCCATCTGGTCCAACGTATCATTTAAAGCTCTTGTTTCCTTGTTGATTTTCTGCTTAGATGATCTGTCCATTGCTTAGAGTGGAGTACTGAGGTCTCCTACAATTAACGTATTGTTATCAATATGACTCTTTATTTTGGTTAACAGTTGGCTTATGTAGATGGCTGCTCCCATGTTGGGGGCATAGATATTTACAATTGTTAGATCTTCTTGTTGGATAGACCCTTTAAGAATGATATAGTGTCCTTTTGTGTCTCTTATTACAGACTTTAGTTTAAAATCTAATTTGTCTGATATAAGAATTGCTACCCCAGCTTTCTTTTGAGGTCCGCTGGCATGGAAGATGGATCTCCATCCCTTCACTTTCAGTCTGGATGTATCTTTAGGTTCAAAATGAGTCTCCTGTAGACAGCATATGGATGGGTCCTGTCTTTTTATCCAATCTGCAGCCCTGTGCCGTTTTATGGGAGCATTTAGGCCATTCACGTTGAGAGTGATTTTTGAAAGATATGAATTAATTGTCATCATGTTGCCTGTGAAGACGTTGTTTTTATAGATTGTCCCTGTAAATTTCTGTTGTAGATCACTCTTGGGGTCTTTCTCCTTTTATAGAACCCCCCTTAATATTTCTTGCAGGGCCGGCTTAGTGGTCACATATTCTTTCAACTTCTGCCGGTCGTGGAAGCTCTGCATCTCTCCATCCATTCTAAATGAAAGCCTTGCCGGATAAAGTATTCTTGGCTGCATGTTCTTCTCGTTCAGTACCCTGAATATGTCTTGCCAGGTCTTTCTGGCTTGCCAGGTCTCTGTGGATAGGTCTGATGTTATTCTGATGTTCCTCCCTCTGTATGTAAGGAATCTCTTCCCCCTAACTGCCCTTAAGATGGTTTCCTTGGTTCTAAGATTTGCAAGTTTTACTATTACATGCCGGGGTGTTGGCCTGTTTTCCTTGACCTTAGGAGGGGTCCTCTCTGCCTCTAGGACTTGAATGTTTGTTTCATTCCCCAGATTAGGGAAGTTCTCAGCTACGATTTGCTCAAATACATCTTCTAGCCCTCTCTCTCCACTCCCTGCGGGATTCCAATTATTCTGACATTGGAACGCCTCATGGTGTCACTTATTTCTCTGATTCTATTTTCATGGATTCTGAGTTGCTTTTCCCTGGCCTCCTCTTTTCCCATTTTATCTATTATACTGTCTTCCAGATCACTTATTCTCTCTTCTGTCTCAGTTACCCTAGCTGTTAGATTATTTAGATTGGATTGGATCTCATTAATAGCATTTTTAAATCCTGCCAATTCACCTTTTATTTCTGCCCTTAGAGACTCTATGTTGCCATTAATTGATTTCTCCATTCTAGCCATTGTCTTCACAATTGCTAGCCTGAATTCCATCTCCGACATCTTGGTTATGTCTGCATCCATTTGTAAATCTGCAGCATAAGTCATAATCTCTGAGTCTTTTCTGTTTTGGGGGCTCTTCCTCCTAGTCATTCTGTTGATGGGTGTTTGAGGGAATGTATAGAGTCCAAATTATTGACCAGAACCCAAGCAAGATGCACCTGTTTTCTTGGGACCTTAGGGTTGCTGGCCTCTTGTTTTCCCAGCCTGTCTTCTGCGGGAGGGGCCTGCCGCACTGTTACTCAGCAACCCTGTTTGGGCGGAGTTGCCCTGCGCCCCTGTGGCGGGGGATGGGCTCAGTGGGAATCAGTCTTTGGGGCTTTTGTTCTCTGGCGCCTTTCCCTGGCGGCTTTCCGCGTCTCTTCCACGAGTCAGAGCAGAAGAGACCGTTTCCAACCCTCTGCCTCAGAGCAGAGAGACCGCAGTCTGTTCTTCAGTGAGCTCTCCAGGCCACACCATCTCCGTTTCTGTCCGTGCTGCTATAAACTGCAGCGTCCTGGGTTGTGTGCCCCTCCACAGCGCTCCCAGTCCTGCCTCCAGGTCGGGGCACGTCTCTGCCCTTTGTGCTTCTAAAACCCCAGCCGCTCCCAATTCGCGCGCGCGTGACTCCGCCGCTTGGGGTTTCCACCCCCAGGGGTTGCAGTTCACTGGCAGGACCCCGGCGCACTGGGTTTCCGTCTTGGAGGCTGCACTTCATGTGTGCGCGACCGTTGCTCCGGTTTCTGTCAGGGGGGCTGCAGTTCGCGTGCGCGCGACCCCGCCGATCTGGTTTTCCACCCTGGGGGCTGCCCTAAAGTCCTTTCCCCGACGCTACCGGTCTGCGAGTCTGTGCCCCGTCCGCAGCGTGCGAGGCTGTCACTCACCGTCGGTGCAGGATCCCCATGGCCAGGCACCCTCCCGCCTCCATTTATCCTCCGATATCTGCCCGCAGAATCACGGCTCTCCATTTCGTACCTCAAAACCAACTGCCTGTGATATTCTGTTTGTAGAGATCCAGATCTTACATCTCAAGCTGGTTTCGTGGGTGCTCAGAGTGGTCTGGTAGATATCCAGCTCAATTCCGGGGACCAGTTGAAATAGGGTCCCCTACTCCTCCGCCATCTTTTCCTGTCAAATTTCCTATATTTTAAGGCTTTGTTTTTTATTCTCATTATTTTTAGAATTCACATATACCAATAAATAAGGACTGTTTGCTAAGAACATCATTTAAATAGTAAAATGTGAAAATACACAGATGACACCTCTTGATTTATTAAGAAATTAAATATATGGATTTAATTCTTTTTTCTTTAAATAAATTGCAATTTAAAGAAATAAACTATCCCCCAATAATATTTTTTCAGATAGTGATGTTAAAACCTCAATAGAACATGATCAAAAACTGAATCAAAAACTGAATAAATATGTCATTTAAAAGTGTACTACTAACATACCATCAATATAGGATTAGTATCTTCGAATGCTCTTCTCCCAAGCCAATGTAGAAAAGCAGTTTACAATTGATGCGTGATATTGCTACCTTGGTCTGTTTAACACTTAAATTATAAAGATTTATTGGGAGAAGAAAAAGAAAAAGTCAAGATAAAATTGAGAGTGGAGCAGTGGAAATATTGAGGGCATAAACTGTGAGTCGAATTCTTCATTTGAGTTTTAGAGAATTGCCAGGCATGAGAATTATTTATATTGAAAGGGAAGCAGGTGAAGTAAGGAATACTATGAAGACATAGACAAGGAAAATAGAATAGGAGAGTGATTAGGGGGTTCATACGATCATAGAGTTTTAGATCTGGGAGAGGTCACAGAGATACTTTTGCATCATTATTGTTATTACCCCATTTATTGAAGTATAATCCAATAAGAGTAATATAACTTAAAGGTGCAGATGTGATGAACATTTATACATATATACAACTGAGCAATTGTCATTAAGATTCAGATAGGAACATTTCAAACATCTCAGAATCCTTCCTGCTCCCCCATTAGTCACTAATTTTCCCTAGATATAACCCTTATTCTGAATTCTATCACCTTAGATTGTTTTACCCTATTTTTAAATTTCATAATTTTATTTTACTCAACAGTATCTTTGGTATTCATCCATGTTGTTTTATGCAGCATAATTCTTTCCTTCTTGTTGTTGTATAATAATCCATTTTAAGCCAATATACTATTTACACATTCTTCATTTTATGATCATTTCAGCTGTTTGAAGTTTTTCACTGTCACGTCAAGAGTTGATATAAACATTCTCATACACTGTTACTATTAGACGTAAACACTCACCTGTCTTTGGTATATACCTGGGAGTTGGAATTGTTGGATCATAGCGTAGATATATCTTTAGCCTTACTAAAACTGCTAACAGTTTTTTACTAGTGTTTGTGACAATTTTTACTCCCACCAACATTGTGGTTGCTTTAGTGGCTCTCATTTTTGCCAGTGTTTGTTATTGCTGTTCTTTTGGGGTTTTGTTTGTTTTTATAATATATCATGTGGTTTAAATTACCATTTTCTTGATGACTAATGAAGCTGAATACCTTTTCACATATTTATTGATTATTTCATTATACTTTTTTTTTTTAAGATTTTTATTTATTTATTTGAGAGAGAGATCACGAGCAGGGGGAGGAGTAGAAGGAGAAAGAGACTCCCCGCTGAGCAGGGAGCCTGATGCAGTACTCCATGCCAGGATCCTGGGATCATGACCTGAGCTGAAGGCAGAAGTTTAACTGACTGAGCCACCCAGGCACCCAATTATGTCATTATACTTATATTTCATTGAAGTGGCTGTTCAAGAATTTTCCCTATGTTTCAAAATTAATCTTCCTTTTTTGTTTTTTCTTTTTAATGTATGAAGTTCTTTACCCAACTTTTTTTTTAAATGGTGAATAGCTGAAGGTGACATAGGTTAGTTGCCTTGGAGAAATTACAGATGTGAAAATGGAAGAGCCAAAATTGTGACACAATTATTCTGCTTTGCAATACATTGCCTCTTCCAATAAACAACTTTGGAAAAAAATGAAAGTTTTATAGTACCAAACATATTTCCAGAGAACATCACTGCTATATTTCTAATATATCACAGACCTAAACACAATCTTAATCACTTTAACTATCTTTTTTTTTTTCCTAGAGGAATTCTGTCTCTAAAAACACACAAAACATTAAAATGAAAGTCAATAAGAAAATATTTTCTTTTTTAAAAGATTTTTTTCTATTAACATGATCTAAAGCAATGAAAATAACCCCAAATTAGTAAAGCATTAAAATATATCATGAGTTCAAATAGACAAGATGAGTTTTTAAAAATAAAAATTTTGCTCGTCAGAGGACAAGGAAAGTAAAAACAAAAGGATATTTTCTCATGTTAGTAATTTAGAATTTTCGGTGGACAGAGGGTATAAGGAAGCAGAACTGAATATTGCTGAAGTAAAAACATAAAAGGAGATGAAACTGGAAAAATTGGGCATATGCATTGGAAAAAAATTCTTACTGGGATGCAGAAATACAAGCTTGTGATAATCAGTCTACTGGAAATTACGAGGAGTCCGTAGAATTTACCAATTTGAGTAAGAGGCAGAGAAATGAATTTTAATTCATTTTAATTGGAACCTATAAACTGTGGACTACAATCACATTCTTAGGAAAAATTGAGTTAGCAGCAGAAAATATTTCTGTTTAAATATAAATCAAAATTGGTTATTTTTAATATGATTACACATTCATTAAGTGTAAAACAAACCAGATTTATATTTTCTGGTGTTAATTACTAAATAAAGCAAAATTTTATTATTGTAAAATATTGCTTTGCTCTATGACCTTTTGAAATCAACTTTTTCATTAAGTTTCTTGAGCTAAAGGTAAACCTGTTTAAAGAAAAAAAATTGGTAGATTTAAATAACATGGCTATATTTGTGGGATTTTCTTTGGTACTTTGAAGGAGTATTGTGAAATGTGAAATTAAAACTATGACTACTTTAACAATAATTATTGCATATTTATTTAATTTCCTTAGATGTGTATTTTGTCTGAAGACCGATTAAATATAGACATGGAGTCCACAGTTAACCATTGATATTCATCAATTGTGTCTCTTATCAGCAAGTTAGCAGTTCTCCTGATTATGCTATAAAATACTAAGAAAAAATGCATTCCCTTAATTTCTGAAGTTTAATTATAAAGCAGATTGTAATTGGACATTTTTAAATCTTGCTATATATAATATATTATAAAACAAGCATTATTTATTACTCAAATAATCAGAGGGATATTTTTAACAAGTCAGGAAATGACAAATGTTGGCGGGGATGTGGAGAAAGGGGAACCCTCCTACACTGTTGGTGGGAATGCAAGCTGGGGCAGCCACTCTGGAAAACAGTATGGATGTTCCTCAAAAAGTTGAAAATAGAGCTACCATACAAACCAGCAATTTCACTACTGGGTATTTACCTCAAAGATACAAATGTAGGGATTTGAAGGGGTATGTGCACCCCGATGTTTATAGCAACAATGTCCACAATAGCCAAACTATGGAAAGAGCCAAAATGTCCATCAACAGATGAATGGATAAAGAAGATGTGGTATATATATACAACGGAATATTATGCAGCCATCAAAAGAAATGAAATCTTGCCATTTGCAACAACGTGGATGGAACTGGAGGGTATTACGCTGAGCGAAATAAGTCAATCAGAGAAAGACATGTATCATATGACCTCATTGATATGAGGAATTCTGAATCTAAGGAAACAGACTGAGGGTTGCTGGAGTGGTGCGGGGTGGGAGGGATGGGGTGACTGGGTGATAGACATTGGGGAGGGTATGTACTATGGTGAGTGCTATGAATTGTGTAAGACTGTTGAATCACAGACCTGTACCTCTGAAACAAGTAATACATTATATGTTAAAAAAAAAAAAGAAGAAGAAGAAGATAGCAGGAAGGGAAAAATGAAGGGGGGGGAATCGGAGGGGGAGACGAACCATGAGAGACTATGGACTCTGAGAAACAAACTGAAAGTTCTAGGGGGGGGGGGATGGGTTAGCCTGGTGATGGGTATTACAGAGGGCACGTACTGAATGGAGCACTGGGTGTTATATGCAAACAATGAATCATGGAACACTACATCAAAAACTAATGATGTAATGTATGGTGATTAGCATAACATAATAAAATTTTTAAAAAATCAGAGGGATATTTTTCACAGACATTAAAAAGAGTGGTTGCCACCAAATTCCTTAAACACAGAAATTAGAGTAAGATATAATTACTCTTAAAAAAAAAAAATTACTCTTCATCTCATTACTTAGTAAAGCATGACATACTGAAGATGTCTTGATATCTGGCAAATAAAAATAACCCTTACTATCTATTAGTATGACTATAAAAAAAAAAGACACAAAAGAACACGTGTTGGCAAGGTTGTAGAAAAAGTAGAACCTGTGCCTTCCTGGAGAGACTGTAAAATGTTGTGGCCACTGTGACAAATGGTATAGTGATTCCTAAAACAATTAAACATCGAATTAAAATACGATCCATCAATTTCACTTGTGGGTGGAACCCCCTAAAAACTAAAAGCAGCAATTCAAACAGATATTTATAGACTCATGTTTATAGCAATATTATTCACACTCCCCAAAAGATGGAAGTTACCCAAATGTCATAGGCAGATTAATAGATAAAATGTGGTCTCTATGTACAATTGAATGTTATTTAGCCTTATGAAGGAAGGAAGTTTTGGCACATGCTACAAAAAGGATAAATCTTGAAGACACTAGGCTAAGTGAAATAAGTTAATCACAAAAGAACGAATACTGTGTGATTCCACTTATATAAAGTCCCTAGAGGAGTCAAATTCAAAGAGACAGAAAATAGAATGGTGATTGTCAGGAGCAGTCAGAGGGGAGGTTAGGGAGTTAGTGTTTAATAGATAAAAAGTTTTAGTTGGGGAAGATGAAAAATTCTGTGGACGGGTCTGATGATGGTTGCACAATAATGTGAATATGCTTAATGTCTCAGAATTGAATACTTAAAAATGGTTAAAATTGTAAATTTTGTGTTATGTCTATTTTGTCACAATTTTTACAAAAAGAAAAAAATAATTTGAACTTACTCCTCAGAAAATTAAATCATCTACTTTTAATTATGATTAGCCAAAAAATACTTTATTATTTTAAAGGCCTTTTGTTGTTGATTTATTAAGATTTGCCCCCATTATTCATATTAAATGCAAGTTATTTGTATTGAATGAAGAAAGGTATGTCAGATGCTTTAAATCTTAAATATGAAAAAAATTTATATCCTAGAAAAAATATCTGATTGTAATGAGCAGTATATTAAAAACCATTTAGCAAAATATACCACTGAGTAATTAGGTATTATTTGTTGTCTCCAGTTCTCAAAGTGGAGATATTTTCATACAAACACTGTTTCCCTTTTCTCTCAATGGGAATGATGTCCATCAAAGACTTCCACTAAGAAAATGTCCCTGTACATTTCAGGCAGATGCCATCTCAATCTCTGATGAAATTCTCTTGTTATTCTTGACTGCATGAATCATAAATCTTTTATAATACACTTCCATGAGCATCATGTGGTTAAGGGAGTTAGGTTTTATTTGTTTGCTTAGTTGGTTGGTTATTTCTAGTTTTGCTCTTTTGATCAGCTTCATTTTTTTCCATGTCAAGGCTTGGTTTTGCACGTCTCTGTAATCTATTAGGTTTTGACACAGTTGAAATTTAAAGGAATTGATTGATAGATGAATTAATAAACTTACTAATTGAGAGAAAGGTGTAATAACCAAAAAGATTTCCTTGTGATAGAATATAAAGATGTTGGTGGAAACTGTATAAGAAAAGCTCCCATTTGTTTGGTGACTGATAGATTTTTAGTATCTATACTTATATCCTAAATACAAAGTTTTCCCTCTAGCAAGGCATTAACGTGAAGACAGTTGGGAGCTTCCTGGAGGAATATCACACATATCCCACCCAGGAGTGTGGGGTAGGGAGGTTGCAGGCTCTCCCCTTGTGCTTTGTCCTCAGCTAGCCTTCTGCTCCTTCGTCATTGACCGTCGTGGGCAAGGTTAGAGATTTCACGCCAGGCCTCAGAAGAGCCCTTCACTAGCAGGAGATTCTTCAGTTCATTTGTCCGTAGTCCTTCGAGCAGGCCCAACCTTATCATTCTCTGTCCTAAATCATGAGGCGGATTTTTCTTTTAGTGTAATCTTTCCTATACTGTCTCAGTTGTGTGCCTGTGTGTGTGTGTGTGTGTGTGTGTGTGTGTGCATTTTCCTGGCTTCTGTTAGAAAGTCCCCAATTCCTGAGTAACTACATTGCAGGATTTGGGTAAGAATTTTTATGACTATCAGTGCATACTGTCTTTATACTACTCAGGCTTTGTGGACATCAGCAGAAGCAAGCAAGCAGCCTGTGGGACTGACGGCCCAGCTCACCAGCGCTCCCATTCTGGGCTGAGGGCTGTGTAATCTGATCTTTTGCAAGGAAACTTTACCTTAGGACTCAGGCTGAATTTTTTTTTTTTTTTTTTTAAAGATTTTATTTATTTATTTCACAGAGAGATAGGGACAGCAGGAACACAAGCAGGGGGAGCGGGAGAGGGAGAAGCAGGCTTCCCGTCGAGCAGGGAGCCCGATGTGGGGCTCGATCCCAGGACCCTGAGATCATGACCTGAGCCGAAGGCAGATGCTTAACGACTGAGCCACCCAGGCGCCACAAGACTCAGGCTGAATTTGAACCTTTGTGCTGCAGGCACAAAGCCAGCTTGTAAAGGGCCTCCGAATATATAAAACTGCTTCCTCCATCATGCAAAGCTCATTGCCCTACCTGGGGCCTTTGCCTCATGTGTGCTTTGGAAAATAACCACGGGCCATTGGTTGCCTTTCGGTGGCTGGCAGGAAGAAAGTTCTCCTCTGGCATGGCTTCTCATTATCTTAATTCTTCTCCTCTTAATGTTCTCCTTTCTACTTAAATCATTTTCAAGTCACAAGTCTGTTGATTTCAAGATCAAAGGCTATTACATATATTTGCTTACAAAGTCCTTTTACTCACTTCAGCTTTTCTCTCTCACGCAGTGTTTCCCCAAATCTCTCTAACCTACCTTCTGGGCACAGATTCATTCATTCATTCTTTCTTTCTTTCTTTTTTTTTTTTTTTACTATGTTATGTTAATCACCATATATTACATCATTGGTTTTTGATGTAGTGTTCCATGATTCATTGTTTGCGTATAACACCCAGTGCTTCATGCAGAACGTGCCCTCTTTAATACCCATCACCAGCCTAACCCATCCTCCCATCCCCTCCCCTCTAGAACCCTCAGTTTGTTTCTGAGAGTCCATCGTCTCTCATGGTTCCTCTCCCCCTCCGATTTCCCCCCCTTCATCATTCATTCATTCTTAATCATTTGCCAGAGGGGGGAAAAAGCCACTTTAAAACTAGCTATTGCTAGCCTGAGTGGCTCCGTCGTTAAGCGTCCGCCTTCAGCTCGGGTCATGATCCCAGGGTCCTGGGATCGAGCCCCGCATCGGGCTCCCTGCTCCCCGGGAAGCCTGCTTCTCCCTCTCCCACTCCCCCTGCTTGTGTTCTCTCTCTTGCTGTGTCTCTCTCTGTCAAATAAATGAATAAAATCTTTAAAAATAATAAAAAATAATAAAACTGTCAATAGTATAAGAAAAGTCACAATAATACAAAGTAAATTACATGAAAGAAAACAAGTGGAGAGAAAAATCAGACAAAAAAAGAGATGAGAAAAAGACAGGAATAAAGTTAAGACAAAAAAATTGATTCTGAAAAAAAAAAAACTATCCATGTACTATAGATAATCTATACATTTGTTTCAACATTTTAACCCCAAATTAAAGAGGAGGACATAACTCAGGGTCTTCATAAGAGAAACACAAGATGGTTCAGAAACTAAATTCTTTCAGGTTGGAACCTGAAAGTAATATTTTTTTCCTATTTGTCCTCACAAAAAGAACACTAAAATACAGCTATTAACATTTCAACTACATATTATGATGAGTAAAAATATGTACAACGATAGTTTCAGAGGCGTCTCTTTTAATGTGGGCTAATATCATAATATCACCCTGAAATCCTGAAAAAAAAGTTCTGTAAAGGAAACAAAACAAAACACTTTAGTTAAGCTTCAAAAATCTTGTCTAGTGAAGAAGGAAATGATAATATCGTGTGTGGGATGAAAAATGCATGCTGTCTGCACCCCTCACTGATGGTATCTCCCATGCTGATGGTACATATCATTAGCTGATGGCTAAATCCTTTTGCCTGGGCACATCTTGGCCCCAGGGATCCACTGGCAATCACCTGGGCATGGCCTTTGAGAAGTAGCCTCGAGAATATCAATTTACTTAAGGCATGGAGGTTCCACAGACTCTTTAGGCAGTACCATGTCATTTTTTTCTCTGCTGACCTGCATATGTAATAAGAAGTGACAAATCATTGTACTGCAGCTATTCTAGATTGCTTTTTGTAAGGATTCAAAAGTTTAACCAATCTTACATAAATGGAAATAGTTTTCTCTTTTTAAAATGACAAAACATATGCCCTATTAAGCCACTCCAACAATGCTCCCAGATGTAAGTGGGAGGTACTTTCAATACAATACCTTAAAACCTCTTGAAGTTTTTTTTGTTTTGGTTATGGTTTTGGTAATGAGGGGTGGAAGGCATTGACTAACAAATTCTAAAAGTTATATATAAATGAAAATGACAAAATCAATCAACAGTAGTCAAGGGACTTTTAAAGAAGATAAAGAAGAAAGCTGGAGGAATCATATTCTAGAAATGAAGATCTATAATAAAGTTATATTGATTAAGTCAGTATGCTATTGATGAAAGAATGTTAAAGTGATGAATGGAAGAGCTTGGAGACTCTAGTCCTCACGTATATGACTATTTAATTTATGACAAAGGTGACTGAAGAATAATGATAAAGGACGATATGACTATCCACATAGAAAAAAATAATCCCCCTTGACTTTTACTCCAAAATGTGCACAAAAGTTATTTCCAGATGGAATGTGGGTCTAAATTAGAAAAGTAAAACATAAAACTCTTAGTAAAAATTATAGGATAATATTTGCCACACCTTGGAGATGTCAAATATACCTCCGACTGAACACTAGCCCGCGGAGGTAAAAAGGATAACTTATTTTGCATTTAAATTAAGAACTACTCTATTCATTAAAAGCCATCATTAAGGAAATAAAAAGTAAGTTAAGAATGGGAGAAAGTATTTATTATACATATATGTGACAAAAGACACATTCAGAATATATAAAGAATTCACAAAATTCGATAGGGAAAAGACAGACAATTCAATTAAAAATGTGCAAGAGTTGAACATGAACTTCAAAAAAGAGGATATCCAAATAACCAATGAATAAATTATTCATCAAGAAACTTCATTATCCATTAAGAAAATGCAAGGTCAGGACTAGGTTGTAGGAGGTGAAATGTTTAGGGCAGAAATTTAAGGAGAAAATAGCTTTCTGTCAAACAAATGTCAAATAAATATTGATACAACCACTTTTGAAACTGTTTTGTACCTACCAATGCATATCCTCTGAGCCAGCAGCTCTCCTAGGTATATACCCAACAACAAAAAAGATGTACTATATTCACCAAAAGACAAGTATGTGAATGTTTATGGGAACATTATTTGTGATAACCAGGACATCCCATACTTGTACGGACAGAAGAATGTATAAAGAAATTATGGTATGTATATTGATAAAATGGAATACTATACAGCAGTGAGAATCTTGAACTATAACTAAACACAGCAAACATGAATAAATCTTACAATGTAGATTGATGGACCAGTAAGTTTCAATAGGACTAGAGGCATTCACGTGGCATTCAAATAGTCTCACACTTTCTACACATTCACATAGCATTTCATCCACGTACCTCTTCCACAGATATCTTAGTCATCAAATTGTCAAACTTGGTCCTTCAAAGTTTCTAACCATGCTAAGATGACAATAAATAATGAAACAAATTAGTAGCTTAATAAACTTGACTATTATATATTGTTTATACTCAATTTGCTTTTTATTTAATTATCTACTTTGTTGTCAAAGTATGTAATTTAAAAATCACAGTCAGATGTTTAACATGAAATAATGTGTGTAAAACTCACTCTAAAATACAAGAACAGGTTTATACCAAAAAGAGAACCAAAACTATTATAAAGACAGTAGAAAAATAGACATGGCAGTTTAAAACCAGCTGTTTTCTATACAGTATAACAGAAAATGAGCATCTGATATTTTGCATAATAGTCAATGCATAAGCAGTCTATGGCTTACTCCAATTTAGATAAAATTCACTAAGAATCAGGATTATCACTGGGAAGCACTCGCCGTGAACTGAACAAGGTAGCCTGAGATCCTAAAGCACTCCTTTATTGTTGGCATGACAATTTAAAGTAGATAAGACAAATTTGCATATAGAAAAAGGAGATGCTTATTCTTTAGATGTAACAAGCAAAACCAACAGAAGTAGGAGATAAAAATACTGACTCAGCCAAACAGAGAACAAAGATGGAGGGGTTTGATGTTATGTATAAATCATGTAAATCAAAGCATGTGGGTTTGAGAAGATCAAGTCATCTTTCCCCTTGAAATGACCAGTTTCCTGAAACCATTAATAAATCAGGAAATAAACTCTGTTGAGGAGTTTAAGTTGTTTTCTCTTCTCTCCCTATTGGTTATTTCTGTTAGACCTGATTCTGAGATGGGAATATGGGATAGTTCAGTTCCTTAGCCAGGCTCTTGGAGTTGAATTAGGTTGCAATATTATGACAGCCTACCAGTATAACAGAATATTCTCCCTCTTCTTTATGGCAACCAAGGAGATTGAATCCATTTAGTATAAAAGATAAAGAAAGACATTGTCAAGGCAGACACCTGGATGTGCACAAGTCAAATAAATCATGAGGTCTTGATCTTGATACCAAACTACAAGACTCCCAGAAGACAAGTTATTTGAACAAAATCAGTGCCCAGAAGTGAGTTTCCATAATTGAAGGATTATATAGAGGTAAATGTTTCATGTAATACTTTATGACATTCATCTTCCGGAAGAAAAGATTCTTTGTGTATCCAAATAGCTTTCATTTTCTAATAGTTTATACTTTGTTGTAATTGGTGACAGTGAGTTTCAAAGGCTAAGATTAATTCTGTCTGTTGTATTCTCTTCATATAGCCTATTACCTGGCATATAGTTGGTGCTAAATAAACATTGGTTCAAAAAATATTTTGAATATTGAAAAATATTATAGTTTGAATAATTTATATTTTTTATAACAACAATTTCAAAGCAAATTCATTTTCTTAGTTGCTATTTGTGCACTTAATATAGGATCTAGTGAAAGAACTAATCAAAATTTATGATTAACTACCTATGATAGAGATATAAAATTTAATTTATTTTATTCCAGAAGGAGGGATAAATTTCTATTTATACATTTAGATAGATAGATAAACAATATTCCATTTAATCACATTGAGATTATTTTTTTTTTATTAGAAAACTTTACAGGTATTTTAATGTTCATATGCGAATATCAGTGTGTACAGCTCATATATGCCTGACTCCTGATGCAGGTAAATCTAAAATGAAAAATGTTTTCAACAGTGTCAATAGCTAGAGTCCTACTGCAACAAATTCACATACCAAAGATCAGGACCCAAAACTCCTTTTGACTTCAATAACTAATGCTTGCCATTGGGCAGATGGCCTGAAGCAGTAAATAGAGATAGCAAGTGGGGTTTCTATAGTTAATGTGAACTGTGTCATTGCTGAGAGAGATATTCTGATCCTTACATTTCTATGTTTAGTTCAGTTTGACTTGAATTCTCTCCAGCGTTTGCAAGCAATGTGGCCTTTTCTTGCTCCCTCTGAGAATTGTCTGAAGGGCTTTTCCTTCCTCAGAATGTTAGCCCTAGTTGTGGAAAAGCTGCAAAGCCATGACATTCTTAACAGTGACAAGACACATCTCTTTTACAATTTTTCTGCCTGATAAATTCTTAACATTTCCTATGGGCAAAAATCACAGGAAAATGTGTGAGGGGAAAAATTATTTCGCTTCTTCTCTACCAGCCCATTTATATTCAGACCATCTCAGGCCAGAATTTTCTGGGCTAATTATTTTGTTCTTGAGTGAATAATAGATATTAAAATTTTTTAGTATGCAGTGAATAAACTGTTGAACATTGCAAAATATATACTTGACGCGTGCTTAATTATTCTAAATATGCACTCTGTTGCTTCCAAGAGACTAAGTGGGGTGGAGGTGGGGGGCAGAATGGAATTATCCTTACGGAAGCATGAAAATTCTGGCTTAACACACTGGGTCCAGTCCATCCACAGGTCCAGGAGCAAAACAGACAAAGTTAAGTGTTTTAGATAGGAAAATTTATTATAAAATGACTGCCACTGCCAGACGAGTAAACAAACCTCACGTGCTGGGTGGTTGTATGAAGGGATGGTGGTTATATGAGCCTCAGGGTTTTTGTTTTTATTTGGCTAACACAAGCTGACAGGAACCACAGCCTTCTCAGTGGAACACAGTGAACCACAGAGGCGGATGCTGGGGGCAACTCTGTGAAGAGGATGATACCATCAGCACAGATCCATCATCCCAGAAAACAGAACTCTGTACATCCTCTTTTTATGGTGAGCCACAGCTAACATCCTTTGTCCGTGTATACAGCATTATTTTTAGTTATGTAAGTCACAGTAGTGAAGAAAATAACACAATTTACCTGAAAAGGTTAATGGTTTTCTTGGACACCTAATTTAAAACATTCATCTCTCTGGATGAAACCATGGCTGTAAAGAGTTAGTATAAAAGCTCAAGTTATAGCTCAAAAGTTCAATAAGCTTCTAAGAGCACTTAATGCCCAAACAGACTGAAAGTGTTTTTATGGAGATCAATGGGCAATTCACTCCTCAGTCACATTTTATTTTTCCTATGAAGTGGAATGGTGGTATGGTTCCCCATAATATTTAAGACACATAAAGTCTTGGTTAAATCTACATACCGAGCAAATCTTTCAACACTTAATATGTACAGTGGGAACAGGTTGATGTAGGTGGTTATAAAGGTGGTTTGGCATTTGGTGTCTCTTATGGGCCCAAATAAAACAAAATTTAACTCATCCCTGCAAATTTCAAAAAACATATTGGGGAGGGGAGGAAAGAGTGGCTTCCCTTAAGAGCTCCTCACTTGGCAGGGATCCAATTTCTAGGGCATGATACTCGGATTTTTAGGAATGCGAATGTTTGTGCACCCCGAATCAGTCAGTCAGTCTCCAGGGGATACAGTCAGGCTTAACCACAGTCACAAGACTAATTTACAAGACGACCAAGTGAGATCTAATTATTATTGAATAAAACATATAGCTATCAAGAGGACTGAATACTTCTATTTACTGATCAGCATATTCCTTCCCTATAGGCAAGTTAAATTATAATTCTATGATTTCACAGTCAACATGGGAATAAAGCAAGAGCAGTTAATTGGATATTTTATTGTCATCAAGCCCTGAGAGCGTGAAGTATGCCTCTCAACACAGAGATGCAGCAACAATGGTCAGTTGCTCCTGCGTGGAAGCTAGGATTCAGCTGAAACGTCCCTAACAGTCTTGCAAAGATAGGGAGGTATCAATAAGTTAGTAGTATTCAGCATACTATGTTATGCATCTTGTTAAATTTAAAGTGCTCAGCTATGCATCGCATCAATAAATATCGGCACACCTCTTTGAACAGATCTGTAGAAAGTTTCTATTATCTAGAGGCTTTTGAGTCTGTCACAACTTCATGAGGCATCTGCCAATCCACGGAGCAGCAGTTCTCAACATTTGGGGTCTTGGGATCCCTTTATACTCCTAAAAACTATTGAAAGCCCCAAAGTGTTATTGTTTATTTTTGATTAAAATCAATCAATATTCACTGATTAAAAACTAACACTGAAACAAGATCCATGTATTTATTAATTAATTTAAAAATAATAATACACTTCTACTTAATATAAAACATATAAAACACATTAAAAGTTTCCATTTTTAAAAATTGGTGATGTATTGTACTTTTACAAGCATTGTTAACGTTTGGCTTAATAGAAGACAGCTGTATTCATCTTTCTGCTTCTGCTTTCCATCTACTGATATCACATATCATGCAGCCACTGAAAAAACATAATGTACAGTCATGAGAGAATAATGGTGAAAAAGGCAAATGACCTCATGCAGCTATTATATAAATAGTTTTGATCTCAGGGACACACTGACAAGGTCTTCAAGGACCCCCAAGATATGCAGATCACTGCCTTTTCTTTTTTCACTTACATCTAACTTTCCAACTGCTATAACAGTAGTTCTGATTTCTGGCTACACAAGAGAGTGTGTGAAACTTAAAAAATATCCAGCTCATGCTTATACACAGGTAACTCTTTGGTAACTGCTACCCTAGAAGTTTAAGACTTCTCCACTTCCTACAGTGACAAGTTTCTTTAGGCTGTTGACTATCTCTTCTCTGCCTTTTTCTTTTTTTTGTTGTTGTTTTTTTGTTTTAAAGATTTTATTTACTTATTTGAGAGAGAGAATTAAAGAGAGAGAGAAAGAGCATGAGGGGGGTAGGGCCAGAGGGAGAAGCAGACTCCCTCCTGAGCAGGGAGCCCAAAGCGGGACTGGATCCTGGGACTCCAGGATCATGACCTGAGCCGAAGGCAGTTGCTTAACCAGTTGAGTGACCCAGGCGCCCATCTTCTCTGCCTTCTTCCTCACCTCCCAAACTGTGTCCTTAAAGCTAAGAAAACCATTGCTTGCTGGCTGATGCATGACAACTGGATGAATGCCATCATTTGCTGCCAGTCAGCGAGCCAGCCATATACACAACAATATAAGGCCATTCAACCAAAAATGTTGACTGGTAAAACCAAGGAAGTCAGCAATCTAAAAAGATAAACAAGGGAGAAACATCTGGGAATATATTCAAAATGATATAAATTGGGAAGAAATCACATGAGATAAAACAATTCTGAGACAGATTGTTAGATCGGGAGAAATACCTTGAGATATGAAGACCTAGGGGAGAAGGAAATCCATTTAAGTTGTCAACAGGTTTTTAAATATTGTAGAGTGGGATTGAGCCTCCCCTCCCACGTTCTGAGGCTCAGCACTGTCGCATTCCTGCTAGCTGAAGCGGCTTTAGCTTAGTCTCTGTGTCCTCATCCCCACTTAAAAAAAAATCATCTTCCTTTTTCTCAAAATCCAGTTTTCTCTATATGAAATACCCTCAGATTTCCTACCTGTGCTCCCATCCTTTGGTTTTTTTATTTTTAAATTGTTTTATATTGCTTGTAACTCTATTTTCCTAGCGGTACAGTTACAATCTTGCCCCTCAGCTAGGTAAAGAATAAAATATTACGGTGCTAACTAGTTAACCACCTGGGCCACCTGCCGCCATGCACCTCTTAGCAACACTTTGCCGCTTTCTTTTTTTTTTTTTTAAAGATTTTATTTATTTATTTGACAGAGAGAGACATCGAGAGAGAGAACACAAGCAGGGGGAGTGGGAGAGGGAGAAGCAGGCTTCCCGCGGAGCAGGGAGCCCGATGTGGGACTCGATCCCAGGACTCTGGGATCATGACCTGAGCTGAAGGCAGACGCTTAACGACTGAGCCACCCAGGTGCCCCATTTTGCCGCTTTCTTGAGGTGTCTCACCACATGTTCTAACTCATTGTTAATCCCAGACTTATCACTGTGCTACTGATAAGAGATTAAGAGCCAGAGGTTGAGCTTTTTCAACAGATGTATCCATGTGCCCTGCCACTTGGTTTCAAGTCCAGTCCCTCCTTGTTCATTCTAAGTAATGGCATTATATTCAGCAGAGGCTCCAGGTGGCTTCCAGAAGGGGTGATTGTGCCATTAGCATACAAATTCCTTGAGAAAACTTTTTTTTTTTCAGTATGTTTGGATAGACAGAGCCATTTGAAACATTCCATCTAGAATAACTTAGCTTTAAATTTTCTGTTATATTACCTTAGGGTCCATCAGAGCTCTAAGGTAATATAATAGGAAAGTGATGACGGGCCCAATAATTCTTCTCAGGTCACTGCTATCTCAGAGGATGCTGTACTTCAATATTTGTGCCTGTGCCATTTAAAGTCCTGATGGTGATACTCCAGAGTGAGCTGAGACCTGTTTCCCACCTACTAATGCCATAACAGTTAAGTGTGTCTCCAAAATGAGATTTGTATCATTTTACTCATCAAACTGGATTCACATTAATTCATCTTCAGGAGAGGTTCTGTTGACACATAATGTAGAAAAAATGTAAAGATTGATTTTTTTTCACTTGGAATTCATGGTGTAAATTCATGATGTTAAAAATGGTGCTTTGCTGGGTGATACAAAGTAACATTAAGCCTTCGGGGTCTATAGCAGAATTCCCCAGGTACTCTACATTTAAGTTTGTTTATTTTGCAGTATAGGAATTTCTGCCATATTTTTAAATTAAATTACTATTTGTATGCTTTAAGTTTTCCTTGGCAGTAAAATCAAAGTATATGCTTTCCATCGTCCTTTTTCTTTTCTACGTTGCTTTTGATATGAAAACATTGCACAGAGAGATTTTCATCTATATTACACGTGAGTAAAGTTACTATAAATTGATTAGGTAGGCTGACCAAAGTCTACCAGATTGTACCATTTAATAATGCTTATTTCCTTGGAATGTTTGAACATATCAATATTTTCCAGTTTTGAGCTATAAGAGAAATGTTTTTGAGTGTGTAGCCGACTTTTGTTGTCTCTGGCCTCCCAGCTTCCCTGACCTATTCATAACAGCCCCTGATTTCCTTCTGGAACATCATCGCTCCCACACTCTGTGCCCTGTAGGTAATGGGAAGGTAAACCAGGATGTTGTTTCCTCTCACCAAAGATATCAAAGGAATGCCTGGAAGCTCCTGACATGAGATTGGTTCTCTAAATATTAATCTCCTATTGAACGTCAAGCATTCCAGTGGTGGCTCTTAAGTGATTGGCTATCTGTATGATCACTTTCATTCCTATCTTATCCAAGCCTGGTTCTTAGTTGTTTTATTTTTATTTTTAGTTTTTGTTGTTAACCTTATATGCAATCTTATCCTTCCAAAAATTCCATTTCTTTTTTCTTTTTTTTTTCTTTCTTTCTTTCCTTTTTTTTTTTTTTTAGAGAAAGAGTGCAAGTGGAGAAGGGGTGGGAGAGAGAATCTCAAACAGGCGCCACACCCAGCACAGAATCCAATGTGGGGCTCAATCTCACGACCCTGAGATCATGACCCGAGCTAAAATCAAGAGTCAGCTGCTTAACCAACTAAGTCACCCAGGAGCTCCCCAAAATTCCATTTCTGTCAGTCTGCTAGGATCATTTTCTGTTATTTGCAACCAAAGTACTCTGAGTGACATGTGGGAAAGATTAGGAACAAAGTTTTTGGATTTTAAGTTTTATTTCTTAGGTATTTTGAGTCTACTTCAGAGATAAAAAGCACAATTAGACCCAATGTGTCTGAACTCCCTACCAGTGTTTAATTTTTCCCTTCCTTTCCTAGTGTTTCAACAGAGGCTCGAAGTTGAAAACAATGCAGTAATTTCCAAGTACATAGAACAAGGTGCTAAATCATCTATGTTGTCGGCGCCAAACTACTGTGGGTTTGACTCTGTCTACATTACTGAGTACCCACTTCCGGGCTCTGAAGATAGTTGAACATGGGGAGTCTTGGCTATTTTGGAGAAAATTGTCACTATTTTGTGAATTGAACACACACCACACACACAAGAGAGGTGGTAATTTTTTTCCTCCATCACCTCAGGCAAAATGAGGTTTTAGAAACAGTTCTTGTAAGAGTTTAAGAGATGTTCTCTGAAATTTGTTGGACAGAAAGACTATCTATCTATCATCTATCTATCTATCTATCATCATCTATCTATCTAGGGAGAGAAAGAGAAAAAGAGAAAGAGAGAGAAAGCAAATAAGTCGGAAATGTCTACATGTCTATATACTAGGAATTTGCGATTGGGTTAAGTAAGTATTTTGTATCCATATTAAGGAACATGTTTAGTTATTAAAATGATGGCACCCTTGGGGTGCCAGGGTGGAGCAGTCGGTTGAGCATCTGACTCTTCGGTTCTGCTCCAGCTGTGATCTCAGGGTCCTGAAATCGAGCTGAGGGCAGAGTCTGCTTGAGATTCTCTCTCCCTCTCCCTCTGCCCCTCCCGCTCCTGCTCGCTCTCTCTCTAAAGTAAATAAATCTTTTTAAAAAATAAATAAAATGATGGCACCTTTATATTTATTCACACAAAAATATTCATAAAATACTTGTAAGTGAAAATCAACTATCAACTGTTCTTGCTGTATATTCATTATATATGTATACAAAAAATATTTATAGCAAAATAGTGGAAGAAAATAAATGAAAATAGTAGTGCAAGTTATCGCTTAATATTTTTCTGAGGTCGTTATCCTCTTTTTTTTTGGCTTATACAAAGTTTTAACTTTTCCTTATAATAAGTTTTACATGTAAAAATATGTATGCTTACTTTTCAAGACACTTGACATTTTTAACATAGTCAATTTATAGTTATAGCAGGAGCCCCAAAGTATGTCAGTAAAAACAGAGAAATGATTAAAGCTTTCTGAAGCCTAATCTGAAACACTGTTTGGAGGAATAAAATCACAATGATGGTGCCTGGGAAGCTTTGGAGTTAAACAGCTTCGGCTTGGTTTCTGGTTCTCAGTTTCTAGTAGTATATTCCTGAACCAGTGTCTTCACCTCTCTGGGCCCCAGATTCCTTATCTGTCAAATGAGCATGTTAAGGAAGGCTGCCTTGCAAATCTCCTGCAAGCATGAAGCAATGAACATAAAGTGTTTACCGGGGCCCATGGTAAGATCATCCAATATCGTGATGACAGTATTCACGATGCCTTCATGATGAGCCTCACCACTTTTGCCTTATGAAAACATGGTGATCTAGATCCCCAGAGCAATTTCAAGAGGTAATTTGGTCTCCTCCTACCTCTCTAGGGTTCAAAACATCTTCTGTTGCAATCACTTGGCACAGTGTTCGTGACCTGAGGCGCTCCAGGGTGATTCCCAGAATATCACTTTAAAGTACTTTCAGTGAAGGACAAATAGAATGAATCTAACCCTCTCCGAGTTGGATCAGTTTTATAGTCCTTCATGATGTTTTCATTAACCAGAGGTATATTAAATGTTGTGTTAGGAAGAAAGACCTCTGTGAATGAATATGTTTGGATAAACTTTTTTTTAAAATTATATGTCTCCTGGGGCACCTGGGTGGCTCAGTCATTAAGCGTCTGCCTTCGGCTCAGGTCGTGATCCCAGGGTCCTGGGATCGAGCCCCGCGTCGGGCTCCCTGCTTGACAGGAAGCCTGCTTCTCCCTCTCCCACTCCCCCTGCTTGTGTTCCCTCTCTCGCTGTCTCTCTCTCTGTCAAATAAATAAATAAAATCTTTAAAAAATAATAATAAAATAAAATAAAATTATATGTCTCCTGAGTGCCTTTAATAATTTAATGTAGGGCATATGTCTCTGTGAATGAAGGTTAATCATTCAGCATTTCCCAAACCTATTTTTTTTTTTCAGGAACCATCTGAAAGGAGTATGGGAAGCACCAACCCAGGGTTTCACATAAATGTTTTAGAACTTTTATTATTCTCACAAAAATATTTCATCCCTCAGTAACTACCTGACATTGAAGGATATAATTGCCATCCTAAATGACTGAAATATTGAATATTTGAAAAACATTTGCAGATATCAAGATAATGTTGAGCATGCTAACTTGGAAGCAGGTTCTTTACATCTTCAAAGAAGAAACAATAAAAAGATGGAAATACAGTCTATACTGAATTAATGTCTATAACAGCTTTAATTGAATTCTGTAATAAGCCCAAAATAATGAGGTTACTTATTCCACTTAAATATCTGTTAAATATTTTTTTAAAGTAATGGTTGGTCTTAATTAGTTGTTTAATACTACCTATTTTGAAAAAAACATGTGACTCTAGATACAATTAAATATGACAATTTATTTTGAGTCTCTCAGTTTTCTCAACTGGAAACTTTAAATTACTTTTAATGAAAAATTTTAAAAATATGAAAGCATTCCAAAGTCACATTTGGTTTCTTTCCATTTCTAAACTATATTGATTTGTTTCGTATTCCCTTAGAGATACAACTCATCTCATTAATTTTGAGGATCAGTTGATGTGTATTCAGATTGCAGCTTTTCCCTAGATACAAACAGCAAGGGCACCAATTAGGTTGGTGTTTTCAGTGAGGCAGGCAGTTCTTCACGAAGAACTGGAATAGAACCAGCCGAGCTCACTAGGAGACACCACTGGGTCTGGCCTCTGCCTCAGGCTACATTCAAAATTAAATTCAAGTATAATAACCACAAACCCAAGTTACCAGCATTTGACAAAAGACAGAGGTGATTTCATAGCTTTGGAACTAAATAAGAGTGAAATACAGCTCGTCTGAAGATCAAGAAATATTTATATATGAAAATTCTAGATACACAATGAAAATATTTCATGCCACCTTTGTGTTATTCCTAAAGAATAAGATGACATATTACTAACAAGATAGAAATGATTTTCATCAAAATAGGTAGGACTGATATGACATTTTACATGCAAATACTAAAAAGCCACTATCAGGCATTCTGCACAAATACTCAAAAATCAATATGTCCTTCACGCACAAACTAGAAAATTTGATTATAGTCACTATTTTTTCCCTCAAGTTTTTGGCGTTTTCTTGCCCAATATTTTACTGAATTCTCAACTCACTCTAGTTACTTACAGAGATTTGAACTTTCTTCAGTTATGAAATATTTCAAACGTACAGGAAAGTGTAGAAAACTTCCTTTTTTTTTTAAGATTTTATTTATTTATTTGACAGAGAGAGAGAGACAGCGAGAGAGGGAACACAAGCAGGGGGAGTGGGAGAGGGAGAAGCAGGCTTCCTGTCGAGCAGGGAGCCCCATGAGGGGCTCGATCCCAGGACCCTGGGATCATGACCTGAGCCGAAGGCAGACGCTTAACCGACTGAGCCACCCAGGCGCCCCTAGAAAACTTTCTAATGGACATATATGTATTTCCCACCCAAATTTAACTACCTTCATATTGTGTAATAATAGTTTCAGATATTTTTTTAAACAAGCAAAACATTAACGATGTAATAACAGTTCAATTCCATTTCCTTCCCCTCCCTTCATTCCACAGATAGTTTGGAATTTTATTTATTTATTTATTTATTTATTTATTTATTTATTTATTTATTTGACAGAGAGAGAGAGCAGAAGCAGGGAGGAGTGGCAGAGGGAGAAGCAGGCTCCCAACTAAGCTGAAAGCCCGCCGCAGGTTTGATCCCAGAACCCCGGGATCATGACCTGAGCCAAAGGCAGCCGCTTAACTGAGTGAGCCACCCAGGCGTCCCTAGTTTTGAAAACTTCAGTGCTGGACAGTATGTTAGGTGCAAAGGATTCACAGCGTGAACAGGTATTAGAAGCCAAGTCCCAGATCTCATGTTGCTCGCTCAGAAAATGTAATTATACATAAATTATTGCTCAGTGCTATGACAAGAGGAATTGTGGTGCAAAGGACAAGAGTTTGGGAGAGGATTTCTTTTAGGAGGATTTGGGTGAGTTTTGTTTGTTTTTTTTTTTTTATCAACTTTTCCAGATTTTGATTTGAGAAGATCAGTGACCACAGAAAAATTACAGGTACTTTGCACTTCCAAAGGCTTATATTTTACACAATCAATTAGTACCTCCTATCTTATAAAAAATCCTTGTCAAGATATAACCTGTGATGATCTTTTTTAAAAAAAATGAACTCTATTTTTAGAATGGATTTATGTCACACAAAAAAAATTGAGTAGAAAGTACAGTTACCATATATCCCCTCCCCAACACCTGCACAACTTCCGCCACTATCAATGCCTTATAATTGATGAACCTATATTGACAAATCAATATCACCTAGAGTCCATAGTTTACATTAGGGTTCCCTTTTGGTGTTGTACATTCTATAGATTTTGACAAGTATATAATGGCATGTATCCACCATTATGGTATCATACAGAATGTTTCACTGCTCTAAAATGCACCATACTCAGCCTATTCATCCTTCCTTCCTCCCAGCTCCTGGAAACCATTGATCTTTTTACTATCTTCATAGTTTTACCTTTTATAGAGTATCAAATAAAAATTGGAATCCTATAGTATATATAGTCTTTTCAGATTGGCTTCTTTCACTTAATAATAAACATTTAAGTTTCCTCCATGTCTTTATGGCTTGATAGCTCATTAATTTGGGGCACTGAATAATATTTCATGGTCTGAATGTACCACAGTTTATTTATTCATTCACATTCTGAGGGGCATCTCTGTTGTGTACAAGTTTTGGAGTTATCAATAAAGCTGCTCTAAAAATTGGTGTGCACGTTTTGTGTAGACATAAGCTTTCAACTCCTTTGGGTGATACGAAGGAGCACAATTGCTGGATCATATGACAAGTTTATGTTTAGTTTTATAAAAACTGTCAAAATGTCTTTCTGGGCCGCTGTACGTTTTTCATTCCCATCAGCAATGAATGAGCGTTCCTATGCTCCACACTACGGCTGGCACTTCGTGTTGTCAGTGTTGGAGGCTTTTGCTATTTTAAAAGGTCTGTAGTAGCATCCTATTGTTTTAACTTGCATTTTCCCAATGACATTTGATGTTGAACCTCTTTCTATGCTTAATTCCCATCTGTATACTTCCCCAGTGAGGTATTTGTTCAGACCCTTTGCCCATTTTTTTTCATCAAGTTGTTTGTTTTGTTATTGTTGAGTTTTAAGAAAGTTCTTTATATATTTTGGATAAGAGTTTTTTTATCAGATATATTTTCTAAACTATTTTTTCCCAGTCTGTGGCTTATCTTTTAATTCTCTTAACAATGTCTTTCATTACATAAAAGTTTTAATTTTAATGCCATATAGCTTATTGATTATTTTGTCATGGATCATGCCTTTGGTGTTTTATCTAAAAAGTCATCACCACATCCACGATTGCTTAGATTTTTCCCTATGTTACCTTCTAAGATTTTTATAGTTTTACATTTTACACTTAGGCCTATGATCCATTTAGATAATTTTTGTAAAGTGTGTAAAATCTATGTCTACACTGATTTTTTTTTTTTTTTTTTTTGCATGTAGATGTCTACTTGTCATAGCACTATTGTTGAGAAGGCTGTCAATTTGACATTGTATTGTCTTTACTCTTTTGTCAAAGATAGTTGAGTATACTTGTGTGGGTCTATTTCCAGACTCTCTGTTCTGTTCAATTGGTATATTTGTCTATTCTTTGCCAATGCTCTCTTGATTACCTTAGATTCATAGTAAATCTTGAAGTCGTGTAAGGAAATTTTTTTAAAGAGTGTGGTCAGTTAAATCTCTCTTGTGAAGTGATATCTAAAAAAAAAAGATAGTAGCAAACCAGGCAGATATTTTGGGGCCAAGTATTTCAGGTGGAGGAAACTGCAAGTGCAATGAAAAGCAAGGTTACCTGTGCAGCTGAGAAAGTGATCCTGAGGAAGAGTGTAAAGGAATAAAGTAGGAGTAGCAGCAAGCACTAAGTCAGGTGGGGCAGTGTAAACCCCATTAAAGGCCCCGGGTTATATTTTTAAGGGTAATAGAACCCGTTTTAAGATTTGAGCAGATTTGAGATCTGATTTACATTTTTAAAGAATCATCAGGCTGCTTATGGATAATAAATATTTTGTTTTATGTGGGAATAGAATAGAATAGAATAGAATAGAATAGAATAGAATAGAATAGAATAGAGACAGAATATAAGTAGAGACATGATTTAGAGTACCCTTGTGGCAGTCTAGGACAGAGTTAACAGGAGCACAGAATAGGATGACAGCCATGGAGGTTTAGAGAAGGAATTGCATTCTGGATGTACTCTGAAAATAATGCAGAGAAGATGAATGAAATGTCAGAAGATGGGATATGAAAGAAGAAGCTAGAATGACATTGTAAATTTTGGTCTAAGCACTTGATGAATGTAGATATTATTGAATTAAGCAGGAAGCTTTTAGGGAAGAACAGCTTTGCTGAAACATATAAAGTTCTATTTTGACCATGTTAAGTTTCAGAGTTTATTGGAAATTCAAGTGGAAATGTCAAGTAAACATTTGGTTATAGAAGTCAGTATAGAGACACAATTGTAGAGTCATCAGCACATAGGTGATATTTAAAGCTGGTAAGAGTCTGGCTCCACCCATCTACCTTTTGAAAGAAATAAAGTGATTCACTAATATTTCCCAAGTTTGAAAATTAGCACCTTAGTAAATAGCAACTTAGTATCAATCCATTACTATGTTATAGGGTAATTACGTATGTCACACCAAATTCAGATTTCTCATTAAAGCGTATCCTGTGCCCATGACTTTATCCTTCAAATATTCATAATATATTTTAGCATTCCATCACCTCTTACTGTGGTTTTCTGTTTATCCTTGTTTTATCTTCTCTGTGACCCTTAAAAAAGACCAGAAGTAGAGGTATTGTTTGGGGAGACCACATAAAGGCTAAATTGGAATCAATACTGGAGTTGGAAATGAGGATATAGATTCAAGGAATTTTATAAAAGCAAAATTAAAGAATCAGTGTGTATTAGTTTCCTAAGCCTGATATAAGAAAGTACTGTGAATTGGGTGGTAAAAAACAGAAATTTATTCTCACACATTTCCGATGCAAGAAGTCTGAAATAAGGTGTCAGGAGGACCATGCTACCTCCAAAAGCTCTAGGGAAAGTCTTTCCTTGCCTTTTCCTATGTTCTGGTGGTAGCTGGCCATCCTTGGCTTTTCCTTGCATCATAACTGTATCATTACAATCTCTGTTTCCTTCTCTACATGATCTTCATCTCTCCCTGTGTGTCTTCTAGGTCACCAACCGTTGGATTTAGGCCCCACTCTACTCCAGCATGACATCATCTTAATTACATCTTTGAAGACCCGTTTTCCCAAGAAAGTTCACATTTACAGGTGTTAGGGGTTAGGACTTTAACATAATACAATTCAAGATACAACACAGTTGAATGTGGGAGGTAAGGCAGAGAGACAAGGGGGGCAAGGACATTTGGAGTAAAAGAGAAAAGAGTCATATATTATTCTCAGGATTCTACCTAAGTGATAGGCTAACTTGTGTTAGATAAGCAAGGTTAGAAAGGTGAGAGATAATGCCAAGTTTGAGTGTCTATGGGAAGTTCAGAGTCAAATATCTATAAGAGCTGGTTACATGTGTCTGAAGCTTGGTAGACATCTGGACAATGAATAGAGTCCTCAGGGTATGGGTAGTAGTAGAAACCATAAATGTATAGATAAAATAACTTAATCATAGCTAACATGTATTAAGTACTTCCTGTGTGTTAACCACTATACCAAGCACTTAGTGTGTATTAGCTAATGTAATCCTTATAATGACCTTATAAATTCAGTACAATTATTATCCCTATTTTACCGATTTGGAAACTGAGTCACAGAAAGATCAAATAACTTGCTTAGTTAGTACTTGCTGAGGTAGATTCAATTCCAGACTATTTGAATAGAAAGCCTGTACGAAGAACAACTGAAGTCTCTTAATGTGTCAAAGGAGAGCAACCAGAAGCTGAGAAATGCATGCCCATATTTGGAGTCATTGAAGAAATGATAGCTATTTGGTCTGGATGTGACATTCTCCTACTCTGAGGAATTTTGCCTCTTCTCCATAATTTAGAGGACAGAATTATGGTCAATGTGTGGCAGTGAAGTAAGTCTAACATAAAATTAAAGCTATCTGAAATGCAATGTCAAGTCTTAAGACAAGATAGTCATTCTCCTTCCCCTTAGGATACTGGACCCTTAGAAAATGTTTAAGAAATGCTATGATATTGTAATGAAACTAGGAAGACTTTTGAAGGATTTTATAAAGAAATGCAATACATGGCCCTTAAGAGGCATTCCAACTATGAGATTCCATAAGACATTATATTTGACTGAAAATACTGTTTTTAAGTTTTTTTATAGTTATCCAAATTAGCTAATTTTGAAAACAGATTTAAGAAAGGTATACTCTTAAGAAAAAATATTTATTGCTAAAAATACGAGATTTAAACAATTATTGCAACATGAGAATAAAAATTTGTATTTACATAATTGCATTTATAAAGCATTTTGATAAAGTCTCTTTATAGAGGATATTAAGGCCAGGGCATTTTTAGGCCTGGAACCATTAACTATTTGCAACTCCAGTTCTGTAACTGAGGAATGCATGAGAAATATTTATCAGAGAAATTTTTCCCCCTGATATACTCTTATTGCTGAGTGTGAAACAGTGAGTTGTCTTTTTTTTTTGTAGTGGAAATTGCTTATTCAAACTTACATATTTCATTGAAGAACTGATATTAGATCCAGGATTTCCAGACTACAGAATATCACTAAGAAATAAAGAAAAATGTTAGAAAATCTGTTAGAAACCTCAATGGGTTTGCAAAAACCATCCTGAACTGTAGAATTGAATATATTCAGATTTTACTAAAAAGAGATAAGATCCAGAATGTATAATAAGAGATTTTATCTGGGCAAGGAAGCTTATTTTATGCGGAATGTTTTTAAGAATATTGGCTTTTAACTACCAATTCTAAGGAATGAATCTAAATTAGATGACGCTTAATGGTTATCATTTAGTTATTAGAAGTAAATCATACGGAATCATAGCTGTAGGTCCTTCAATTTGTAAACAGTTTTTAAAAACAATTTACGATGGGATCCTGTGTGTGTGTGTGTGTGTGTTATGAAAATAAGAGGCACTTTGGTAGCTTAAATTTTGTACGGGAAGGGAGGTTTTATCTTCTCTTTCAAAGCTATTTTATATTAAATTACATTAAACCAGGCTCAGTTTTTAAACCCTCTGACCAGAGATATCCTATAAGCAAACATACTAAATCATGTGCATCACCATGCATTTTCAGTTTTTATAGCCATAGTCAAGTAAAGTACCAGGTCTAACTACATATGTTATATAGAGTCATCATATATTATTTGTTGTCTGCATTTATATGCCATGTTCTAGTGGTATCTATAGTTACATATTGTTTCCTATTCGTTTAATCTAAGAATCTATATTTGAAAATACATAATTGAAAGTATGAGAGATAATGGTAGATAATAAATTTGTTTTATTAGATTGCACAATAGAAATGGAAATGTGGTCTTATGAAGTAAATAGATCATTATCATTAAAATTATATCTTTGATTATAAAACAGTTATATTTAAAATAGAGAACCAAACCATGTAGGTTTTTTGCTTAAAATTTTCAGTGGGTTGTATTTTGATTAATTTTATTATAATTCTCATTCCACATTATTATTCCAAGGCAGTACGACCAGATAATAAAATTACCTGTGACTTTGCAACTAATTTTCAGATTTTTGAGAATATATGCTACTTTTCATCCCCTAATTTATTCAAACTTTGACCTGGCAAGTTTTTTCCCTCTCCAAATTAACCTAAGGATCAGTTTCACAGAATAGTAACATTTTAATAAAACTGAATAGTATAGTATGGATTATCACAAATGAAGTCCAATTTTTTTTTTATTATAAATATTCCTGAAAATCTGGAGAGACAGATTTGAAATGGCAGGACACCAGACAAACAATTCCTTCTTTTTAATCAGTGAATTCACCATTAGGTATGTTAGTCATCTGACAAGTCGGGTTTCTGTTTCTTAGGGCATAAATTTTCCACAGCAACATCTTTACAACTGGATCCTTTTCTAATTAGGGATCATGTTTGTCTGCCTATAACAGAAATTTTCTCAAGGCTTAAACACATAAGGGTTAATTTTGTTACATGGCAAGAACATCCACAGCAAATAATAAAGTGGTTTCTCTGAGCTACCAGAGTCCAGGCTCCTTCTAGATCTCTGTTCAGAGCTGCTTAACCCAAGGCCTTCATTCTGATGTTCAGATGTTGGTTTCTATGCATCCAGACACTGCATCCATTTTTGCTCCGGTTAGTTAAAAGGTCAAGGGCAAGGAATATGGGCTAGACCAGCTAATTCAGTTTTCTTTAAACAAATAAATAAACCATAATATCAAAACCTTTCCAGGAATGCCCACCTGGCTATTTCCATTTAAATTCCAATGGTAGCAAGTATATTCGGCAGCCACTCCTTGATGCAAGAGAGGGTTGGCTGTGAGTATATATAATTGGGAACATTGTCATACAAAACAAAATCACAGTTCTCTTAGAAAGGAAAAATAGGAAAAATGAATATTAGGCAGTGAGGAGTCTGTTTTAAAACGCACACCTGGTTTATTAAAAAATTCTTCAACTAGAAGACATATGAATGGCTAACAGACACATGAAAAAATGCTCATCACTTATCACCGCGGAAATACAAATCAAAAACACAATGCAATACCACCTCACATCTGTCAGAATGGCTAAAAGTAACAACTCAGGAAACAACAGATGTTGGCGAGGATGCAGAGGAAGGGGAATTCTTTTGCACTGTTGCTGGGAATGAAAGCTGGTGCAGCCACTCTGGAAAATAGTATGGGGGTTCCTCAAAAAGTTAAAAATAGAGCTACCCTATGACCCAGTGATGTAATGAGCACTGGGTGTTATATGCAACTAATGAATCACTGAACTCTACCCTGAAACGAATAATACACTATATGTTAATTAACTTGAATTTAAATTAAAAAAAAGTTCCTCAAACTAACCACTGCCTATTAGTGGCATGAATTTTTCTACCTTTAACCTACCTAACCAAATTTTAGTTACTTTAGTTACTTTATTCACTGCTAGTCAGAAATATTGCTTTGAAAATCAGCCCTAGAATTTTTACTTCCCCTTTATTCCCCTGACCTCCCAATTGCCCAGTGATCTCCCATTTCATCATTTTTCCCGTCCCCTTATTCCCTACTGAATTCAATCTCTGCCTTCTTTGTGATTTGTAGGCTTTCAAACTTCTCCCAAGTCTGGTGAAAAATCAGTTCCCTCTAAATTTATTTACCAACCTCTTTCTCCTGTCCTCACATTCCTATATCACTGACCTGGCAATAAACACTTTTATCAGTGCACTCAATTATTCTCAAGTCCCTCTCTCATGAACTTTCCACAGAATGTCTACCACTAAGACCAATGTAATATGAATGTCCAGATGGTTCCATACAGCCTCTGCCACCTTGGCTCCCAAGCAAGTAGGAATGAAATGTTGGGAGCCCTTATTTCATACCACCACCATCCCAACTAGTGCCTGAAGCATACCCTCTTTATACTTGGGAATCACAGGAAACTGGCGAGAGTGGTCCAAGCAAGGACTAATGGTCCTTGAATAAAGGTTTAGGGACAACAGAGTGGAGCAAAAGAGAGAGATCTGCCTGTCCCTCTCAAAAATTTTCCCCTAAGTGTTTATTCTCTGTTTTTTCAAGGAACTGGAGACAGTAAACTGTTTTCCACATCATCAAAATACTTTCTTAAAGCAATTAGCCCCAAAAGTACACGAAAGGGTAAGAATCAAACTGGCAGAAAGAAGAGGAAAATTCCCAGGGTTGATTAATACCTTAAAATAACATCCTCCCATCCCATATTAACATAGAAGCCATCATCTTATCACTACGCTCTGGCTCCCCAGTGTTAATATTTTCTGATTTCAGAAAAATCAAATATTTGATATGCAATGTCTACCTGCTTATTACAATACAATAATACAACTATAGAAGGATACATTTTATGAAATCTCAACAATGCACAGTCTTTCCACTCCCTAGACAACCAATGTTAAAAATCCCCCTTCCTGAACCTCCTAGATTTGTAGAATATGAAATATTATAGCAAAAAAATTCTGAATGCTGAGAATCAGGTAGTTCATGGCTAATTCGCATGCAAAAAAGGTGGATAATTTCTCAACAAAATCACAGGAAGCAAAGAATTCAAAATAAAGAATAAATCTTTGGCGATTAAAAATTACTATGATTTTAGAAGATGAAAACTTCTTGAAACAGTTACTTGTTGCCAGGGAATTCATTCTCACTAGTTCTACAGGGTTCTGTTAACATAGGCCACCAGCCAGCACTTACATGAACTTTTTGTTATGGTGAACTTTTTATTGCAGTGGTATGTGTAGGAGGAATTTGACCTGTATGTGCCCCAAGAATTCTTTTCCAGAATATAACTCACTTTGACAAGGCATTTAGAAACACAGTATACTTTAAATAAAAATATCTCCAGGCTTCAGAATTCTATGCCTCTAAAATTACAACCACTTAAAGGAATAATTGTTTGGCTTCGATGCAAAATAAGTTCAGGGATCTGCTTAGTAATTTTATTTTTTAAAATAATAATTGTTATTAATAATATCTAGTATTTACTGGATATGATGCCAAAAATCTGAATTCAAGATCTCCCTCTTAGTACAAATACTATTTGAAAAACTATATATTTTTATATATATTCTGTGTATTTTCTTTCAGACGCTTGTGAAGTATGACCACAGGGCTACTTAATTCTGTAACCTAATAGTTCTAAATTTGGAACTAACAGGAAAAACTTTCAAAGAAACCTCCTTCGATATTGTGTTTAAATTCTAGATAAGTTTGGCAGTAAGTGATATATAAAATCTGAATGTGATCTATATTAGTAATAAGAGTGAGTGAAAACTTACTGATTGCCAGCAGTTATGTGAAGAATGCTGTTCTAGATGTTTCTTTTGCTTGAGCTGGAGGTGAGATCTTCTATGTATGTATGTGTATATGTGTATGTATGAATATATATATATGAATATACATATGAATATATATTCAATTATAACTCAAAACATGAAAAGCATCACAAAACAGAACAGGAGATACATTTGTCATTTCTTTTTTTTTTTTTTTTTAAAGATTTTATTTATTTATTTGAGAGAGAGAGAATGAGACAGAGCAAGCACATGAGAGGGGGGAGAGTCAGAGGGAGAAGCAGACCCCCCGCCGAGGAGGGGGCCCGATGTGGGACTCAATCCCGGGACTCCAGGATCATGACCTGAGCCGAAGGCAGTCGCTTAACCAACTGAGCCACCCAGGCGCCCACATTTGTCATTTCTTAAGTTAGTTCTCACGTTACTCAAGTATGCATTGCATCTGTCATAAAATTAGCAACAGGTTTTTCATCTGCACTAAAACTCTTCCAACAATAAAATCATTATCAGCATTTCGCATAAAAGATTGACCCTCTTTGCCCTTCCCATTCCCTACTCGCAACACATGCATATTCTTTTGCCAAAGTGAGAAATGGTAAAATATCTCTATATGCTGATCCTAATGTCCTTTGGGGAAAAAAAAAAAAAATGGTGTAGCAAGCAATCACTAGTTGGTCAAATATTTTCAGTTCTTTTCTTCCAGGCATATGATAGGGTTATGCTTCTTTTCCCTTAGAATTCTCTACTCTGGGAATCAAATATGGCCTTGTTAATTGCGTTGGCCAATGAATCCTGAGAAGCACTGTTAGTCACTGTCTGGAGAAGTTTTTAAAGCTAATATGTAATTCATCATTCTCTCTCTCTGGCAGGGCAACAGGCAACTGCCAGGACATTTGGCGTGCCATCAGTTTGGGTACTTTACTGACCAAAATGAGCAGGGACCCCTGCCAACCATATGATAACTTATGATAAACATAAGGCGTAAATGACAAAAAAAAAAAAAAAAACCTTCATTACTCTAAGCCATCAAGACGTTCAGGTTTTATACTGCATCGTAAAATTTAGTCTACCCTAACTGATACAGTGGGGAAAGTAAACTTTCTGCTCTGAAATTAATGTGCTGTCTAAAACTGAATAAGCAATCATGG
Source organism: Halichoerus grypus (assembly GCF_964656455.1). Classification (NCBI taxonomy): domain Eukaryota; kingdom Metazoa; phylum Chordata; class Mammalia; order Carnivora; family Phocidae; genus Halichoerus; species Halichoerus grypus. Next base: position 32,995,057 of record NC_135712.1, on the reverse strand, counting down.
TGAAGTATTACTCTAAAACAGGATTCCTGGTATGTATTCATCCATTCAAGAATCATGGGAGGGTGAGAATGGTGTTGATCATTTTGGTAGACCTGAGAGTATAGAGATGAATTAGGTGTGGACTTTGGTCTCAGAGATCTTGCATTCTAATATAGATTTCTGACATGTATCAGATAAATATTAGGAAATCTATCCCATAGGAGGTGTACCTATGAGAGATTGCCACCTCTCTTTACGCTTGTCTTTGTAGTTGGTCAAGCATTTAAGAGAACTATGGATACAAGAGAAAACAGTGTGTGCAAAAAAAAGAAATTATTATTATTTTTTTTAGGTTATGTTGAAAAGCTCACTGTACCTGAGGCACTCTTCTGTACCTTAACTTAATCATAACATGTGTACCCAAAGAAAAAGAGGAACTGCAAGTTTACTTTTGTATTCTTTTTTCCCCCACTACTTTGAGTTAGCAAAATAACAAAATATTTGGAGGTGGCGTTAAGTACCATCAGGGTTATCCAGAGATATATCTTATATTGAGACAGGATTTCTGTAAAAATAATCCAAAAGCATATTTTCTTTTCTTCTATTCAATTTCTGTTGACTTCAGAAGAATCAAGCTATGTTTGGTTGCACAACTTTGCAGGTCAGTACACTGGATATTTTGAATTATTTGATATATGGTCATTGATTCTCTATTCAGCTGAGAAAAATGTATTTAGCGTTCTTTATAAAGCTTTCAACAAAAAAATCCTTCTTGATTCTGTGCTACCACTAACAAAGTCCATATAGGAATTCTCTATTATAACAGTTGGCCAGTTGGCTAGGAAAATTCATTAGGTAGCTTTGATTATATATGTGTGTGTGTGTGTGTGTGTGTGTGTGTGTGTGTGTGTGTGTTATATTTAAAGTTCTACTTTCCTTTTATCTAAAATGTGTTTTTAGTAAATAAATCAAAATATACTAGTAGATATTTTTTGCATCTTCTCACATATGTGAAACCCTCAGCCATATCACCTGAATGAAAATCACCTGTTGGTGTTCCTGCTCTTACAGAGGAAGTTGGTATGTTGGCTACATAAACCCTTGTCACTTCTGACAGCCTATTAAAATTTACACACAAAAAAGTCCATCTTCCGGCTAACTTTTGGCATCAGTTTAATTTCACTTTTTATGTTTTAGGAAATTTAAGTTTTGTTCTTTGGTGTTTTTAGAAAGATGGTAGGAAATGGAGCACTTGATTTCACAGTATCCTTTCTCAATATAAAAACTGTGACAGAGGCCCAAATTGAATCACATCTAGAATAAAGCTAGAGCCAACTTCCGCTTCCTCAGCAATCACAGCAATATGTTGTAAGCTTCCTGCATGTGATATGAAACACTCGATTTTGGATGTCTTTGTGATTGCCACCTCTCTTTACGTCTGAGGTAACCTTTCAGTTCCTAGTTATTGGCTTCCCTTAAAATTGTTTTTCACGTGTCCTGGTCCACATGCTGAAATCTGTGCAATTACCACTGGGGACATAGTACTCTGTACAGTCTTGATTCTGTTTGTATATAGTTTGCCAGCTCTTGTCTACGAATCTTTCCTAAAACACTCCATTTTTCCTACCTGCTCTATATTCATTTGGTCCCTTTGACACATTTCAAGTATTTCTCAATACTCTCCATTTCCAAGAGGACTTTTATGACTAAATTTACTTGCATATGAAGATCTTGAACTCTCAGGTAGTACTTATTTAAAAGAAAAATCTCTTCATGTTAAGCTCGTGCTTCTTGAACTTTAATACGCATGCAAACCAACTGGGATTTTGTTAAAATACAGGTTCTACAAAACTAACAAGCTCCCAGGTCTGAAACCACACTTTGAGTAGCAAGGTGTCAATCCATCAATATCTGACATCACCTGGGAATGATATAATCAATTATTCAAAATATTTACCGAACACCAACTACCACTGAAACATCAAGCATTTCACTGTACCAGATTCTCGTGATTAACTGTTGGGCAAAAAAAAAAAAAAAAAAAAAAAAAAAATCAAGGTTCCCACATTCATGGGATGTACTCCAGTGGAGAAAACAGAAAATAAATGAATAATAATATAATATCTTAAATTTTTTTGATAAGAACCATGGAGGAAATAAACATGACCCATCCCACAGAGTAAAGAGGGAATTTCTGGCACATCTGGGATGTTTAGGGAAGAACTGAGGAAGTAGCAACTACACAGGGAATGGAAGAAAGAAAAGGAGTCAAGAAGACTGGAAGGAAAAAGCCACCACAGGAATCAGGAAGTACAAACTCTTGTCTAGTAACATCTAGAGAATTTGAAGTACAGAAAACAGGCCAATACAGCTCAAATCTAGTACGCCTTTGGAGGAGACTGAGGCTGGGGCAGACCCTGAAGGGCCTTAAATTTTAGGCAGGCCTTTAGATTTGGGAGTTCTTGTTTTGATTCTAATATCAGTAAAAATTCAATATAGGAGCATTTGTTTCTGTAAATAAAAAATGGGCATGGCCTCTGTGTGTGTTTGTGTGTGTGTGTGTGTGCGTGTGTGTAGAACATAGGTGAAGAGCAAAAGTAGATGTATGGAAAGCATTTAGAAAGCAGATGTAAGGATCTCTGTGGTAGTAGTAGCAGCAGCAGCAGAAATAAGAGCAGCAGCAGCAGCAGCAGCACCAATAGCAGTAGTAGCAGCAGCAGCAGCAGCAGCAGCAGGAGCAGCAGCAGGAGCAGCAGCAGCAGCAGTAGGAGCAGCAGTAGTAGCAGTAGGAGCAGCAGCAGTAGCAGTAGGAGCAGCAGCAGTAGCAGTGGGCGCCGTAGCAGCAACAGTAGGAGCAGCAGCAGCTGCAATAGCAGCAGCAGTAGCAGTGGGAGCAGCAGCAGTAGCAGCAGGAGCAGCAGCAGCAGTAACAGTACGAGCAGTAGCAGCAGCAATAGCAGCAACAGTAGCAGTAGGAGCAGCAGCAGTAGGAGGAGGAGCAGCAGCAGCAACAGCAGTAGGAGCAGCAGCAGCAGTAGGAGGAGCAGCAGCAGCAACAGCAATAACAGCAGCAGTAGCAGTAGGAGCAGCAGCAGGAGGAGGAGGAGCAGCAGTAGTTGTAGTAGGAGCAGCAGCAGCAACAGCAGTAGGAGCAGCAGCAGCAGTAGAAGGAGTAGCAGCAGCAACAGCAATAACAGCAGCAGTAGCAGTAGGAAAAGCAGCAGGAGGAGGAAGAGCAGCAGTAATAGTAGTAGGAGCAGCAGCAACAGCAGTAGGAGCAGCAGCAGCAGCAGCAGTAGGAGCAGCAGCAGTAGCAGTAGGAGCAGCAGCAGCAGTAACAGTACGAGCAGTAGCAGCAGCAATAGCAGCAACAGTAGCAGTAGGAGCAGCAGCAGTAGGAGGAGGAGCAGCAGCAGCAACAGCAGTAGGAGCAGCAGCAGCAGTAGGAGGAGCAGCAGCAGCAACAGCAATAACAGCAGCAGTAGCAGTAGGAGCAGCAGCAGGAGGAGGAGGAGCAGCAGTAGTTGTAGTAGGAGCAGCAGCAGCAACAGCAGTAGGAGCAGCAGCAGCAGTAGAAGGAGTAGCAGCAGCAACAGCAATAACAGCAGCAGTAGCAGTAGGAAAAGCAGCAGGAGGAGGAAGAGCAGCAGTAATAGTAGTAGGAGCAGCAGCAACAGCAGTAGGAGCAGCAGCAGCAGCAGCAGTAGGAGCAGCAGCAGTAGCAGTAGGAGCAGCAGCAGCAACAGCAGTAGGAGCAGTAGCAGCAGCAGTAGGAGCAACAGCAGCAGCAGCAATAGTACTAATAGCAGCAGCAGCAGTAATAATAGAGTAGTAGAGGTCAGAGGTGTTTATAAATCAAATCAGGGAGTTGACACTGAACCCAGAGTTGGACAGGTGGAGATGCATTTCTGAGATAGGATGGACTTCTGATGAAAAGAACGGTAGAGAAGAACATGCATGGTTTAGTCTGAGGAACCAAGTGGCTCCCAGCACCATTTATGGATGCTCGAAGCACAGAACTCACACAGGTTTGAGAAAAGGGACCATTTCAGTTGCAGACATGTAGAGATAGTAAGTAGCCATTTAGGTATTCAAGTCCCCAGCTCAAGATAGGTCCAAGCTATTGATAGAAACTTACAAGTCATTAACCATGTGGCTTTTGTGTCACTTAGGGAGAGGGAATAGAATAGATAGAGAAGATCCAGCCCTGGGGTACTCAAAATTCAGATATTCAGAGAAATCTAAGCTATCTCTTGCAAAGAATACCTAGAAGGATAAAATGGACGAGAAACTTGATTTGGTTTGGTTTGGTTTTCTTTGATAGGATAGAAGTAGAGCTTGTATTTTAATAAAATAAAAAAAAACAAAGAATATGGAGGAAAGTGCAGGTGAGTTTATTGATTTAATGGAGGATATAAGTCTTCTGATGGGGTCTATGTGTCAGATGTTCCATCAGCTGAGGAAGAAGGAGCAGGAAACTGTAAAAGTAAAAAATGAGTAGGGTGGGAGGATGGGAAAGCTGTGTTCTGTCAAATGCTGATAAATATGCAGGTAAACATCTGTCTTTTCTCAAAAAGAGTACCGTTTACAGTACCTACTGCTACTGCTGCTGCTCCTACTCCTACGAGTACATTTAGACCTACAAACTGTCTACAGTAACATTTTTCTCATATACTATGAAGTTGGGGTCAATATACTTCATTTTTTTCTATGGAAAACCAATTAATCCTGTACCATTTATTCACATCACCACCCTTTCCCACTAAACTGCAGTGTCACCTGGTCAATTATAATTTAATTTTATATTTTGGGCCTCTTTCTGAATCCTCTACTCTATTGATCAGCTGAAAACCTTTGTTGTTTTTTTTTTAGATTTTATTTATTTATTTGAGAGAGAGACAGAGCACACGCGGGGTGGAGGGAGGGAGGAGCAGCAGGGCAGAGGGAGAAGCAGACTCCCCACTGAGTGGGGAACCCCATCCAGGATCATGACCTGAGCCGAAAGCAGACACTTAACCAACTGAGCCACCCAGGTGTCCCTGAAAACCTTTGTTTATCACCAAGGTTTTCATTTTGTAGAACGAAGGCTCAAGTAAAATCTGTTGGTATACTCTTAAAACTATCAGGAATTCTATAGAGTTTGAGTATCAATACCTACGAATGAAACTGAATGCCCACCCATTATCTTCTCCAAATAGAATGTGAAGTAGATAGTAACAAATACGGTGTAATAAAATTGATCCATACAAACAAACCTGTTATGAGGACAAGCAATATGTGGAAATCTTCAATTACAGAAATAACAATTCATGTCGTTAATCCTTTAAATACCCTATTGCAAACGCACCAACAGAAATACCAGAAGTAAGGCTTTCTCAAACAATGGGATCAAGAAAGTAAATATCCGTTAAATTACCAAATTTCTGAGTTTAAAGCCATTAGTAAAATACATAATAAATTATGACACACATTTTGCACAAAAATTTCAATAAAAAAAAAATCCCCATCCTCTTGTTTGCTTTTAATCTATACAGTAAGGACAGTCCTTTATTATTCTCTCACAGCTGGAATTATGTCAAGGATTACTGGGATAATTCTAAGTGTAATGCAAATGCATTTCTAGAACAATTTAGTCAAATTGACAGAGTGCCCTGAGGTGCCCTAATGATTCTATATATATCATCTTCTGAGTGTTGATTATTTCCCTTCATATTCAAATTCTAGCTCACTTTGTTTTTATCTTTATAATTGACTCTGTGGCTTATATTGCATTAAAGATCTGACCTGAAAACCAAAAGATAAAGTCCTATACAGTCAAATAAAGACTGTTGAGAACAGTTTTGTTTTTATTTGTTTTAAATGGGGATGGAGAGGGAATTGCAGGACAGTTACAACAAACTTTTAGTTCAAAAACATGATCGTATTAAATGGAACATTTATTTGAGATAGATCAAATCTTCCGACAAGATGAAGTAGAGTTGTTTTCTGTTGAGTCTGCCTTGCTAGAGACGATTTAAAGAGCAATAGAACTTTATGAGGCTCCATCTCCTCCTCAAAGATTCTGGCCCCAAAGCAAGTGGAGTTCCTCATATACCCACAATTTCTATTATGCTATGTTCCAATTCAGTGTAGTTTTAGAAAAATTTGCCCTTCGAATCATTGATTTTGAAATATTAACTGCATTTTAAGACATGATCTTAATTTTACTCTGGGCAACGATTTTCCTTTAACTTTGGTTTTAACATAAAATTAAGCCTGACAGTGAACCTGGGAATAAAATTAGCAACTTTCATTTGGGGCCTCCCCTTTTGCTAAATACCAAATTTCTTTCTTCTTGAATCAGAGGCTGGATACTAAATATTTTAAAAATACAGTCTATTTGTACTCTTCTCTAACACATCAATATTTTAACAGTAAATTTGAAATGTATGTATTTCAATGAAAGAAGATAAAGGGAAAGAACAGAGAATGATCTCTTTTCTGATTTCCTGTCAACATAGGATTTCCTATATTTCCTATGTCTGCCTGTGCACTGAGCCCTCAAATCACCTGAATTAGACATTCTGAGCAAGACTGTCATTCAAAAACATTAAAAAGCAGCATGTACGAAGAGTTTCCTTAACCTCCAGGGGTCACTTGACTTCTGGCCTCACAAATGGAGACTGGGAACCAGGGACCTTCCTTGTAAATCTGGCTCTCCAGCATCCCTGTCATTCCAATCGCTTCAATAGAAACTCATTTGCTCAGGAAACCTGGCTTTCTGGCTTCCTAGCAAGTTCAGAAACTTATACCTATATGATATGAGAAGGATAGTAAAACTCCAAGATTTCTCCTTTTCTTCTGAAGCAGAAAATGCATCTATGTTTGGTCCTCCAGATAAAATATCACTGATGGTTAATGTGTCAGCTTATCTAGTCCACGGTACCCAGTAGTTTGGTTAAACACTAATCTAGATGGTACATTATTTCGATGTAAATAACATTTAAATCAGTAGACTTTGAATAAAACAGATTAAGTTCCATAATTAATATCATCCAATCAGTTGAAGACCTTAAGAGCAAACGATGAGGTTTCTAGAAGGAATTCTCAAGATTACAACATAACAAATCTGCCAGCATGTTAAGTCTGCTGCCCTGAAGAATTTGGAATCAAGACTGCAACATCAACTCTCATCTGAATTTCCAGCCTGACAGTTTACCCTACAAATTTCATAATTTTTATCACCTATGATCTTGTGAGCCAATTACTTAGAATAAATTTATAAATCTCTTTATATAGATGATAGATAATTAGATAGATGATAGATGATGATAGATGATAGATAGATAGATAGATAGATAGATAGGTAGATAAATAGATAGATAGATGATAGATGATAGACAGAAAGAAAGAAATAACTCTAAGAGATTTAGGACATGGAGACATGACAGATTTTGAGACTATCAGAGTCTGAGAGTATCCTTGGTATTGCTTCTACAACTGGCCACAAACACCACCTACATATGACTCTCAGCTTAATTGCAAAAGTTCACAGAAAAAGTGTTTTAGAAAAAAATACATGCAATAACAACAACAACAACAAAAACAATGTGTCAGTTACATAATTTTTTGTGGCTTATTTGATTGTTTTTGTTTGTTTGTTTTTTGTTTTTTTGTTTTTTTGTTTTTTTTAACTTTCAGTAAAGGATACTTGAATTTAAAGGGAAAAAATATACCAATACCTTTGCTTCAGCTGTCCCTCTCCAATGGCATGGTAGCTCTGGTCTCAAGAATAAATCATTAGAAACAACAGTGGATTAGAAAATGAGCAATTTCATTCCCTTCTCTCAGAAATCATATATAGAACATGACAGTAAATCATTCAACTAAGATTCATTGAGTAATAACTATCTACTAGATACTAGCTTAGGCAATAGGAATATAATCATGAATACTATATATACTACATTGTTCAGGTCGTTTTTGTCACAGGTGTAGCTCCGAAGGAAGCAAGCACTGAGAAAGAGTTGGGAGTGTAAACTTTTTTTTTTTTTTAAGATTTTACTTATTTGAGAGAGATCACAAGCAGGGCAGAGGGGTAGAGGGAGAAGCAGACTCCCGCTGAGCAGGGAGTTCGATGAAGGACTCTATCCCAGGACACTGGGATCATGACCTGAACTGAAGGCAGACGCTTAACCGCCTGAGCCACCCAAGCACCCTAGGAGTGTAAATGTTTTATAAAGAAGCAATACTTGTGAAGGAAAATGGAAGAAAGCAGAATTGGGCAAGGGAAGACAGACCTCAACAGAGTCTCCTCCAGCCAGTTTTGGAGAAAATTGGGCCCCCTTAGAGGAATCCTTCATTGGGCAAAAATAGTCAGGCTCTTGTCCTAACATCTTGCTCAGCCACTGTCCAGGGCTTTCCCAAGAAATGCATGCTCTCACCAATACTATTTTGTTCAGTCTTTGGCTGGGGTCATCCCCAGAAGAACATGACCTGAGCTCAAAAACCAGGATGGGTTTTGAAGGAGCTCACAGCTGGAGGCTTTCAGCTGAACACACTCCTCACAGCTGAGCAGTGAGTCCTTTCTTAAAAGGGGATCTGAGCAGCACATCCCATGTCTGCCACAGTCTATGCATTATACGCTCCTGATCCACTTTTCTATGTAGGTTTGGGAAGAAGCTCGTCCATAGTTTCTGTGAGAATCTTCCAAAGGGGAAAATTAGAAGTGGGAAAAAGTGGGAAAAAGACCAAATCAATTGTTCCAATGGTCTCAGAGCCACAACTGGTACTCATTTCTCCCTCTTTTCACTTTTCATTCTAAATTCTTCCCACCCTTAGCTATCCATTTTGCTGGCCACAGTGATCTATCAGGTGGGGGTAAACCACTCATTCCTGAAATGTCTGAAGCCCTCAGACTGAAAATGCTGCACTTATTTTTTACAGTTACACGTAGGCAAGGGAGTATCATGAGTCACCCAAGTGAATCATCCAACTGAGTCAGCCAAGCTCTATACATATTTCTCTCTGTCCCCATTTTAGGACAACAGTCTTCCTCCTCCTAATCATCAGATTCAATTATCCCTGAAAGATGATGACTCATTTTCTTGCCTACTGATTCCTGAAGTGCCCTAGTAGCATCTCTAACATATAGTACTTTGAGGCTCTTGCTATGCTCCAGGCAAAAGTGCATCCCTATTAGGGACCAGAACCAGGACCTCTAACTTGGCAGCATCCAAAGTTGAAGGGTTAGGAAAACCAAAGTTCCTACTGGATCGTGGGTATAATGGAATGGTGGGACCACCTCTGTTTATATACCTTAGTTACTGAATTTTTTCTTCCTTTTGGGAGCATGGTGCCATATAATGGTCACAGATTTAATAATTATACTGCATCCTAGAAAGTGATACCTCATCCTTGCAGGGCATTGCCTCGAGGTTATCACTTCAGCTTCCCCATCATCAGGCCTTTTTTGTGCTCGTACTGTTTGGATGGTGAAGAATGTAATACCAACAGTGGATCTCATGGTGATGGTTCCATCTCCATAACTCTTTTACTTTCTGGTTGTTACCCTATTGGAAGCTGTGTTATCTGGAATTCCATGCCTGTAGATCAGGGCTTCTGTAAGCCCCTAGATAGTGGAACTGGAGGTCCTATGGACAGGAAAGACAAACTCTAGCTTAAAATAAGTGTTTATTCCTAGAGAACGAACCAATGGCCCTTCCAATACAGAAGGGGCAAATGTAGTCAACATGTCACCAAGTAGTAGGTTTGTTTCTCTGAGGAATAGTGTCATAGAGCTATCATGTCATGGAAAGGCTGGAAAGAGTGGCAGCAGGGCTAGATGGGCCCCTATAAGTGGAGATCTATGTTGTGGAGCTCTTGCCTTGCCTCCCTCTTTTCCCCCATGGCCATTAAACATATGTGCCCACAGCATTGGGATAAATTCTAGCAAATGCTGCCTGACACTAATGGACTGAGTCATTTTGTCTACTTGGATTTCCAGTGCTTCTTGTATGGGGGATGTTTCCTGGTGTGCATGAACATGTGAGAGAAAGTTCTTCACTTCATACCCACTCTCATATGCCCATGCTCATGTCTCTATTACAGATCAATGTGTCCTCGATCTTCCAATATTTCTCCAGCCAGACCCACTATCCAGAAAATTTTAAGCTTTTGATAAGTGTATGTATATTCTAAATTCAGGCTACTTCTTATTCCATATGGAGCAGATAACCAGGTGGACCACCTGAATCTCTGCCCATTAAGACAATTTTTCTTCATGCCACTTCTTAAGGCCACTTCTGAGTGGGGTGGCATTGCAACTGCCATCCATTTTTGGATTGCTTCCTCATATCAAGTTCACCTAACCACGAAACAAGCTATACCTTTTTCTTCATTCTATGTCAATCATACAGAACCCTCCAGAGATCAGTGTGTGTGAGCTGAGGGAGCAGTGCTGATTACATGAGAATGAGGCACAACCGCATGTGCAGCTTGCTTGTGCCTTCCGACCAGGACCTTGTTTTTGATTGCAAAATGATCCAATGAATGATGGATGACCCTACAGCCACTTGATGATTGTGAGTCCAAAATAACCCAGCCTGTGATGGTAGTTCCAGAAGCATGGTGCCTTGTTTCTTATGGCGAGACTTTTTCTCTAGTAGAGTTCAAATGCCAAAAGCTTTCTTTCAAAGGTGTATATGTCTCTACTGCAGATAGGATGGCCTTGTTCTAGAACCTTGAGGGTCCATGTTGCATCCTTCTACTTGCATACTGCATTTTTTCCCACCACTGACACCCAGACATTGTAAGGTCTGCAGATTATTATGGCTCAAGCAGCATAACTGCTTACTATGCTTCCTGGATCTCCATTTTCCTGCTTCAGGCCCTGCTCAAAGCTCTTCATATATACCCTCTAATTGAGGAAACATGATGATGCTTCAGTTCCCCAGTATCAATATCTACCCAGAGCCGGTGTTCAGCAGTAAAATAGGTGGGCATTCTCTTTTTCTCATTATAAGATTACTTAAGTTAATGACCATAGATGTCTCCTGGGGAAAGACTAAGGAAATTCTTTAACAGTGCATACTGGCCGTTATAATAATGCTCAGGCCTTCTCCATCAGGACACAGCTACTTATTTTATCTTTTTTTTTTTAGTAGGTTTGGTGCCTGAAAATGGGATCCGTTCCAGAAACTAATCAGGGATTTTGAGCTTTCTATTAGCGCCACTGCCCTCAGCTTCTTGTTCATGCAATATTGCTTTCTTTTAATAACAATTTTAAACAGTTTCCCTGTTTGCTTCTCATCCATTCTGCTCCTAGGAATGCTGTGCTTTATTAACCATCACTATAATTCTCTCTGGGTCAGATCCCTTTGGCTACAAATCTGAATTTTCTCAGGCATTATAATAATTATCTCACAAGTCTTGCTTCTGGTGACTAAGTGCTGCTACCTGGCCTCTACTCTTTCAGGGGCCTGAAAGGATCCATTATCAGTGAGTGCAATTCTGTTCAGAGGAGAAGCATCACTGAACTTCTTAATGATGCTGGTGTCTCTTCACTAGCTCCTTCTTAATGGCCTTAGCACATGTGGTATTCTTTGCACTTTCCCACGGAATGTAATTCGCTGGTGGGACTTGATGTGTTACTAACGTATCTGTCCGACCTTGCCCATTTCCATGGGCTTTTAACCTCTTATTCTTTCTCAATTAGGCATTTCCACCTTGCTCAATGTGAGCAATCCCTTTTTCAACGTTTTTAGGGATCATCTTAATTTTGAAATTATATTTATGTTGGGTCTAGGCCAAGGAGTGCAGTCCTTATATCCCTAAAGAGCTTTCCCAAGTCAGTAAACTCTCCCCAGCTGGGTCTTATTTTCTGGTTTCCTTCGTGGAGCACCTTCAGTAGCAATCCAGTTGCATGGGTGGTTCCAGGTCCCTGCAAGTACATGTTAGCCAGATTTCACTCCTTTGAGACTATAGTCTCTTTCTTCCCTAATCAGGTTCAGCACGTCTCTAGATGAATCAGTTGTGCCTTAATCTGATTATCATCAGCCTGACAGCCAGCAGGGGAAGATATGGGGCCAGCCATAGACTGGAGTACCTATTTCCCTGGGAAAGAAAGACCTATAAGTATCTCTCAGACTAGAGGGTGGATAAGGTCTTGATGAGAAAGGATGGGCTACTACTGCAGCCTCAAAAGTTTCAGAGAAGTCTAGAAATTTTAAATCCTCGAGGGAATCTAAACAGCTATCACCATCCCACAGATGAAGCTTCAGGTTGATACAAATAGGCTCTTGTCTTGTTGAATACTTTTTAATCTATTATTACAACAATTCTTGACACAGTTGGGTAATGAAAGTAAAAAGTAATTTAAATTCTTATAATTTTACTTACTTTGAAATAAAAGAGATTTTCTAAACTTATAATTAATATTTGGACTGCCCTGATAGTAGCCAATACTTTTGACATATTCCCCAACATTCAATGTCATATTTATCATCTTTGATACTCCATTCAGAATACAGATGGCTTGTTGTTTTTAATAGTCTTGGAATCTGACAAGGGAACTAAGTTTTATTGTGAATATTAAATGTTCTGATCACAATTCTGATGTGTGTGTCAAGGTGATGGTTCCCACATACCAAGCAATTCTTCAGACACCAACTGGGTGCCCCACAATTCTACGGTATTCTGACATTATTTACCCAGAGATAGCATCAGATCCCTCAGGTTAAGGGTACAGTACCTCAAGATTGCCCACCTCTCCCCACCACTTCAGACACCAGTGGACTCCTGGCTGCATGCTGGCTTTTAGTGTGTCTGTAGATTTGCCTGGTGATCATTTCACTGGCCATGAATATGTCATGAGGATGGATATATTTGGCATTTGGAATAACTCCCACATTCTATCATCACGGGGAAAAGCAAGTAGAAATCTCTGAAACTAATAATTGGCAAAGGGAATAAATAAAAACAATATTACATTGGAAGGAGGGAAATGGCAGATTAATTTGATTAATTTTTTAGAGCAGCTCACAGAACTCAGAGAAACATTTCACTTAATTACCAATTTATTACAAAAGGATATAACTCAGGAACAGTCAAATGGAGGTGATGCACCAGGCAACGTATGGGGAAAGGGCACAGGACTTCCAAGGTCTCTCTCTGAATACACCACTCTCCCCAAATCCCCATGTGTTCACCAACCCAGAAGCTCTCTGAAGCCCCCCATGCTTTTTGGTCTTTATAGAGGCTTCATTAATTAGGCATCATCGATTAAATCACTGGGCATTGATGATTGATTCAACCTCCAGCCCCTCACCCTTCCCCAGAGGTGGAGAAGGGGCTGAAAATTCCCATTAGTAATGTAACAATACTAACTGATTACCAATACTAGTTCTGGTATCTGTTTTAGAAACATTTATCCACAGACTGGTTTGTTTCCTGGAATAAAAATAAATCATAACAAAAGCCTTCTAAATGCTTAGAAATGTACATCTATTCATCACTCAGTACAGTAGTTTGAATTGAACAATATGTATCATAAGAAAAGAGAATCAGAAGTCTGAATGTCTTACGTCATTAGCTCAGAAGTTCAAAAATTAGAATACAGTAATTATCTGGAGGGTAAAGAAAAAAGATAACAAAAACATCAACTCATTTTTTGATATTTCAATGCAAAGTATTTTAATTTCTGAAAAGATCTATTGATTTCTAACCAATTCATTTATTTTCCTTGAGTATACCTAAACCTTGTCAGATAAGTAGACATCTCACAAGGTATATGAAGAATTGTGATATTAATTCTTAAGAAGATATTTTATTCCTCCAGAAATCAAAAGTAGTACTGTCACTGTGTTGCCAAGGTCATTAAACCCTTGAATTTCCTAAGATTAAAGGACTATTGCATAATTTAAAGATGCCTGAGGGTTACTCATTTATATATCATGTCTGTACTTACCCATGTTGAGAATCACTTGTCTGCTGGCTATTTGCTTTTCATAAAACTTCACTTCCTTTTTTAAAAAGTTGATAGAATTACATGATCAGTTATGTAAATTAGCTTTACAATAACCCAGGAAAATATATATTACCTGTCAAAACAGCACGCATTTAATACTATATACTAGCATACTTATTTAGATTTAAGTAGAGAACTAATCCTAAATGGGCAAAAGTGTCATAAGTTAAATTAGTAGTCCCAGGCAATTCATTAACGTCCTTATTAGGTTGACTTCAACATGCTATATGACAAGTTGAAATTAGTGACTTCATTTTAAGTCTTCCTTTATATGGGAAAATTTTTCATGCCCTAGAATATGCCACCTTAATAATTCTTGAAGAAAATATTATTTAGCAGCCACTACATGTCACATGTCTATTCTGTAATTATGATATCTAAGCTAGAAAATTTTAATTGCTTTTTATGGTTTTCTTCTAAACTTTTAGTTTAGAAGAAAAAGATATAGCTGGTATAAGTTTTGTACCTTTGTTATATGGCTGTTCAGGCATATACATTGGACCACCATTGGAGATTTAAATTATGTTGCCTAGGATTATATGATTAGTTCTATATGAAGATTATTATAATATTTTCTGTATTTTCTTCCATGAATATATTGTTAAAATATGTTGAGTGAGATCTCACTCTGAAATAACATAGTGCACAATTTATCTCAGTGTTTTCATATGTGAGATATTGAGAAATCTCACATTTAAAAAGCATATTCCTGCATTTCAAATATGTGCATGTCACTATAGACCTCTTTTTTGAATGCAGGCCTATTAATCATTGCCTGTAAAACATTTGTCTAGAGATACTTTTGTATACTAACCTGGAGAGAATGAGTTTAAAATTCTCCAACATGTTATTGTCATTGAACTGTCTTTTAGGGTCTGAAGCAGAATTTACCCCAAATCTTTATAAATTCAGGACAGAATATACTCATTTTAGGGAAAAAAAATGTCCCCTTTTTCTCTATGACAAACTAATAAACTGACATTTGGTATTTAGAATCAGAATGGAAAGAAGGTTATGAAAATAATTTTCTGTTCCATTTCCCCTCCTGTGTGAGACCATATGTAAACAAAAATAAATAAGGAAACAGAATAAAACCCTATAAAACATTGCCTTTTATATTCAAGAACATCTTTTTTAATGTTTTTAAACATTTTTATTTTTAAGTTATCTCTACACCCAACGTGGGGTTCAAAATTACAACCCCAAGATTAAGAGTCACATGCTCTACTGACAGAGCCAGCCAGACACCCCTTTAAGGACATTGGCTAACACCTTGCCTACATTTGTTCCTCTGTTTATATATAATATTATTTCACTGCACATCATGGAAAGCAGAATAACTACCTTGTTTTCTGTGCTCTTATAGAATAGAAGGAAGGATCTCTGAAGGATGTAGAAGGATCCTGAAGGATCTCTGAAGGATCCTTCCGAAGGATCTCTGATTACCGCCCCCCCCAGCCAAGTTGCCTCCAGCTGCTACCCTATTATAGATAAAAATGATAGTTTGGCTTCAACTCCTCTTCCAACTGATGCTCTAGCTTTCCAATTCTCTTCACCATCAAACTTCTTTAACAAGCTGTCTTACATCACAGACTCCTTGTCCTTGCTGCCCAGGAACTTATCAACCTACTCTAATCTGTCTCTTGCTCTTGTTACTCCAATGAAATGTCTCTTCTGAGGTCAAAAATGATATCTGTATCACTAAAGCCAACAGACATTTAATAGCTCTCATTTACTTGACCTTTCTGTAGCAGTTAATACTTTTGACATTGGCCTTCTTCTGGTAACACTCTCTGTCTTCTTTTCCATGACCCCACACTCTCCTGATGTTTTCCTGACATCACTGGCCACTGTTATCAGGGTACTTTGTTCATTTAACTTTTTCAGACTAGTAAACATAACTTGAAGTTCTTTAAGATCTGATCTGGAGCATGTTTCCTTGTTGCCATCTTCTTTCTCTAGGCAATATCGACCACACTCATGGATTCAATGATTATTATGCTATACCCACATTTATAGCCTATATCTTTCTCTGAGTTTCAAACCATAAATATCCAACGCTATACCCAAACTGCCTATTGAATATTGCATAGGAACCTGAAATGTATTATTTCCAAAACAGAACTCATGATCTTAACCCTTATACCGCTTCCAGTATTTTCTATATCAAGGAAATGACATGTCCAGAAAACCGAGCACACAAGCCAAAAACCTGAAAATCATCTTTGACATCATCCTTCTTTGTCTACTTCTCCCCAATATAGTTTATCAATAACACTGATAGGTTTTACTTTAGGAACATGTTTATACTTCATTAAAGGTCTTTCCAATGTTTCTAGTTCTACCCGTATCTTTTTATAAATCTGATTTTTTTAAATCTTCTATAACCTGGCCTTCAGCAGTAGTCCATTAGCTGCTCTCTTTCTCTCTTCCAGTTGATTCTCTCTTTCACAATTCAGCTGGAGTGGTTTTTTCCAGCTGAAAAGCTAACCATGCATATACCACTCACCCACACATTCATGCATACAAAATAAATTCCTTTATTGGCCTCTCATGACCTTTTAAATAATGACCAAAATTTTAGCATGATCTATAAGGTGCTTCATGAACATAGTCCTTCAAAATATCTATTCATTTTGTGTTATTTGGCCTCAACTCTATAAGACTTAGTTCAGTTTATCAAATGCCCACTGCTCCTTTCAGCTACTTTGTTATTACATATATTGTTTCCTTTGTCTGGAATGTCCTTTTACTTTTCACTGAGTTAAATTCTTATTCATTCATTCCAAAATCAACTCAAATTTCTTCATAAATGTTTTCCTTAATCCTTTATACTAGGTAGATCGTTATGACCTATGTCCTCTTAGTTCTCTGAACATAATTTTTATACTATGTGTCATAGTTTCTGTGGCTGAAATTTTCATAGCCCCTCCACTTGGATATAAGTTACATAGTAGCAAAGTGGGATCTATATTTCCTATGCCTAAAACCATGGCACAAGCACAGTGGATACTCAATTATATTGGAATATTAATATTTCTTTTAATCCAAATAAAGAAATGAATGAACTTCTGAATAAGGGAATGCTTATAGCGTAGCTTATTGTCAAGGAGACAATACCTAAGATTGACTTGTAGCTG
The DNA here is from genome assembly GCF_964656455.1 of Halichoerus grypus. Classification (NCBI taxonomy): domain Eukaryota; kingdom Metazoa; phylum Chordata; class Mammalia; order Carnivora; family Phocidae; genus Halichoerus; species Halichoerus grypus. The sequence continues at coordinate 32,977,933 of NC_135712.1, read as the reverse complement.
GGTTTTTCATAAGCATGGTAGAAATTGTCAAATTGTTGAAATAGTTTAATGTACACCCAGAATAATGATAATAAACTCCTTGGCATCTGGTTTATTAAAGGTCATCCTGGTCCTTCTAATTCAGTGGGAAAAGTACTAGACAGAAAGATCTCCCAAGTGTCAACTACAAACAAATTGCAAAACTCTATTGATTGCATGATGAAATGTTGTTGTTTTACTTATAAACAGATGATCATGTGTAAGGGGTTATACTGTTACTCCAGAAGCCAGAGCACAATTATTTTCAAAAGCTGTAGCCTAGCCTGGAATACCATACCCGTAGTACTTAAGACTCTGTTATCAACTCATAACTCTAAAGAATTTTGAAAATATGCATGTTAAGCAAATGATTAAGAATATATATAGCATCAAGAGAGGAATGCAGTGCAATATTATTTCAACAAATTTTAAAATATTTTTAGATTACAAATTGTTAAATTGGTAGGAGAGACAGAGATTGTGTGTGTGCACATGTATATGAGAAAATAATTGGAAATAGTAAGGAAAATTTGAGAACATCAGTTCCAGTCCCCTTCATGTTACAGAAGAGAAAACTAAAGTAAACAAGTTGTGGACATTATGCTCTCTTTGTGTGCCTAGTTTAGCCTACTGCTGTTACTGTGAATGGGTGAGTTTTCGTTGTGAGTGTCTGGTTAAAGCTCCTGAAAGTTAATTCTCTAGAATAAGTGTCAGTCTTAAAAGAGCCAAAACCATTAGTAGAAGGAGCAGAAAAGTTGAAAGAGCACATCATTAATTGATTCACTTTTCTCTGGTTGTCCAGTGAGTAAATATCAAAGGGAAGTTATCAGATCAGGAAAGAGGAGTATGTTTAATAGAACTTACAAACACACGTTGAAGACTCTCTTGTAAAACCCAAGAATAGAGATCCTACGGCGGTTTAAAAGGAAGTATAAGCACGACCTAAAACTGTCCTTGTTTTCATGTATAACCGCTCCCTACCAAAAATAAACACACAAACAAGTAAATGAATGGATTCAAACTGTAACTCGGTTTCCTTGCTACAGATCTTGTTCTCTGCTCACCTTCTTCTCTCTCTGCTTTGTTCCAAGTTCCTTTCCTAAGAAGAGAGTTCTAACCTTATTACTTTTATTGTTATTTATTTATGTACCTATTTATTTTCAAGTACACCACCCTTTTCCTTGAAACTAGTTAGGAAGGTCTATTGTTTTGTGAGGGAGAATTACAAAAAAGAAAACTCAGGAAAAATCCAAGATATGTCTATTACAAAGAAGTTAGTGGGACAGTCTGATGAAGGCATGTCCTTTTATAATAGAAAACAGATCAGACATAAGTTAGGTCATTTGCAAGATTTTTCCACATAATGAGGAAGATTTTCCACATAATGAGAGGGAGAGAGAGAGAGAACAAGTAATTAGGCCTGCATCTCACTACTTTTACTAGGTGACTAGAAAATTGCAAAGAAACAGACACACCCACAGTTACACAGCTATGGAATATGACTCTGGTCAATATTTTGATGGATATATATATATATATATATATGCACCCACACCTGGTTATATATTTGTTGCAGATATGACAAACTGTGGCTTGACTCTGTATTACAAAAATACTTTGTATTCCTACTTGGTACTGCCTTATTGTACTTTCTTGCTTGTGGGTTTTTTGTTCTTTCTATTTACATAACAAAGTGACCTATGAAAATGAAATATAAAGAATGAAGGATTTTTTCCAATTTGAAGCTAGACTGCAAGGAGAGTAAGAGTAGCCTTTTCAGCAAGCAAAGCGAGGGTATGATTATCCCATTTGGAGAAATGGGGAAATAATGACCCCACTAAGTTTGAGAGTAAACTAAAACCCTGGGAAAAGGTGCTGAGGAGGTAATGGTGGTTACGGCTTCCATCTTCCTCCCAGTGTTACGCTCTACAGGACACCACCTCACATCATGTCTCCAACGCACATAGCCAAACACAACCTGAAACTGAAAGGAGTCTATCTAGTTAAAGTTCTGGTTTGAATTTGTAAACTGCCAGGGATGAGAATTGAAGATATTCATATTCTCTAATTTCCCCAAGACACTAAAGAACAGAGAAATAAGCAATGATGCTGGGGCAGCAAATATGATCATCCCTTCTCTCAGGTGTGCTAACATCACCTTGGTCCCCAAACCAGGAACCAACATACAAAAAGTTACAACTTATAAATTAGACCAACGGGAGAATAAGAAAAATCAGCATCATTCAAAAGGTAGTCGGAAAGATAAACAGAGTGAAATACATTTTAGAAAGTTATTTGATAAAATTAAAAGCAAGAAAACACATGAGGCAGCAAAATGTTATTTGCCCAAAGACTCAATATGCCAAATTTATCATTAACATTTCCACACTCTTCAAGCAGCTAGAGAAATCCTATTCTTTACCAGGTAACATACTTCCTATTTACACTCACACAGTCTTATCTTTGATTATGACAAAATATTGGTTTATCCTTTTTGAGCAAGGGATGTGTCCTTCACTTCTTTCCTATTCCCCAGAATGCCAGGTACATAGCTTGTGTTTAATAAATCCTTTCTGATTGACAGGTTTAGATGACTCTATCAGCCTGGACCTATAGATTATGTGGCAGGCTACATAGACATTTGAGAATACAGTCAAGGGAGGTTGAAAAATCAATAGGAAAACTAAAACTTCCATTAGGAAATAAACAAACAAATAAAAAATACTGCTAACCTCTTTCAGAATTGAAGTCCAAAGCTCTAGCATCCTGGGAAATTATTTTTTGGTTTGTTTGCCAAAGAGATTATGTTATTGAGGATGCTGTCAGCATGTGGTTTGCTTAGTTTTTGTTTTGTTTTCTTTCTCCTTCAAGGCTGGTTGATAACACATGAACTTTATCTCAAGATAATTGAAAGAAAAGAAAAAGAAAAAGAAAACAGAGATTTTCCTAATATCTCCTCATTAATTGAAACTTTGAAATGACTTGGGTTGTGATTAAGACCTGCGGGTCTTGAATTTTTTATGCATAGCTTGAAGGAGCAAAGAAGACAAAGGACAAGGATCCTCTGTTATTACTGAGTTGACCACAGCATCCACTGCTCATATATGCTGGTTTTGGCTGTCTTTGAACATTCAAAAATATTTTAAGGTCTAGTGGCTGAGAGACTTACATTAACTGTTGGTTTCCATATGAATTTTCAGATCTCCTTTAACTCAATAAGCACCCAGTGCTCTTGGCATTGGCTCTAGGAGCCCTCCTTTACATCTTGCATTGTGGCTTTCCTACGCTATTCTCATTCACTGTATTTGTCAATCCACAAGCCTTGATTCCTACTTGGACATCCCACTTTCTCCTCAGTGATTACGGCAGATCCCCTCATGTAGCCCTTGGTTCATCTACTGACCCTGAAGAATCTCAGGAAATGATGGCCTCTCCCACATGATTTCTGAGAAAGGAATCTTCTACCCAACTAATTAAAAACTCAGATGTTGGCTGATTTTGTTGGTCTCCTCCCAGAACAGGGAATACCAAGGTAGTTGGATCTCTTGGCAGCTGTAAACACAGTACACATCCCAGATCAGACCCCAGATGCCTTCTCTCCATGTGCTCTATGTTGCTGAGGATTAGAATTACCCTATCTAAACCATCATGCTTTCTCCCAGGAAATTGTCATCTGTTGTATTTTTTTTCTAATGAAACAAGCCTTTAAGATAATCATTTTAATCATTTTTATCGGTGTTTTTATTCAAATTTCTTAGTTACCTACATATTTAAGTCCAAAGAATTAAAAAAGCAATTTCCCTCATAGATAGCCTTTTAATAATCTTTTTCAAAGAAAGACAGGTTTTTCAGTCTAATCCTGTCCTCATCCCTGATGCTAATAATGACCCCACCCCAGGGATAGTTCGGTCTGACAATGGTAGACTGGCAGTCTCCTTTTTTGAAGAAGTAAAAAACTATATTGTAATTGAACTAATGTTAAGAGTTCTCTCCGTTATAAGTTGGTTTTACAGGATGTATAAGACAGACAAAGCTTGGGGCACCCGGGTGGCTCAGTCGTTAAGCGTCTGCCTTCGGCTCAGGTCATGATCCCAGGGTCCTGGGATCGAGCCCCGCAACAGGCTCCCTGCTCTGTGGGAAGACTTCTTCCCCGTCCCCCACTCCCCCTGCTTGTGTTCTTGCTCTCCCTATCTCCCTCTCTGTCAAATAAATAAATAAAATATTTTTTAAAAAGACAGACAAAGCTTTTCTCCTCTAAGAACATGTAGTTTATAAAGGTCTGTGGTACTGTGAAAACAGAACTTTCAAACCCTACATTTTAATTTCTAGCTATCTTTTAAACAATGCTTTCTCCATCCTAAGCAGTACCAGAACTCCCTCCATGACTATTTCCATGTCTTCTTATTTTACACTTGTAATAAATAATTCATAGGAATACGAAAAATGCAATTTTCTAATTCAAAATAAAATCGGATTTTTATATTTGAAGAATGCTTGAAGCCAAATGAAAATTAGCTTCTATTCATTAGTTTTTTATAAAGTTTTCAAGAGGTATGGCCAAATAATAATGGAAATACTAGTGCACAAAATATTTGCTATTGATTTTGCTGTACTTTTGCACACAAATTTGTCATACTATTGCAAAGAGCAGAAAAGTCTTCAAAGTGATGGATTAATGAATAATGAAAGAGCTAAATGGATAAAATTATACAGCCAGTAAGATGAGTAAAATATCTGATTTATCTGTTGGATATACAACTCTTGGTTAATAAAGAGCTGACTGTAATTGTTAGATGGAGTTTAGATGTATGCTAAATCCATTTAATAATTATATTAGAAAGTGTAATTTCCACATTATAACTCTATCAGTTCAAGGTCATGGTCTATTTAATTATAACAATCCTTGTTTTAAGTGCTAATTCAATAAATAAAAGTGTATAAAGCTGGGAAATTGTACTGCCAAAAGTATGATTAAATCTAAACCGTTAAAATAATGTAATTGAAAATGATAACCATTTCTTTCATTTAACTAAGATGACTCAACAGAGCCTGAATGATCTATGTATGTTCAGAGCTGGTTAGAATTATAAATTCACACGGTGGGGCACCTAATATTCTCCCTTGCCTCATCTCATTCAGCTGGTAGAAGACTAGCGGAAATTCACATTGAAACCTACTTAGAACTCTAGTAAGTTTAGTGGTAGAGTGCCCAGGTCACCCAAAGAAAAGTTTATGGAAAACTGAAGTAAAATTTGACTAAAAGCCAAAGAAATGTTTTTCCTTTTGGGTTTCTTGTCATGCAATTCTTCAAAATCTACAGCTTACAACCTTCCTTGTGGCATTTCCCTCAACCCAAAATCTTGAAATTTCAGTGAATTCAAGATAGCTCTTACATTTTTATCATGGTAGCGTGCTGGGGTGTGTGTGTGTGTGTGTGTGTGTGTGTGTGTGTGTGTGTGTGTTCGCATGTGGGCATGTGCGCACCTGTAACGTAAGAGGTGTAAAGAAATGCTAAAATCCTGGTGGATACTTGCACCCAAACTTCTGCTATCTTGTACAAGTCCTCTAATTCGCCGAAATTGCATTTTTGGCAGGCTTTCTCTTGACATTTTTGCCCTCTTGTCCTTCTCTTTTCAGTTTCCTGATTCTTTCAAGTGTAAACGCTTCATTTACCTCTTAGTTTTAGATTCACTCACAGCTCTCCAGTGCCCTAACATGTTCACAGACGACTCTTTGCCAAACTAACTGCCCTCCTCTTCACATATAATGAGGCATCTCATGTTGCCCTAGATGTATGTAGTATCAGCTTACTTACACACTAAAATGTAAATTTAAGGTTATTATGCGTAAGACTTGAAGTAACACATTAAATGAAATTGCCTGAAGCATGTTTCTTAACTCAAATGTGTTTGTTTTGAAATTAATTAGATTGTAGTTAACTTTACAAAATAAGGGAAAAAGTCATATATTTAGTAAGAAAGCAAAATTAATTTGGGAATTTTTAAATTTGATTGCAGGCTGACTATAATAGTTTGTTGTTTTGGATTTTCATTACACATTTTCTCTTTTATCTAGTCAAGAGTTAGGAGCTAGTACCACCATACTTTTTTGGCACGAAACTTTTCTTTTATTCTCTAGGTCCTACCTGTCATTTTAAAAAACACACTTACTATAACCTTTATATTTGCTCATTTCCCAGATCCATGTATCCTCTTTATCGCTGCAGTTAATTACTTATGTTTTTTATTTGATGGTTATCTCTGCTAACTCCATTACTTATTGCTAATTCTGAAATGCTATGATATAAAACATACATGTCGCTTTCCCCAAGGTGATTGCTGGTATTGGATCTATTTGGTCAATAATGTATCTGGTAATTTTGGTGATGTTTTAAACGGATAATACTTCATGCTATTGAGATTTTATTTGAATAAACTTTGTCATTCAGTTTAGGCTGCCTCTTTTGAATGTGTCATTATTTTATACTATTGTGTTAAGAATTTTAACTCTTTGAAACATACCAAATCAAGAACAAAATAAAATAATGTTTTCCCCAAGAATCAGAGTTGTGATTTTTCCTAATACTTTTGCTACTTACCATTAGTATTTATTGTATATGTCCCCTTTTTTCTTAATTTACAGAAAGCAATAATTATATTTACCATGATTACAATATTATATTTTCTACACTTGTGGTTTTCTTCAACTTTTCATTTTAGTCATCTAAAGATCCAGTAGTCAGATTCTGGAGTTTTCCCTTGGGACAAACTAATTAAGTTTTTTAAAGTTTGTATACATACTTTCAAAATAATTTTAGCTAGTTATATGTAAAGACTATTCTGGCTGGTCCATAATCAAGACTGAGCAGTCTAGGGACAAAGAGAATCTCCAAGTTCACCCAATCCCCATCCGTACTTTCATATTGTCAAGTTATGCCTCTATTTGCAACACAGAAGTGTATGTATCTACATACATATGTATGTATGCATGTACCTATGTGTGTATTATGTATGTAAGTACCTGAAGGTGAAAAGATGGTTCATAAGCTCATGGGAAAAGACAATGAGAGAGATGAGGACAATCAAAGAAAAAGCATGGCACCTGAGTTCTGCCAGGTTCAATGCTCTGGTTTTGAGCGCTGATGGCAAAAAACTGTTTTCATGAAAGTTCGTATGAAATTGAACGTAGGAACCATCTGCTTTAAGCCTCAGGTAACTACTTTGGACTGAATTTTTGTGTCCCCCATTCATATTTTGACACCCTAAGCCCATGTAATTATAATTAGAGATAGGGCCTTCGTAGAGGTAATTATAGTTAATGAGGTCGTAAGGATGCGGCCCTGATCTGATCCGATCTGTGTTCTTGTAGGAAGAGAAACCAGAAAGCTTGATTGTTCTCTGTCTTTACACCAGGTGAGGGCACAGAAAGAAGGTGGTTGGTCTTCTGCCAACAGGGAAGAAGGCTCTCATCAGGAACTGAAACAGTGGCACCTTGATCTTAGATTTCCCAGCTGCAGAACTGTGAGAGGTAAATTTCTGTTAAGCCACTTAGTCTATGGTATCTTTCTTACAGCAGCCTGAGCTGACTAAGACAGTAACAAATTAAAGAATGCATTTGGGAAAAGGGGTCCTGATTTTGTTTCTGGAATGGATCACAGCTCGAGCCCCGGGCAGAGGACTGAAAGGGTATAGTGACATCTGCCACTCCCGGGGGGGTGTAGCACAATGGGGTCACAGGTGCGAGGAGCAAGAGCAGAGAAGCCATCCATGCTCTTTTCATCGAGGCTCTGCCAGCCCAGGCACGAACGAGGCTGACTTTGCTCTGTATGTCGTAGACAGCAAAACTTAATGGGTAATGGGTCAGGGCAGAAGAAGTACTGTTGACACACTTCCCTCCCCAAAGGCTGCTAAGAGGAGGTGAGGAAAAAGTCCCAGAAGCCATGGAATTATGAGATGAGAAGTTCCCAATATGGGAGGATTAATTCACTTATGCTCACGTTACTTCTAATAATGTCTGAATGAAATTTAATTCTACAATGTTCTTAATTTGCCCCTTAAAAATGTATAGTTGATTGACATAACATCTTTCAAGGTTATCAGATAAAGAACTCATCTAGATAGCTTTTTAATCATTTGGACTTGAAAATTGCAGTCAAATCAATTTACTTGTAGACTAAGTTCTCTCCCACCTCTAAGATTCAATAGCTGACACTCTGGAGAAATGGCAATAAAGTTTCAATTTAAATGCATTTTAAATTGAGTATTGATAATTTTAAGATAATTTAAAACAATGTTTAATATAATGCACACTAGGGGCATCCTAAATATATTTTGCATAAATGTTAAATAAATGCTCCATTAATTCTCTTTTTAAAGAACACAGAATTGTTTTATGTTTTTTTTTAAGATTTTATTTACTTATTTGACAGACAGAGACACAGCGAGAGAGGGAACACCAGCAGGGGGAGCGAGAGAGGGAGAAGCAGGCCCCCCACTGAGCAGGGAGCCCCATGTGGGGCTCCATCCCAGGACCCTGGGATCATGACCTGAGCCGAAGGCAGACGCTTAACTGACTGAGCCACCCAGGTGCCCCAAAGAACACCGAATTGTTTTTTACTTCTTTGTTTGCCCTCTTTTCATTTTACCTCCGCCTTCTCTTCAACTCATATAAACTTTTCCTGCTACCACTTAGGTATATTTTCATATTATTTTTCTCCAAGCCTATATAATTATACACAAATATATGGGCATATATTTGTATACCATATATACATACCATGCATGTATTGTGTGAATATCATGAATATATGATTCTATATATAAAAATCTTGATATTTTTCCTTTTAAAATGAGAACACACTTGTACAAGCTCAATATTAAAATTAGTTTTTTTCTACTTAACAATCCTTATAGATATGTCTGATTAAATGGAGGCTTCAGGGCGCCTGGGTGGCTCAGTTGGTTAAGCGACTGCCTTCGGCTCAGGTCATGATCCTGGAGTCCCTGGATCGAGTCCCGCATCGGGCTCCCTGCTCGGCAGGGAGCCTGCTTCTCCCTCTGACCCTCCCCCCTCTCATGTGCTCTCTCTCTCATTCTCTCTGTCTCAAATAAATAAATAAAATCTTTAAAAAAAAATAAAATAAAATAAATGGAGGCTTCAAAATTATTATTTTTAAAATGGTTTCATAATATGACAGCTTATAGCTTTATTATATATTTTTTAATTACTCACATGTTTTGGACATTCCAATTTTTGCTTTTTTTTTTTTGCCAGTAAAAGCAATTCTGCAGTAAACATCCTTATATCTATATTCCCTCCTAGCTTTATTTTTCTGAGAGTAGTAAGTTTATTAGAAAAGGGTTTGCTTTGTTGAAGGATATTTGCAATTTTAATTTTATGGGTAATGATAAATTGTTTTTCAGAAACTAATGATTGCTACTAGCACCAGTGATATGTAAGAGTGTTGTTTTCTCTAAGCCCTGCTAGAAATAGGACATATTGAGTCTTCTTTTGTTTTTAGGAAAAAATGTATAACATAATTAATAGTGAATTTGGTCATAGTTTTACATGTATTTATTGCGTTTTGATCTAATTTTCTGTGGAAAGCCTTTCATAAGCATTGATCATTTTTCTATTAGACTGTTGTGCTTATCAATTTATAAGAACTCACTGCTCATTAAAAGTATGAACCTCCTCTGACAATATTTCTGTAGATTACTACAATTAAATATATATACATAAATTACATTTTACAATACTATATTTACAAGACAGAACCTGGAACATTTTAACACATTAAATGAAAAAAATTAGCATATTTTCTTATAGCCACAATCGATCTAATTAGATTTTAGTGTGGGTAAGTAAAATTTAAGAAAATCATGTAGTATGTTGAACTTCTGTCCTTCTAATAAATGTATCAAATTATCAGATCAACTGAGTCATTAATGCATGAATCTTCTTTTTTATGATTTTACTCTTCATGGGGGAAAAATAATAACAAACAGAATATTTCATTGGTATGTCAATAGATGGGCACTTAGGTTGCTTCCATATCTTGGCTATTGGAAATAATGCTGCAATAAACATAAGGATGCATATATCCTTTCGAATGGAATTTAATAAAAAACAAAAATACCATATGATCCAACAATTTTACTACGGGGTATTTACCCAAAGAAGATGAAAACACTAATTCCAAAAGATACATGGATAAAACAATTTAAAGAAAACATTTAAAATTCATTGCTGAGCTGGCAAGAAAGAAGTGAAATTCTCAGCGATCTAACAGAATAAGAAAGCCAGAGTCCGGAAAGGGGAGTGTCCGGGCAAGTAGCTGTCACTTCCCAGTAACCTAAACTTTAGAATGTAATGGAACACTTTTGGGGAACTAGACAAAGGCCAAGGAACCCAAAAGTTGGGATCTTAAATCCGAAAGCTCTTGAATAAAACTGAACCCCAAATTTGACATGAACAGTTTAAAATAAGGGGGAAAAAATCTGCTTTTTCAAGGAGAAATAAACTTATTTAACTGGATCTTTGCTCTGGATGGTAGGGGGCCCTCGAAAATTCCCATCCAGAAGATGATGTCCCTAGAGAAAAGTAAAAAATAAAAAAAAATAAAAAAAAATAGAATAAAATTTTAAAAAGCCCTGCATTTGGAGTCAGGATATTTAATATTAAATCATATGATTATTTAGTGTGATTTTAAGCTTGCTTCAAAATATCCGCAAGTCTCAGGTTACTCATCTCTCACATAAGAAAAATAGCATCTTTTTCATTAACTAATTTCAAGTTACAAAGATGTTATTTACTTCAAGTCACAAGCAAGATATCACAGATAGAACACTGAATCTACAGCAAACTATTCAAATGTAAAATTATATGAGTATTCATATAATATATCTTTAATTAGAATCATTGATCATTTCTATTTTTAACCCAGGGTAGTTACGCCTGTAATTTTTGTAATTTTTATTTTTATATATTTTCAAACTTACAGAAAATTCACAAGACTAGCACAAAGAACACTGGTATATTCATTATTGGGATTGACCACTTGTTAACATTCTAATCCATTTAAGTATCTGTCTGTCTCTCTCTCCCTCTCTCTCCCATCCCCCCTCCTCCCCTCACTCTCATTATCAAAATTCAAAAATTTAGCCTTAACATGAGGCTATTACCTAATCCAGAGTTCAAGGTAAGTTTTCTTCAATTATATTTAATAGCCATTGTGTCCCAGTCTAGGATGCAATCCAGGATATATGTATATGTATAATGTTTTGTATTGACATTTTAAGAGAGTACAGCCATATTTTGTAGAATAATTCCTCAATTTAACTTTGTCTTTTGTTTCATCATGATTAGGTTCAGGCTATCAATTTTAAAGGAAATGCCACACAGTGATTATCTTTTCTGTGCATCAATCACATCAGGTCATACATAATTTTAGCTTGTCCTAGTATTGATAATGTTACCATTAATCACTTGGACAAGGTAATATCTCCTAGGTTTTTCCACATTAAGATGTCTGTTTCCTCTCTGTAATTAATAAATAATTTGTAGAGAGATACTTTGAGACCATGAAAATATTCTGTTCCTCACCATATTTTCACTCATTAATATTAGCATCTGTTGCTTATTCTTGCCAATATCAATTAGAACTGAGATGATAATAAAAGATATTTTCTAACTCCGTCATTTCTCTTAAAATGTATTAATTATCATGTTACTAGAATGTTTCACTCAAACCCCCATTCATTTATGTATCCATTTCTTTACTTATGTCAGTACAGACGAGTTTCTCATTTTATTTTGTTCAATGGGTTGTAACATGCCCTCATTATGTAATTGTTCAAGTGAGCCCACATTTGGCTAGTGAGAGCCCATTCAAGCAGATTCTATGTCCTTAGCCATGTTGCCAGCACTTTTTGGGCACTTTTTATTTTCTGGCGTAATTGCGGCATACACTATTTCAGGCTCATACATTTTTCTTGCTGTAGTCCAGGATTCAGCCATTTCTCTGAGAAGCCCTATTGCTTTAAGTGAACGTTGGGTGTGCTCAGTGCTATTGGTATGTCATTGTTTTAGGCCTTTTAAGGGATCAGAACTTGGAGATTATTCACACACACATCAATATTAGATACAGATATAGGTTATATGGATATGGGTAAATATTTACTATGTGTTCATAATTCATCTTAATACCTCCAGTTCCAATCCAATTAATCCGGATTAATTCCAGCCTTCCCTCTTTGTAACATTCTTCCTCAAAAAAGGAGAAACTTGGCTTCCATTATTCTCAGTATATTTTAGTTATGTACTTATGTACTCAATTATAGAATACATAAAAAGATTATGTTATGAAAATTGCTAACCCTCACCAGTACAAATTTTAAAAATTGTCTTCATAATTTACTTACATTAGTTCTGTTTTGTCCCCATCACTGTAGTAATAATTTATTGAAAATAAAGTTAAGTATTTTTGTTTGGAAACCATTTTATTTTTTACACCCATAGTTGTTGGTTTTATTTAATTTCTTAAAGAGTAAAAATTTTAAGAATCCTTAATGAAATTAGGGCTATTAGTTTTTTATCTAAAGTATATATGCAAGTATTTTCTGTCTTTCTTTTTTTGCCTTTGCTGGTGATGCTTCATTACCATGTAAAACATTATTATCATCTTCAATATTATTATTATATAGCTAAAATATCAATCCCTACTTGTATTGCATCTGGATTTGAGTCATTGTTAGAAAACCTTTCCAAAACACAGGTTATAGGGCTAATTCACACATTTTTCTTCTAGTGCTTGTACAGTGTTATTCTTTGCATGTAGTTCTCTGATCATTTTGAAGTGTATTCTTAGGTATGATGTTGGATATGAATCGAATTTTATCTTTTTCTAAATTGCTATTCAGTGGTCTCCACGTCATTTCTTAAAATTTTCATTTTTGTCCTTGTCGTAAAAAATGCCATTTTGATTATGTACCAAATTTCACACGTATGACTGTATTTCTGAACTTTCTTTTGTATTTCACCAGTCTATATGCCCATATCTATCAAATAGCATACCGTTTTAATAACACAGACTTGAGGCACCTGGGCGGCTTAGTCAGTTAAGCGACTGCCTTTGGCTCAGGTCGTGATCTCAGGGTCTTGGGATCAAGGCCTGGGTTGGGCTCCCTGCTCAACGGGAAGTCTGCTTCTCCCTCTCCTTCTGTCCCACCCCCACTCGTGCTCTCTCCCTCTTGCTCCTTCTCACTCTCCCTCTCAAATAAATAAATAAAATCTTTTTAAAAAAATAACACAGGCTTTATGTTATGTTCTGATACTTTGTAAGCTTAATCCCTCCCGGTGGATTTATTGTTTAGTGTCTTTCTAGCTATTCTTGAATGTTTATTTGTCCATAGTACTAAATCCACGAAAAAGACTTTCAGGGCACCGGCACGGATAAAGCTCCAAGCCTGTGGAAAGTAGATTTGGTATTAGAGTATATGTTTAGGAAAAACAGCCCTAACCTCTCAGCAGTCATCTGGGAATCTGCATGGTATAAGGAGCCTGAACCCTACGTTGGTGTTGGGCAGGGAAGGAGAATCATGGTTGCTGAGCAGTGGTACAGGATTATGATGCAGCTGCATAAACTTTCCTCTGCCCATGTATATGTGCATATGCTCACATGGATATGCTTAGCACTCTTCTCTCTGCCCACTAAGCTACAAGGAAGCAGTTGAGGGTGAGTGATGAATAGCTTGGCACAAAGTGGCTAGTGAGACCAGTTGTGGAGTGTGATATTGTGTCACAAGATTTCATTTAAAACCTCTTTTCATGCAGGAGCAAGGAAAAACCAGAAACTTCTTTCTTGTCCTTTAAGCTGAAACACTCCAAGCAACACAGTTACCTTTAAAAAAGGAGTCTCAGCTCAAAACACTGGCTTTAGCCTTCTGCTAAGTTATAACATGAGGGAAGCATAAATCAGGTTTTTTGTTACAGATTAAGCTCTACTCTGTCAGCAAGTCTCTGACAGGGAAAAAATCTCTAATTGAGATGCAAATATGACAAAAAGTCTAGTATTTCAAGGACTTCCGTGAATGAGCAAAATTCCTTCTTCAGACCTCTAAGATGAGGATAGTAGGGTCTTTTTCTTCTTTCAGTACACTTCACTTTAGACCTTGACCCTGTCCATCTGGTAAAAATCCTTTAGGATACCCATCATGTCCACAAAGCTCAGCAGGGCTGACCTATGAAAGAAAGGGGTCTGGCAAAAGTCCAGACACCACTATGTAGATCTCTTCTATGGTGTTCTAGTGATAAAATGGTAGAGTAAAAATAGGATCCAAAAAAGGGAGAGGAAACACTTGAACTCCTTAGCTTTTATCCCCTTAGCAGGCTGGCTGTGGAGGTGGCTCTGTTCCTCGGGCAGTTCTGAGGTTTGGCTGAGCACGGGTGGGCCTGGCTTCTTCAGGGCAAGACCATAGTTTGCAAGTTGGGCACCAAGGTATTGCTCTGCAAAATACATAAGAGGCTGCTCTTCCAGGTGTGTCCTAGGGGGTATGTTTCCCTGGTGACCCAGGCTGAGTTCTCCTCTTCATCTATAGCATCTCATGCAATATCAGACAGAGTAGGGTCTAGGAGATGAGGGGTGCACGTCACTCAGATTCAGCTCAGAGGTGTTGGGCGTAGTGTCAAAAAACATGTGCACACATGGTTTTAGAGCATGTGAGTTCTAACTCGTTTTGCTTGTTTTCCTGTATTGGGATGGTCACAAGGTCTTTCGTCGACAATATTTCTCTCAATATCTGCACTTGAAGCACCAGGAGGTCATAGCACGGGTCCTGGAGGTGGGAAGCATAACTCCTTCATCTCAGGTCTTGAGGGGGACACCAGTTAGCCTTCCTTCCTTGCCCACCATTCCCTAGAAGATCTTACAAGGTATTTTAAAATCGTTGTCACTCTTCTTTCGAATTATGTTATAAGTATATGACTATTAAAAAACACTTTGGTCCTAAGGACTTAAAGCTATTCTTAAAAAAATTAACTGAGAAAATAGCTTATTAAGTGACCTTGTTCACTTTACCTCTGCACTGTTTCTTTTCTTGAAAATGGAGAAAATATAAGATTTATTATTTACTGGTGTTTTCTTACCATTCATTTGTATTTTGTCTTTATTCTTCAGGAAACAGATACAAATCCAAATAAGCCACAAAAATTACTCCATCACAACCCATCACAGCTACTGGGCCCTTTAACATTTTATTAATCAGTCAGTTAGTTACAGTCTCATTTCACTTAGGTATTAAGAATGTTAATGCCTGTCATAAAATCATTCAGACATTTATTTGTACCTGGTAGTTATTATATCTTTACAATGGTATAGAAAAGTCACCAGGGACATTGAATTAGCAATTATTTTAAAGATCAGTCCCATCCTGGAAACTCAGATGGAGTAGGTTAAAAAAAAATTGCAAAAGCTTTTTAAAAATGTCATTATTTTCACTTTCCTCTTTTTCTCTTCTAAAGCAACTAGTATTTTCTTATCATCCACACTGGCTTTTTTAAAATTTAAATAGTTCAGTAGATAGTTTTTATTAAATTACTATGAGACAGTAGTGACCATGTATTCACAAACATGCAGCATCAACCCAACAAAAAATTAATCTACTAAGCAAAACTTATTTAGTTGTCATATAAACTGGGTACATTCTGAGGTACAGAAAACCAAGCAATACTAAAATCAGGACATTTTGGACCAAATAATTGTTTTATTGTACTTTTAAAACAGTTATCACAATTCATCATGACCAGGACCCATATGGGTTCAATGGGTAAGCTTCTTGAAAACAAGACTCATATCTTCTTCTTCTAAAAATGTGTTCGGGAACCTGGGTGCAGTTAAGTGTCAGCCTTAGGCTCAGGTCATGACTGGGATAGAGTCCCGAGTCCCGAGTCCCAAGTTGGGCTCCCTGATCAGCAGGGAGTCTGCTTCTCCCTTTCCCTATGTCTTTCCCACCCTGCTCCCGCTCTCTCTCTCACTCTCTCATTCTCTCAAATACATAAATAAATAAAATCTAAAAAAAAATTTAAAAATTTAAAAAATGTGCTTAATTTGTGTTTTGGTCTCCAGTTTCTTCAACACAGGGCCACAAATGTAGTAGGCAACAAATAAAAGATTCTCAATTCCTTGCATCAAATTCTACCACAGTAGATAAATTTTTTTTTTAAGATTTATTTATTTCACTTTTTGAGGAACCTCCATACTGTTTTCCAGAGTGGCTGCACCAGCTTGCATTCCCACCAACAGTGTAGGAGGGTTCCCCTTTCTCCGCATCCCCCCAACATCTGTCATTTCCTGACTTGTTAATTTTAGCCATTCTGACTGGTGTGAGGTGGTATCTCATTGAGGTTTTGATTTGGATTTCCCTGATGCCGAGCGATATTGAACACTTTTTCATGTGTCTGTTGGCCATTTGGTTAGAGCTACCATATGATCCAGCAATTGCACTACTGGGTATTTACCCCAAAGATACAAAAGTAGGGACCCGAAAGGGTACGTGCACCCCGATGTTTATAGCAGCAATGTCCACAATAGCCAAACTGTGGAAAGAGCCAAGATGTCCATCAACAGATGAATGGATAAAGAAGATGTGGTATATATATACAATGGAATATTATGCAGCCATCAAAAGGAATGAAATCTTGCCATTTGCAACGATGTGGATGGAACTGGAGGGTATTATGCTGAGCGAAATAAGTCAAACAGAGAAAGACATGTATCATATGACCTCATTGATATGAGGAATTCTTAATCTCAGGAAATAAACTGAGGGTTGCTGGAGTGGGGGGTGGGGTGGGAGGGATGGGGTGACTGGGTGATGGACACTGGGGAGGGTATGTGCTCTGGTAAACACTGTGAATTGTGCAAGACTGTTGAATCTCAGATCTCTACCTCTGAAACAAATAATGCAATATATGTTAAGAAAGAAAAAAAGAAGAAGAAGAATGTAGCAGGAGGGGAAGAACGAAGGGGAGGAAATCGGAGGGGGAGATGAACCATGAGAGACGATGGACTCTGAAAAACAAACTAAAGGTTCTAGAGGGGAGGGGGGTGGGAGGATGGGTTAGCCTGGTGATGGGTATTGAGGAGGGCACGTTCTGCATGGAGCACTGGGTGTTATGTACAAACAATGAATCATGAAACACTATATCTAAAACTAATGATGTAATGTATGGGGATTAACATAACAATAAAAAAATTAAAAAAAAGATTTATTTATTTGAGAAAGAGAGAGAGAGAACATGAGCAGGGAGAAGTGCAGAGGGAGAGAGAGAGAATCCCAAACAGACACCCTGCTGAATACAGAGCCCCATGTGGGACTCGATCCCACTACCCTTAGATCATGACCTGAGCCAAAACCAAGAGTCCAACGCTTAACAAAATGAGCCACCCAGGCACCCCCACAGTAGGTAAATTTTTATCTGCATAGACTTGAAGACAATGTTTTCTTTGACTTTGAATAACTGTAATATACTAGGGAATAATTTATTATGACAGTATAGTCGTGTCTCAAACTCTCCTGGAAACACCAGCATCCCCCCAAAATGTGAATGGGTGACCATAAAAATATTAAGTCCATTTAAATATTAAAATAAGGAAGCTTCTGAGACCTGCAGTAAAGAAACCACCATATTTAACACTAACTCTCTAAACTTTTTTCCATAAAAGGTTAATGAACCCCCTTAGAACAAGACCATTTCAGAACAAAGTTTGGGAAATGAAATTAGTAATTATTCTAATGACAAATAATACCATTAGAATTTTTTTTTTTTAATTAAATGTACAAGCAACTCCCCCCCTCCCCCCGCTGTGGTGTTAAAGAACTAGTTATGGTAAACCCAGATCAAATGTTAATTTGGAAAATCCCCAGAATAAGAGTAGCTGGAGCTACATATATTCACAATTGACCCAAGAAATAGTTAATCTATAAGGAATCAGTAGAACTAAATGCAAATGCTTGAGACAATCCTCCAATTCCGATAAGTATTTATATTACTTAAAAATTTTTACCATAATAGCTGATCATCAACCTATAATGAGTTTGTGGCTATAATATCAGTTGAACTTAAATGGAGAAGATGCCAAATAAAAGGGGGGAGAGAAAAGTATAGGCAAATAAAGGGAAAAGATAGATAATAAGGAAATGCAACAGTGGCCATGAAGAAATTGATGAGGTAAGTGTTAAAATGGCATCAGATTTTGAAAACAGAACAGGAGAAGCAAGAGGGAGAATAAGAACCACCTGAGTAAACAAGCTTGATGGTAATAAATGTCCTCTGGTTTTGAAAATGTGTATAAAAATAAATAAGATAGAGATAAGACATGAAACAGAGAAGTCAATGGTATTTACTATTCCAGATTGTTCCTCCATCTCCTTTGCAAAGCATAGCTCAGTGGGAAAATCAATATTCAATTGCAGTTCTGGGTCTGAGTGGAGGCTTCCTCATGGTGGCATGACTTGGAGCCAAATGCAAAAGTGTTTGACGCCTCACTTCTTCATCTGAAAAAATGGTATTAATAATAGCATCTTCTATAAAAAATTTAAAAATGCAATAATTTATTAAAAATCAGCATATCTGAAAAATTGTGTAATTTGTTTTCTCTTGTTACTACAAAAATATTTTTATCAAATATTGAAAATTATTATAAAGAACTTAAACTTTTTAATTGACAACTGACAATCTTTTTTTTTTTTTAAAGGTTTTATTTACTTATGAGAGAGAGAGAAGAGGGGGTGGAGCCTAGGGAGAGGGATAAGCAGACTCCACGCTGAGCCCGACGTGGGGCTCGATCCCAGGACCCTGAGAGCATGACCTGAGCCACCCAGACTCCCTGACAACTGAAAATCTTGATCTAGAGAAAGAAAAGTCGTGTTTCTTTTTAGTGACAGATTTGGAGAAAACAAAAACAAGCAAAAGAACTACAAAAGGTTGATAACCATGGGATGACAACTGTTAAGAGTCAACCAGCAGAGAAGATTGATGAGCTGAGAAAGTCACCAGGAATTGGGCATGGATAGCGATAAGTGAGCTAGCTGCAGATCTTCTACTCATGACTCACATGCTGACCGGTCTTCAAGCTGTCTGCTCTGTCTTTCGGCCTTTGTGGAATGAGGTCCAGGATCAAGCAGAGAATGACTCAGCACAGGTTTCAAATTCAGGCAGATGTGTTTCAGGGCCCACTTCCCCATCAACTGTATGACCCTTTACATCTCTGATCTTTAGTTCTTTTTTTTCCCCCATTTTTTAAGTGGGGATGATAATGACACACTTCATTGGAATTTTAGGAGTAGCAGATTGACTCTTGCATGTGTAATGCTTAATAGTACCTAGCTGCGGGTAGGTATCTAATGAATGCTACTTATTATTTCCTGCTATTGACATTATTCTTTATTTTTTTTTATTATTCTTTAAATAAAAGTTTTCACTGGTTATTTAAATGGATATTTCACACACACGGGAGAAAACTAGGTATTTGAGAATTGATTGGCTGGAAAAAGATTATGTAACATGCACATATAGATAGAATATATGCACATACATAATACATATTCATAGGCATCTATGCAGGTTATGTATACATATGTGTCTTCCATTATACATTGTGAATGCATTTCTTAACCTGTCACTGTATGTTTTGTGAACTTCTTTGCCAAAGAATCAGCATATTTCAATAACTATACATTGAAAAATTAATCTACAGAAACGTTGGCATAAAAATACATAAAACCAAGCCTTTTAGAAATTCAAAGAGAAGCTGGAAAAAAAAAAATCAGTCACAGTGGGAAAAGATGATATAAAGATACTTATCTGGTGGCACATGGCTCAAATTTGGCCCACAATTATCTTTGCTATAGCTGCCTTACATTACCTTTCAGACTGTTTTATTTTAAATTTGATTGGATGCCAATATTTTAAAATATGGGCAAAATTTCAGTGGACAACAATGAACATTGCTGTGGGAACTAATAACCTCAAAACTGTAATGGCTTAAAACAACACAAATTTATATCTTCCTCATGCCCCTTATCCAACAAGGGTTGGCAAGAGCCTCTGCTCATTGTAGTCACTCAAGGATTGGGCTGAAGGAGGTTCAAACTTTTCCCATGCTTGCAAGATCACAATATTCAAAAGAAATATAGGAGTCAAGTTTTAGCAATTAAATTTTTCAACCCAAAATGAGGGACACATATCACTTTCTCTCATATTTTATTATTCAAAGCAAGTCACCTGGGCAGAACTAATGACAAGTGGACAGGAAAGGCAATCTCAACACATACCCCAAATAAAGATAATCCAATAGCTGCCATGCACGTCTATCAGAATACAAAATAATCTATTAAACAAAATATAAATAAGAGCACAAGGATTGGAATAAAACAATAAAATCTAGTTAGATCTATAGATAAACTTGCATAGCTTATTGATGGGGAAGTATCTGATAAGTGGTTATCAGCATTTTCTTTTTTTCCAAAATAAACATGATTCCATTATTTGAAAAAAATATATATTCAGTATATGATTTTATACTTTGTGGATAATTATAATAATAAAATAAGTAAGTATAATGTGCTTTGAAGAGATAATTTGAAGAGGAATATATGCTCCTAATAATTTACAAAGAAGTTAATTGTTTAATATTCTTTACATTAAAAAAATTGTGTGGTGGTAGCTGAAATAGCTTCTTAATGTCAAATTATGTGACATTTGAAATATATATAGTAAATTTGTTTTTCTCACTAATCATAGGATATAATTAAAAATTTTTAATCAAATAATTTTATACTTATATAGGTTATACTGGATATTCCATCATACTTTTAATTCAAAATTATTTGGAAATTTTTTGTGAGCACTTTCTGAAAAGAGGCATTCATTTAATGTTTCTAAGGATAATGGATAGTGCTATAGATGTTTGTTTTATATTTTTTAATTTTTAAAAAATTTGGTTTGGGTCTATTACTGCAGGTTTGGAAGGGTCACCTGTGGGCCTGATCGGGTTGAGAAAACTCAGTGGGCTTGCTATAAGCTGAGGGGGCCCAGTTCGCAGACACGGTTTACAATTCAATTCAACCTCAGAATGAAACTTCAATAAAAATGCCATTCATATGACCCTATATTTTCATCTTCTGACTTTGCATTAAACACTATTAAATAATGAATGCAATATAAATAAATTTGTGAAATAGACAACCACTGCATGTTAATGTTCAGTTATTCAATAGTGCAACGGACAGCAATATGCTAACTTCTGACCCTACTCACTATACTATTATATTAAAACAATTACTCCAAAATCAACCAATCACAATCCACGGTCTCCTCTACCTCCTGAAGTATTTAATACTGTTGATGGTCTTCTCTGAAGAAAGGTGTTTCCTCTCTCATCTTCTGACATAATGAAACCCTATCTCCATATCCCTTTACATCTCTCTGAAAACTCTCTTTGTAACTGTTCTGGGTTCTCTTTTTTCCTGTTCCCTACAGGAGGGCCTCACCAAGAACACAGATCGATGATCCAATAAAGTTGTTAGACTTATAGCTAGGAGATTTCATCCTTCTATAGCCTAACTCTTTGACATTTTGTGAAATTTTTATGAGCTCATGTACTTCCATTCAATAACTAGTTGTAGAGGACTTACTCAAAAACCAAAAGAACAAATCACCATATTCTGGAAATATGATGCTGGTAATTTTTTATTTCCCCTACTTACTCCACCAGGAAAACAGAAACTAGAAGAACAAATAAATAACAAAACAAAAATAAACAAAATAAATCATACATAATAGCTACAATACTAGGGGGATAAAGGATTTTAAGCGTCTTCCAATCTCAAACAGAAGCCAGCTTTATCCACTGAGACTGGGATGTGTTTGGAATACTTGCTAATTAGAATTGAGGCTAATATGGACAGAGAATGAGTTGGTAAGAGAATTATAAGAGCTGAGGTCTATGAAT
The DNA here is from genome assembly GCF_964656455.1 of Halichoerus grypus. Classification (NCBI taxonomy): domain Eukaryota; kingdom Metazoa; phylum Chordata; class Mammalia; order Carnivora; family Phocidae; genus Halichoerus; species Halichoerus grypus. The sequence continues at coordinate 32,955,903 of NC_135712.1, read as the reverse complement.
TAGAGGGCTTGAGCAGGCTGATCATATAGGAACTAACAAAGAATAGTAAGGATTTTTACTTTTACTACAAGATATGAGAAGCAATTGGAGAGTTTTGCCAGGGAAAGTAACATAAGGTCAGAGATGGAAGGGGAATGAGGAAGAACCGAGGCAAGGAACCAGTAAATGTTATGGAACCTGGATTGGATAGCCCGATGGAAGAACCAAGTGGCACCTGGAGATCTTGGAGGATAGGAGGTTTATTTAATGCTGGTGGGCTCAGAGGAGGATGATCTCCAAAGGTCTGAGCCCTGAGCAGAAGCAAAGGGGGGTAATTTATACACTTCTACTTCCACATACTTGGCACTTTTGGCACATGCGGGAAGCATTTTGGCACACTCAGGAAGCAGAGCCAGGAGAAGAACCCGGAAGAGCCCCGGGGCAGGGACTGGGACTCCTTTGCTGACTCAGTCAGCCATCTTAGGACACAGATTTTTTTCGTCTTTATTATCCCCTTTTGACGCCTTTTCTTACATGAACGGGCATCGATTATTACTAGGGTTCTTGCCAGTCTAGAGGTCTGTATTGGGTTACCAGTAGTTGTAATTTAATTGATTCTATCTGAGAGCTGATGAATCAGGTGATGAGATTAAATAATCATGAGGAGAGGACCGGCTAGGGGAAGGAGCCATGTAGCCCAGCTCCAGATATTATACCAATTGCCCCAAGAATTTGCTAATTCTTCTTTCCTGTGTGCAATCCGATCTTGTAGTTGTTGGATCATGTCTCTGACTAACCCTGATTGGTTCATATAGAAACAACATTCCTCATTTAGGAAGAGACAAATTCCCCCCTTTTCAGCAGTAAGCAGGTCCAAGCCCCTCCGATTCTGTAGTACCATCACTGAGAGGGAGTCTATCTGATCTCGCATGGTCATTATAGACTTGGCTACCTGTTCCATATCTTCTGTGAGATTTTCTGACAGTTTCTGGTAGTAATAAGAGGATGAGGTGATTCCTCCTATTCCAGTGCCCACAGCCATTGTTATGTCTAATCCAACCAACAGTGGGATGAATTGGACGGCCCTTTTGGGCCATGTATGTGCCAACAAGGGAATTGGAAGGGATTGATTATTGGGGATTATATCTACCTGGGGAATAAGAAGCACCAATGCACACGTCCCTGTCCAGTTAGTCGGTAAGCATCGATAAGTATACCTTCCACATATGAAAAGGGTGCCAGGTTCTGGAGTGCACCATGGTGTGGCAGACATGCACCCATCAAGCGAAAGGCAGCTGTGGGTTTGGAGACATTGGGTGGCAAATAGGCTTCCTACTGAATGTGTTTCCCCAGGATTATGGACACAGTTGGGGGCCAGGTAAGACAACAATACATCGGCCGGTTTGGGGTCTATTTCTGCAGGTTTGGAAAGGTTACATGTGGGCCTGATCAGGTTGAGGAAACTCAGTGGGCTTTCTATAAGCTGAGGGGGCCCAGTTCGCAGGCAGAGCCAGCAATCTGCAGCCAACCGAGGGTTGGTTGTGTTGAGTAAATGGTGGACCCCTTCTAATATGCAATTTACTTGAGGGTCTAGAGTGAGAGGCTCTCGATGGGGAAGAAGCCTCAGCAGGCATTGATAAAGGTCAGGTTTCCAGCAGGTTAGGCCCTTTTCCTCAGGATATCTCAGATCCCTATATCCCCAGTATAGTCTGGACCTAATTTTTCCTGTCATGAGTGTCTCTCCCCTATTGTGACAAATAGTAACTTCCCTCAAGTCATAATATTGTCTCGGCATGCCAGGGTATACTGAGGTGCAAAAACAGGGAGACCATGGGGTTGGTGTTGCCTGTTCTCCATTGGATGTGGCTGCAGTTAGAGTGAGAGTGGGACCTCAGGCAGGGGCCTTCTGGACAGGAGTGGGGAGAGGCTGTGGAGGGGCCGGGGGCCCCAGGGGGTAAGGCCACATAGCAGTTGGGACATTGGTCTATCAGGTGGCCGGACATGTAGAACAGACCCTCGTGTTGGCAGAGGGTTGGGTGGTGTTTAGCACACGCATTGAGGTTATTTGCCCAAGAGGGCTTGTGGTAATGCTGGCATGTACATGGCGGGTAGTTGGTGCTCCCTAGTATCCCTATGGCCTGGAGAGTGAGGGAGAAGAAACCTGTGAGCAAGTGAGTGTAGTAATACATCCTAAGGTGACCCAATAAACAACAACAATGGCAATTCTCTGGGGGAAAGTCCAGTCAGAAGGTGCAACAGTATAGAGTGTGACTCCTAGAATGAGGGATATCATGCCGATGAGAGCTAGGGACCATGACGAGCAGGTGTCCATTGGTTGGTGGGGTCTCGTCGAAGGGGAAGCCGGAACAGGTCTGTGGGGTTTGGCTGGACTTTCCACTGGCATGACTCCCTGTCCGAATGATGAGCTTTCTTCACTCTGGAGTGGTGGACCCACGGGGTGACAGCTGAGATGTTGAGGGCAGTAGGGGTGGTTAGTACAACAGTGTGGGGCCCTGTCCACTGCGGTTTGAGGGGGTCTCTCTTCCAATCTTTGACCGAAATTGAGTCCCCTGTTTGGAAGGAGTGTACCTGAGACCCTAAGGAGATAGGGCTCTGCTCAGTGATGTATTTTTGTAATTCATTTAGGGTAGCCCCCAGGGCCGGAAGCTGCTCCTTTATTTTTTTATCTCCAACCTGATGTAAGTTTCCTGGAAGGTTTCCCAGGCATCGGGGGAGGCCATCCATATATTCATTCAAATGGGGAGGAACCTAGTGTCCCAGGAGTGCAGCAAGCACGCAGGAAAGCTAGGGGTAGCAGATCCGGCCATGGGAGGTTAGTCTCCTGACAAAATTTTGCTAAGGTTCCCTTGAGGGTGCTATTCATTCGCTCTACTTTCCCTGAACTTTGGGGCCAATAAGCGGTGTGGAGTCTCCAGGTGATGTTGAGAGATTTGGTCAAGACCTATAGAATGTCTGCCACAAATGCAGGTCCATTGTCACTATGGATTGTTAATGGCAGGCCGAACCGGGGCACGATCTCCTGCAAGAGGACTTTAGCTACCTCCTGGCTTTGCTCAGTCCTGGTTGGGAAGGCTTTGACCCATCCAGAATATGTGCATACTATTACTAGGCAATATCTGAACCCCTTGCTCAGCTGCACATCTCTGAAGTCTACCTCTAGATCTTTGAAGGGGGTTGCTCCCATCCTCTGGACACCTGGCGGGGGCCATGGTGCAGACCGAGCATTATTTTTAGCACATGTTATGCATCATTCACTCGTTGCTCGGCATAGTGCTGGCAGCTGACTGATGTAGTAGTGCTTCTTGAGAAGGGCCTCTAATGCAGTTTTTCCCAGATGAGTGAGTTGGTGGTGTTCCTTGACTAGATGCCCTCCAGTTGCTGTTGGAACGAAGACGTGTCCGTCTGGCATCATCCACCATCCCTTTTCAGTCAGGGTGGCCCCCTCAGCCATGGCCCATTCTTTTCCCATTTTAGTGTAACTGGGCAGAGGGACTTCTTCGGGGGGTGTCAGGGCCATGGTGAGGAAAGGAGCTCTGTCCATGTCCTCACTGGCTGAGGCCTTGGCTGTCTCATCTGCCAGATGATTTCCCCATGCTATGGAGTCATCTCCTTTCTGGTGTCCCTTACAGTGCAGGATTGCTACTTCCTTTGGAAGCCAGATGGCTTCAAGGGGTCTCAGTATCTCCTCCTTGTTTTTGATAGCTTTTCCCACAGTGGTTAGGAGGCCCCTTTCCTTGTAGATAGCTCCATGTATATGTACAGTAGCAAAGGCATACCAAGAGTCAATATAGATGATGACTCATTTGCCTTCACTGGGGGTGAGGGCTCAGACTAAGGCATATAGTTCAGCCTGTTGAGCTGACCATCCAGCTGGTAATGCCTTAGCATCTAGGAATGTAGTGGTTGTGGTTACTGCATAACCCACATTCTGGGCACCCTCCTGTAGGTAACTACTGCCATTGCTGAACAGCGTGAGCTCTGGATTCTTTATGGCTTGATCCCACAGATCTGGATGGTTTGCGTAGACTTCATCAGTCACCTCAGAGCAGTCATGGTCTGGTTCTCCCTCTTACATGGGCAGAAAGGTTGCTGGGCTTAATGTCTTTACTGTTTCGAGGGTGACCCATGGGTGTTCGCAGAGGAGACTTTGGTATTGTGCTAGCCAAGAGTTGGAAAGGAAACAGTGTTCCTGTGCATTCATGAGGGACACAACTGCATGAGGGACCTTGATGTTAAGTTCTTGCCCCAGGGTGAGTTTGTCTGCCTCCTTGATGAGTAGGAATGTGGCTGCCAGCGCCCTGAGGCATGGTGGCCATCCCGCTGCCACAGGGTCCAGCTTCTTTGACAGGTAGGCAACTGGCCATTGCCAGAGCCCAACAGTCTGGGTGAATACCCCGAGCGCTATTTTTCCTTTTCAAGTACAAAGAGATTGAAGGGTTTTTCTACATCTGGCAAGCCCAGGGCTGGAGCCTGCCCCAGGGCGGTCTTTATCTCTATGAAGGAGGCTTCTGCTTCCTCAGTCCAGGCAGGGGGTTCTCGATCTGGTTCCCCTAAGAGATCATAGAAGGGTCTTGCTATTGCCGAGAACCCAAGGATCCAGATGCAGCAGAATCCTGCAGCCCCCAGGAATTCTCGGAGGCCCCTTTTTGTCTGGGGCCGTGGCAGGGAGATGATGACTTTCTTTCTCTCCGGCCCTAGTTCTCTTTTCCCTTGGGTGAGGAGGAAACCGAGGTATCGGACCTGTTGTTGGCAGATTTGTGTCTTCTTCATGAGACTCGGTATCCTGAGTCTGACAGGAGCTGTAGAATGGTCTTTGGGCCTTTTGTGCAGTCTTCTTGTGTGTCACTGGCGAGGAGAAGGTCATCCACACATACTGGAGGAGGGTGCATTGTGTGGCCTCTCTTGGGAAGCTGCCAAGGTCAGTGGCCAGTGCTTCCCCAGAGAGGGTTGGTGAGTTTTTAAACCCCTGCAGGAGGCACATCCAAGTCAGTTGCATCTGGCGCCCTATATCAGGTTCAGTCCATTCAAAGGCAAACAGTGGCTGGCTCTGGGGAGCTAAGCAGAGGCAGAAGAAGGTATCCTTTAAATCTAGGCAAGTGAGCCATCTGGCCGATCCTGGGATTTGGTCGAGGAGGGTGTATGGATTCGGGACCTCTGGGTGCAGAGAGATGGTCACCTTGTTGATGGCCCGCAGGTCTTAAACTGGTCGGTATCCCTCTCCTGGCCTCTTGACTGGCAGGAGTGGGGTATTCCAGGCTGAATGGCACTTGACTAGAATACCTGCTTCTTTGAGTTTGGCCAGATGTTCTTGGATGCCAATCTTATCTTCTTGTGGAAGGGGTTATTGCCTTTGCCTCTGAGGTTGGGCTCCTGGGATCAGTTCAACAGTGACAGGGGCCCAATTCCGGGCTAGTCCAGGTGGGTTTTCTTCAGCCCATACTGAAGGGAAGGCAAGTCTGAACTCACGGGGGCTGCTCAGCTGGGTCTGGGCACAGAATAGCCTCCATTCTTCTTCCCTCAGCATGGTAATTGCTAGTACCAGAGACCCTGTCTCCTCTTGCCTTGGGTTCAATTGGAGGCTAGTGTGTCCGGTGGGCTCAAAGGTTATCTGAGCCCCAAGCTTGGAGAGTATGTCTCGGCCCAGGAGGGGGTGGGGCAATCAGGTAGGTAAAGGAATTTATGTCAGACCTTGTGGCCCCTGAGTTCACACTGGTGAACCTGGCAAAAGGGCTGTTGTATCACCTGCGTCCTGGTGGCTCCAAGGATGGTCTCAGCCCATTTGCTGAAAGGGGCCACTGGGGAAGTGACAACAGAGTGCTTGGCCCCAGTATCCATAAAAGTCACAGTATCAACCAAAGCATGCTCTTCCAGGTACTGCGGTGATCCTCTCATTATTCTCCTCCTCTCTTCTGTGTTAAACAGGGTGCAGAGTAACTGTTGGCAGTCTTCCCAGGTCGACCAATGAGTCTGGAAGAGGGATTCCATGAGGTCTACCATAGCCTATGGTTTCTCAGAGTAGGAAGGAGTGTTGTGTTTCCAGTTGAGGAGGTTGGTGGTGCAGAAAGGTTGATAATACATCAATGGAATGACTGGGTTGGACTGTTCCGTTTTCATCACACCTCTCGGGTTCCCATGTCTCTCATACCAGCATTTGGAGAGCGCTTGCGCCCAGCCTGGGGAGCAGCCTGGCTGCTGGTCCTGGAGAGAGTGGATCCTCTGGGCCTGGGGGTGGCAGGGAGACTGATGGCGGTGGAGTGTCTGGAACTGGGGGTGCAGGACTTTGGGGTGCATACGGTGGAGGCAGGATCGGTTCATCTTCAGGATCTCTAGCTAGAATCTGTGGAGGCTGGGGCTTCTGTCAGTCTTCTTTGGGCTGCTTGGATGAGGCAACTAAGACCCTGGCCTGTCCCTGCCTATTGCAAGTGAATCGCACCCAAGGGGGAAGGGTCTGAGCAATTCCTAGCCAGGAGTCAATGTGCAGGAACTGGTTGGGGTGCCCTGGTTCTCCTGTTATGACTCGCCATACTCAACGAATCGTTGGGAGATCCAACGTCCCTTCTAAAGGCCACCTGACATGAAAGGTGGGCCATTCCAATTCACATAGGGTTCTCAGTTTGCCGGGATTCATCTTGATTCCATAGTCTCCTGAGAACCCCTTCTTGAAATTTTTGATCATGGTCTCGAGGACCATGGGTTTACTCTGTCCTGACCCCATGGTGATATTCCCATGTGCAATGGCGCAAAGACAGACAAAGGGGGGGGTGCCTCCTGAGGGGAGGGGACCAATCAGATGCCCAACTGGCCATGTCCCAAAGGAGCTTAGGTGAGGCTTAGCCATAGCAATCTCAGCATTGTGACATGATCGGAACCTATTTTGATGCGACCCTAGACTGTATGCCATTCACCACAGAATCGCAGATGAGCCCACTCAGACTCCATAGGCTTCTGGGGACCTTAAGGGTGCCTGCCCATGGAGTCACAGAATCAGTTTGCCTGGTGGTAGTCAGGTCGGACTGCACACTCACTCACACATTCACTCCAGAGCTTATTACATTCCCTCCCTGGGAATCCCTACCTGTGAGACCTCTAAGAGGTCTCCAGGAGGTGATCAGGCTCCCCTTCCACCCCAACAGGTGGGTCTGTCTGGGTCTGGGGCCCCAGGCCTTACCGTGATCTGACCTCAGGACAGGGTCCTCACCTACCAAGTCTCCTTGAGTCCCATGGGAACAGTGGAGCTGGGCGGTCTGAAGCGACCAGGTGGGACACAGCCAAATATTAGGCAGGGTGCGTCTTCTCCATTACAATCTCTTGTTCCGTCAATGCCCTGCCGTTGCCCCCAAACCAGTGGCAACAATGGGCCAGTGCAGTTGGGTTTCCCAGTCAGGGAACCAAATGTTACAGAACCTGGATTGGATCGCCCGACAGAAGAACCAAGTGGCACTCAGAGATCTTGGAGGATAGGAGGTTTATTTAATGCCAGTGGGCTCAGAGGAGGATGATTTCCAAAGGTCTGAGCCCCAAGCAGAAGCAAAGGGGGGTAATTTATACACTTCTACTTCCGCATACTTGGCACTTTTGGTGCGCACGGGAAGCATTTTGGCACATGCAGGAAGCAGAGCAGGGAGAAGAACCCAGAAGAGCTCCAGGGCAGGGACTGGGACTTCCTTGCTGGCTCAGTTGGCCATCTTAGGACACAGATTTTTCCTCTTCATAAGGAGTCTTAAAATATGAATTCTATAGGTAACTACAAAAATCTCTGGCCTAACTACAGCAAGACAATAAAGTCTTGGAAACGTAGGCAAATATACATGATGGGGTTTTGGAATATAGGTGAGGTTCAGTGAGGTGGAGTCTGGAGCCTACAACTAAGAAAGAATTCTTGAGACATCTTTGGTGCAAAATGGTGGTTTATTAAAGCATGGGGACAGGACCCATGGGCAGAAAGAGCTGTTGCACCGGGGTTGTGAGGGGCGGCTGATTATAAACTATGGGGTTGGGGGAGGTAAGGAAAAAGAGAGGTTTCAAAAGAACTTTCCTATGCTAAAGAGGACCTACAAGATACAGGAGGCCTTGCCATTGTCAAGTTAAGGTTGTTTACCCCTCTAGTAAGGCATTAACATTAAGATAGTTGGGAACTTCCAGGAGGAACATTACGCTTGGCCTGCTTCAATTATCTGTCAATGGGCTGCAGGTTATAAGGGCATTTAATTGTACGTACATTTCCTTCTGGAAGCTGGGTTATTGATGATAGTAATGTTTTGTTCTTGTAGATTGCTAAGACATTTGTAAACTGAGGGAGACTTTATAAGTTAATATTTGTTTTTGCTTTATGGCAACCAGAAGTGCCTGAGGAATGTCACATATATCCCAGGGCAGGGGGCGGGGGGAGGGGGTTGTGGGGTGTGTCAGCTTCTGCTTTGTCTTCAGCTTGACTTCTGCTCCCTCATCATACATAATGAATGGTTTCTTGGCATTACATTACAATATATGTTCTATTCATGTGTTGTTTCACTGAATCAACCTATACTTTTAACAATCCCGTGAGATATACTTATGGTAATTTAATCTTTAAATATTAATAATTATGATGTTTAATTAAATATAATAATTAGTAGTAGTAATGCTATATATTTTTCTATGGTGTCTGATTTGTGGTCCACATTGCTATAGCTTTCTCTGGTTGTACCTTGTTTCTTGTGTTTTGTTTGTTTTAGTATCTAATTTGAAAACTAAATTAAATCTAAAAGTAAAAAAAATCCTTTGAAGTTCATAACTAATTGAAATAAATGAACTTGGATGGACGGATGAATGGATAGATAGATAAAAAGATAGATGGAGTTATAATCTTTAATGGGACATAAATAGCAACACAAATTTATTTACTTTTCTTTTTGAAAGAAACCATATTTTCCAATTATACACTGAAAGGGGCTAGAAAAAAAATATTTAGTACCAATAAGAATTTCTAGTGCTTAGACCATGGACTCTAAATAAAATTCCCACTAAAATAAAATAAACCAGGATTTCATGAAAAAAAAATTTCATTCCAGAAAATAAGGAAGCTGTCCAATACTACTGAAGATGAGTTAAAGGACCTGGGAATCAACTGGAAGAAGCTCTCTTTGGCCAAAGATAATTTGAGCACCAAAAAGAATGAGTGCATTGAATTTAAACATATTCATCAACTAAATAAAAACCCATGAATTAATATGCTAATAAAACATACCATTGCTCAACTTTGAAGGCTGTTACATATGAACTGTATTCTGAAAATTAGTAAAGAAAGGAAAGAATAAAAACGTTATCATGATCTTCCTGCTTGTCCTTTATTTTACGGTGCACAAATAGTTGATGAGAAGAAGTCTTTCTTTAGAGAATTCCAAGTAAATATGGAAGTAATGGTAGAACTAAAAACAAATAAAACAAAAAACAGTGTTGCAAAATCATGATCTAGGCAATATCATCAAAGGAAAATAAACCAATTAGATGGCAGACTGATGGAGAATTTTATATTGGATGGAACTGGCAGATGAGAACTAGCTCTCTGATCAGTTTCACATCAAGTGAAATAAAACATCTGGATATAAAAGCAGAACATCCAGAAATTATATAACTCTTACTGTGAAGGAATATAAAGCACACAGCTCATCCATACATTATTATTCTTGTAAAGGAAAGAGGGAGAGATGGATGAGGAGGAGAACTTTAATCTTCTAGATCTAACTACCTTCTATAGTAGATTTAAGGATTAAAAAAAGAGAGATGATTTATTACAGAGATGTAATTTACCAAATCCAGATGTGGGAAATTCTCTAAAACAAATGACACTAGATGAAAAAAATAAAAATTCAAAAGGATTGACAAAGAAGAAAAAAGTTTTCTGTTTTACTAGTCTCTGAAATAGAGCACTCTGTTCTCTCATCTTCATCTCTCCTTCTTCTTGGTTTCTTGCACTGTTTCATGCATACCCAAAGTTGAAAACAGGAAACTATTTTTAATTGATTCCTTCTTTTAACCACCTACATGCAACCATCAACCATTGGATGCTAATCCCCACATACTAAGATTGATCCCATCCTTCCCATTCTACTGCTATCAAATTAGTACAGGACTAATTGTTTCTTACCTGTGCCAAAATAACCTTCTTCCCAGCATCCCTCTATTTAATCTCTCCCTCTTCTAATTCATGCTATATACAGCAGTCTCAGATAAATTAAATTGCGGTAAAGTATGTAAAATCTTTGATAGATTCCTGATAAGTATGAATCAAACACAGGGTCCTTATTTAAAAATCAAGGACTTAAACACTTTAGTTACACATATTTTTCCAGCATTCTTGACCATGCCTACCCTTTTTCTATCCTTTGCTTAAGCAAAATGTGTAACCACTTCATGAATACGACATATTTTCTCATCCTGATGCCATTATTTTCCATGGGGTTCTCTCTAATCCTATTTTCACTTCCTGAAATGCAACCCAGTCCTCAAAGTATATGCCAAATGACTCATTTGTACTATTTTTCCCACTGATCCCGCAATATGGGCCTTCTATTGAGTGACTTGAATATGCATCTAATTCTTTCTATTATAGTATTCTTTTTAGTTGCAGAAAGCGGATAAATTTATAGTTGTTTTTACCCAAAGATCAGTCCCCTTATCAATGTCATAAACCTTACTCTCTGCCTGACAATTGTGCTACAAGCATAAAAATAGTAGAACTAGGGCACCTGGGTGGTTCAGTTGGTTAAGCGACTGCCTTTGGCTCAGGTCATGATCCTGGAGTCCTGGGATCGAGTCCCACATCAGGCTCCCTGCTCAGCAGGGGGTCTGCTTCTCCCTCTGTCCCTCTTCCCTCACGTGCTCTCTATCTCTCATTCTCTCTCTCACAAATAAATAAATAAAATCTTTAAAAAAAAATAGAACTATTTGAAAATTGAAAATTAAACTATTTATATAAATAATGAAAGAATAATTCTAATGAGACATGTCAATAATCACAAGTAATTTTACTGTAGAAAAAGAAAATCTATAACAATATTTAGATCTATAATTTTTATAATAAAACTATGATTTATAACTTATAATTATCAAAATAAAATAAGAGCATATTTTGTTGGGTTAAAGAAAAATTATGTGTTTTTTTTTTTTAAATGTGAAAGTAAGTTTAGATAACATTAGAGTACAAATCCATCAATTGAGTAAATCCATTTATTGAATAACAACTTTATTCTTTTTTGTAAGAATGATGCATATTTTTTTCTTTTAAAAAAATCAAGCAGTGATGAAAAGTAAAAAGAAGAAAATAAATAAAACATTTAAAATCCTTCCTACACATCCATGAATAACTTCTTATACACAGAGACAGACAGACACACACACAGTTTTATACTTGGGGGGAATAATTTCATTAAGGCGATCATATTTACATATCCCTCATTAGTTTTAATGCTATCTGAATTTAACAGAAAAAAAATTTAATGTAGAATATTTCTCATATTAAGCTGAGAAATTTATGAAATTCAGATATACATTTCTCTTCACTACCAGAGGTATTGGTTCCTATGACTAAGAAAAGTTTATAAAATCCATTGGAAGTTTGGAATCATTATGTATTTTTTAGTTGATTGCTTCCTTGTTTTGAAAGATAAAATAGCAAACTAACATTTGCCCATTTTTCTCTCACTTCTTGGTATTTGTTATATATATTGTTTCTGATATTTATTATTTATGTTATATATGCAGTTTTATTATTATAATCATTATTATTTTGACTATCATTTAATATTAGTTACTTATAGAATATTTCAACTATCTTTGTCAGCTTTGAGTCTCTTAGTTGTTAGTCTTAGTTTGGTACTTAAATGGATTCAGGGATCATCAGCATTACCTTTTCCATAACTTGCTCACCCATTTTTAGAAAATTAATTATCAATTACACCTTGACCTGTATCTCACCTCATACACAATAATCAGTTTCAGATGGGTTGCAGATCTAGATGAATAAGGTAAAGAACCAAACTTTTAGAAGAAAAATAGGAGAACTACATGTGGTAGTAAGCAAAGATTTCCACACAGGGCATAAAAAACACTAATCATAAAGATAAAGAATTGATAAACTACATTGCATTAGAGTAGATGCAATCATCCAAAGACCTTATTAAGAGAGTGAAAAAAATAAGTTACAGAGTAAGAAAATATATACCCAGTACTGTATCCAACAGACAACTCATTATAATCTAAAGATTACAAAGCCATGTTAGATCTCTCTGTGGTGTATGTCCAGAAACAAAGAGAAGAGAGGAGAGAGAGAGAGATGACTTATGCATCAATACATAAAAATACCTGAATAAATACTTTATGATGTTGAAAATGAGAGTTATTGATTTGAAATGCCAGGGAAGTTTTTTGAAACTACATTTGTTGGGACCCATTAAGATCACAATTCTGGTGAGGCCCTGGCATCTGTATATTTCATGGGTGTCCCAGGTATGGCTATTGTAAACTCTTAGATAAAAACCACTAGTATAGGGGCGCCTGGGTGGCTCAGTCATTGAACGTCTGCCTTCAGCTTGGGTCATGATCCCAGGGTCCTGGGATCGAGTCCCACATTGGGCTCCCTCCTCAGCAGGAAGCCTGCTTCTCCCTCTCCCACTCCCCTTGTTTGCGTTCCCTCTCTCGCTTGTCTCTCTTTGTCAAATAAATAAATAAATAAAATCTTAAAAAAAAAAAAAAGAAAAACCACCAGTATAGAAAACTTCTCTTAAGTTTTAATTCTTGTCTTCTGCATCTTTTGCTTATTAACTTTCTTTTTAAATTAGTTTATAGGAAAGGAACACACCTAGATATATATCTATTTTTTAAAAAAGTTAAATAATATTAATTTATTGGCAAATTCTGTATGTATGCTTTCCATAAAGTTGACATTACTTGGATTCCTTGGAATCTATGCTTCTTTAGTGGTGCCCCACATTAATAAACATTATTGAACATGCACAAAAATGCATATTTATTTATAAATTATAGACAGGTACTATTATATTAATATATTATTTATGTTACATTGAACTTTTAAAGGATGGGATTAAGATATAAACAATATTTTTAAAATATCTTGTTAATCATTACAGCTTCATAACAGTATTAAGTATGAGAATAAATGAGATTCATTAGGATGAAGATTCATCATTTAGTATTAGGATGAGGTTCATCATGTGCCATAAGTCATGTAACTTCCTGTTTCAAATTGTCCTTTTGAAATTTTTCGTTTTTCCAAATTATTTGTCAATATGTTTTGATCATTTTAAGGTTTTATTTTTACCTTAGTATTATGGCTGAAGGATGACTTATACTCGTAGTAGTATTTTGCCATTGTTGTTAGCTTGTGCTCTTGTAATTGGTATTAACCTGCATTTTCTGTATAGCATTTTTTTTAAAAAAAAAAGCTAAATGTCCATTTTAAGTTTTGGGTTACTTAAAATTAGATAGTATTATTTACAAACACAGTTAAAATATTAAAAGAAAAATGCAATATGTTACACTATGCTGAAAGAGAATGAATGAATCAGAACACTACTATCAATTCTCATCCTTCCAGAATCACACACTTTCCTCAAGATGAATCATCCAGCATAAGATACACATGGTGCTTACCATGCAGACTAAATGGGAAAGCCAATGTCAACCCATTTATTATATATTAGGAATCTTGATTTTCATTTTATTCAGTAAAATATAACCATAAATATCTTGCTTACATTATGAGGGGTGTTCATGCAACTCTTTCTAGGACCACTGAGATAAAACCAGTAATCTTTTTCTAGAAGTTACAAATCTAATTTTGAGCTAGCTTTGAAAAAAGGGAGAATTTTTGGCCCATATAATCACAAAGGACATCAATGAGGTAGAGATTGTCAAGAATTTGAAATTTTCCAAACTCTAACTCTGTCCATTGTCTTTATAATCTTTGTATGTCAGTTTCATCCTCCACCACTGCGGACTGGCTTTTCCCAGAAGACTAGGACTAGCACACCTTGGTACTCCTGGGGTTACATATTCTCCCTTTTCCTCCAGAGAGAAGCAGTCTCTTCCCTTATCTCTGAATCTAAAAATTTAATGGGATTGTTTAGTTCAAATGCTCTTCCTTTGACTAATCACTGTGGTTAGGCATGTAAGTATATTTAAGAATAGGGTAATCCCACTTGGACATGTTTAGCTGCTAGGGTGAAAGAGAATGAGCTATTTCCTGAGAGAAGGTACATACTATTCCTAAGATAAGAAGGAGGTATTGGGAGAAAAAACAACGTTCAAGGTCAGGGCTATGTGGTCAGCAAAATGTGTTTCCGCAGTGTGAGTACATCCTTGCAAATGAATTAAGTCTGTTAGCAAATGCCTTGTCACACTACCACATTTTCAAGATGGATGAAGAGACTCACATATGTCATCCTTACATGAAGTAGTTATTTGGATTGAATTGTGTCCTTCCAAAATTGATAAGTTGAAGCTCTAACACCCAATATCTTGGAATGTGACTGTATTTGGGGATTGAGACTTTAAAAAGGTAATTAAGTTATAAAGGGGTTGGTAGGGTGGCCCTAATCCAATATGACTGGTGTCCTTATAAGGAGAGGAGTTTAGGACACATAGACAAACACAGAGGGGGAACCATGGGAAGACATGGAGGAGATGGTTGTTTGCAAGGCATGAAGGAGATGGTTGTCTGTTGATCTTGCACTTTTAGCTGGTGAAAAATAAATTTCTATTGTTTAAGTCACCCAGTCTCTAATACCTTGTTATAGCACCCCTAGCAAATTAATACAGTACTTCACCCATATCTATTTTCTTAATAGTCTATATTAATATTAGACAAATTTTAGGATTGGTTTAAATAGTGACATATCCTTTATTTTTTATTCGGTACTTCTTTTTTTGTCTCAAATAGTTGTGTTTGTTTTTCTTGAATGAGGTCTAAATTCAAACAATTTTTCCTTTTCTTATGTTTCTACTTCTCTGAAGTCAGTGACTTTGTTATTCATTTCTTTAAATAAGCTTATGTTGGCAATAAAATCAAGAAGTAGAAATCTAAATTGTCATGCCATGCCCCTAGAAATATCTAAATCAGTTGCGAAACAATCAAATTTCTTTTTTTGCAAGACTGAGAACAAGATTTGTGGGCTTGCTAATGGAGTCACAAGCCATGTAGGAAAGAAACGATTTTATTCTGTATTAGGGTTCTTTGCTTTAAAGCAGAACTCTTATTTCTTTAAGATAATTCATTTAATCAGTATGGTAAAGGAAATATATCACAGAGTTTTCAACATTACATTAAACAGATAATCAACAGTTGGAGACAATAAAATAAAATGTTTTCAGCTTTATTAAACTTCGGGGACATGTGGAGAGCAACTGGAAAGTAAAATCGCATTAAAAGTCAGTTAACATAGCTATTATTGCAAAGTGTATCTGAGTCACCACTTAGCATGGAGCCTCCATGGTTATTCAGGCAAAATCAGATTGAAAAACCACCATGGAAAAACAGAAAATAGAACTAGCTGAAATATTCAATTCTTCAATTTCCAAAAGATTAGCAGTAATTTAGTTTTGTATAAAAATGCCACATTTCAGATTTTAAGACTCAATTTGGTGTTTTTTAATTTTATTTAAAAGTATTTACCTCTCTTACACTTAAAAAATGTTTAAATATACACTATTCCAGTCTAGTAAATATAATCAAAAGGCAATTAAAATTTGGGTTGAAATATAAGCAATTAAAATGACTTTATATATAAGAGAGAGTACGTTTAGTACTTTCTATGCATTAATTTATTTATTCTTGTAGCAATCCTGCTTGGGTAATTTAACAATTGAGGAAAATGAGCTAGACCTAGGTCGGTGTGTCTTCTCCAAGCTCAGCCAGGAAATGAGAGTTAGGTTGGGATCAGGGCCGTTTCTGCTGTTGGTCCACCTAAAGAACCCAAACATTTTGGGACCCTTGGGTTCTTGGGCTTTGTTTGGATCAGGGAAGTACTACAATCAAACACCAGTCACGGTGTTGACTAAACAAAAAGATTTCAAGTCATTTCCCAAAAGATGCTCAGTTAGTCAATATCCCAAGTGGAGCAGCTTTCAAGAGATGCTTTCTGCTAATAGCTGTAGGTTATTATAAAAATACACGGGGATGCCATGATATTTTGCTCTACTATTAGCAAAGATTAATTTTTTTAATGATCTGAAGTGATCAGCCATTTTAAAAAGATAAAAGAAACCTGTATATACCAGGTAGAATATTCTTTTATCATTCAAATAGTTGGCCAATACTCTTCATGTTCCAATTTTGTTTCACAAACACTGCTAACAGATACAAAAATATGATATCTCTCCTTTGATTAAACAATGTACGGAAATAAGCTATTCTTTCTAGAAACAGAACTAGATGTTTGCACACCTATTATCTCAATGAAAATAGGCAAATAAGTATAATAGTTAATATTCTCCTATGCTGGTCTGTGCAGATTTGAAGCAATGTAATAGAGGGGGGAAAACATGGACTTGGACACAGATATGCCTGAATTTGAATCACATGTCTCCCACTTTCTAGCCAGTTGAATGTGGCTGATTGCTGAATGTATCTAAGCCTTTTTCCCATGTCTGATAAAAGGAGATGTCAGCATTTACCTCAAACACATGCTGGGAATATTAAATGAAGTTATGTATAATTCAAGTGCATATGACAATGTCTAAAACACGGCAGGTGATTAATACATGCACTTTATTGATATTAGGAGGAGCATCGCATTGGAAAGAGAAGGAAAAACATGGATTATTGCTGGTGAGGCAGCTAGTTCTTTGCTTCAAGATTTCACAGCATATTTTCTCTCTAGACTGCAACAATATTCCTTGAAACTCCCATTTTGGAAACACACTGTCTCCTGACTTTGGGGGTGACTCAGGGAGGTAGCTAATGAGGAATGGGGTGGTAACTAATGTTCATATTAGTGCTAAAAGCTAACAAGAAAAAGCAAGAAGTCAGACACTGCCCGAACCCCAAACACTCAAATACAAAAAGCCTTCAGGTCTCCTCTACCACTTAACAGCGATCAGCCATGCTACAACTGATTGTCTCCTCTCAAGGTTGTATCACTTTTTATATCAGCCTGGTTTCACTTAAATAAAAACCATGCAAAGAAGAAACACACCATGTTATGTTACTGGGTTCAAAGTCTTTTCCAGGCTGAAGAAAATTTCTACTGGTTCTGCCAACAAAAATAAAGCATTCTAACCAGACAGATGATATTAGAATCTCTTTATCATCAATTAGAAAATTGAATCAATCAATATATATATTTGTAGCTGGCTGAAAGCCCGTTCAAAACAATACCTTTAGAACAAAGTGAAAATTAATTTCATTTCTCTGTGTACTGCTGGAAAATTCCGGATGACCGTATCTCTGAAAGCTCTACCTGAGAGGCACCTGGGTGGCTCAGTCAGTTAGGCGTCAGACTATGGATTTTGGCTCAGGTCATGATCTCAGGGTTGTGAGATTGAGCCCAGCATTGGGCTCTGCACTGGGTGTGGAGCCTGCTTAAGATTCTCTCTCTCCTTTTCCTGACTCTCCCCCCTCCTCTGCCTCTCCCCCGTCTAACAAAAAGCAACAAAAAAAGTCTACCTGAAAAACTAAATCCATAACTCCTTTCAACAGGGCACTACTGATGAAAGATCTCCTTGGTATGTTTTTAACTAAATTTACATTTGCACAAGTCGAGTCTTATCTCCTGGAAAATTGCTACTGAACATAACAGAAAACTTTTATATTTATTGGTAAAAATGCAAACTTTGGTGACTGGTCATTCGTCATCCCCACCAGAATGCTATGTCCCTTGGTGCTTGCCGATCATTAGAAGCTGTTGATCTGTGCGGAAAAAATGTCAAAGAAAACATGTCACATAATTTGAGATTGCTTTCCTCAGCCTCTTAAAACTTTTCAGTCCTAAGCCACACATACAGCAAATACTCCCTGGATTCCTGAGGCAGCAAATTTCTCTGGTTCTTTTATCCCTAGTGTCTAATATACTAGACCTGACATATATTAGATGCTTACCATTTGTTTAAATGAATTAATAGTAAATGTTTGAAATCACTGACAAAAATTTCAGACAGCAAGATAATTTCTTGGAGATAGCAAGAGGCTAAGAGAAAGAGAAATTCCAGATTCTTTCAATTCCCTGAACATCAATAGTATTGGGTCACCTTTATTAACTTTGTTAAAGCTGATACATTTTTAGAGGTGGATTAGACCTGGGAGTCCAGATAGCTCAACCAACAGGAAAATACCATTTTTTCCCCAGGACCCTCTGCATGCCTTGGCATGATGTCTCAAGAGCATGCACGTGGAGGGAGTCACTGCTATTGGAGAACTATTGACACCAGTCTTGATGACAGCAGAGAGAACTAGTACAAAACCCTCTCTTCCCGCTCTTGATCTCAAGAGCTAGACCCAGGGAAAAGAAAGGGGAGGCTGAGAGTTTGTGTAGGGAAGCCCATAAGACAAGATTGTGGATGCCCCTTATGCTGTTCAGTGGACTGGATTTGAAGACAGATATTCCTCCTTTTCCTACTTTGGAGTTTGGATTTACAATTTAAAATTTAAATTTCAGGGTGCCACAAAGGAACCGCAGGAACTGCAGTGACTTAAGAGGTAATCACTTCTATGGGCAAATCCTTGTACGTTTTCTCTATATACATATCTACATTTTGCAATTACTGAAACACTTACTTTGGGCTGTTGGAGCAGGAAAGCATCAAAAATAAAAATATTCCTTTGAGTCATAAATAACGTTTATATAGGAAGAAGTATAGGATCATAGACAATTCAGTGGGCACCGTAATCATTCCCAGGTGTCAGTCCTAGCTCAGACACCCACTAGCTATAAGAAACTCAGTTTATTCATCTGTAATATAGGCTTGTAAAAATTCCTAGTTCATGGGGTGCCTGGGTGGCTCAGTCGTTAAAACACGTCTGCTTTTGGCTCAGGTCATGATCCCAGGGTCCTGGGATCGAGCCCCGCATCAGGCTCCCTGCTCGGCAGGGGGCCCGCTTCTCCCTCTCCCACTCCCCCTGCTTGTGTTCCCTCTCTTGTTGTCTCTTTCTCTGTCAAATAAATAAATAAAATCTTAAAAAAATTCCTAGTTCATAAGATGTGAAAATTAATTTATATAATGCCAATATGTGATGTGCTAAATAAATGGTAGCTATTTGTTTTTATTCTACCTAATTCCAAAATTATTTGAGCAGTTATCGATATTATTTTCTTTATTATTGTTACCATTATCACTGTCATTATTAGGCAAAAACAGTGAAGAGTATTACATAGACAATAGTGCTAGAGAGACTACGCATGAGTAAATAAAACCTTATGTGGGTATGATCTGACATTCACCTCTATCTGGAAAGCTCTGAGTAAATCTTATTGATTACGTATTATAACTCTTTGTGATGATGATCTTGTCCCACACCTAATTGAATAAATGTTTTCAAGGGTTTTGTTTTTTCAACATTGACCATCATAGGCATGAACTTTATGGAAATTTTCACGTTATTTCTGTTTGTCATTCTGTGAAAGACTTTGAAAACTCTTGATGGACTTGTACTCCAAGATCATAGAACAGAGCAAGTAAGCCCATAACCTTGGTCCTATTAGCATCATGGTCAGGATAAGTAAATTAACTGTCGTAGAGACATCTTACTTATATATAATATTAGTCTAAAACTATGTTTCTTTAGGGTTAATTATCTTTCTGACC
Source organism: Halichoerus grypus (assembly GCF_964656455.1). Lineage (NCBI taxonomy): Eukaryota > Metazoa > Chordata > Mammalia > Carnivora > Phocidae > Halichoerus > Halichoerus grypus. Next base: position 32,936,106 of record NC_135712.1, on the reverse strand, counting down.
AGTAATTCATCCTGCTTAAAATAAATTGGCATCTGATCATGCTTGTTTTCTACTTGACATCCAGTTTTCTCTTATTTAGTTCATTCTGCACATTAGTGTCAGGTGAATCTTGCTAAAACGTTGTTTTTTCCTTCTAGACAAAGCCCAGATGTCACCTCTTCCGGAGGTCTTATTTTACCTCCTCTTGTTTGGCTGTGCATATTTATACATATCTATTATTGTACTTTATAGGTTGTGTTGTAATCATTTATTCTAGACTACTCTTTAACATTGACTGCAAGGTCTGTGCAAGAAATATTCATAGATAATTTGTATAAATCTCCCAAATAGTCAATATCTCCCACTTCTTAGAATGTAAAATCTATAATTTTTTACTATCTTGCAAATCGATAAAATTCTGACCCAATTTATCCCACTCAATCTAAACTCATCTCTGCTCCCAATTTTACCATGTTAATCTGGTAAAAAAATTTTGTCTTTGCCACAGGTTTTCTAGGCTTGTTAATACCATCCAAATTCAAACTCTTCTTTGAGACCTAAATCAAGTGCCACAAACTGCATGAAACTTTTCCTGACTATTCCACCATATACTGATATCTCTTCTCTAAATTTTTATAGCTGTGGTTCAGTGCATGAAAGCTTAGATGCTGTAGTAAGTTTGCAGCACTGAGTTCAAGCCTCTGGAATCCGGGAAACTTATTAGTATGTTCTGATTCTGTTTCCATAGATGTAATGAAGAATCAGAAGAGACCCTATCTCATAGGGTTTCTATGATAAAGAAGGTAAAGCACTCAATAAAAATTAACTATAGTCATTATACAGAGTACAGGAATTTAACATATAATAATAAAATACTACCTCCTTCTAATCCAATTAACGTTTTTACTTTTTTCCTAGTAAGATTGTATTTCAAGGACAATAATTTACACTTTCTTTGCATACCTCACAATATGAAAAAAAATTTTATTCTACTCAGCATTTAAAAAAATTTTAAATTAAAATGTTTTATAAGGTAACTGCTTTATTCTTTTGGTATTATAAAAGTTATTTGCAACATCATTACTTTATTCATTCACCATCTATTTGTCAAGATAGACTCTTTAAAGTCATTTATTTAGATTCTTTTCTAAGACAGTTTGTTATACCATTTGTAAGCATAGGTCACTTTCTTTCCATGGATGTGTACCTTCTAATTGCATTCATTACTGCAATTTCAAGAGGCATAAAAATTCTGAGATAGCCCAAACCCATGTTCATGTCTCTTGACTTTTTCAGCTGTAAGCACAGAGAGTCCCAGTGAAAGTTTTTAAAAATTAATTTCTATATAGTGTTTGCTGGCCAGCTGCAAGGGATCAACATGGAAAACGTAGGTGCTTTATAGGAGTAGTACTTTAATAACATGTACAAAGTAAAGATATTGAAATAAGAAAAAAATTGTTGATAACCTCTTTTTTTAATTATCACCGCAGACAATTTTCTATATTACAACAGTGTTACTGGTACTCAGAAAAAAACCCAAAGAAGTCAATCAAATATCTCTTTACATGTAATCAAATATTAAAGGGGATTCATTATTAAATGTTACAGTTAGAAAGAATCTTGACCAATATATATATGATGTTCAGTCATATTACTGGTGTCCAATTTTTTATTATTTTTTCAATTATCCTCAAATGTCATTTAGAGGCTTGTTTTGCCACAATTTGTTTTGTATTGTTACACATATTGCCTCAGTAGAAATTCAACAAAAACCTCAAACTGGAATTCACACCCAAGCTTAGGGGTTTCAAATTGAAATTCTAAGCACAATCAAGGTCATTTAATGTATTGCTTTGGAAAAAATCCAGAAAAGCGTGTGTCCTTTAGATTTCCTGGAAGATACCAACTGTTACTGCAAAGGTAAAGCAAACAGCTTTAGAATCATAGAATAATTGTAATTTTGTTTACATACCCGCATCATTGACATATTCAGAAATAATTTTTTAACATCTAAGATAAATGTAATAATAATTTTATTATTTGTAAGAGTGATTAATTTTTAAAACAAGTTATGCTTCATCTAAAAATGAATTTTTTGGGATAAATGTAAGTTTATCATAACAAAAGCATCGACATTTAATGCCATTGTCCTTAACGTCAATTTTGAAATTCCCTGAAAAATGTATTAGATAGTTCAGAGCTATTATTTTTTCTTATACTTTGCTTTCCCAATTTTAACCATAACTATAAAGAATGTAATGATTATTTATATTGAGAATAGTTTATATAGTCCACAGCTAGTGTGAAAATAGTAAGTCTCTTAATTATAAGTAGCCTTGATCATCATTTCTGAGTGTGAACTAAATAAGTCTCAATTCTTACATTTTCCTTATTAACTTGCAAGATAAATATACCCATATCCCTCATGGATAAAGCACTGATCCTATTACAATGAAGTGTAGATTGTGGAAACAGCCCTCCAAACCAGGATGAAGGAAGCTGGACAATGAGGAGGCAAAGAATAGAAGAAATCGAGGCTCCTGGGTGGCTTAATTGGTTAAGCCTCTGCCTTCAGCTCAGGTCATGATCTCGGGGTCCTGGGATCCAGCCACATCGGGCTTCTCCCTCTCCCTCTGCCCCACATCCCCACTCCTGTTCTCTTTTGCTGTCTCTCTCAAATAAATAAATAAAATCTTAAAAAAAAAAGACTAGAAGAAATGTCAGATCAAACAAGATAACCAAAGAGAATAAGGAAATTGAGCATGAGGACAGAGTTTAAAGTGGACAGCTAGAATGAAATTCTGGATCATATAGAAGTAAATACATGCAGACAGAAATTTATGAGTTGCATGGAAAGAAAATCAGAAGTCTGAGACCAGAGGACTTTACAACTAAAAGAGAGCTTCTCTCAAACACCATGTTTCATTTTTCCCATCTGAACACTGTGGTGCATCTGTCAATATCTGCAATACATTCATATTCCAAAATTATTAAAACAAATATCATCTTCCAAAAGCTAAAACAGTGTGCCATTTTCATGAATCTGCTCTTTGAAAGTCTGCAAAAGTCCCCTCTTACCCGTGGTTTTACTTACCACAGTTTTAGTCACTCACAGTCAATAGTGGTCTGGAAGCAGATGAGTTTTCTTCTGACTTATCAGGAGGTCAATAGTAGCCTAATGCTACGGAACTAAGTGTATATCATTCACCTCACCTCATCTCATGACTAGGCATTTTATCATCTCACATCATCACAAGAAGAAGGGTGAGTACAATACAATAAGCTATTTTAAGAGAGAGCGAAACCACAGTCACATAACTTTTATTATAGTATACAGTTTTAAGTGTTGCATTTTGTAACTATTCTTGCTAATATCTTGCTGTGCCTAATTTGTAAATTAAACTTCACCATAGGTAGGTATGTATAGGAAAAAAAAAAATAGTATACACAAGGTTTGGTACTATCCATGGTTTCAGGCATCCACCAGGGTTCTTGGAATGTATCCCTCGTAGGTAAGGGGGGCACTACTTTAATTGCATTTCATTTGATTTAACTATGGATCCTAAAGTCACCCACAGAATAAATTGTGGCACAAACGCAGGGGTAAACCACTGTATAAACACACAGACCAAATGGATTAGAAGGCTAAAAATTCTTTGCCTGTGGCTTAGAAATCTCAGAATTCTAATAGAGATATAATACCCTCATCCTGTCTTCCTGCGCTCTCTCAGAAAAACAGTCTGAGGCTTTTTAAGGCAGAGACACAGGGCTTCTGCTAGTCGTGTTTTTAAGATGATTTCATTTATGTGAAAAGTTCAACTGGATCCTTTTGAGAGTTTCTCTTTGCATTTGTAATTCTGCATGGAAAATGACGCTTGCCATTCATCTATTTTCTTTTCATTTTTGGTCCTTATTTCATTTCTTTTTAAAAATCGTTTTATGTGGGCGCCTGGGTGGCTCAGTCGGTTGAGCGACTGCCTTCGGCTCAGGTCATGATCCTGGAGTCCCGGGATCGAGTCCCGCATCGGGCTCCCTGCTCAGTGGGGGGTCTGCTTCTCCCTCTGACCCTCCCCCCTCTCGTGCTCTCTGTCTCTCATTCTCTCTCTCGCAAATAAATAAATAAAAATCTTTAATAAAAAAAAAAAAAAAAAAAAAAAACCGTTTTATGTACATGAAAAAGAAGAGATTCCAGCATGGGAAGGCAGGTTTGATGGTATCTTGAACCTAAAAAAGAGGTTTAATAACTTTTTTTTTTATCCCAGGTAAATCTACAGAGTTTCTTTAAGGTTCTCGAATTTTATTTCTCATTCTGGCCCCAGTGAATCTTCTTGGCTCTAAAGTCAGTTGCTAGGACAGAGTGACAGCCTCGCATCTGTAATCACGGTTTCCGGTAACTCAGCCGCGCCACAGGCCAGAAGTCTCTCCCAGGAGAGCCGTGGGCCCAGACCCAAAGACAGCTCGGGAGATCCATTGTAATAAAGCTACTCCTTCTTTTTCGGAACTATTCATTCTTAAATAAGGAAATGTTTGAACTAAAACCCATGGTCTGCAAGACATACAACTTCCTAACTTTTTTCAGTCTTTCTGAACAGCCTACAGTGCAGGATGAAAAGAAACTAAAGAAAAATTCAAAGAATAGCTTAATGAAGAATTGTTGAATAAATGGATAAATGGATTAGTGAATGGAATGCTTACCTAAGGATCGTCACCTAATGCAATTATTCAAACTTAATTCGGGTGAAAAATTAAATGTATCTTGAAGATCCTAAATAACTCATTAGAAGGAAGCTCAATAGAAAATTCAAAAAAATTGGCATAATTGTATTCCTTTTATTTTGCCTGCTTATCAACTAAATGAGAAAGCATATTCATTTTCTACTAAAGCAAGTTTTCATCAGTATGAAGCTCTCTCTGTTCAACTCTCTTTTTATTATTAACACTGAGCAAATATACTCTACCATTTCAGAATGGGGTTATCTAAAATAAGATTCTGAGTATTAGGGGGATTTAGTCTTGTAATATTTCTTTTTTATTCAATGTCTTTATGATAATCACGCTTATTTAGAAACTGAAAGTCACTTCAAAGTAGGACATAGACATACATCCTCATCATTAGAAATCATACCATATAGGAGCAAGTTGAAACATGTTTCTGCTACCTGGGACTGGGTACTAGGGATATGGGACTGGAAGATATAAGATAGTGCAGCAGCAAAGAATAAGTAGGAGATTAAGAACGATTTTATTTTTAACTTTACATCATTTAAACTATGGTCATTTACCCTATGAGTATTTTTACACTAAAAAGTTAATGCTATACTCAGATCCAGAAGGATAACACTCATCTAAGGGATATGTGGCTTTGCTTATGTATAAGTTGAATCATTTTCTTCTTTAGCAAAGCTATGACATACCTCCTTCCAAGCACTGGCTCATGCCAGATACGCCCATTGGAATATCCTGGCCATTAGTGGCTATGACTCTAGGAGGATGTGTGCTAGGTAGCTAATGGTCTTACTCACGCATGCACACACACACGTGCGCACACACACACACACACACGAAGTTAAGGGCCCATCACAATGTAGAGAACTTAGTTAACATTATTGGGTGCTGCTAGAGCAAGATCCATCATCATTGTGGGCCATGTCACTGAATTCCATGGCTGAAAATACTTTCACCCATTTATTCACTGTGGTACATATGTGGATGAATCTTGCCCATTTCACAACATGCTAGAGATTCCCATTAGTGATACTATGCCTATTATAGTCATTTACTCAACACACATCAGTTGTATGACTAATGTGTCAGTCAAATTAGGTCTTGGAGATGCCAAGATAAAATATGATTTCTGTTCTGTCTCTTAAAGAGGTTTTACATTTTCATGGACTGATATCCCACACAGCCTCTCAATGAATAGCCTCTCTTAATTTATGGCCTTGATAATGATTTCTACTCCCTTATCCCATAATTTCCTTGTGCATGGGCTGCTAACTTCCATGATGAGCTTCAACATTTTAATAGGTCAAAATATAATTTTACAAAGTAGGGGCACCTGGGTGGCTTGGTGGGTTAAGTGTCTAACTCTGGATTTCGGCTCAGGTCATGATCTCAGGGTCATGGGATGGAGATACATACGTACCAGGGCTCCATGCTCAGCCAAGAGTCTGCTTGAGATTCTTCCTCTCCCTCTGCCCCTCCCCCATGATCTCTCTCTCTCTCTCTCTTTCCCTCAAAAAAAATATATATATATAATTTTACAAAATAGACACACACATTAACTTCTAGAAGCTATATTATATCCCTGAGCCTAGAATATTAAAATTGCTAATTTTCTTACCTCCATTTCATTATTTCCTTTTCATCCTTCAAGTACAAAAAAAAAAATGTAAACATCAAATACCTTAATCATAGAAGGTGCACTTAGACTTCCATTCTTTCATTTTCTTTCTTGCCAATTTGACTATAAGATTCCCACGGGTCTGTACTAATCCATTCAGCAGTGAAATGAATAAGACTCCATAGTTTAAAAAAACCTATGACAACTGATATATTCATAAGAATTTCCATATCTGGTAACTGGACATTTGCAAGCCTTCTCTCAATACTTCCTTATGAAGTCAGCCATCTGCAACCAATAAAAGAAAGCACATGTTCCCTCAGCTTGGCAGAGATCATAATCCTAGTACAGGAGTTTGGTCCTTCTGAGAATATGAAAAATCTAACAGTCAGGAAGATAATGAAGCCTCGATAATAGTCTAAAAATACCTCTCTGGGGTTTTATACCGCCCCCCACCCCCAGGCAATCAAGTCAGGTGAGAAGTATTTTTTCTGCCTAATATAAAATGTGAAGACTTGTGAAGGAATTAATAGGATTATTTGGTCTTAAAAAACAATGGAGTCTAGGGGCATCCAGACCCAGAGCAGGGACTTCTGCATGGCACTGTGGCTCCATGTGGGGGGTCAGAGAACTATCAGGGTGAGGACAGTATCTGCAGAGAAGGGAGATAGGGCAATAGAAATTAAAGGAGATTTGTTACATGTAAGAGGATTGATTTCTCTCTATTCATGCATATATTTACACACAGAGAAACACACAAACATATATCTACTTTTATGTAAACATTAGGTGATAGTGGGACCCCCTTTGAAGAAAAAAATTGATTTTTATGTCTGGGCCAGGGAACGTGGAAGATCAGACTAACAGATCTTCTCTCCCAGGAGCCAGAAAATACTCAAAGAATGACGGAGACATGCTTGTACACATTTACATTTACATCTCTAATTATTTACATTTCAAAGTACCTCCCTAAAATATCATATTAATTACAAAAGGGAAAGGACTAACTTTACAGCTGAGAAGGCTGGGAGGCACAACCTTCACTAAACAATCAAAGTGAAAATCAGTCAAGGGACAAGTCGAAACCGTGTGCTAAATGATAGTTACTCTCAAGTGTTCTAAAGATGGGGAAAGTCTTTGTGACACACCTTTGTGACACGACTTGCTCTTCAGTTTGAGAGTTTTTCCCAGTGAAAGTTTTTAAAAAGACAAACATTGAGTACACAAGGAAGGAGAACTAATTCTACACTTGGAGAATGGAAAACTAAAAAGCTTTAGTGGACCTTTTTTTAAGTTCCACAGGGGTCAAGTTGAGCATTCCCAAGGAACTTTCCCAGATACTGAATGATACTCACCTAAACTCATTTTGTCACCTTTTTTTTTTTAAAAAAAAAGAGAAAAACCTTTGACTTTATTGATTTTTCTCCATTATACAAGTGTTTTCTACCTAATTAGTATTTGTTCTTTTTTTAAAATTTTTTATTGTTATGTTAATCACCATACATTACATCATTAGTTTTAGATGTAGTGTTCCATGATTCATTGTTTGTGCATAACACCCAGTGCTCCATGCAGAACGTGCCCTCTTTAATACCCATCACCAGGCTAACCCATCCTCCCAGCCCCCATTTTGTCACCTTTTATGTGAAGCTCCTTTTCTCCACCTGTCTTCTCCTTCCTGTATTAAGCCTGTGCTCTTGACTTTAACTGTGACACGCATTGCCCACACCAGTCTATTACCTCCCCATCCATAATGTAGTTTCTTGGAGAGCTAACTTTAATGGTCAGATATTTTACCCTGCCTAAACTTGCGTATGTTCCGGCTTTGGTATCCTTTTTGCACACATGGGTAAGTTCTAGATCTTAATGACAAGTACTTTGGTTGAAGAAAATGATATAGAATAGAGAAGTTTCATCTTCTCCAGTGTTGGGGAAGATTTCGCCCTCAAAGAGTGCTATTCATTCATTCTTATTCAAAGCCTTTCTGTGTATATAGGGGTCTACTTAAAATTAAATGGATAAGTGGAGATTATAAATATCCAATAATAACCACTTTCCATGAGAATGACAGAACATAGAAATGTCCGTGATACTTAGTATGTTCTCTCCTGGGGTGAGAAACCATAAAATTTTTAAGTGCACTTTGGTTTGTCAGCTTCTGGTATATCTGACTTGTGCATTGCCTATATATTTTTCATATTTCTGAAATGTGTGTCATGTACCAGATAGTATTATTCATAACTGTTATTGTGAATAGTAATAATAATTTTGCAGTACTACTAATTATTTTATATAGCTGTACATTTGCATCAAGCTCTGCTTTAGTTAATTATAAAAAAACACAAAAATATAACATAATGTTTAGGTAAGATATAAGGAAGAGAGAAAGAATTTTAAAAAAATGAACATTTAGGTACCCACCAATCACCTTAGGAGAGAGAACACCAATTACCTTGTAAATGCCAGAAATTCCATCCTCAAATTCATCTTCTTCCCTAATCCCCCCTTCTGCCAAATTCTACCATGTGTTTTGTTTTTCCATCACGCTGTTTTTTTTAAATAAGTAGTTTGCACTTCTGTTTATATATAAAATATTTAGCTTTTCACATATTGAACATTATATGAATGGAATTATACTGTATGTGTGTTTGTATATATGTATTGTGTGATATATTATGATTGCTTTTCTTCATTCAAAGTGCACTTAAAAATTCTATCCATGGGGCATCTGGGTGGCTCAGTCGGTTAAGTGGTTAAGTGTCTGCCTTTGGCTCAGGTCAGGATTCCAGAGTCCTGGGATGGAGCCCCATGTTAGTCTCCCTGCTCAGCACGGAGTCTGAATCTCCCTCTCCCTCTGCCTCTCCCCCAGCTCGTGTTCTCTCTCTTTCTCAAATAAATAAATGAATAAATAATCTTTTAAAAATTCTATCCATGTTAATGTAAGAATCTCTAATTCATTAATCTATACTTCGATAGAATATTCCATTGAATGTATATTAACAAAATTCATTTATTCATGCATTTATCTTTTTAAAATACTTATTAGGATGATTTGCAGATTGTTATTCTATTACAAGAAATAAGGCCAGGGACGTGTTTGTATATCTCTCTTGGTTCATATGTGCAAATGTATCTTTAGAATGTATAATTAGAAATGATGCACGGTAGGATTTGTTTATCTTCAACTTGTCTAAAAAAATTCAAGTTTGTTTTTCAGAATGTTTTTACCAAGTTTAACCCCCACTGAAAGAATATAAGTCTTCTCACGGCTTCTTATCCACGATAGCATTTGGTTTTGTCCGATTATTAAATTTTTGTCAATCTGGATGTGAAATGGTATCTCATTATGCTTTTAATTTACATTTAATTTGCATTTCTCTGAGGGGCTGTCAGACAGGAGGTACAGATTTGGAGGAAGGAGAAGACACAGCTGCTGGGAGAGAATCCCCCCAAAAGTGGAAAGATGTATGAAATACCTTGTCTTTTCCTCTCCTCACACCCTCCAGTATTCTGTAAGTGCCTCCAATTGGAAAAACCTACCTGGAACTGTGAGATTAAGGAAGCCCTAGGGGTGTAATTACCTGATATGCAGAGCACGGCAGAGAAGAGCAGAAAATGAATCTGAATCAAATACAAAAATGGCCAACACAGCTATACCATATTTAACTTGTTGTTGAATAACTTGTTATTCCAGTAGAATACAAACTTGATGAAGAAATGCATTTTATTTTGTTCCTTTTGCTTAGAAGTTTTCCTGCCGCATAAGAAGTGCTCAATATATATTGAATGAATGAATGAATGAATGATCAAGACCTATGCCAGTTACAGCTTTCACATACTTAAATATTACTTTTTGAGACTTGAATTATTAAATAAATTGGTATAATTTAATTTTTAAAACTTTATTTTTTTAGAGCAGTTTTAGGTTCACAGCAAAATTGAGAGGAAGATACAGAGATTTCCCACACAGTCCCGGCCCCCACACGTGCATAACCTTCTGCTTATTCAACATCCCCCATCAGAGGGGTACATTTGTTACAGTCAGTTGTTGGGCTTAATGTAGAGCATGAAATCAGCCATAATACCTGGCTTGCTAAAATGTAACACAGAGGCTACTGGGGGCAATGGAAGGTTTCGGAGAAGGACATGAGCCTTTGGAATGCCGAGGCCCGTGGGGCCACTCAGCCGTAGGAATGCTGCGGGGAGTTACCTTCCCCGAAGCTCTCTTAGCCCAAACAGTCACCCTGTGATCTAAGAGATGTGTGCATTGTCCCCTAGGCTATGATTAGCAGAACTCGTAGAAGACGCAGATTAGCATATCATATCTTTCCCGTAAACAGATCCTCCTAGTTTCAGGAAAACCCCTTGTCACCCATCACATGATTGAGAAACAGTGATAAGGATTTGTGATTATCCTGAAGGACCAATAAAAGCGGAAGCAAAGAAGGGCAAAGGGTCTTCGTCTCTGAGCGTTGACCCCCTTGCCTTCTCTCTTTCACGGCAAAGTTTGGAGTCATCTTTCATCTGTGGGTACAGGGATTGCTGGCCATTCCCGGCAGTCAGTGAACCTACACTGGTACCTCCTAACTACCCAAAGTCCGTGGTTTACCTTATAGTTCATTATTGGTGTTATATATTCTATGGGTTTCGACAAATAAGTAATGATATGTATCCACCATTGTAGTATCCTATAGAATGGTTTCACTGTCCTAAAAATTCTCTATGCTTTGCCTATTCATCCTCCCTTCTCCAACCCCTGACAACCACTGGTTTGTTTACTATCTCCACAGTTTGGCCTCTTCCAGAACGTCGTATAGTTGAAATCATACAGCATATAGCCTTTTCAAATTGGCTTCTTTTCACTTAGTAATGTGCATTTAAAAGTTTCCTCTATGTCTTTATATGGCTTGATAGCTCATTTCTTCTTAATGCTGAGTAATAATCCCCCTCTCTGGATGTATCACAGTTTATCCATTTACCTACTCAAAGACATCATGGTTGGTTCCAAGTTTTGGCAATTATGAATAAAGCTTCCACAAGCATTTTTGTGCAGGTTTTTGTGAATATACTGAATATGGGAAGGAGTAGGAAATGATTTCTCAAAAGTCCCTGTATTACCAACATAATTTTCTAAGATTTAATAATATTCTTAAATTCATTCTTCTCCTACATGTAGCATAGATAGCAGGAATAATTCACTCATTCCATACCTCCATGCTTGTTTCTGCCTCTGATAAAATAACAAGCACCTGTCCATCCGTTATTACCGTGGCTCTCTTTCCCATCTTGTTGTGTAGATCCATTCACTTCATCTAGTTCTCTATCCTGCTTATTGCTATTTTTGCCCTGTGCCCTCAATCACACTTCCTCCTCTTTCGTCCCTGTGCCTGAGTTGTGGTTCTTCTAGTTCTGTACATGGCTGACTTATTTCTTATGTGTAAGATATTCATTTAAATGTAACTTCCCGGGGCGCCTGAGTGGCTCAGTCGTTAAGCATCTGCCTTTGGCTCAGGTCATGATCCCAGGGCCCTGAGATCGAGCCCCACATCGGGCTCCCTGCTCCGCGGGAAGCCTGCTTCTCCCTCTCCCACTCCCCCTGCTTGTGTTCCCTCTCTCCCAGTGTCTCTGTCTGTCAAATAAATAAAATCTTTAAAAATAAATAAATAAATAAATAAATGTAACTTCCTCAAACAATCTTCCTCTGCCGAGCAAGGTACTGTGGCCTTTTTTCTCTTGGTCATTCATCTGTATATTTTTTTTCATATCAGTCATCATGGTCTTTAGTTATCCTGCATTCTATTTGTTTTATTATTTATCTGTTTCATACCACTAGAATAGAAGCCCATGGGGGCAGGAAATTTGTAGGTTTGTTTTTTGCTATATCTGCAAAGACTAACATAGTATCTGGCAGCTTCATAAATTTATGAATCTTCTAGGAAACACCAGTTTTTGCTCAGATAGATAGAGTAGTTTAAAAATAAAAACAAATGTTATTTTCACTAATATATGGCTATCATATTGAATTTGTATGTAGTGGATAATGTTGCACAAGTGTGTACACTCATGCTAGGGGGACAGAATGACTCTCACCTTGCCTTATCATGCAGCTCTTTGTACTGATACATTATTTTCTCCAGGATACTAATCATATCAAAGACAAAAGTACCTTGTTGGCTATCAGAAATGATCTCAATCTACTTTTGCACCATAAACATCCCTAGTTTCTTTAATATTGTAAGCATATAATATTATTTTGGCTCTCCTTACCCTCGGAGTCATTCTTCTCTGGAAATACCCCAGGTTATTATATTCTTCTTAAAATACCAAGTCTGGAAATTGACAGTGGTCTAAGAAGTGCAAAGGAGAGCAAGAATACAAACTCTATCACTTTGCTGCCTTTGAAAAGTATAAATCCCTAAGCTGATGGGAAACTGACATTGATTCCTTCATGCTTTTAGTACCTAACAAAATATATATATAGATATTGACCTCACTTATTCCAAAGACTGAAAATATAAATAGATCTTTAAAATAAAAATGTTAGGAATTATTTTTACAGAAATTGCTTAATATTCATTATAAATTACAATTTACCCATTAAACAATGCCTATCATCTGGTGAATTAATTGACTTTGTTGGACAAGTGAGGAAATTTTCAAGTTTGTTGGATAGCTTTCCAGAGCTAACAAAAGCATTAAATACAAAATTGCAGGGAAAAAATTAGATACAAATTAGATTTTTTCTAAAATTAAAATTAATTGTATCTAAAAATTAATTTTATCTAAAATTAGATTTAAAAATTAGTTTTAAAAAATGATTTCAGGGGCGCCTGGGTGGCTCAGTTGGTTAAGGGACTGCCTTCGGCTCAGGTCATGATCTCAGGGTCCTGGGATTGAGCCCTGCATCGGGCGCCCTGCTCGACGGGAAGCCTGCTTCTCCCCTTCCCACTGCCCCTGCTTGTTTTCCCTCTCTGGCTGTCTCTCTCTCTGTCAAATAAATAAATAAAAAATCTTTAAAAAAATAAAAAATGATTTCACGTTTGAAAACTATGCCATTATAGTTTTGGATCAAATTTTAGTGTTGAATAATATTGTTAAATTCCATGTAACCCAATAGGGATGGTAGAGGAAACTGAGACTCAAAAAATTCCATGACTTACCCAAGATCTGACAGTTAGCAATATAACCAAGAGTAGAACTCTAGACTTCTGACGTACAGTGTGTTTCTTCCTTAGTTACACCATGTTGCTTCATACACAGGGAGGATGATCCCACAAACTGAAAACGACACGTTTCTTTAAAAAAGCTTATTGCCCATTTTACTATGAGAGACCAAATGATAGGGTGTAAAGATAACAAGTGCTTAAAGCCCCAGGGCATGATATCAGCATCCTATTGTGGCATCAAATGAATGATGCTGGACAAGTCATTTAATTTCGTTGAGCTGGAATTTACCTAGAGGGTAATGGTGAGGATTAAATAAGAGAATATGTGAGTATATTTTGAAAACCCTAAAGTATTATCAACTACTTTTAGCAGCTCAGTTCTATTTTACTCCATACATAATGTCAGGTAAATCGTTTTGTGCTTCTGGATAAAAACCCTCATGACAAAAAACATTAGCTGATTATTTAGACGAAAAAGTCTTATTTGTCTAACACATTTAGCACTATATTATCCTCGATGATCAATTTTTAAAGTTTATGGTTAATGTTCATCAAATATCTAGATCCCTCCCCTTTTAAATTAGATTGAATACACTAGAATAGACCAAAATATACAATGTTGTTAATGAAATGATTCTGAAGATATAATATATATATGTATCACAGAATCATTGTTATGACTATCAGTTTCATGGGACAGTGTATAATGACAATAATTTTATATGCTAAATCTTTCAGTTGTTTAAATGCTAGATAAATTACAGCTTTGTTATGATTATATCTTTTTTTATGATTATAAGATATCTTAAAAACATTATCAAACCAAGGGGAGTAACGAAATGTGTCACTAAGATTCTTGTATTGCAAACCAACATTTATCTGGAGACCATACATTTGAATATTTTTCTTGCCAAAGGAATTTTAAGTCACCAACACTAATATAGTAAACAATATGAAAACGGGAAAGTGATGCAGTTACAAAAGTCACGGAAGTAGTACATGGAAGAAGTCCATTTTCAAGGTTCCCGTTCAGCGTTCTATCAGCTTTTCCTAAAATGAGAAAATGCAAAAGCTGGAAGCCAAAGAATTATATGCATTAGAGACTTTTTGTGCTGGCAGGATAGGAGCTATTAGATCATAATGTCCATAATTCTGTGAATATAGAATTGTTTCCTATACCATTACCCACTTCTTTGTCTGGTCTACATAAATGGCTCAAGCAAAGGGGCTTTTTACTACGTCCCTTAGGAAACGATTCCTCAGCCTAATAGACCTAACAAAGCTGCCTTTTCCGTGATAGTCACTCAAAAATTTCCTATACTCAATTTCATCCCATTACTTCTGGTGATTTTCTCTTGACTAACCTAAAATTTGTTCCTTCTCCCCTCTTTTTTACCCTTCAGATGCTTTCAAGTGATTGAATTTCCCATTAGTCTTTTTACCAAATTAAATGGATACTGTCTTTTAATCTCTGTCCATTAATCATTTCATTTATACCCTTAATCATTTTTATTGTTCCTTCCTGAAGTTTCATTTGTTCACATTTTTCTCACATTGAGAAATCTCTATTTCTTCTCTGTATTGTGGGCAGTTTTTAAAGAAATTGAACTGGTCCTATTTCTGCCTAGCCTAATCTCACCTCCCAGAGATGATTCTTTTTCATTGTCCTCAGTAGTATTTATGCCTAGGTTGCACTTTACTAACTGTATAATTAATTATGCACCCTGTGGTTTTGGGGTGTTTTTTGTATACTTTACTATGAAATTTTCATAAGCTTCTTAATAGGATAGATTGCTTTTCTTCCTTTTTGCAGTCCATAGTGTTCATTGACCTGCTCTGTATAGTTAATTTTAAAAGGAGAATTGGGTCATCAACTTTAGCCAGGAACTGCACTAGCATAAGCCCTAAAAAGGAATATCATATTCCAGGCTTAAGAATGGAGTCCTGGACTAGTTTTACCTATCTAAATTCTTCCTATGGCAATGATCTCCCTCTTGCCTACTAAAAATGTTCAGGCTTTCCAACCTAAAGCAACTTCAAGGGAGAATAAAATATACTTAGCCATTATATCTCATATTTCACATCCTATTGTTGCTTAAATTAGAGGTCCATTGCATCTGATGAAGATATGAAGATTTCCAGATAAAATGCAAATCTTTTGAAGTACACAGAAAACACGAAATATTCTCAGATGAAATATTTAGGCTTTCAGTGGAGAGTTCACGACTCATGGTAAGAATGAGATACACAGTAGGCTCTTTGTTAAAGTAGATTGAAAGGAGATGTAGCAGATCTAGAAAGCTCCTTTTCTAGGTAGGAAAAGATAGTAGCCAAGATTGGACTCTTCTAGCAGAGGGACTCTGCACAGTCCAGGACAAAGGGTGGGGTTGGAAGAGTCTGGAGGGCTTGGAAAGTGCTGTAAAGAGAGCCTGACAAGTGATGTCTTTTTCCTTTTAGCGTATGCTTCTGCCTCAACTTTCTAACAGTATTTTCCAGAGGCATAGAAATACTAAAAATCATGGACCAGAATAAATACCAAGAGATAGGACTCAGATTGAAATATTGTAAGGCCTTTTTATGTTTCTCTGCTGCATTTTCTGTATACCAGCCATATAGTAAATGATATTATTGTGAATATGATCTATAGTAATGTTGACTGTGTTGAAAAGTCAACCTGGAGTAGAATGCGGTATGAACCACATCCTCCCTGGATCATGTAAGAAGATGGGGCGATGGTTCTTCCCATGGTGTTTTAGTATCTCTTTGTAAAGCAGAATCCCCTCTAAGGAAAACCGTAAGATGGATCCAAAATCTATTAATCATAGTGGGATTTCAAAGTAGTAATTTGTTTTAAGGGTCAATGATTCATTTCAGAATGCCATATAACTTGAATGCGAGATAATATAATTTAGCAGATGGGATTTAAACTATTATAGTTGAAATTAGGCTTAATATTATTTATTTTCTGAAAAAAAAATGTTCTCAAAATTTGCTGAGGAATTCTACATTGCTTCTCCTGATGATCACGGCAAAATCATAAAGTTTCTTTGTTTACATACCTTTCCCTAACTACTGTTGAAATACATACACCTAATCAGGGCACCTGGGTGGCTCAGTTGTTTAAACGTCTGCCTTCAGCTCATGTCATGATCCATGGGATCAAGCCACATCAGGCTCCTTGCTCAGCAGAGAGTCTGCTTCTCCCCCTCCCCTCCCTCTTCCTTTCCTCTCCCTTCCCCCTTCCCCTGCTCATGCTCTCTTTCTCTCTCCCTCAAATAAATAAAATCTTTTTTAAAAAACACATATACCCAATCAAAAAGCAAGTCATTAAAAATGTGCAAATTTAAGCAATGTGCTGTTTATGTTCTATACCAGTTCATAAATCATCTTCATCGAAATGGAATTTATTATCATTTTTTTGTAGCACCCTCCTATGTACTATATTTCTGTAAGGGACATGATCTCACAATTTTCTATTACTTTTGTTTAAGTTGTAATCAATTATCGAACATATATTTTCACAGTAACACTTATCTATACTTTGGGATATGAGTTATTTATTTGGTTGTGTCTACTAACCATTGTGTTTTAAATTTTATAATACAAGCAAAGTAATTAGTGGTTCTATTTTGGCAAGATTTATTATTCATAAGCTGCATCTATTTCTAGTCTATGGATCCATTATCTTTTAGGTACTTTATAATTTGTTTTTAATCCCTCATACTACCACTATCATTTTCCCCTGTTTTGAGCAGGTTGGATTTAGTGATTTTTTTTTTAATGGGACATTAATCAATCTATAATTCTATAACTTGAAGAATTTGGTTTTCATATGAATTATTAATTTGAAAGGAGCTTAATTTTATTTTTAATATCAGTAATTCTATTTTTGTTTGAGTTTTTTATTCTTTTAAAGTAAATATTCAGTAATAGTCTATAAAATTATATGTGGGAATTTCTTTCTGTATTTAACAGCAAAATGTGATGTTTCTCAGATTACTAAAGTTTTGTAATCAATTGAATGTATTTCTATCTCCTCTGCCTTCTACACTTCTGGTTTGAAAATTCAAACCCAAGATGAGCTCAAATTAGGTAGCAAGATCACCGTGACCCCTAAATTAACTGTTTCTATCATAGATATCATCTTTTAAATAAAGGCCATAAGTGGAAAAAAATTTTCGAAAGGACTTAAAAGGAGAGTTAAGACTATTTGAAAGTTAAGGTTATTTTTGTTTTGGAGCTGTTTTGTTGTCTTTATGGCTATGTAGATGTAGCCACGGGGACCATATATGTCAACTCCTTTCAGGAGTGGTGACTGAGAATAGAATCTAGTTTCTAGTCACTGTATGGCTGTACACAGAAAATAATTAATAGAAGCTGGTTTCAATTCCATACTGTATTAGTTAGGATTTCTAGATTATGCTGCAATAACTAATGCTCCCCAAGTCTCAGATGATTACCATAATAAAGGTTTATTTTTCACAGACCCAATATTCTTTTGTGAGTCATATGTGACTTTATTCCTTGTCGCCTTCACTGGGACCCAAGGGGGCCAAGCAGCTTCTACTGGGAACACAACCCATCATCTAGTAACGGGGACAAATAAACATACTAAGTCAGGTCCTGGCTCTTAAAAATTCTGCTAAAATTTCATGAATCATAGCTATTCACATAGGGATGTGTGGTCTTCTTGAAAGGAGAGGAACCTCAGGGAGGGACACTTGATTATTTGTCAAACATTAATACACTTTATTTTACATACAGCAAAATTATCTTCCATTGTTTTAGTAGATGCCTGGACTACTCAAATTTCCCTTCCATGCAAAAGGATACCAGATGTTCAAACAGAGAGAGGTATCAATGTAAAGATTCTGCGTCCTTTAACACACACACACACACACACACAAGGTATTTGTGTCCTGTAACATGTATGTGTGTGCACATTCTTGTTGTAACATGTTATCTATTATTTCGTGAACTAAAATTTAAAAATATTATTCATACTAAAGTTTTTTCACCAGACATTCTGCTTATTGAGGTTTTCTTCTATCTGTGTTTGATAAACAATTTTATAAGCAAGGGTATTTATCCCATCTTCATTCACTTTAACCATTTGGTTTGTTTTTCTTGATAAACATATTATTCTTGCACACATCAGTAATGTTTTTTTCTGATTAATATATTTAATTAGTTTCAAGTTATGATTGTAAATGAAAGCTTTACTCCCTCTGTTAAGTCTAGCATACTCGTATTTCAGCATGTGTTGTGTATTGTTTATCCTTCTTTGAATTTGTTCTGACTTTTTAGAATAATTTAAATTTTGGAGTCCATTCTTTTTCAGTGGACAGTTTGTTTCTTTGTTTGTTTGTTTGAGGGAGTTGGGGGAGGACAGACAGAGGGAGAGGGAAAGAGAGAATCTTAAGCAGGCTCCACCCAGCGCAGAGCCTGAGGCAGGGCTCAATCTCACAACCCTGAGATCACGATCTGAACTGAATTCAAAACTCATGCTCAATGGACTGAGCCACCCAGGAGCCCATTCAGTGGAGATTTTTAACATTTAGTTTATTAAATAATGTGATAAACATTCAATTGGACATATCTGTATCATAAAATACCATGTGCAAAATAGCATTATCTTTTATATTTTCTTCATGTAACCATAATTTAATTTGTTTATTCTGTATGCATAGTTATGCAGTGTGTTAATTAAATAGTTTTCAAGCAAAACTTTTCTTCTCAGTTTGCAAGACATAGGTGCATGAAGAAATACACACTAACTTTTTAAAAATTAGACATTATTCTGGTTAGAAAGTAATAAATCATTTGTTCAATTTGACAAAGTACACCTAAATTATCTCTGTGAAACACTTTATCTTTATTTTTTAAAAATGAATCTTCTTAGAATTATTGTTTTGTGCCAAGAATTTACAGTTTTATCGTAATTCATGCCATCATCATTAACTTCCTGGCAAAAGAATACAGTTAGCTTATTTTGCATGTTTTTGTTGAATGATACAGTGAACATTATAATTTACACATATCATGCTCTTTATCTTTCTTGCCTTCCCCACTTCCCTCTTTCTGGGCAGTTTTTTGCACATTTATGTGCGTAATTAGAATTGAGAAGTCCTCATAAATGGATCAGGGAGATTCAGCTTAATTTAAACAAGCATCTTTTATTCTATATTTTGTAACCCTTGCTGGAATCTGAAGACTACTTAGGTCCAAAGTTCATATTATATTCAATATATGAATGTCCTCGGCCAGTATCTTTTTCACATTATATTCAATATGTGAATGTCCATTGACCAATATCTTTTTTATAGAAATAAGAACCATAGAATTCTATACTCAAAGAGTGCCAGAATAACATATTTTGCATGTCTCACCATCTCTTCTTTATGATACCTCTACAAAAGAAGTCCACAATCATAACTTCTAAAAATCTTTTCCCCGGGTTAAGTATCTTTATTTTCCTATTTTTTCCCCCATGTGCTAGTGTCAGATCTATCACTCTCTTGGTTTATATCCTGTTTTCTGATTCCTTCCTTCCTTCCTTCCTTCCTTCCTTCCTTCCTTCCTTCCTTCTTTCTAGATTGCCTTATTAGTTCTAACATCATACAATTAGCTTCTATTTTTCACCAGACATTCTGCTTATTGAGCTTTTCTTCTATAGTTGGATTAACCCCATAGGTGGTTTCTCATTGTTCTCAACTTAATTTTCAAATATTCTATTCCTTGGTGTTATATTTCAGCTCTTATGTCTTTATCTATTTTTTTTGTAAATTTTGAATGTCCATTTCATCAACCCCATAGGTGGTTTCTCATTGTTCTCAACTTAATTTTCAAATATTCTATTCCTTGGTGTTATATTTCAGCTTTTATGTCTTTACCTATTTTTTTGTATATTTTGAATGTCCATTTCATATTCAGTTAGTTTTTCAAGATGTTAGTTCTCCCTCATAGCTATACATTACCTGTGTATTTGATGAAGATTTCTTTACTGAAAATATATATGTTACACCTCAGAGGATCAAGTACACGGGCTCGTGGCAGGACATTTGAGGTCCCCCCCAAATTAACATTGACAAATCAACACAGGAAATCCACTTGTTTAATTAGCTACAAATCCACCTAAATGTACTATCATCCAGCCAGTTTTTCTCTACTTTGTATACAATCAAATGACAAACCCCTTGTCAAATGCTTATCTGGAATCAAGATAAACTGCTTTTAAGACACTCTCATGATCTAAAATCTGTCTAACTTAGGAAATATAAAAAATAAGTTTTGCCGCGTATGATTCCTTCTTAAGCCCATACCCTTTTGTGCCCTAAAATGCCCTAATTGCTTACAAGATATTTTAATAAGCCCATTTTGGAAATTGTCCAGGCAATTTCTTATTATTGACTGTTTTATTCCCCATTTCCTTATTTTAGAAAAGAGGTAGATTTTTGTATCTTCTTAAAAAGTTCTTAAAAAATATTACAGAGAGGGACGCCTGGGTGGCTCAGTCAATTAAGCATCTGCCTTCAGCTCAGGTGATGATCCCAGGGTCCTGGGATCGAGCCCCACGTCGGGCTCCTCGCTCAGCAGGGAGTCTGCTTCTCCCTCTGCTTCTGTCTGCTACTCCACCTGCTTGTGCTTTCTCTCTCTCTCTCTGTCAAATGAATAAATAAAATCTTTAAAAAAAATGTTTTAAAAAAATATTACGGAAAGCTTTGGTGATCATATTTGTAACTTACAGAATGGTTTGTAATCTTCCTGGTACTAAATAGTTGAATGAAGTTAATATAGCTAGGCGTTCTTCTAATATCAATTAACATTATTTTAAAAATGTAAAGCTTACAAAACCTTGTCATACATGTATTTTCACAATAACAAGATTTTATTTCTACATGAGAAAGCAGTGATCTGAGGTTAAAAAGGCTAGTGACCTTCTTAAGGTACAGAAATAATAAGAGATAAACTGAAATATGTGTTTATTTGATTTAATATTAAAATTTACTTTTTAATTTATTTCTTTAAAAAAATTAATACATGTGCTTTTTAGGACATGAAACAAACAAACAAGAAACAGAAAAAGAAAAAGAGCCACCCATATTCACAACACACAAACATTAATGAGTTTAAATATGTTGATCTCTTCTTAATCATGAATATTATATCTCCTTTGGAGGTGTTTAACCTCAATGACTAGACCAAAAGAAAACTTAGGATTCAAGTAGTTCCCAATTTCTATTTACTCATTAACCTTGAGCTACCTTTCAGGAAGTAGGGTATGATTGCTTTATCTTATTCTTCAACTCTCACTTCCAGATGTTGGCCTTTCCCAAACTACTTTTTTCAGTCTGAGCCAATCTTTACTTAAAAAATTAGTTATTCTTACTCTATTTTTAATTTTTTATGTTAATTTGCCTGCTTGTCAGAATTAAATTATTGGATCTTTGCCCTTCAGAACCCACGTTCCATTTTAAAAGCTCTCGGGTTAAAAATATATACATTTATGAATATTTAGTGTTCTTTTAAAATTTTACTTAATGCAATTATATTACTAAAATAGTCATAGCCATTTCCACCATCAATTCCAGAGCCAAAATCTACTCTTAATCTACTCTCTCAATTATTTCTCTAATGCTGTCATATATTCACATCTATCTATCCATCCATCTATTATTTAATCTTGGGAAATGATTATCGACAAGTGAGTCATACAATTGAAGAATAGGATGTCTTTACTACCCTAGGAAAAGAAACTAACATGAAAACCAACTCATTGAGCCAAAGTATTGTACAGATATTTAAACTGAAAACTATTAAAATCCATTAAAATTCACTTTTCTCCTTGTAAATATAGTGCATGGTGATAACCTACATTTAAAATTTTTTTTTTTGTTTTGTTTTAAAGGTTTTATTTGAGAGAGAATGAGAGAGAGAGAGAGCACATGAGAGGGGGGAGGGTCAGAGGGAGAAGCAGACTCCCTGCCGAGCAGGGAGCCCGATGCGGGACTCGATCCAGGGACCCCAAGATCATGACCTGAGCCGAAGGCAGTCGCCTAACCAACTGAGCCACCCAGGCGCCCGATAACCTACATTTAAATGTTGCTTAAGAAAAGTAGCATTCTTGGAGATGTGGCAGGGGAAGTTATTTTAAAAGTAATAAGGAAAGGCGTAAACTTTATTTTAAGTAGATTTTTTGTTATTAACCTCCAGAATAGGAAACACAAACTACTATATTTAACATTACTATTATTTAATATTAAAATGTATATTCTGCAATTTGTCCCTTCCTAGAAAATGATGCTATCTTATTCATTTCTATTTGCTTTTACATAAAAATAACGGTTACTCTTAATTTCTGTTGTACTGTCGTCCACTTTTATGTATCCAACACAGTACCATATGAAAAGTAGATTCAATATTCACTAAATGAGCAAGTGACTTGACTTTAATATTACTTTTATAAAGGCAGAGTTTGGTCTAGGACAAAAGCAAATAACATTACATTTTGATTGAATTTAATCATAAGAACTATGATATATGAATAAAAACACAGTTTAAAATAATTGCTGTTTTAGTATGCTTTGCAAGTAAGTCCTAAAGGATTCCTTAAAATAGACTAAGAAGTGGCTTTTGAATATGTTAGAATTTGGTTAGTACAGAGTTCCTTCTAAATAGTATAACCAGTTCGTATCTTTTGAAAGGCAAACCACAAGATCTGACCATTAACCTTGATATAATAAGCATACAGAAAATTGATTGTATGTTTAGCCCTATATTGGAAGTAGTGGTTTATTTTACATATATACATAGTATTTTACATATTTTTACCCACATCCATTTGTTTATTTGCTGTAACTAAACATTATCTCACATTTTATAAACATTTGTAGATAGGTTTATGTGTTTCTGTCTTTTTTTTCACAAAAATATTTTTAGTTTTTATTCACAGATTTTCTAGGATTAATATGTAGTATATTCTTAAGAACTTAGTATTTGAATTAAAACTGTTTATTAATGCTTCCTCTAATCTCAATGTACTATAACAGATATGTCCCCCCATTTCTCCTTTGTTTTGTTGTTTGCTCTTTTATCTTTTGCCAAAGTATTTCATTTCTACATTTTTGTCAACTTTTATCTTGCTTGCTTTACAATCCTGTTTGATATACAGGAATATATCCTCCTCCATGCCTCTTCTCCTTGCCAAATTTTACTAAGATTCTTAATATTATGAGCATTCCATTCATGGTGATCATCTTACCAAAATCACTGTACCATGAAGTTCTCATCTCTTCTACTTAGTGTCAAGTTTAGTTCATCATTTTGAGTTCCATATATCTCCACAAACTTACTAAGGTAGTAAGGTATATAGGTTTATTTTTAACTTTTGAGTTGTACTTTCTTCACCTTGTTTAGCAATTCACCAAATTAATTTATAAGCCATGTATTTACATGTAATCTTTTGAAACTTTATACAGATGTTTTAGTGAATTATTTAATATATCTTAGTATCCCAGTTAGCAGCTGTTATGAATATTACTGCTTACTTACTACTGATTTACTACTGAAAAAAAAATGCCCATTTGACCACACCCTTAATTTTATATTTCTACTTTTAAAGTATAATTTATGTCTGTTAATTTCCTTTTCATCTGTCAAAAATCAAGCAGGAATACATTTTCTATTTAAAGTAGACAAGTGGATTAATGTCTATAGCTTTGAAATTTTTTAACCTATGCATATTTCCAAATTATTGAAGACACAGAGAATTTTAAAAATAGCTTGGATAGTAGCTGAATGTCATTAGAGTTCATTAAATTTCACCAAATGGTATGCTATTACATGTTGAACGATTTAAATTTAGAAAGAAAGTTGATTACAGTAATGGAATACAGGGATATGCCAGGCATGTTTTGCTTTCCAACTTTTATAGATGTTCACATTAGCCACAATAAGGCATTGTCATCATGATCCAAGGGCATAATGGAAATCAGTTTCTGACAGAGCATATATTGTCCTTGAAAACTGTACTGACGAAATGAGGGGTCCAAGAATACTTCAAATAGTAAAGAATAGACCAAGGATACTTCTACAGGTTTAGGAATGATGAAAACTATTACAGTTTTAATATTATTTGTTTAAAATATTTCTTACCCCTATATCCAAGTAATATATTTTAAATATTTATAAATATGTATATATAATATACCACATATTATATATCTCAAAATATATGAGCATAATTTGGATAAATACAAGTAATTCATTGAAGAGATGTTGAATATCTTTTTTCTTAAAAAATAAATAAGTTGAATTTATGATTCTGATTAGCTGCTATATGTTTGCCTGGGCCTTTTATGCAGAAAGTGAGTGAAATTGATCAAACAAGTATATGCTAAATGTATTAATAGCCTGACTTTTATTTATTTATTCTTGTTTGTTCACTATCATATTTGTCTACTATTCAAATTCTCTATTTAATTATAGTCATAGAAAAATTGCATTAATTTTGTACAAACTCTGCCTGAGTAAAACACATCTTCTCGCAGTTCTAAAAAGATATTATTAAATGCACAACTTTCCATTTGCACTTAGGCTGGAAATGATTATTTTTTCAAGTCTACTTGTAGCAGGAAGTTGAAAGACCAATAATGTACTTGTTTTAAAAAAAGAATTGAATATCACTCTTCTCCATTCGACTTTGCATGGTCATTATCCTTTTCTTACTCTACCAATAATAGCTTCTTATCTTTTTTTTTTTTTTTAACAGACAATGAGTCCCTCACAGTCTTATACTGAATGTAATAATATCATGATACTTTTATGTTAACTTTATTGTAAATTGAAAAATTCTGAACCTAGCCTAAAGTGATTGTAATCGCCCTGAATAAAAGACATTCCAAAAGGCTGTTCCAGAAACACAATAGCAGTGGGGAAATGGAGAAAATTGACTCTAATGTAATGACGATTGATCATGTCTTTTCACTCTAAATTAGTGGTCATGGATGTTTCAAGGATATATATTTGGTGAAAAATTTTGAAATATACATAAGAATACTCGGTTTTCTAACCCTGAAGGCAACTCTCTTCTTTTACACCTCAGTCATGTAAGAGTTAATTCTGTATCCTACAAGGATGTAATCGCTAAGTTAGTCTGGAAAGCGGCAAAGGTAACCTGGACTCAAAGTAACACTTCTGTTGTCAAGGGTTACTGATGGGGGAAGGGAAGTGGCTGGAAGGGGAAGGAGTTATGGAAATGAAGAAGAATTGTAGCACACACTACATAAATTCAAATGCTATACATATATTTGGAATGGGATCTCCATTCTGTTGTATTTTTACCTTTTGCCTTTTCATTTATTTAGTTTACACATGGATGATGAATTTATGAGTTGGTTTTTGCTGACCTTATTCAGTGTATCATTGTCTAACAGCATTCAGCTGTAAATTATAGACATAATAATTTTGTAATTAAATTTACATCTCAAACACAATAAAATCATGCTATTTCCTAAGCTGTAATATCAGCAAATATCTTCTATGGAACTTCGTGGAGAGTCTGTGTCATTTCAGTTTACATGAGAATTTCTCTTTTCCTCCACAAAATTAAGGGTCAAGGAAAACCATGCTTAAGGGCTTTAAGTTCACATGTAAGGATTGAATAATATTCTCACTTTTAAGATAGATACATTTAATGATGAGGTACTGAAGTGTTTTTGCTCAGTTACAATACTTCAAATCACTAGTCATCATAGGCCTGCCTCACTTTAAATCTCCTTGTTGCGCCAATTTGCATTACTGTTGGGTTTGCTAAACTATAAACTAAAAAGAAAATGTGGCAATTAATAGTAAGTGCTTGAAATCTTGTGACGTTAGCAACATCTTTAGGCTCATTTAAATTTCTGTTACCAGTATTCACAAATAAAATATTTCTGAATTTATTTTGCAAAATAAAAATGATGTCCATGGCATTGACACATTTTCAGTATCATTTAAAATATATGCCCCATGTTCTATAATCAGCACATTCATATATTAGCTTCTACCATTTTAACCTACTCATTTAATTTGGAGTAGCAGTGCATTTTCAAGAATAAAATTAAGTGTTATTCTACATAAGTGAAGTGCAGCAGTATTTGACTATATACACAGTTCCTGGATTTATATCCAAATAACGCATAATAGAGAGCAGAAAAGAGGCTTTTTCTGCCAAAAGTATCTGAATTTTCTTCAGAAAATGTTCTTTTAAAATCCTTTGTATTTTCAAAGCCACTCTACAGAGACAATTAAAAGCAAAAATGAAATGATAGATCACATGACAGGAGTTTAAATGTGAGGCTTTTTTCCTCGGTTAAACATCGCAGCAGGCATTACAATACCAGAGGTAACGAATCAATTAAATCCATTTTCCCCTCCGCGCCTCCAAAGCTGCGTGCGTAGTGTTGCCGCGTAGTGCGGAGCGGGAGCAGTAGGACCCAGGGGCCTCCGCAGCCACCAATAGAAGCGCACACTTGGACCTATTTGCATGCAATGCCGTCTGCTCTGCGCATTAATAGTAATACAGATAACGGGTTTCAAAGAATTCTCTACTGAAGAAGGATTGGATTTTTCCAGGGTGCTGATACTGAGAAGAAACCCGACTTTACACTCTCCCTAATTTCCCCACGCTTAGGTTGAAAAGTCCCAGACAGCTTTGGCTTGCTTTAAACTCGGGGAGGTCTCCGTGCACAGCAAAGTTGGAGGCTGCGCCGGCGCCACAGAACCGCTAGATTTCTGACAACAGTCTTGTCGAAGGGTAAGTCTCCCAAATGATTGCAAAGGAAGTGACAGCCGGCTTTAGACCTGTCAAAAGGGCCCACGCTTGGTTTTACATCGGTGGTTGCTGGAGTGCAGAATGGGTGCGGACAGGACTCTGCAGTTTGTCCAGAAATTGTGACTGGGGTATTTGGGGATAGAATCAAAAACCTTCAGGCTAAATCGGAAATTGCAGCCGTACGCTCGGGAGGGATTCAACAAGTTTCCCTGCAGGGATGCGATGGGTTTTTGGCTTTTGTTTTTGTTTTGTTTTGTTTTGTTTCCTTGCAAGTTGTTCGGAGTGTCCGTTCCGGGTGGGGTGCCCCTGCTTCACAAAGAAGTTTCGGGATTTGTGTCTGTTGTGTGTGGCTGGGTTAACCCTTGTGTGAAGAGATTCTATGCCGCATTTGGGCTTCCTGGGGACACACGGGAGAACTGCTTCTAAGGATGCTCGGAGCATCAGGGGCCTGCTGGGGCTCGTGCTGGGCAACTTCCCCGCGTAAGCTCGGGGTCTCTGACCGTACCGCGGTTATGAATTGGACAGAGGCTCAGAAACCCGCAGCTCCGAGGCCATTTGAGCTTCCAAACTTTGAAAACGTTCTCTAACAAGGAGGATGAGAACGGGTGCTTTGAAAATGTGCATTACTAGATGAATTTTGATGAACTCTTAGTGATACGTAGGCAGTGAAGTCTTTCAGGACCTGCGTTTCCAACCTGCAGCTTTTGCCTGGACGTGTAGTGCTGATGTGGAACGGTGGGGGTTTAAAGCTAAAACGGGGCGGGGGGGACTTTATCTGAGGGAGAGAGGAAGAGGGAGAGAAAACAGATGAATGAACAAGGTGCGTCCCATTTTTCACACACAAAAACCACACGCGTGGGACGTGCCAGGAAGCGCTCCAGTTGGTGGCGTTTAGCTGGAAAACGTTTTGCAGGGAGGTCCAGGAGCCTCTGCATTATTGATGAAGCGCTGTGCCCTTCTGGGGGCCCTTCTCGCTCCTTCACCCTGCCCCCTCTTCCCTTCAGCGCTCCTCCTGCCTGGGGCTCGGGGTTGGCGCGGGTGCCCCGGCTCGCGCGGCTCAGACCCGCAGCGCGGCGGACACAATGGGGAGAGGCAGACAGTGCCCTGCGCGCGGGCGGAGCGGGGAGCTCGGCGTGGCAATCCGGCTGTCGCAGCCCCTGCTGCCGCTCGGCGGGGGCTGCAGCGCTGCGGTGGGTGGCTGCTTGCGCCAGGCGGCCACGCGCCCGACATCCCGAGGGCCCCGTGCAGGAAGGGCCGCAGAGGTCCTGGGTTATCCATTTAGGGTCCACTGTGCTGCGGGGCAGACAGGTGGGGCGGGGAGATGGCATGCGGAGGCATCCCATTCCGGTCTTTGGTTCAGAGCTGCGACTGCTACCTGAAAATCCCTGGGGTGCACCCCAAACATCCTAGAGAACCTGCACTCCCGAGGGGAAGGAGACGAAGAGGAAAGAAGGGAAACGTTGATGAGCCTGCAAGAGAACGGCAGCGAGTGATTTGGGGCAGTTCTGGTCATCTAGCCAGGCTTTTCTTGGCGCTTTTAAGTGGGCTGCTTTAGATGCGGCTTTGAAATAGATTTCCGTGGCCTCTCTGTGGCTCCGAAGGGGCAGGCTTCCAGACCCAGGAGCTCACTGGAGACTCCTTCTATAGATGAAGGAAGGAGACTGCAGGGCAGGGGCCTTCATTTCGCAGTGTCATTTAACCCTGACCTCAGCACCTCCCACCCTTTCACGCCCTCACCAGGGAGTGCCCTGACCTTGCAAACTCCTCTGGGTCATCTGCCCTGTTTCTTTTTAAGTGATTTTATCAGGCTGGATGTTTCAAAGGCCTGTTAAGAAATGGTTTGTGTATTTCAAGTAGTGATGGGAGATTGTTTAATTTGGAGGTGGATCCTCAACCCCCCTGAGCATTTGGAGGAAGGGGCAGAGATGAAGGACTCTATAGAATGGCCCACCTGGGGGGTTGGTTGCTTGAAGGGGAACTTTCAGAGGAAATATCCCTCTTTGAGCACATGGGGGGAGACAATATCATTGCATTCTTTCCCCACTTTCCATTTGTCCCCTTCATTATCCTTGTTTAGGAACTAGGATGTAATGCTAAATAGAAAATATTTTGAGAATCCATCTGTTTATTAGGAGGCCAGCTAGAAGTGTGGTAGCTAGGCTTTCAGGCCCAAACTTGGATGCTCCTCAGACCTATTATTTTGGGAGATTCAGTTTGCTACTGCAAAACCTGCCTCTCTTCTGTATCTTTTGAAAGCTTTTTGAAAGGCATGCAATGCGGCATGTTGATTTCATTAATGGGGTTTATTAAAGGGTTAGTGGGTGTTCCATCAAGCCCTCCCTTTCCTCCCCCAAAAGGAAAAAAAAACCAAAACACATAAAAAACCTCAGCAGCAACTAAGAACAAATACCCAGTAGGTAAGAGGACTTTTTGTGTGTGTCTTAGGAATCTATCTTCCTCCCACAGGAGGGGAGGGTAAAGCTGAGGAGTATGTAAGGGTATGTAAGGGTAAGGAGTGGGGGCATTCACCTCATATGGTTACCATGGATTTTGGACTTCCTTTAACCCTTCTCCACATATCTTCCTGCATGCATCTTCCAATTTAGCCCTGTATGATCTGCAGAACGGAAATAGATGGCACAGCTGCAGATCCCTGATGAAAGCTGGCTTCAGAAAAGAGCTGATAATCACAGGTTTGGGGGATTTTTCCACATACTTCCTTTTACTTCCCTTTCCTCCCCTTCCCCTGCCCTTGAACCAGTGTGAGCATCTTCTGGGCTATATCCTGCAGAGGGTTAGTGATTTCCAGTGGCATAGCGCTGTGCTGAGTGTGGGAGGAGGGCAGAGACTCAACAGCTGCCCAGGGAGTCCCAGAGGTTTAAAGCTGACTTTCTCTTTCTCTATACTGCACAGAATAGAGAAAAATATCCGAATATCTCCCCAAAGAGAATTATATTGGCCTGTATAACTGTCTTTATTTTACTGCATAATGGAATCAATTCAGATGCAAAATAACATTGGTTAGAAATGAAAGGGAAGCCATACACTTGCTTGCAATATTTGGAAACTAATGTTGTACTCAGCTGTGAGATCTCACCTTTTGGCATCCATCTATACTTGATATATTAGGAGCTATTTTTATTTATGCAAGATTTACTGTGTTACTTTCATTATGAGGCTGAGCAACTCAAGACACTGCTAAGATGTGAATTTTAAAAGAAAAAAAAAACAAAAACAGGGCAGCAAAGCAAGCCCCTGGCAGCTTGATGAATGAGCGGGTGCAATGCACCATTTGAAATGTAACTTGAGGTAAGGTTCCATCCAATCCACTAGAGAATGAGTTCCTCCTTATTGCCTGGAAAACTCAACTGAATTTCCTTTCTCTCTCCCCCTCTCCTTTCCTCTCTCTCTCTGTCTCTCTCTCTGATCTCTGAGATCAGAAATATAACCATAATAACATACAAGAGGCTAGACTTATAACCTGGTCACATAATAATTTATCTCTCTAAACTTGCTGTTGAAGTGAGTGAGCAATACTACTGTTAACGTATCCTCGGTTATATCTAAAATATATTAGTGGCATATGGGCCAGCCAAACCTCCAATGTTATAGGAAATAGGGGTGCTAGAAAAGTAACTGACTTACCCAAAGCCATATAGGAGAAAATTATAGACACAGTGTTAGCATCTTACCTGCAATAGATATTTCATTCAAATTTTCACATCACCCTTTTGAGGTAAGACTTTTACTAGATTTTTTTTTTTTTAAGATTTTATTTATTTATTTGAGAGAGAGAGAGAACATGAGGGGGGGAGGGTCAGAGGGAGAAGCAGACTTCCCGCCAAGCAGGGAGCCCGAAGCGGGACTCGATCCTGGGACTCCAGGATCATGACCTGAGCCGAAGGCAGTCCCTTAACCAACTGAGCCACCCAGGCACCTGACTTTTATTAGATTTTTAATATATGAAGAAACTGAAGCTCAGAGAGGTTAAGCAAAATATACACAGCCATTCATCAAATAGGGGAAGATCCACAATTGGAAACAAGTTCTTGCTCATGACAGAGGACATGCTTTTCCCGTATATTATGGAATTATATTTTCCCCTCATATTTAAAAAAGAAGTTATATTATTTTTTAAAATTTTGTTTCAGCACTCATAATTTTTTAATCTCCTAAATATCCTTTTCATGTCCAAACCCTTTTTGGCATCTCCCTCAGACCAGTCTTCCATAATGAGTGACTTTACAAGGATGTCAGAGCCAGAGAGAAACTTTTTTTTTTTTTAAGAATTTTTTTTATTATTTATTCATTTGAGACAAAGAGATACAGAGTGAGAGAGAGAGAGCAGGAGTAGTGGGGAGAGGCAGAGGAAGAGGGAGAAACAGACTCCCTGCTGAGCAGGGAGCCCGATGCAGGATGCGGGGCTTGATCCCAGGACCTGGAGACCATGACCGGAGCTGAAGGCAGACGCTTAACCATCTGAGCCACCCAGGCGCCCCGAGAGAAACTTCTTTAGTAAGAAAGCCTACCTCTAACCACTGCCCCAACTGTACCATCATCTTTGGAAGTTAGAGAAAAAGCATAAAAATTAGCGTCTTCATCATTTACATTGAAATTTGCACAAATATGGCCAAGGAGTCTGGGAGAGCCCATTATGTCCTTCTGAGACAGACGTTGGACACCTCCACCTTCACGTTTCCACACACATAGCTTCTGTGATCTGCAGGTTTCCCCACCTTTACAACCAAATCCTACTCATTTGTTTAGGGTGGTTCATGTTCCTCCTCCACCATGTAATCTCTGACTATTCCAACACTTATCTTTTTTATACACCTCTTAAATTCCATTAAAATTACAATATCTGCCATTTAATTTGGTCTTTATTTGGAGTTAGGAGGAGTAAGCTAACATTTCTGGAGCATTCACTCTATATCGTATCTTTTTACATAAATTATCTGTCAGATTCATTTTTCTATTTGTTCACTGTATTGACTGTTCATGCTCCTCAGTCACCCCAGATGGTGGGATGTATTTCTAGAGTTTCAATAATGAAATCCAAATTTGCTATCTCTAGTCCATATATTGCTCCTGATTGCCACACTTGTATTTCCAAAAATCTACTTGATATCTCCACCTGGAGATGTATTGCAAAAATTTGTGAGGAAAATGTAGTAAAGGAAATTATTCAAAGCTACATGTTTCATTCCTTGTGCCATACTTGCCCTTCTACTTGTTTTTCCAAGTCATAAGTAGTCCATCATGCATCCAGGCAAAATCACCTATGACATGTCCCTCTACCTCATCCACCTCATACGAGTAATGGAAAAATATACATATGTATATTTATTGGTGCTTTTATTTTTCTTGAACCTAGCCCCTTTTCTCCACAGACAGCTGTGCCCCCAGTTCTCACTTTTACTTCCTGGGATCAGCCTTCTAAGCTAACAACTCACTTCCATTTTTGCCCCACTTAAATCCACGTGCATTATATCTGCAAGAGTCATTCATCTTTCTAGAGCACAACTGGTGAAGTCCAAATTCCTTTCATGTCATTCAAGGTGCTCTTATCATTTGGATTCAGAATTCCTGTCCTCAGTCTTCAGCTTTATCAGTTACTATAAAAACCTACTTGCGTTTTCTCAAATACTGAGGAGATATCATTCCTTTCTGCTTTTGTTTGTTAGAACTTCAGCTCATAATGTTTCTCACTTTTCTTGATCCTTGGATCTTTGGAAACACAAAAACAGGTGTTACCCTTCTGTGAAGATCTTCATGTTAAGCAAATAGATTTAAATATGTCTCTTTCTAATCTTTTCTTAATAACATCTCTGAAATTCTGTTGCATTTATTTATTCATTTTTATCAAGCTGGAAAGAGACCTGTTGCATTTGTTTATTCATTTTTATCAAGAGACTGAATGTTATTTTCCAAACTTTGGCCATTGAACCAAAGAAACCTCATAATCAAGAAAAATAATACTGAACTATCACCCACCACCCACCACCAGACTTAATACATTAAAATATTTGGGGATGGGACTCTGGAATCCACATTTTAACAAGCATTTCAGGTGTAACTAGGCACATGGAATTTATCACAACAGTTGCTCCCCAACTCAGCTAGGTCAATTTGGTGCTTAATTTGGCAGTTTGGGGGAAGAGCCATTAACATAGCTTTTTAGATCTCACTGAGGACTATGGGCATGTCTTCTTGATTACTGTGCTTTAAAGAAACATTTGATCACAGAGTATAGTATGTCAAATCATGTGATATTACAAATCATTTGAAATTGCTTGATTATGTGGAATTTCAATAATTTCCTTTATTCAGATATTGCCCAAATCTCACACAATGCTTGTAGCATTTACAGATTCCAAGCATATTTGTGAGAGCTACCATTCTATCTACCCTTCTCAACATTTAATATTGTCAGTTTCTTAATTTTACCAATTGAATAGTTTTAATTTTTCTTTTCTGATTGTATGTGCAGTGAACATCTTTTCACTGAGAATTCAGGTTTCCTCTATGAGTTGCTTAAAAATATATTTTACCTGTTTTTTGTTTTTTACTGAGCCATTTATCTTCTTCTTTTAGATTTATAGAAGTCCTTTATATATCCTATATCCAAACTCATTTTTGATACATGCATTGAAAATATTTTTTCTTAGGCTGCATCTTATCTTTTCCGTTTCTTTTTTTCTTTTCTTTTCTTTTCTTTTTTTTTTTTTTTGGTGTGTGTGTGTGTGTCTTGTTTTTTAAAAAAAGTATATTTTATTTCTTTAAAAGTAATAAAACTTTTCCATTATGTTTTCTCTCTTTTTATGTCTTGTTTTAGAAACCATTCCTTATGGTGAAGTCATAAAATATTCTCATATATATATTTTAAGTTTTTAAATTTTGCTTTTTACATTCAGCTCTTTGATCTATCTAGAATTGATTTTAGTTTTCATGTGCTGAGAAATGTGGTTGTCACATATAAATGTTCCATATGTGGCTGGATTCCTTTTTTGCCTATAAGGCTACTTGGCGTCTGTCCTCATTTGAGACACATTTTTTTCTGGTCACTGTCTGCCAGGTTGGTACGTGGACCATTGTGTCACTGAACCATCGCCATGTTAATGAACCAGAGTAAAAACATTAATTAAGATTTCAACCCAAATAGGTTTATATTCAGTTAGAATTAAAGACCAGTGCTTTTTATGACAAACTGTATAATCTCTTTAAATGATTTGTGAATTGTTCCTGCGTAATGAGTCCTCTAGCTATGCCTAGCATAATTTACTTCAGTTTTAGTTCTTTACAGAGAATATTAATGAATATCCCAAAGACACACTTTCCTTATTTATAAGACTCTAGCGCAGTAGATCAAAGGCAGACTCAGTACTCACTCGAAGAATGAAGTGTGATTGACCATTTGCCAGGTGAATTATATAAACCAGAGGAGGAACAATATTTCAGCACAACAGCCAACAGCTTCTGATGACTGCTTATCCCTTGAATAAGCACTCCCAAACATTAATACTATGGCAAAAAGTTTAGAAAGGAAATTATTGCAGTGCACTGTACATATTATATTACATTTTACCTTGGAATGAGAAACTGGGGGACTGTAAAACCACTTCACCTGCTTACATATGGTCATAGACAGTTTCTGTAAGAATTTGCTTTTTATTCTATAATGAACAACAAAATACCAAACAAACATGGTTAGTGCTAAGCCAAGTCTTGGATTATTTAAATATTGGGCATGAATTTAAAAGAGTTTAAGAATGGTCTGGTTTGGCAAATGGAAGAATCTTATATTTATAAGCTTCTCTGAAAAAAAGGAAAAAATTTAAAGAAAGCCTCTGCACCAAATACAAATTACACCCAGCCCATTAATTCCAATTCTTTCCAATTAATATCTTTTGTCATAACTTGGATCAAGGAAAGGAACTATCTTAGGGAAAGAACAAACTCACAGAGTACCTTTTCTTATTCATTCCTTTTGTTGCCACTTTACTTGAGTTAAAGTCTGAATTCTTCAGCACACTGCCTTTCACACTCAGATTTGGGTGCATTCTAACTTCTTTCCATTTCTCTCACTTCTCCCCTAGGCGTAGTGTCTCTTTCAAGGTACCACACGCTTACCACCCCTCAACACAGCACTTTGTTTCTAACTAATTGCCATTGCCTCTCTATCTTCTTTTTTTTTTTTTAATATTTTTTTTTTTTTTTAAGATTTTATTTATTTATTTGAGAGAGAGAGAATGAGAGAGAGCACATGAGAGGGGGGAGGGTCAGAGGGAGAAGCAGACTCCCTGCCGAGCAGGGAGCCCGATGCGGGACTCGATCCAGGGACTCCAGGATCATGACCTGAGCCGAAGGCAGTCGCTTAACCAACTGAGCCACCCAGGCGCCCCTACCTCTCTATCTTCTTAAAATGTCCTTCTCCTTCTCTGTCTAGTGAGTTCATATTCATCCTTCAAGATCTAATTTGTTACCTCCTTTTTGAGGCATTTCCTAATTTTCCCCTAGGAAGCTCATCTCTCTTCTATTTGTGTTTTAGTAGAAGTTAGCACCTACCTATACTCCTCTTTTTCTTTTTAAAGATTTTATTTATTTATTAGAGAGAAAGAGAGGGTACACAAGTGGGGGAGGGTGGGTAGAGGGAGAGGGAGAAGCAGACTCCCTGCTGAGCAGGGAGCCTGCAGACACAGGGCTCCATCCTAGGACCTGGGATCATGACCTGAGCCGAAGGCAGACGCTTAACTGACTGAGCCACCCAGGCGCCCCTATGCTCCTCTTTATTACAAGCAGTGTTTATGTATCAGTTTTAATGACCAGAATGACTAACTGGGACAAAGATGATGAACAATTTCTCAGTGAACAATTTCTCCGTCTAAACCTGCTATTACAATATCATTGAGTATATTCCCTATGCTGTGCCTTTTAATCTTGAGACTAAATTTGGTTTAAATAGTTACATTTTACATTGTCAATAGCCACCTCTAGCTCATGGCTAACATATTGGATTGAGCAGGTATAGAATAGTCCATCATCTCAGAAACTTCAATTAAACAGTGTTGGAATGAATAAACTCACAGTAAAATTTGGAACAAATGAATGAATGAATGAATGACAGAAATACTAATGGCCTTTGATTTTCAATGGACAGCTGCCACTGAGTTGGATTATAGAACACGATCATGTTGGTGAGGATAATTTCACAACTTCACAGATTTTAGCATTTCCTGGCAAGAAACACATGATCTCAGCCTAACCAAGAAGGTAATGACAATATGAAATACCAAAGAAACCAAAGGGAGGGGCGCCTGGGTGGCTCAGTCAGAAGAAACCAAGGAGGGGAGGGGGTTAAAGCTATTCTTTGATGATTTCCTTACATATTCACCCAAAGCTTGTTTGCCTGAGATCGCAGTACAAGAATCATCATCTTTTAGACACAGGCATATGAGAAATAGGATTGAGCCAGTGGGAACAATTCCATCTCTTAAGATTTAGATTCCTTCACATGTGGAGGTAAATACACTCACTCTTTCTCAAATATCAAATATAGTTTTATATTAATACCCATTAGGATGACTATTACAAAAAAATTAGAAAATACGAAGTGTTGGCAAGGATATGGAAATATTGGAACTGTTGTGCACTGATATTGGAAATGTAAAATGGTACAGCCACGAAGGAAAATGGTATGGTGGTTCCTCAAAAAGTTAAACAGAATTATCAGATGATCCAATAATTCCGCTTCTAGGTGTATGTCCTAAAAAATTGAAAGCAGAAACTGGGATAGATATTTTTGCTCCCATGTGTATAGAAGCACTATTCACAACTGCCAAAGGTAGAAACAACCAAAATGTCCATCAGTGGATAAATTGATAAACACGATGTTTTATATACCTACAATTAATTATTATTCAGCCTTAAAAAAGGAATGAAATTCTGATCCATGCTACAGCATGGATCAACCTTGAAAAAATTATCTTACATGACAAAAGTCAGACAAAAAAGGTTAAATACTTTATGATTTCACTTATACACGATACCTAGAATAGTCACAGCATAGGGACATAAGTAGAATGGTGGTTATCAGGGCTGAGGGGAGCAGGGAATGGGGATTATTATTTAGTGAGTATAGACTTTCAGTTGAGGATGATGTAAAAGTTCTGGAAATGGATAGTAGTGATGGTTACACAACAATGTGAATATACTTAATGTCACTGAATGGTATACTTTAAAAAGGTTAAAATCATAAATTTTATGTTATACATAGTTTACCACATCAAAATTATTTTTTAAAGATTTTATTTATTTATTTCAGATAGAGCAAGAGTGTGTGTGTGTGAGAGAGAGAGAGAGAGAGCAAGTACAAGCAGGGGCAGAGGGAGAGGGAGAAGCAGGCTCCCCATAGAGCAGGGAGCCCGATGTGGGGCTTGATCCCAGGATTCTGGGATCATGACCTGAGCTGAAGGCAGACACTTAACCAACTGAGCCACTCAGGCGCCCCTAATTTGACAAATATTTATTAAGCCCATTTGTGATTGGGCAACCTCGCCCCTTAGAAAAAGATTTATTGTTCCAATGTGGCTTCTCGGTGCTCTTTAAATGTTAATTTTCAGGGCTTCAGCT
Source organism: Halichoerus grypus (assembly GCF_964656455.1). Classification (NCBI taxonomy): domain Eukaryota; kingdom Metazoa; phylum Chordata; class Mammalia; order Carnivora; family Phocidae; genus Halichoerus; species Halichoerus grypus. Next base: position 32,898,176 of record NC_135712.1, on the reverse strand, counting down.
TCTTTCAGGTCTTTTGCTCTCTCTCTCTCTCTCTCTGTCAAATAAATAAATAAAATATTTAAAAAGATGTTAATTTTCAACACAGCACCACAGAATAGTCTCTCTGCCTATTAATATTAAGAGAATGGCAATGAGCCAAAAGAGATTTCATGGAAAATGAACATAAATAAATACAATGGATCCATAAATACAATGGATCTTTTTTTTTTTTTTTTGAAGATTTTATTTATTTATTTGACAGAGAGACACAGTGAGAGAGGGAACACAAGCAGGGGGAGCAGGAGAGGGAGAAGCAGGCTTCCCACCAAGCAGGGAGCCTGACGTGGGGCTCGATCCCAGGGCCCTGGGATCATGACCTGAGCTGAAGGCAGACGCCTAACAACTGAGCCACCCAGGCACGCCAATGAATCTATCTACTATATGGGATGTACTATATTAAACAAGCACATTTAATGGAGAAAAAAACAACAACACCTTAACAATGAGTATTGTGCTTCTGGATAAGACAGCTGGTGAGGTATGCTGGAGGTTTTGGAATGAAATGACTGCATAACTGGATGCAGTGAGGTAGTCCTGAACCCCCAGGAGGACTTTGGGTTGGGGTGATGCAAAGTGGCCAATAAGGCAGTGCCTTAGCCACCTGCACATGCAGACTGCTAGATGAAAGTAATATGATCAAATGGGATTACTCTGTGACACAAATGTATGCGGGTATTGTGAATTGCAGATCATGGAGCATCTGCTCCTTTGCTGACTCCTTGGGGGGGTGGGCAGGATATGTACAAGGGAGGGTCTTTGTCGGGATGGTGAGAACACTGATCACTCCTGGTGCTGGAAACAGAGAAGCAACAGTCTCATCCTCCCCTTTCATGTTTTCTTTCCTTCCTGTAATGATTCACCTTCTGATACAATATTGCTTTAATCCATCCTCCTATTACCATGAAATTTTCTGGGTAGGTACAGTTTGACATCTTACGGATTACTCCTTTTCATGGACGATGATCTGGCATATTTAAAAAGCACCCTGAAATTTACTGCCCTTGGTACAGTGCACAAAAATAAGGCTTTTCATGCATCATGCAAAGGGGGGTGAGCCGTGGATTGTTTTTCCAGGAGGGTAAAACACTGGGCTGGTTCTGTCATGTTCTTTCACCTGATGCTGTTGATTACAGGTGTTTTTCCATCAAATTAAATTCAGCTTAGTAAACTTGAGAGCATGGAAAGAAGATCCTGATTTTATTAGCTTGTTAGAATGATATTCCAACTAGACAAGTTAATCAATCAGTTTCATTCTGAGCACTGTGAGCTAATTTGGGGATATTAAAACTATTATTAAAGTGGTATTAGAGAATGAGAGCTTAGACAGAGGTAGGGGAAAATATCAGGAAAGAATTTGTCCTTTTCTTTTTGAGAGCTGTAGCGATAGCTAACATATTAGTGAAGATATTCTTTATTTTGCCTTAGTTGCTAGTGCCAAAGCAGCAAAGAAATTGGGGTCATAGCTCTTCAATTTTCCTCTTGCATATCGCTTCAACTTTTCCATTAACTGCCTTCTTTACTTATTTTTATAATTATTTCCACTTCAGAAAAAAGGTCCTTCAAAGTTTTCAGAATCCTTTCTCCTCCCGTTATCCCTCCTGTATCCTCTGCCCTCCTCTTAAAAATTAAACTTCTTGGAATAGTATCCTTCTCTTGCCTTCCCTTGGCTGTCTCTAATTCTTCACCCCTCAACCAACTGTAGATTCCTATAGCCCTAATCTGATCACAGTTAGATCTATAGATTTAGAATTTGCCAAATCAATGGCCAAGCTTCAGACTTCATCCTACTCTAGATTTTTGTGAAATTTGAAATATATCTAATACATTTCAGGACACCATTCTCTTCTAGATCTCCTCCATACTTTTGACTTTTCTACTTCTCGCTCTGCTGCCTCCTTCTCCTCTACCAGTCTCTTCAATGTTGATTATTCCCCAGATTCTGCCCATAGAACTTTCGCTTGGTGTTCTGCATATTCTCCCTCTGTGATTTCCTTCACTCCCCAACTTCAAACTTATATAATGGAGAATAAGATGATGCTGTGTGAATAATAATAATTGATGATGATACGTATAGATGGTGATATTTATAGAGCATCCTGAGAAGCACTTTTATACTTGTCTGGCATGTATTACTGAGTACACAATATCACCACCCAAATAATTGTCCTCTAGATCTTCAGTATTATTCAGTTCTTCCCCTCCACACTGTCCTAGGTCTTTTGAGTGAAATCTGTGGAGCAGCCTCTCAAATTGGGATTTCCCCACTCTTTATATTTGGGAATAGCTAATTTTTTAAATTGTATCTCAGAAAAAATCTTTCCAATTTTCCCCCTTGTTCATTACCTCTGTAAGTAAAGTTACTTAGTCTATCCTTATCTCCCATATGGAATTTCATACTGAACTCCCTATTTGTTTTCCATAGTTTTGTCTCTCCTTGATTAAGTTTTCCTTGTTTAATGCTGTGAGTCTTACCTTTCTAATATTGTAATATGCCAGTCCTCATTGTGCCACTCTTTAATTAAAAACTGCTCTCCATTGCGTACGTAGTACAGTTTAAACAACTTAATATAACTTATAGTCCCTTTCTCCATCTGGACACACCTCTCTGCCTTACCTGATTTTCTTTCCCTTGACAAAAATACCCTACCTTCTAAAGCCCTTCCCATGCTCTCATGGCATCTCTACTTTTCCTTTTTAAAAAGAGCCTTATTTTTTTTTTAAGATTTTTATTTATTTGAGAGAGAGAGAGAGAACGAGCGAGAGAGAGAGAGAGAGCATGAGCAGGGAGAGGAGGGAGAAGCAGACTCCCCACTGAGCAGGGAGCCGGACGTGGGGCTCAATCGCAGGACCCTGGGATCATCATCTGAGCTAAAGGCAGATGCTTAACCAACTGAGCCACCCAGGTGCCCCTAAAAAGAACCTTATTGCAGTTACCAAACACCTGTCTTCCTCATTAGATTGTCAGCACCAGGAGGGAAGGATGGCCGTCTGTTTTTCAGTGTTCACCGATTGCTAAGAGAGTGCTTTGCATAGAGGAGTTATTCAAAAGACGTGTGTTGAATCTATATGTGAAAGGCTGTATGCAGAAACCCATATCTCTGTCAACGCGTTTTTCTCTGAATTGAATCACCAAATACTCTCTCTCTCTCGCTCTCGCTCTTTTTTTTTTTTTTTGACCTGGTAGATGCATCTTTGCTGTGACATACACATATGAAAATCCCTGGACTTCACCAGAAAGAGATAATAACTTTACAATGCATCGTTCCTGCAGCTCTAGTAGGAGTGATAATAAATAGCACTGCGTCATCTTGTTTCCCGTCTAAATGAAGAACACCGAAGAATCGGAGCTATATATTGTTTTTGTTTGTTCCCTCTGCACATATGATAGTGCCTTGCACAGGGTGATATTTAAATTTTTATCTTTGATAAATGGATGGCTGGTTTTATGTATTACTGAGTGTATTCAAGGACTCTGGCCAGTGGTATTCCAGCTACTCTGTTTTAATGGTTAGATCGTACAACTTTCTTCTAGGAAAAAGGAATGGAAAAATACAGTGGTATCTAACATTCTGTCACCATTCGTTAATGATCCTATGAGTAAAAATTGTTTAATTTGTTATTGGAATAATCAGACTTTCACTGCTTTGTAAGCCCTTGTCCATATTATTATGGACAAAAATTACAAGATGGGTGAAGTGTGACCACTATCCTTAAATATTTTTTTTTTTTTTTTAAGCCTCTGGCTTCCTTAGTGAGAGACAAATGATTTTAATTCTTCGTTTATACCTTTAATAGTGTGTAAGAGTTCATTTACAGACCTTCGGGTTCTGTAGATTATATATTTGGCTTAATGGCCCAGACTGAAAATGTTCAGTTTTGCCATCCTACCGTAGACCATACACACAGCTTGATGCTCTTCTGCATGTAATTTAGAGTTTGTCTACATAATAGCACTTAGCTAAATTATCAAACACATATTAGGGCTTTTCACTATCGAATTTTCCTAATACCATTCCTCCACTTCAATGGGGTTATACTGAAAAACTGAATTTTAATATTTCTAGTAGGTAATACGTGGATTATCCTACATTTAGATTGCAGTGTTAATGTGCAGACATCTTTGCCTTTAATAGTGAAATGCAATAATATAATATAATAACTTAATTCCCATTTATTTGAGAATGGAAGGTGATGTAAATAACAAATAATCTATTATATGTACATTTAATTATAGAGAATTAATGACCAACTCAGTTTCCCCTTGTGTATGGAGGTATGGGATACTGAATAAACTCAGGAAAAATATGAAATTATTAAGATTTAATAGCAAGAGAAATTTTTACATAATTCACAAAATTATAACACCGGCACACTACTTTGGGCTTACGCATATTTTATGGACTCTTCTTTTTATGCATGAAGACTAAAACCATCCCTAAACTTGTGTTCTCTACCCTCACCGTCAGCCATTGTTTCCTAGTAGAAAGAACAATACATCCCCAAGCTACTGCTTAACAAGTTTAGGCCACATACCTACATGGGAGAACTCATAAAAAAACTCTTTTCTCAGGAAGCTTTAGAACAACTAAGTATATTGCAAAATGAATCATTTGTTTTAGTCATAGAATTTTTGATGTGGTACACAAAGAGTTTCATAATGCCTACATGTGACAGTAGCCCTACCACTGAAAAAAATGAAGATAATTTAAGAAAACAGGAAAGACCTGAAAAAAATGTAGGGCTTTGCTATTTGGTACTATATCTATTATTTCCAGCTAAAACTTTGCAATAAAACCAATTAAATTTAAACAACATGGTTTAAACATGCATGCAGATCCATACGAATAATATAATTCCACATGTAAAGACTGTAAATGTTCTATAATCAATCTCTTCCATCTGCTATAAAGATAATAGAATCGTGCTTTTTATGATATGATCGAGATTTATTTTTACAAATATTTGTAATAGTGTATCACAAATTTCCCTTTTGTTGACTACTGCCTCATAACCTCTGAATCTGAATATCTAAACCAGCATTTTGTTAAGTGCATAACTCACTATCAGACAACTAATTGTTTCTTGAATTCATTTTAACGTAATCTGCAGATCTATTTGAATTTTTACCACTATGTGTTTGTTACTTGAAATAATTTATATATAAATATATGTGTAAAGCTCATAAAATTATTTTCAAAATTGAAAGTATCGATACGCTTGAATCCATCAAAATCTGCAATAGTATACTTTTCATGGTTACTGAACAGCTATGTATTTTATGACCAGAAACCCAGGTAATAAAATGAAAGAAAATATGAGGACAATTTTACCAATTTATGGTAAATTTACCAATTTACCTATTATCAATAATTTTACATATTCATATATTTAGTTATACTGGCAACTTCAGATTATTTTTTGTATTGTTTATCTTTATAGTGATGCTATTTGATCATTTATTCTGTCTTCAGTTTTTGTCTCATTATTTGCCATTTTGGATTTCTTCTTACTGGTAGATTTTTTTTTTTTTTTCCCTGAAGCCCACTGCATATTTGTCCTGCTCATTTCTCCAATATTAGTCCCATCTAACATTTAGTCATTTTGATCACTCTCAGTTTTTCTTGGGTATCTTTTGGGTTGTGAGTGGCTGTAAATAAATAGAATGTTCTATCTGTGATTGTGTAGAACACCATACTCAGAGGAACTATGATTTCTGATTAAAGTTGTATAGGAGTCCCAGTAACCTATATAAGTCCAGATAATCAAACATATTTCCAAAATAAATGAAAATAAAGGGATGAATGCTCCAAGATTCCCACACATTGTGTTTCTAGGTCACAGTCTCTCCATTTAAACATTAAATCTAGAAATATATCTATAAGTGAAGTCTACTTTTGTTTTAAAAAAAGAAAATCTGATTTGTAGAATGTGAGTTCATATTCCCTACTTAGAACTCTATGATTGAGGGGCTGGGATATGCCTTTGTATAAAGAAAATAATGTTAAATATATAATTTAGAAATTTAAATAACAATTTGTGTCAAATCTCCTTATTTAGGAGAGTATAACTGATGGACAGAAAATAATATTAAAGTAATACATATATTAGAAATTACATAATTTAAACTAGAATTCAGCATATTCATCAACCAAGTCTTATGCAAATATACATTATCACTGTAATGCATAGGTATATTTGTTGAAATTATTACTTTGAGTCATATCTGTTTTTAAAAGCTGGGCTCCATTGTAGATTCAATGATGGTTTTGAGTTGTTTTGTGGAGTAAAGAATGCAAATTAAAAAAATATTTGGTGTAATATCCCAGAATATTAGAGGTGGTAGAGAATCTGGAGTATATTCCTAATCCTATTACTTTATAGGTGAGAAACCAAAGGCCCAGAAGTGGAAAGTGACATCAAAAGAGGAGAATTGAGGTAGAAATTGAGATAATACAAATAAAAATGTGTATTATAAATTGACGATTGATATGATGCTTGCTTTGAAAATACTTTCTATAAACATGTTTCAGAACAAGATGTTGGAAAAATTCCAAGTTAGAACCTAGACTAAAAATTTACGATTTAAGTACTAAAGAGGTAAAGTGGCAAGAAATTTATGAATAGAAAGCCTGTATCACAAGTTAGTTATTCATGTCTTTCAGCAGCCTGGTTCTTTGCAAAAATTAATGTAGATGTTCTAATCTTTGATGTCCAAAATTTTGGTGTTTTTAAGGATCAAGGAAAATACGTGAATCATATCTATGCTATACAAAAATGTACCATTTCCTTTCTGGATGGATGTATGAAAAGAATAGATTTGAAAATTTTTCCATAAATTTAGTTTATGATAAGTCCTGAAAAGGATGAATCCAACTAAATATCCCACTATCTTTAGAAATAGGGGGAAAGTATATAGATTGATTTAATTGTTTACTTTCTTTTTTACTTTGCTATAAAGTTCCAAATCATAATTTTGTATCCTGTTGCCGGGGCATCCATAAAGTAGCACCACGGCAAATCTGATGCAATTTGCAGTATTGTCCCCTTCATGCAATAGAGCTATGTGAAGAACATATAATTATATGAAGAAAAAGATGGATTCACAGTCGGGAGCATTTTTAAGAAGAAAAAAAAGGAAGCTATGGATGAAGAAAAAAGAATAAACTGGCTTGACCTTAAGCCAATTAAGTCCTTAATGGACTCATTTATTGCCTTATAATTGTAATGCTATTCTAATTAAACTTTAGTAGTATGTTCCGAAAAGGAGAAAACACACGACATTTGTGGAATCTGTCTTGTACAAGCATTTTTACACAGTTACCTTATTTAATCTCTTCCCACACTTGTAGAATTGGTATTATAGCATTCATTTTGAAATATAAAGAAGGAAAGACTTAAAGACACAGTCTGTGAGAAGCAAAGGTAGACTTTCCCCTCCTTCTGTCTGGCTCCAAATTCTCTATGCCATACTGCCTTGTATTGCTTCCTTTACATTGAATGTGAATGAGTCTCCTTCTAGACTGCTCCGAAACATTTGGCAGTCAGCGAAGATTGTTATAAGAACGAAAGAATTACATTAATTTAATTGACTGTTAAAAAAAAAAAAAAGCAAGAGCTGGATTTTATTTTGTTCCAGAGTTGGTAACTGCTAATAATGTACGTTAGCAATTCGACAAGGTCCTTTCCCTTTTTTGGAAAGCACCTTTTAAGTATTATTCGATTCAGATGTTCTATGTCATAGATACCAATGCTGTGATTGAAGAATTTGTTCTCAGCTAGACTATTTCAGGGCAGGGCAAGCGCAGCCAACGACGATAGGGCAATAAGCCGTATCTCTGTGACTGACTGGTTGGAATAATGGATGCAAGCTGTACTTACTTAAGGCAAAAGCACTCTGAATGTTTGCAGTGCCACCTTGTATCATTCCAAACTGTAAGGCCACTTAACTAGCACACTTCTGGCTGAAATAGAAAGTTTGAATAGGAATAATCATTGGGTACAATTTATATCCTGCATTATAGAAATGTGGGCGTTTAAGGCATTCATCCGGGAGAGGGGCTTATATATGTATAGTCAAGAAGATAGATAGAAAAATAGATAGATAGATAAATGGCTAGATAGATAGGCAGATAGATGGCTAGATAGATAGATACAGTCAAGAATGACCCGATTTTTTTTCTTTTTCATTGTTTCAAAAATTAGTAGTTTTAAAATGTAGTAATTGTGTAAATTTTTAATAAAGGGCTCCTTGCTACTATTTATTTTTCTCCATACGTAACTTACTTTTATTATGGAAGAGAAGAGTTTTCCTTGACAACGAGATTTATTTCTCATCAGTCCTTGACACAGCACCTCACACAGATACGTGCTTCTCTATAAGTATTTTGTATCTTTTTTTGCTAAACAAATACCATTCAAATGCCATTGGATGGTAGGAAAGAAAGGAAAGTCTACCTCAGGAAGAGAAAGTTACTATTTGGCAAGATGTTTGCTGAAAACATGAAGCAAAAAAGACACAAGAGATTTTTAGTACTGGGAACTATCTTCTTGGCTCTGTTTGCCCCTCAGAATATCATTGCCCAACAAAAGGTAGTCTTAAGCACTAATTCCCAAACCCAGTAATGTCTAAATGCTTTTTCCATCACCAATGCTTGGGGCAGAAAGCATTTCATCAAGCATATTTGCTTTTGAAGGAAGCCCCTGTAAATACAACTGCTAATGTTGCATTAATAATTAGAGAAGGAAATAGCAAAGAAATCAAGAAGTATCTTCTGAATTTAACAGGAAGCAGTCTTGTTTGGGACAGAAGCTAAAAAAACATTCTGATGAGAGATACAGAGTTAAATAGACTTAATAAATATAATTAAATAGAAGATCTGAATAGAGAAGTACCAGGAGAAACACACTTCTATAGCAGTACCCTACTAAGTGTTTTTACCATTTACAGTAGTGAAATGGGACTGATAATTAACACCAGAACTACCAAATGGCTAACGGGTGGCTGGGAGACAGGACTTAGCTGAGATGAGTTGTCCGTGTGTCAAAGGATCTTTCACCTTCCAGCAGGTAGCCCAAACTCTTCACATGCTCCCAAGTGCAGCAAGACAGCAAACTGTCTTGAGCACAAACTGTCCCAACTTCACTTGTAACATTTGTTAATGTCTTCTTTGCCAAACCAAGTCACATAGCAACCCAGATTCAAAATTTGGTGAAACAGACTGCACTTCTTTTTTTTTTTTTTTAAGATTTTATTTATTTTTTGACAGAGAGAGAGAGAGAGGGAGGGAGGGTGAGCACAAGCAGGGGGAGCGGCAGGCAGAGGGAGAGGGAGAAGCAGGCTCTGTGCTGAGCAGAGAGCCTGATGTGGGATCATGACCTGAGCTGAAGGCAGACACTTAACTGACTAAGCCACCCAGGCACCCCCAGACTCCACTTCTTACTTAGAGAATCTGCACTATCTCATTGGTAAGGTGTGGATTTAAGGAAGGGAGTAATTTGCAACCATTTTTATATTCTACCACATAGTCCTTTCATATCTATCTAGCAATTATTTGTATAATTTTATAGATATCAATATAGTCAGTCCTGCTGTGACGTACAAAATGTTAATTGGTAGAGTGAACATAATTTTAACTTTGGTGCATAAAAAGTAAGTTTTCTTCATACAAAATATTCAACAGTGTTTTCCAGTAAAAATGAAAAATTAAGACAATTAACAGATGAAATGCACTGACATTTATTTAATGGATTCCTGCATGCAATACCACTTGTTTATAGGCATATTTGTGTACATTATATAAAATTTTAAAATTCACCAAGGTATGCAATTCAGTATATATGCTTCTTAGAAAACAGAGGATGTGTTAAAGAGGGGAGATTACCGGGTCTGAAAGAGTGCCTTAAATGGTTATAGTAGGATCTCCTGAAGTGCATTCAGTTTTAAATTTGGTAAAATTCACTACTTTTCTGTCAAAGTTAATGATTAGAACTTTTATATATTTTAGAGATGGTTTGTCATAAAATGGAATAACAATATAAATGATTTGAGATTGTCAGCATGAGACAGGTCTTAGAGTTTTTGATACTATCATTCTAAACTGGATCATCCCCCCCAATACATGAAGATAAGTCGTCTTAGAGAGTACTCGGAAAACTTGAAATCATTAAAATCAATTGTCTGTGATAATATTCCTGATTCGATTATTGGTATATTGCTTTAGCAGAGTATCCTAGGAAAATTATTCACATATAACAAGCTGTGAGCCTCCTATTGGTGGAAACAGTGGACTATAGGTGTTCTATGTCCAGTGCTTTGAAGAATGACTAGGTCTAAGAACACACTCCAGAAAGGTTTCTTGAACATCTTCCAAAAAAATAATACTTTCCTCAGTTTTTTTCTTTTATCACTTAAGTCTTTTTTTTTTAAGATTTTATTTTATTTATTTTAGGGAGAGAGAGAGAGAGGAAGAGAGAGAGCACATGAGGGGGGGTGCAGAGGGAGAGAGAGAATCTCAAGCAGACTCCTTGCTGAGCACAGAGCCCAACTCAGGGCTCAATTTCATGACCTTGAGATTATGACCTGAGCTGAAATCAAGAGTCGGCCGCTTAACCAACTGAGCCACACAGGTGCCCCCCAAAAAGTAAATGTGGAAAGACCTCAGTTTACCAATTGACATTTTATTTTGAATTTTATTGCAATTTAGTATATTATCACTATTAACATATTGTATCTATTGACTGGAATATAATTTCTTTGAGTTCCCTAAACTCCCTCTTAAGGAATCAACCCAAACCCGTACCCTATGAAAGGACAAGTTGACATGGAAGGGGTATTTGCCAAATGAGCTCCAGAGTCACCATGTTAAAAATAGTTGTACTTCATTTCATCTCTCTGTCTCCCCTATCAACCTTTAAATATTTTCTAGATACCCTTCTGATTAGCCCCTCTAGATTTGGGCTCGCTGCAAATTGTCTCAGCAGCTCTTGACTTTAAAGTCTCTTGATCATGTCACACAAGTACCAGAGATAAAGATGAATGACTTAAAACTTCAGGAAATGATTAATAGCTCTTACCCTTTGTTTAAAGCCTTATATTTTCCTGCCTCAATTCTATAAAACTTCAGACACTAACACATCCTGTTAAACATAAATCCATCTGCATGCATTTCTTTTCCTATACTCTGGGTGATTGTGAGAAAATCAGAAACATTTTTTGTGCTACCCATTAAGTCACCATGTGTATCTAGTCCTATGTACTTGCACAAACATCCTAAGTCAGCTGGGACAGAATTAATAGTTTTCTCCACTCTATTCCAGTAGCAATCAGCACACATCATTTTATGATATGTCTGTCAGTATACTGGCCTCATCTATCTTGGGAGTCTGTGTCTTCCAGTAGACTGAGTAACTTGTAGGCAGGGAGCTAATTCCTCAGGATGCATTCTGCCTGGGATTGTTTACAGGTGAATGAGTGATATGAATGAAAATTCTGAATGAATACACAATACAATAGCCTTAGTGTTCTATTACAAAAACTCTGTGGCAAAATATCAGTTCATTTCCTTTGAAAATGTCCCTTCATTTTTACTCAAGACAGTGAAATACAATTAGTCAAACTCGTTGTGAATGGATATCCTGCTAGTCATAAACTTCTTGTTCATAATTCTGAGGAAAATGATTGCAGTTCTCACACCTATACATTTCCTTCTGAGTGTAAATACACCTGCAGACCTTTTATTATTTTCTAACTGGAGGGTTGGTGAATAAGCTCAGCATGGTTGAGCAGAAAATGTTGGAGGATAATTGGATCTGGAGGCTAAGGTGGTGGGAATGTTAAAGACTTTATGTGCAAGATTTATTTGTATCAAGTCTACATTATATTTGAGAAAATTCAGATTTTATTTTGTCATTACCATTCTGGATTTTAAACCACTAGTTAATGTTTAATGCCTTCTTGGAGACTCTCCTACCTCATGTTGTCTTTAAATCTCAGTAAAATGTTTCTTTTCTTTGTGGAAAAATCATTTATTGTAGATGCTGGGATTCTAAAATAGCATACTACTGAATTGAAAGGAGAAACCACCTCATCATTTAATTTGTGTTAAACTTACTCAATTATTCTAGAGACTCTGCTGAAAAAATAAAATTGGCCCTGTGAATCTTGAGCATTCTGCAGGATGAACAGTACCCTCTGGCTTATTTGAAGAAATAAATTATCAATCCTCAAAGGGATCCTAGGTCAGTCTTTGAAGTAGATGGCAAAGAGGCTGGTTTCCAGTGGGAGTGTGGAAGTTGGAGGGAAAAAGATGTGCAGATAGGTGGCAAAAGGAAGAACTAATTCAAGTCAAACAAAGGGTGGGGGTTGGGGGCTGTGGGGAGAAGAGCCTTAGGATCGAAGAAAGACTCTAGGGAGAAATAATTAAAGCAGGTTTATTCCTTACACTGTTCATCATTTGGTGAGCTGGAAAGCCCTGACAGCCTTGTCATGTGTCTTTTGTGTGCTTAGCTCTGTCAGGTGATTTTATGAATCACTTATTTTCTGACAGACCTGTTCAAAAAACTGTACAGTATCCCACAGGTGGAATTGGTTGATAGAACAAAGAACATCTGTTATAATTTTACATTTCTGACTTTAAATAATGAATTGGGGGGGAAATGACTTGTTTATCCATTGACTGTCTCCCTGCCTCCCATGTCCTAGGGAAGTTAAGCTCTAGGAAATTCTTTCGCTCATTTCTCTATTTCCAGTTACCAATTTCTAGTATGTAGTAGGTGCTCAATAATATTTGTTAAATTAATTAACATATGAATTAATTAGTCTTTGTCTGACCTCTTGCCTCCACATAGGTAGGCTTAGATCAGGTATTAGCCATTTGATGAGTTGAGAGTTCTTACATCCACGTTTAGAAAACACTGATGGTGCCATAATCCCTTTCAAATCTGGTATTGTTTACTTTCTTCTCTGCGTCCTTTGTCTCACTTATTTACTTCACAATTGGGACCTTTCTTTATATAGGCAGCTTTCCCTAAACTACAGGGTGTCATATATATTCCTAAAACACTGTGTGTGCCCCTTACCATCCTCTTTTGAGATTGTCTATATTTGGGGTGTATTCTGTTTAGTAAACAGTAAGATCTGTGAAGATAACCATGTATGTTATCTTGGTCACTGAGTTTCCCTAGTATTTAGTTTGGTACCTGGATATAATAGCAAATTAATAAATGTTTTATTTTTTTTAAACCTTGATTTAATTTAATTTATTTATTTGAGAGAGAGAGAGAACATGAGCAGGGGGAGGGGCAGAGGGAGAGTGACAAGCAGACTCCCTGCTGAGAGAGCGCACCCATGAGTTGGGGGGCAGCAGAGGGGGCGTATTTTAAGCAGGCTCCACACTCAGCATTCAGAGCACCACGCGGGGCTCTGTCTCACAACCCCGAGAGATCATGACCTGAGCCAAAATCAAGAGTCGGTCTCTTAACAGACTGAGCCACCCAGGTGCCCCAAATTAATAAATGGTTTTGAATGAATGAACAGTACACATGATATTTTAAAACTGAAATTTGTCTTAGAGACTGGAAGCAGAGAAAGCAGTTGAAATATATTCAGCCAACAATGACAACCTACTTAAACAACTCTCCACATTACTTGTGAATGAAATGAATTAACAGTCCAGGGGCACTGCCACTGACTTAGTATCTGATAACGCACAGAAACTGAACTATATATTTAAGGCAAACTTTGGAGCTCAATTCTAAGTCATCTGGCCGTTATTAGTACATGAATATCTATAAGTCTTTTTTTTTTGAAGATTTTATTTATTTATTTGACAGAGAGAGACACAGCGAGAGAGGGAACACAAGCAGGGGGAGCGGGAGAGGGAGAAGAAGGCCCCCTGCCGAGCAGGGAGCCCAATGCGGGGCTCAATCCCAGGACCCTGGGATCATGACCTGAGCCGAAGGCAGACGCTTAATGACTGAGCCACCCAGGAGCCCCTATAAGTCTTTTTTTAAAAGACTTTATTTATTTATTCATTTGAGAGAGAGAGAGAGCGCGCACACGCAGTGAGCAGGGGCAGGAGCAGAGGGGGAGGGAGAGAGGGAGAGAATCTTGAGCAGACGCCGTGCTGAGTGCGGAGCCTTATGTGGGGGCTTGATCTCAGGACACTGAGATCACCCCCTGAGCCAAAACCGAGAGTCCTTTTGCTTAACCGACTAAGCCATCCAGGTGCCTTTGTAAGTCTGTCTTTATGGTAGTTTCTCATAACTAGATAATGGGATGGAAACTTGGATGACTCCAAAAGCAGTGCGATATGGAACATCATTAACACTGTTTACTGACCTGTTGGACAGCGAGGCACTTGACATTTCGAGGAGGTGCACCCAGGAGGCACAGAATGAATGGCAGATATTGAAAGTTACGATTTTTTGTTTGTCTAAGTTATCACCATTGCTCACTTGTGTTGCTGTAAGTCATAACCTAGTAACCAGCCCTAGTGTTTCCATTTCAGCCCCTTCCCACTATAGTCAATTTTCCTCACAACAGCCAGAACAATTTCTTAATAATGAAAACACGATCTTATCTTAATTTGAAAATTCCCAGGTCTCCCCTTTGCAGTTAGGATAAAATGTAAACTCCTTGCCATTTTCACTGAAACCCCAAATGATGTGGGCCTTTGCTAACCCTCCAGCCTCATTCCCACCATGTTTTCCTCTCATTCGCTGTGTATCAGCCTCAGTAACCTGCTCTCTGTCCCTGGGACACTCCACAGTCACTCATGCTTCAGTCTGTGGTTGCTCTGACCTCTACCTGGAATACTTCTCAGATTTTCACAGGAGTGATTTTTTTTCCCCTACCATTTAGATCACAAAGAGAGCTCTACTGATTGCCCTTTGTAAAGTAGCCTATCAATCTGCTAGGCATTCCCTATCCCATTTACTTATTTTATTCTAGACACACACACACACTACAATGGGAACTCTATAGAAAACTGAATCTTGTTTCTCTTTATAACTTCAGCTATAATATTAAGTGCTCAAAAAACACTTGTTGGGTAAATAAATACCTGAATGGATCTATGGGCCTTCAATTATGAGAAATGTCAGGCATCTTTACAAAAAGTTTCATTTAAATTCACAACAGTGACTTCCCCAAGAGATCTGTTCACTTTAAACTTAAGGGAAAGTAATGTGCAGGAGTTGGATGATTTTCACAGAATAACAAAGCAGAGCAATTAATTTGAACTCAGGTCTGTCTGACTTGAACACTCCTGCTCTTTCCACTCTATCAGACTGCCTCCAGGCTGTCTATTTCAGTAGGAATCAGTGTGCATTGAAACAAGGAAAAGGGCAATTTACATAAATATATTGGACATGTTAACGGTAGGAGAGTCCATGTTGTGTGAATGGAGGTCTTGGTTCTACTGAGGATCCATGCTCAGAATAAAGACAGCCAGAAGAAAAGTAGCAAGCACAAAGCAGTTTATTAAAGCAAAAGTACACTCTCAAGGTGGGAGATGGGTAAGTTCCTCGAGGTGGAACCTGCCCCTAGATTGTTTGGGGATTGAATATTATTGAGCTTTTCTGGGCTGGGAGGAGCTGTGACATACAGGGGGGTGCTCTCCAGGGGCAGCCGCTTCCAATCATTTGGGGGTACTCCTCCCACAGGTTGGGCGGGGGGGGGTTGACCCTATAAGGTTTATACCAGAACCATCATGGCAGCCTTTTTCCATAGGGAGAGGGGATGTACCTGCAATGCAAATGCATTATAATGAGTCTAGGTGTTACCCTGGAGCACAGGTAGAAGAGGAGAGTGTATGCTCTGCACCTGTAGCTCTTGGTCTGTCAGCCCCAAGGTCTTGGAAGCCACAGAGTCAGGATGTTGTGCCCCAGGCTCCTAGTGTGTAACTATTTATCATTATCCTTGCCTCCAGCTCTTGCCTCTGTCATTCCCCACTCAAGGATTTGGTCCTTTGCCCCAGGGCATTCCTTTCACTGCTCATATCTAGCTTCTACCTAACATTTCCCCCTAAAATGATTTCCCAAATCGTTGGGAAAGGGGGTGATGACCACTCTGGCTGCTTCAGGCAGAAGGAGGGAGTCAGAGAGTTTGGGTCCACTATTCTTGCCGTATGTCAAATGGAAGGAATTCCCGAGTGTGATGTCTATCCGGGGGTCCCATGTGGATGGAGGTGTCTTAAGTAGAGATGGTCTGGTAGCTTCGGTGTAGTACCATTTGGAGTTTTATTGCTTCTAATCTGAAGAACACAAGTTTGATAAGTAAATTAAATAAGAGTGGTCCTGCAAGAGGGAGAGCTATTATGGAAATTAGGGGCCCCAGAAAAGGAAGCAGCCATGATAGCCAGGACCAGGTATTTTGCCAATTTGACCATCCTTGGTTAGCTTGATTATGAAGCATCCTAGCATTTTCTAGGAAGGGTTTAATATACTGTTGTACCTGGCCTCTTCGATTCATCCAAAAACAACATCCTTCTCCTAGTAATGTACAGGTTCCCCGACTTCTGGCTGTAAAGACATCAAGGACCCGACAGTTCCGTAAGACCATAGTGACCAAGGAATCAATCTGTGCTTGGGTCTCAGAGAAAGCAGTTGCAATGTCCTCATTTATCATGGCCAGGGACTTAGATAGATTATAATAAATTTGGTGAGAGGTGCGGGTGCCACAGTTTCCCGTGGCCACTCCTGCAATGCCGACGAGAGACGAGGTTGCTAGTTTAATATGTCTCTTCCCACTAGGGGACGGGGCACCCTGGCATAACCAGGAAGGAGTGGGAAAAGGCATAACCTTCCCACAGGCAACATAAGAGAGGGGTGAAAGGTTTAGTTATTAGTATGCCTGATACTCCCATCACTTTGCAGGCATCTTGGGAGAAGGATCCAGAGAAGGAAGTCAGGACAGAGGAGGGGGCCCCCGTATCCAAAGGAAAATTTTTGTCCTACCTGCCACATCCATCTTTACTCATGGCTCCCGTCTGTTGCTGGTTACTTCCTGCAGGGGGCCGACTGTAGCGGGGGGGGGGGGGGAGGCCCTCAGTCCATCACTGTCAGTGGAAGAGCGTATCTGAACCAAGGGTCCTTCAACCTCGGGGGCAGTTAGCCACCCAGTGTCCCATTTGCTGACATTTAGGACAGACACTTGTCCTTACTAAGACATTCTCACGCACAGTGGCCAGAACTCCTGCAGATCAGGCATCTTCCTGATCCCTTTTTCAGGACAAAGCTGGGCATTTTTGGAGTGGGCTTAGCCCTAGAAGGCCACTAGCAATTGGGCGTGCCTTGCCGCTTTTCTTTTGTCCCTCTCCTGAGCCTTGGCCTCTTCTTCCTTGTCCCAGTTATAAAAAGACAGCAGTTGCTGCTGAAGGGAGTTTTCAGGAGTGGTGCCCAGGTCTCTTTCCAGCTTCTGCAGCTTCAGCCTGGCATCTGGAGCAGACTTAGAGAGGAATATGTCTTTTAGTATAACCTGTCCCTCAAAAGACTGCAGATCAAGGTTAGTATAATTAGTCTCAAGCTCTTTGCGTCTTTCTAGGAAGGCTGTTGGGTTCTCATTCGGCCCCTGGCAAACTACAGCCACCTTAGAGTAGTTGATGGACTTACACTGGCTGGCTTTTAAACCCTGCCTTAACGAAGATGAGAAAGTTATCTCCTTCCCATCACTCTAAAGGTTGATTATAATCCCATCCCAGATCCATGAGAGGAACAACAGTCTCTCCTGTTGGGTATTTGGTATCAGAAAGGTGAAGACTATTAGCATATACCCTGGCTTCCTTAAGAACCGTTTCCTTTCTGATCTCTGAAAGAATCTGTGCTAAGATGATCATCACATCTTTCCAAGATAGATCATAGGCCAAGGTCAGATGCTGGAAGGCCTCTATCTAACCGTCTGGGTTGTCAGAAAACTTTCCCAGGTCTTGTTTAATCTGTTTAAGCTCTATTTTTTTTTAAAGATTTTATTTATTTATTTGACAGAGAGACATAGCAAGAGCAGGATCACAAGCAGGGGGGGAGGGAGAGGGAGAAGCAGGCTTCCTGCCGAGCAGGGAGCCCGATACCGGGCTCGATCCCAAGACCCTGGGATCATGACCTGAGCCGAAGGCAGACGCTTAACGATTGAGCCACCCAGGTGCCCCTGTTTAAACTCTATTAAAGAGAAGGGCTTATGAATAACCTGAGGTCCAAATTCCCTGGCTACTGTGACCAGGGGACACAGCTTGGTGTCCTGAGGTCTAAGCTCACAGGATCAAAAGGAGAGGGGTCGCTTTCCCTTTGAAAGAGGAGTATTTTGGGTTAAGGCCCTTCTGTTGGATCCAGCCACCAGGGATTCAGCCTTCAGCCATGTCCATGGTTTCAGGCAGTCGCGAAAGGGTCTCGGTGGACCCCTTTGTCTTCCCTCCTTCATTTTTGTGCCCAAGGCCGGTGGACTGTGGTGATGTGCTCAGAGTTGGGGTAGAGTCCCCTCCTGGTGGCATCCAACCACATATAGGCCACCTCTAAGGGACAGGTGACCTTTTGGCCTTGGCTGAGGCATTGGATGATAGAAAGGCCAGAGTTTCTGGTGGGGTAAAGCGAGAGGCTAGGAAAAAGCTCTCTTCCAGCATTTACCCAACCAAAGAGGGTCCTCTGCTTTGACAGAAGTCCGGGTGTGGCTGCAGCCAAGGCCTCTTAGGACACCCTCTGGCACTGAATAGGATGCGTGACAAGACAGGTTAGAAGGAGAAGGTAGAGGTGCAGCAAAGACAGAATTAGAATGAAGATGGTGGTGGCAGGTGCAGAGGCAGCAAGGAAATGTGTGGTAGGAGACTTGGGATCATGAAGTGAGAGTCTGGCAAACTGGTGGTTCCCAACAGTAATAACGAAGAGACGCAAACAATGAGTTAAAATGCTCTTGCAAACACATAGGCTTCTATGACTGGGGAGGTTAGGAGGACATACCTTGAAGGCAATGTTCCGCTAGGGTTCCAAGTTTGAAGTGGTTGAGGAGCCTGGAGCCAGCCAAGAAAGGAGCAGCTCAAACCATTGTCCTCCAGAGGAGGCAAACAAGCAGAGTCAGAGACAAAGCAATCCAAGTCACAGCACCACAAGATGTTACGGGTGGGAGAGTTGTGTGAATAGAGGTCTTGGTTCTTGGAATCTCCACGAGAAGACTTACCTGGGGATCCGCGCTCTGATAAAGGTAGCCGGAAGGAAAGCAGCAAGCACAAAGTTTATTAAAGCAAAAGCACACTCTCAAGGTGGGAGAGCAGGCAGGTTCCGTGAGGTGGAACCAGCCCTAGGTTGTTTTGGGATTGGATATTATTGGGTGTCTCTGGGCTGGTCTCTGATGGAGGCTGCTTCCAATCATTTGGGAAACTCCTCCCATAGGTTGGGAGGGGGAGTTTTTGACCCTGCAAGGTTTGTATTGAACCCTCATTGCAGCCTTTCTCCATGGAGGTGCAGGTATACCCACAATGCAGATACATTATCATGAGTCTAGGGGTTACCCTGGGCCAGAGGTGGAGAAAGAGAGTGCATGCTCTGCACCTGTGGCTCTTGATCCATCAACCCTAAGGTCTTGGAGCCGCAAGGTCAGGATGTTGTACCCACCCCTCTTCACCTCCCCACCCACCCCTCTTCACCTCCCCACCCACCCCATCCCTGCTTCTTTTTTTTTTTTTTAAGATTTTATTTATTTGCCAGAGAGAGAGCAAAAGCAGGGGGAGGAGCAGAGGCAGAGGGAGAAGCAGGCTCCCCACTGAGCCAGGAGCCCGATGCGGGACTTGATCCTAGGACCCTGGGATCATGACCTAAGCCGAAAGCAGATGCTTAACTGACTGAGCCACCCAGGCGTTCCCCCATCCCTGTTTCTAATGTGTAACCTATTTATCACTGTCCTTGCCTCCAGCTCCTGTCTCTATCATTCCCCCCTCAAGGACTTGGGACTCTGCCTCCGGGTGGTCCTTCCATTGCTCATGTCTTGCTTCTGCCTAATAGACATACGCTAGATGAAACTAGTAAAAAATACCTTATTAGCCTACTGAAGTTATTGCCCTCTAGCTTAACAGTCTTTGATATTTTAGATACCTATCTAAATACTACTTCCAGTTATAAAATTTAAAAAATCCTGGTGATATAACGTGCAGCCTGGTGACTATAGTCAATAATACTGTATTGTATATTTTAAAGTTGCTAAGAGAGTAGATCTTAAAAGTTCTCAACCTAAGAAAAAATTGTAACTGTGAGATGATGCATGTTAACTAAACTTACTGCGGTAATCATTTTGGAATTTGACACCTATATCAAATCATTATTTTTGTATACTAAAACTAATACAACGGTATATGTTAATTATATCTCAGTAAAAAATTCATAAAAAATGTGTATTCGAAATAATAAAGTGCTTCTCAAATTTAATATGCACACCAATCACCCGAGGATCTTGTTAACAATACAGTTTTTCCCAGACAATGCAGATGGTGTGAGCCATCCACCTCTGCTTTTTGAGAAACAAAGGCTATCTGGGCATTAGTTCACACATGATACACATAGTCTATTCTGAGTGATTCGGAGGACTTCAGTGGAGGAAGAGGTTGTGACTTAGAACAGTGGTTTTCAAGCTTTGCTGCATATTAGAATCACCTGGGAAGCACTGACAACTCCCAGTAACCAGGTTGCACCCAGACCAATTAGATCAGTCTCCAAGGGTGTGAGGATCGCTATTTTTAAAGCTGCCTAGTTATTCCAACGTGACTGCAGAGACTTGCTAGTCTTAGTGTGGCCCACAGACCAGCAACACTGGCATGGGAGCGTGTTAGAAAAGCGAAGTCTCAGGCCCCAACCCAGACCTCCAGACCTGTTGAAGTAAGTCATGGTCGCATATCACCAAGACCCCAGGTGATGTGTATACACTTTAAAATTTGAGAAGTGCTGATTTAGAGCAAGAGATTTGTTTGTTTCTTTTTTCTCTTCCCTCCCTCCCTCCCTTCCTTCCTTCCTTTCTTCTTTCCTTCCTTCTTTTTTTTTATTTTTTAACTAAGTCCTATTCTCAGGTATAAGTAGGAAGGCAGGAGTCCAGTGGAGCCTCTCAGTACTATCTAAGAAAGAGGTTCAGGAATGATAGCCGAAGTACTGCATATAAATGCTCACTGCATTTGGCAATGGCAATTTGTGACTTTTTGCAAACTGTTTCAGTGTTGGAAAGAAGGTGGAAGTAAAATTACAGTGAGACAAATATTCAATGTAAAGCAAACAAAAAAATAGAGATAACCAATATTATAATAAAAATTTCATGAAGCTTAGCAGGTTGGTGGTATAGAGAGGGGCATTGGGTTGTATGTGTTTTGTTTTGTTTTGTTTGTATGTTTTTTAACGAGAAAGTTGTGTATATTTATAAACTAAGAGGAAGGATTCAGAATAAAGTCGTTAAAAATAAAATAGAAGAAGGATTAAATGAAGGTGATGATAGTGGATCTTACTATAAGGTGATTAGGTAGACCAGGGCTATGGTGGGGGGAGGGGAACCTAGGAATTGGGCACAGGTGAGAATAGTTATGGCTTCTGCTTTCAAGGGGAATATGCAATAATGGAAATCACAGGAAAATAAACACACAATCCAAAGCCGTGTGATAAATAACATAATAGGGTAATACAAAGAATATGATAGTATAGAGAAAACAATCCTATACCATGATTGGGGTTGGTTAAGAAGGGTGTCTGAAAGAACTAACATCTAAACCTACACCTGAAGTAAAGAGGATGATGGGAAGGAGGGATCCAGCTACGGGAGTACAAAAGGTGGTCTGGATTTGAGAAAGAACAAAGTACACTTCAGGATTTGAATCCAATTCAGCCTGCCTTTAGCAACGAGTGAGTGCTTCTATGGGTGGGTAAGTGAGGGAAAGGAGGTGCAAAAAGGGAGAGAAGGTGGGTGTGGTGAAAAAATGAAGCCGCAAAGAGGAGTTTGTGGAGAATTCTTCAAGGTGACTAAGTATTGGGTCTTCCTCCTCAGGGCAAATTTTATCATCCTTCCCCCTTGACAAGAACATCTTAATATAGTGGAAATAAGATTATGTTTGCATAAGAGAAAGTTTTTCTAAATGTAAGGTTAAAGGTTTTTCTAAATGTAAGGTTAAATGTAGTGGAAATAAGATTCTATTTGTATATGAGAAAGTTTTTCTACATGTAGGGTTAAAGGTATGGTCTAAATGTAGACAATAAGGAGATAATTGGGCTCTTGCAGTAATTTGGGCAGATAATGGTAGTCTAAATGAGGTGGTGGTGGAAGAATGGGGACATGGTGAAATCATTTCAGAGTTTTAAGATGTAGAAACTGTAGTTCTTGCAGATTGATTGGATTGGGGATGGGGAAGAATAACACTGGTGTCTGAATCAAGCAACTCCATGGAGGATGTCATTCATGGAATAGGGGTGCACAGATTTTTGGTTTGTTTTTAATTATTTGGGGTGAGGGGTGCTGGTCAGATGGTGCCGGTGATGGTTTGGTTTCTGGAGATAATGATGTTCAGTGGATAGTAGCCTGTGTGGGTCCAAAGCTCGGCATGGAGATATGGGAAAGAGGCACAGATTGGGAATCTTCAGCATAGATGTGGCCATTTAAGCCATGAAAATGGAAACACTAGCTTGGGAGGACCACGTAAACTGAAAAACAGAAAGCAAGAAGAAAATCTTTAGGATTATCAATTTTTCAGGGATGGCTAGAATTTTAGACTGAGTGGAGAAACGTAAAAGGAAAACATAGATAAGTGTCACCAACGTCAAAGAGAGTTTGTCAGCTCTTTCTGAACTGTGAAATAAGACCAATGAGTAAAAGTGGCTATTGCACTTCAAATAAGGAAAGTTCTTGACCATAGATGGAGATTTTCACAGAACAACAAGGGAGCAGAGAAAATGGAGATGGGTTCAAATCTGTGACTCATAGACCCTAAGAGCAGAAAATCTTCTTAACATGTTTAGGTGAGAATGAGGGGAGAGAGCTGAGGTTTGGGAAGGTATGTATAATCATGGCAGAATATTTATATGAAAACCTTTCCTGGTATGTGTGTGTATGTGTGTGTGCATGCTCACGCCCATGGGGACCTACTTTGGCCCCTTTTTTGGGTCTGAGGACTAGTTCTATTTCCTTATCACAAAATAACTTTCTTTAAAGTAACAATTTTAAATAAGGAATATTGACATCTTTATTTTTGTCTATGTAACTTTGTGTAATTTTTAAATATATATGGTATTTACATTTGAACAGCTGATGTAGTCTCAAATTTTAAATATTTGTTTTGATTTCTCGTTACTTCTGTTTCCTAAAGGATTTCCTAAGATTAAAAATATTTCGTTTTATCAGCGTATTTGCTTTCGAAACAGCTGAACTGTTACGCTTTATACATTATCAAGGCTGAATTTTATTAACAAGATCCACATTAGAAACCGTGTAGGCAGAAGTTGTAATTCCTGTGTCCTTTGGGTATGCTGGGTGCTCCATCTACATTATATTCTTATATAACAATTTGGAAAATCTGTACATCAATCTAGCTTGTAGAATGGGTCTGGCTAATATTTAGGCCTACAGGATATGTAGTGGTTTTGCTTGCTTTGGTTTTTGAAAGTGGCAGGGATTACAGACTTTGCAACAACTAGGATGCTTCAGGATGGAAAGTGTTGGGTAATTTTATTTGCTTCATCTCCCCTTTACTTTAATACAAGGGCTTCTAACCAGGGGTCAGCATCCAGATCACCTGGTCAGGCTTTGTAAAATGTAAATGCCCAGAGCTTGTCTGAGCCCTGGAGGATTTGAGTTAGTAGGTCCAGTGAACCCAGGGACCTATTTTTGGTGCTCTACGGATGATACGGAGGCATATCTTTTGTTGCAAAGGAGAAAGAGCCCCTTGAAATAACATATAATTAATTGTCTTGTGTCTTTCTAAGCATCTGATTGTAGACTAGCAGAAATCACAGGCATTTAGACATTGCTCATTGCTCTTCCCACACACACTTTTTAAAATATTACTTTCTTTCGTTAATATATGATGTCACAGTTTCACCTCACAAGAGACAAAGACATATTCAAGACAGAAAAATATGCAAAAGGGATATCACTATTGTTTTAAAAATCACCAGTATAGAGTGTTTTCTGACAGTAAAATATGGAAGAGGAAGTGACCTAACTTTGAATATAGGAAACAGACATTTCCACAGTGATTACAAATCATCATTCCAATTGCCGGTCTTTGGAAGAACAGGACATTTGATACATGCTTCTGCCAGATGTTAGATTTGCTCATTTCTATTCACTTTAAGGAAATTAAGTGTGTTTTGAAAAAAGCATTCTCAGATCAAATGTATCTACCTAGCTCTTTTTTGGACCAATCTATACCTTCCAGGTTAAACTTCCCCATTGGCCATCACTGGGGGGCAGGTGGTGGGGAGTTGGGGAGTAAAACTTGCTTTGTAGATATCACAAAATGGATGAAATAAATACCAAATTCAAATATAAATTGTTTATGGGTAATCATTAATTTTGATTATATACATCACTGTTTATTTTTGCATTAGAATGAATGATTATTGGGTGACAATAGAATTACACAGGAAGTACATATCCGTGATTTTGGCAAAGTGAGAGACATCTATTGTTGACTCTTGATTATCACTTTTAATAGAAGATTAAAACAGCAAAGATAATTGAGAAGGAGATGCTCTTTATATCCTACCTCCCCGTCCCTCATTTGGGTAATATGATTGTAAGAAAACACCTATGTTTATATACACCCTAGAGGAAGAAGTATGAAATTTCCTGGATTATGGTATATATGATAATATATATATGTACATATAATATATATTAGGAAGACTTCTCCAAATCATAATAGTTAGGGGAGGATACTTGACACCTACTAGGTGAAGGAACAAAATGTTAACTTTGGTTCAACTAGAAAATCGTCTATGTGGATAATACACAGGTGAATGCTTGTTAATTTGCTCTCTAATTGTCTAATGAATTTAGCAAAGTATAACATTGTGTAAAGGGCAATGGTTAGCAAGCTCTTTCATAGAGAAATCATGGGTCATAAAATATGTTTCTGAGAGGTACTGCCACTTTATTAATTTCAATCACTATAATTAAATCTACATATGCAGCAGTAAAATCTACCAAATCATCAACTGATGCATATTTAGCCTCTGGACTCAGTGACATTTAATTAGTTAGCAGACAGCCAAATGCCAACCTTTCCTTTCCAGTGGCAGACGGTTTGTGCACATAGTCCCTTCTCCACAGTGTCTCTCATATAATAAAACTTGACATAATTTCAACAAGGATGCTACACAAAATGAAAAGCAAATTACGAGGAAAAACTTGGGGCCACTGAAAATGAGAGAAATACCAAGATCAGCCATGGATATAAATCTGAAATAGCCTTTTGAATTTGTTCTAATTTACTGAAATATTGTTCTTCCAAGGATTGGAAGGGGTTGATGTCAAACTAATAAGGCATTTTTCTCTAAGCAGGACTGTTTTTCTCAAAGAGACATGTACTAACAAGTCTTAATTGTGCCCTTTTACCTAATATGGGAATTTTAATTAGCTTTATAGGAATTTCCATACACTCTAATTCATGAAGAGCTCATTCCAGCCAGGAAATTGCATGTCGAGTGTGGCCCTCACTCATAACCTCTACCTTTTCCTCAGCTACAAGTTGACTTAATCCCCTAGACCCCGGCCAGGCAATGCTGTTAGAATTACACAGTGGATAGAGAAAGCAATCTGACTCTCTGTTAAAAGGAAGTTGTAACAAAGAAGCAAAATATTGATATTTCTTTAAGAATTGGTAAAAAAAAAAAAAAAGGTATTCAGAAATAACACATAACAATAACATAACACAAGTGTTGAAAACTAAGAGCAACATATGATTATTCATTAAGGATTAAATTCCAACATCCCAAATAAGATGGACTCTGCAAGAAGTGTGATGGAAATTGAAATGATATCTAATGCATAAATATGGCCGTCATTTGATGATATATTTCTTAGGTACTTTAGCATTTTACCCAGTTTGGTAAATTAAAAAAAACATAACAGATGACACTATTTCATATTACTCATATAATTTATGAAGCTTTTCAGTCAGAAATGAAATCATGCCAAATTACAGTGCTTTATTGGAAGAAAACTTGCTATGTAAAGATTTTCACCAAATGGCTTAATATAGAATTTGGAAAAAAAAAAAATCAGTTAAATCATGATTTTTAACCGGAAACAATTTCAAGTGACTGAAATGAAGTTTTTTTTAAAAGCCTGTGCTATTGAAATTGGATGAGATAAATGATTATATAAGATATATAGACATTTTATGTATATATATTTTATACCAAAATGAGGAAATGCAGTCATATTTTGGAGGTAATACAACTTGGGTATGTTTTAAAATATTAAAATTTGGCTTATTCTTAAATAATCAGTTTGTCATTCTTGGTTTATACATTTTTCACCTTCTTAATGAAAAATTTCACCTTTTTAGTCACCCTCAGTTAATAATAAAGGTTAATATTAAGGCCAGAGAAGATATAATGAAATTAATATAGATAGGAAGATAGATGAAAATAATTTAGAATTTTCAAAGCTGTGACATTAGGGGTATATGTATTCCTTATTAAGTGGCAACCCAAGACTGGCATATCGTCTGCTCCTGACATCGCAGAATCCTCCTGAATGTAGCTGTGTATGAGTGTGATAAGCACTTGGGGTATGATTATTCTTTTTAATTTTGAAGCTAGTGAAAGAAACACTAGCCCAGCAGTGACTCAGCAATTGTAAAATATGTTTACAACTAAAATCATGCTATAATAAATAGATTTTTGCCTTATAGAGAAATATATTACTAATTTTTTATAGATAATATGTATTGTCCCTAAAATCCATTTTGAAAATGTGTTTATTCTCTTTGTAATAAGACCTGTGTATCGCATGTTAGTCATGTTAGTAGGAAAAATCGTGGTCAATATTTTATATCTCTACTGAGATATGCAGAAAAGGGGGCCAGCCAGTTTAAGGGATTAATTAATCCCCAGTGTGAAGGATTAAAATATATAAAATTTTCTTTTATGGAAAAGGTTTTTATATCTTGCTACTGAGGCAGGTTGTAGAAAATTCTTTCACCTGTCTGTGTAGTTAGTTGATTTTTTTTTTTTTTAATAGCAAAATGGCTCAAATCCAGCACAGACATAGAAACACTTATGGTATCATTTTACAAAGTAGGTACTTAATAAAAATGTGGGGTTTTATGAATAATATTATATACTAGTTAAATTTGAATTTTAGTTGTCTAAGTGGTTCCTGGCTAAATATGGAACACTTGGGAACACCCTGTTTAAAAACCAGGTCTTTGAATTGCAATTTCAATATTACTACTTTTTGTTTGAAAATTACACGAGAACTAGTTATATTACCTTCACTGATATAATTAAAAACTCAAAACTAATATACCACGTTTGATGTAAAAATATGTCTGGATATAGTTAGCAATTAATGTAGCTGCAATTCCCAGCTTTTCTACCTGGTTTATTGATTGGCTTCAATTAATGTTTGCCAGCAAGTAAATTAACATAGCACCTGAGGCATAATTCTCTAGTGGATCATGGACACTGAGTTCTCATCCTTGCTGGTTTAACTCCTCCTGAGCACATTGCTAGTAGGTACATTTTAATTCAGTCTAGACATGAACATTACCCATGGCTTTAATGACAGGTCATTTACAGCAAACTCCCGTTTCACGGCAGAGATGTCTCTTGAAGTGACATCTTATCAATGGCAATTCAATTAGTCAACCCTAAGACTGTGAGATGGAGTTTACACCATGTCACAAAGCGCTCTTTGAATTTGCATTTGAAATGTTCTTATTAGTCTCCCCCCCAACCACACACATACACATATATAAACATAAGTACTGAAGTTTTAATTTTAGACATTCCCTGTATGGCTTTTACTCTCTGTGTATATATCATTCTCATAGGATTGGATATCAGTTGAAAAATATATTTTCCTTTGCAAGAAATATGAGCACAAATATATCTGGCTTAATTAAAAACACCATCAAAGCCTTGATGTTGGCAAATAGAATGGAATATTGTGAAAGGCCATTTTTTCAGACGTAGTATCAACAAACTAAAGGTAAACTACATAAGAACAACAAGATACTAGATTAGTGTATCATGAAATCAGTTCATCCTTTCTTATTTAGAAGAAGTTTAGAATTTGAATGGTGCCATAATCATAATGGACTAATGTATAAGCTGGACTTCTTTCATCTTTCAACATTGAGCATTCATTAAAATCCTAATATATGTCAGGCATTATACTATACATTAGAATTCCTATGTGATGTCATTACAAAAAGATAGTTTGGGGAAAGATGGTTGTGTTAAATAATATTATTTAAGTCTGATTCTGAGGACAGAGGGATCCGGAATGTTCCAGGGTTACAGGTTTTGTTGGAGAAAAATAGACGATGTGGAGGGTCAGGGAGGAGGGGAACAAATATAGCTGAAGAAATATGGGATTAGCAACCAGATCATCCTTTCACAACTGGTGTCCCAGGAGAGATTTAAGTCCAAATGCCTGAAGGCACCCCTTGTCTATAATGAATCAACTTCTCTCCTAGAATCGCAATTGTGCAATGCTTATGTACCATCTGCAGAATTGATAAAATAGTCATTCACATCACATATTGTGCCCTGAAATTCAGATGAGGAGCCTAGTTGAGAAAGGCTGCCAGATTCTTGTTTTAGCTTAGCCTTCCATTCCTGATTTTTTTTTTTCATGAGATTCTCTTGAAGTTCCAGCGTTGCAAATGGTGCTAGGTATGTTTTTTTTTTTTTTTAGAAAAAAATTTGCAAGACAGGTATCTGTATGTAAGCTTGACTGTATTAAGTGATCAAAGCTGCAAAGGAGACTCTTAGTCTGTTCTGAGACATGAACAAAAACTACATATATTTACTATCAGCAAAATGTCCTATATTTTAGCAAGTGTCAGTAAGGATGCTCTTAACTGCAGGTTCCAGAAGACCCATATAAAATTAGCTTAATTGTGTCACATAAAATAAAAGACTGGAGGCAGGGTAATTCTAGGATGATTAATTTAGTTACGTGACAACATCACATTGTTAAGTATGACATTAATCTTTTTTTCTAACACTCCTAAAATGGCAGTAGCTCTCTTCCTGGTTGCATGATAACTGCCTTACCTGCGATATGAGTAAGAAGAGAGGTATTTCTTCCCATGTACCTTTTTCATTGTATTGGCAAACCATTCCTATAAACTCTCTAGTAGACTTACACTCAGATTACATTGGCAAGGATTGGACCATACACCCATGATTTGTCACTGGCAAGGAAAAACCATCTCCAGTGATTGTTTTAGGTTAATAGTGATTCAACCCTAGGGTACTGGAAAAGGAATCATCTTCCTAGAGTTCATGAGGTAATGATAACCAAAGCAAAATTGGAATCTGGGTTAGCAAGGAAGGAGGGTATAGACTGATATTGACAGGGTTCTATCAATTCAGTGTGGGATGGTAGAAATACTTCAGATTTTTGAAAAGTGTCAGGAAATGTGAAGGTGAATAAAGTCTAGTGGACTGTATATTTTTTACCTACTGAGGCATCCCCACAATTTAGTGGCTTAAAGCATACTCATTTGCCTCACACTCTCTGGGGGTCAGGAATTCAGGCATGACTTAGCTGGTCTTCTGTTTCTTGGTCTGCTATGAGGCTGCAATCAAGGTGTCTGCTGGGACCAGGGTATCATCTGAAACCTCAATTTCGAAGCCAACTTACATAGTTGTTGGCAGGTATGTTGGACTAAGGGCCTTAGTTTCTTATACATAATAGATCAGAAGTGCAAAAATACAAAGACCTAATACATATACTTAAGGTAAAATGAGTTTTGAGTCTCTTGATTGCCTATGATTCAGTCTATCAACTGGGAAAATAAAATAAAAACTTTAAAGGGATTTTTAATAGTTCTAAGGTTGTTCTTTGCCCTCCCTAGAGTCAGGGAGATGAGCTAAAAGAAGAAATTTTAAATACTGATATAACTAGCATGGAGGTCTGGAATTAAGCTTTAGAAGTAGTATCAAATGTTAGTGACATGCATAAAAAAACAACAGTGAGAAATGGGGAATTATAAAAGATGACCATATATCTAGAACATTTTAAACAAAGATCCTTTATTAGTAGAATTCATTTGAATAACATAGGCATTCCTAGAGAGATCTTATAAAAAAACTAATTTTTAATCTATAAAAGGTAGTTAAATGCTTTACTTCTGTACGTCTGTTACTATTAATCTTAAATCATATTTACCATATAATAATTGATTTTCTAACTGAATATGGTTATACTACAAAAGGTTAAACTTATTTATCACAAAAACTAAACCTTATAGAAAAAAGCCTAAAATTACTTTTTAAGTTTTAATTAAATTTCATATTACTGAGAACAGTTTTCTTTTGCTTTTTGCTGTGTGAGTAAAATATAATTGTTCTTTATATGATTTTGATGGAATAGTCTTGCCTTAACATAGATGCCAAAGAATCAAAATATCTAAAACAATGAAGTTCAATATGACTAATATATTATCTAAATGTGAAATCCATAAAGTAGTAAAGCATATGTACTGGACAGTAGGTCCAATTCTCTTAAAGTTGGAAAGACCTATTTTTAGCAGAGGGGGGCTAATTAACATTCACCTATAAATTTATCTTAAGGATCTGGTAAGTATTATACGCATTTGATCTTCTATTGCCTATAAAATATTGTCATTTTGTTTTGCTATTCCAGGATTCTTTTTTTTTTTTTATTGAAATGAATTTGATTAAAGCACAGACTCGAGGGAAAATCAACTCCCATTTCAAAACAATCATATAATTCAGCAGAAATGTGACAGAGTTCATAGACTATGCCTCAGGACAAAGAGTTAGCATGGAAAGTAACTTCACCTTTCATCCCAAGGGAAAGAAGGATGCCTTTAAGGGAAAGAAGGATGCCTTTAGGTCATAAATAAGGGCATCTCATAACACATTCCATCTGTTTAATCCCTGTACATCTCATCATTGCCAGGAGAATGGTGGGGGTCAGGTATTGGTGTAGAGTGGCTTTTCTTTCAAAAAGGAAAACCAGTAATACTAATTATATTCCCCCAAATAGCTATGGATGGTGGTTCAAAGTATTAAACATTTTCCATTAAGTATCACTATCTTTTTTTTTTTTTTTTTTTTTTAAAGATTTTATTTATTTATTTGAGACAGAGAGAATGAGAGAGAGAGAGCACATGAGAGGGGGGAGGGTCAGAGGGAGAAGCAGGCTCCCTGCCGAGCAGGGAGCCCGATGCGGGACTCGATCCAGGGACTCCAGGATCATGACCTGAGCCGAAGGCAGTCGCTTAACCAACTGAGCCACCCAGGCACCCAAGTATCACTATCTTTTAAAAATAAATTAACTACATGTCAAATGCAGTATTGTGCACAGTACCCATGATGATTATAAACAGAGCTGCGGGCGCCTGCTCTCCAGACTCAGGGCATAGGTGACCTTTACATGGCGTCCATGGTAATCCAGATCATTAAATGTGCAGCGGGTTGTTATTCACTTGTGTATATGCTGTTTTTTCAAGCACTTCGGTAACTATGTAAGTCATCAAAATGTGTGTGACGAAGACAATGGAAACGAAAAGATAAAATGATGGTAGAAAGGGAGACCACACAAACAAAATGATAAAAACGAAAGTCACTTGCTGATTAAATGGCTACAATATGTTTGTTAATATTGCTTCTGAAAACTATAGGAGATTATCTCTGACCAAGCAGAAGTCAGGGCTTTCAGTATATAGCAGGAGCTTTTTCTGAAGATGGTAATATTGAACTTGAATGACCAGCCACTCAGGGAAGCAAAATGTTGGCTAAAAGCAATGGTTGGCTGTTGAACCATGATGTCTCCATGGATGCCTGTGGAACTCAAGAGGAAACCACTAGCAAAATTTATTTAGTAAACTCGTTATGTGCAAAAGGCATCATTGCTTTTAGCTGTACATTGTGGTCAATTGGAAATGAAACATTTAATAAAATGATAGTTCAGAAACTTGGAAATTGGGGGAAGATAGGAGGGAATGAATTGAATTCTTTGACAGCAAAATTAGATTTTGGAAAAGGCATGGAGGCCAATTTATTTTGTGGTTTTCTCTTAGATACTTGAGCTTCTGATATATATGAAAAGATGAGATGAATCTTTATCTGTAGCTTTTAACATTTTAAATTAGTTTTCCAAAAACATCATATTTTCCAGGTTCTTTGAAATACTCTGTAATATTACTTTTAAAAAAGTTTCCTGTAGTCCACTATCCTAATAAATAACAATAGAAAAATAGGTTTCCTTCCTTGCCCATTGATTTAATCTTATCTTGAAAATATATTCTTTTCTGCAAAGATTATGAATTTGTAGGTGTTTAATAAAGGCTACAGAAAGAACATTAGAATCACTGTTGTTTACTGACAGTCTATGTTCAATTCAATCTTAAGCTAGCTTTTCCTTGATAAATTTTCTTGGTGGGGAGACTTTAATTTTCATATTTTTAAACAATGGGAATTCTGTGAAAGGTTCCACCCCCCCACCCTTCCAATACACATGGAAATTATTGGTGGTTCTTTTTGTTATTTTTCCCTGGGAACCTGATCTAGTCTTCAAATCCTTAACATATGTTTCCAGGTTTATACCACTAATCAGATTTAGCATTCCAAATGAAACATCTTTGTCATTGTGCAAATCAACTAAGTAGGGAAAAAAAGGTTAAACCTGTGGGGGATAGTAATGAAAATACTGTGTCATTTAATATTTTCAGGGATATATTTTAGTAAAATTTGAAAATGGGCCTGGAAAAAAGCATAGAGATGTGTAATAACCACATGAATTTTTGTTAAGTTTGGCGACAATAATATGTCTAACCAAGAACTTTTTATATTTGCCTACTTATAAAATTAATATTTGAATTGCTGATTCAATTAAATATTCCTGAGCTTTTGAGGGGGGAATTCATAATAAGAGATTATGTTTTTAGGTTTCTTTAAAGTCCTAAACAGTAGTCTCATAGTTTTCTTCAAATTTGGATCAGTTACCCTATTGCAATTGTTTCCCTATTTGAAAAAGCAGTGCTTATGAATAAGAGTAGTTCTCTTCAAATTGTGGCATCACAAAATAATGGTTTAGCATAGGTATTCTTTTTTTTTTTTTAAGATTTTTGTTTATTTGACAGAGAGAGAGACAGCAAGAGAGGGAACACAAGCAGGGGGAGTGGGAGAGGGAGAAGCAGGCTTCCCGCCAAACAGAGAGCCCAATGTGGGGCTCGATCCCAGGACCCCGGGATCATGACCCGAGCCGAAGGCAGATGCCTAATGACTGAGCCACCCAGGTGCCCCTAGCATAGGCATTCTTAACTTAGAGTCCACAATCATGCTTCGAATTCAGTAGAATCCATGAACTTGGATAAGGGAAAGAAAAGGTTCATCTTTGTTTCTACAAAGTTCTAACTAAATTTATCATTTCCTTAATTATTTATGTGAACAATAATCCAGAATACTGCATGGTAGTATTTGTGACTTTAGCTTTAATGGAAATCCCCAATATTTCTAAAGAACACTAGAGATGTAACCAAAATCTGGAATATACTCTATGCTCACCACTGATTGGAAATCACTGAGGTTATTAGACACTGCATGATCTTGTTACTTAATGCATTAAGAGAAACATTTCTCCAGTTATGTATGGCTGTCTAATAAATCACCCAAGAACCTAGCAGCTTAAGACAATTTATCATCTCTCTTAGTTCAATGATTTGACTGAACTGAATGGCTCTGGGGGTATCTCATGAGGTCCCAGTCAGATGTAAACTGGGACCACAGTTACCTGAAGGCTCATATGTACTGTTTGTCAAGATGCCTCACTGACAGGACTGACAGTTAACGTTGGCAGTGGGCATCTCATCTGGGGCCGACAACCAGAGCGCCTACATATGGTTTCTCTCTGCCCTGTGGTCACTAAGTTTTGAGAGGGAGTGTTCAAGAAGGTCCTGGGTTCACAAGACCCAGGGCTGACGCTACAAAACTCTGCGTGACCTAACATTATTTCCACCAGCCCAGATTCAACATGGGAGGAGTCTATATGAGGCTATGAATACTGGGAAGTCTAATTCATTGAGGGCCTTCTTTGCAGAATAGCTACTACAGATCATATTAGTATAACACATTTTTAAAAAGATTTATTTATGTATTTTAGAGAGAGGAAGGGAGGGTGGGGAAGGGGCAGAAGTAGAGGGAGAGAAAGGGAAAAAAACAGAAGGGTCTCTGGTCTACCCAATTACTAAAGGGATCTATCCTCTCCCCCAAATATTAAGAAGCTCTGGTGTAACAGAAATATGTTTTAATAGCACAATTTGATTTTTTCCCTGAGATACACATTAGAAAAGCTCATATCAAAATAATTTCAGTAATTTTAATAAACCACAAAAGGATATATTTTACTCAATATAAACTTAGGAGAACATGATTTGTATAAGGCATTTGGCAAATATTATTATGCTACGTTGTTTTCCCTTTTGAAAGAACTGTACAATAAGTTCTTAGCATTAGAGTTAATACATTTTTTTCTCTCTACTTGATTTCATGTGTTTTTGTAATATGATATGAAAGCTACATAACCTCAAAACTTCATATTCCCTTTATTAGTTTGGCTGCCAGAAAGGTTAGAACTACATGTTGCGGTTGACTTGAAGTACCATTTCCCCATTCACATTGGCTAATGCTTCTGTTTTAGCATTATATGAAGACAATCGTATTTACATATTTTATAGAAAGCTTATTCCTTCAAAGGGTTGCATTAATAAAAATAAACTGTGTTTTGACATTTATTGCATGACCTAAATGTTTCCGAAAACTTTTATCTGATTCAGGGAGATTTAATCATTGTAGTCTAATATATCAGTGGGACATGATTTAACTTTTCCAAAAATAGTTTTCATAGAAAATAAACATTTAATAAAAAGGACCTAAATTGATGTCATTGAGATAGTAGGCTCCTTCGGCATAATTACGCATGTACAGACATTCTCATGAAAAGGAAGTAGAATTTTTCTACCTATGTTTTATCGTGTTGCCCCAACTAATTCATTTTACACTAGTTCCTTAGAACTCTACTTAAATTCTTAAAGAAGCCCGTAAATCATCTCTTTTTGACTTTTCTTGCCAAAAACCATTCCAGACCTGCCATTGAGTATAAATAATGTCTTTATTTTCCACATACATTCATCAAGACACTCTTATTTATGCTTGCTGTGGTAGCTATCAATATTCTTCTTTGTGCAGATACCTTATGCTTCAGCATTTCTTTTAGTTCAACAAGTGACCAGTACAAAATTAATGGATATTCAGCTTACAGAATCTTTTAGCTGAAATTAATTTTAGAGAAATATTAACGGCAGCTTGGAGTTTTAGCCATAAATATAAAATTTCATTAGCTCTTCCCTGAAATGCAACATTATTATTTATTTAAAGAAATGCCATTATGTTCCTTGTACTGATTAATAAGAATATCTCTAAATTTTATTTTTAAACTTTTTCAATAAATACATTTTCTGTTGACATGCCTACCTTATATTGGTGGTAGTGGCAGGTTATTGAGCATCTTTAGCATGTACAATTTATTTGTTTCTTTTATTCTTTAGACACAGTGTGGAGAAAGATAAATAATTACACAATGGTTTATCACTGTGACCGATAGATGATTATAACACCACAATGGTATAATTAATGGAGAGAAAAATCAAAGAATGGGAACACATCCTATTACAGCTTGTTAGAATATTCTTTCTTGCATGTAGTTTATGGTTATTTATTCCCTGGCACAATTTAATACCCCTCATGTCACAGCTACGTGCAGGAAATTATTTTTCATGCTTTTGTAAAAAATTTTCTGCTGATAGATTTAGTTTATCTCTGGTCACAGAGAGAAAGAAAAATTCCATGGCTTCTCTGGCAATTCTCTCATTTAGCAGAGTTTAAAATGTCATAGAGCTGGATACATTTTAGAAGGGGCATACACTGTTGGAAAATATTCTATTTCAATGCTTAAATTGTTTAAGTGTTGACAGAAATTTGGAAGATATCTGTACTTAATAGTAATTACAGTATTTATTGCCTTGAAATAGGTTCTAGTCATTATGGGTAATGAAAATTTAATGCATGTAAAATGAAAGCAGGTTTTTTTTAAAGATTTATTTATTTGGGGGGGAGGGGCAGGGGGCGAGGGAGAGAAGCCGACTCCCCACTGAGCACAGAGCCCAAAGGGGGCTCAATCCCATGACCCTGAGATGGGCCAAAATCAAGA
Organism: Halichoerus grypus; assembly: GCF_964656455.1. Taxonomy (NCBI): domain Eukaryota; kingdom Metazoa; phylum Chordata; class Mammalia; order Carnivora; family Phocidae; genus Halichoerus; species Halichoerus grypus. Next base: position 32,861,713 of record NC_135712.1, on the reverse strand, counting down.
GATCAAGAGTATGGTGCTCAACCAACCGAGCCACCTGGGCACCCCAAAGGCAGTTTTTTGAATATCAGAATTTCCTTTTATAAAATACATTGAATTAGTAATAAAATGATGTTATCAGCAGACCTTTGTAAGCAGTTCAAATTTGTTGGTGCTCTCCATATGCCTTTCATCTGCCTTCTTACCATTCCCTGGTCCTCCTTGACCTCTCCACTTCCACTCCCAATTTATTCTTTTCTTTGTTCTCTCTTTGATGTTTCACTTTATCCTGTAGCTCCTTTAAGAATTGGTGGAAGTGCCCAAAAGTCAAAAGGCATTGACTTTCATTCCATTGTCCTTTTATTTCCCTCCCATTTAACCTATAAGACAGACAAACATACAGAAACACACAAAGAGACATGAATGCACACACGCAAAACACATGATCTAGTATAATTATTTGTGGCTATTCTTTCATTAAACTTGCAGTAGAGTATGGCTATAAGGTAAGAAATAATTGAACACACATCCCTAACATCTGTGCATCAAATAAATACACAATAGGGGTGTCAGGGTGACTCAGTCTATTAAGTATCCAACTCTTGATCTCGGCTCAGGTCTGCATCTCAGGATCCTGAGATCGAGCCCTGCTGGATGTGGAGCCTACTAAAATAAATACATACATAAATAAATAAGCACACAATAGCAGTTGACAGGAAATTTTGTAGTGCAGGTTATAACTTTGCCACAGATGCAACCATTGCTTTGAGTATACAGAGTTGTATAAAGCATTTAGGAAAGAAATAATGTTTTCTTAAATTATTTTATAATTATTTTTTCAAATATATGCATTTTCATTTCAAGCAATGAGAATTCAGAAGTGACATAGTCAAACATGCATGCCTGGTTAATGTTTATTTTTTGCAGTATGTGTTCCTAGCTCATCAAGATTGTTCAAATTCTGTAGTTTTAAAGATTTTCAACTTAAAATGCATTTGTCTGGCATTTAATCATTCTAGGAGGAACAGATTGTGCATTTTCTCAGTGTCTTTTAGAAGACTCGGAATACCCAACATAAGTAGATTGAGATGCTGTCTATAAAATTGTGTACTCTTAGGAGAAAGCAAAAGTAAAACAGATAAATTATTTCCAACTACCCTTAGCTTTAAATCCTGCAGTTCAAAGTTTTATTCAGAAGGTTTCCAATAAAATATAGCTAACATTTAAAATAGAAACAATATATGCTTTCTAGAGGAAAATATTTGTGAGAACTCTAACACTATTACTTTGAAGATAAGAAGGAATCAAAATTTATAGCTTGCTTTCCTCAGGCTTCTTGATTGATATTAGCTGTCACCCTTTTCATAAATGGTTCTCTGCATGATGAATTGATTAATAGTAAACTGAATCCAACTCAGAATTTCTATAAGGAGGTATCCACACACTTCTTTGTCCTTAATTCTAAGCTGTATATTTTGCTGATAGTATTTACATTTTTTATTACTTGCAATTAGAATTTTTGTCCCACTTCATTCTTCTTCCACCCTCAAAATACTGAGTCTTCTTTAAATTTCCATGAGACTTCAGATATCCCTTAATAACTAGTCAATTTTATACCTGAATACCCTTATATTGGCGTGCTGTGTTATTAAATTATTTGTGGTTTATCAGTTTCACCTGCTGTTTTTCTGTTCTTGTGCAGCTGGTGTTATTGGCTGAGAACCAGGTCAACTGAATTCATATTTGCTACATCTTCATGTTTGCCATTAACAGATTGACTCTTTCTAATTTTCTATGCCACAGTGAAAACATTATCCAAAACTGGCTTCAGTTATGGTCAAGAAGTTTGGAAGAGTCTGCTTTTGTTTGTTTGTTTCTCCAACAAACTAATGGAAAATATATTTATTTAGTTGCAAATCTCCAGTGATAAAAATGACAATATGACATACTAATGCTTTACTGTACTGAGACTGAAGTCCAAAAATCTATGTGAGAGTTGTAGAATTCACTGTTCATCACATCTATATCATATGCCCACATTATTCCTGAATATATTGCATAATATTCCATAATGCATCTACTATTCATATATTTATCTAAGCTGTTTTAGTCCTGTACATACAATGTAGGGTACCTCTGTTAAATTAAAAGGTCTATATGCTTATTTCTTATAATGTAGTACAATACAATAATGCCATATTTATCTTAGCATTAATAACCAATCATATAATAATTTAATCATGATTACATTTTCAAGAAACTCAAAGTTGGCCATTTAAGAAAGTTATTTATATTGACACTTTTATACACTGTTGATAGCCTGCTACCTTGATAACTTTTTCTGGAAGGAAATTTACTCAACACACTTTGAGGTTCTATTTATACTTTTGAAAAAATAAATAAATTTATTCTGTTTTACTTCAAAGAAAAAAGAGTAGATTCACACAAAGATTCTATAAGTATTTATTTTTGTGTTAACTTTATTAGGATTCATTGGGAAAATACCTATATCCAGTAGAAGAGCAGTTAAATACATTATGGCTCTTCCATTTTAATGCAATGTTGTCTAGCCATTTAAAAAGAACATGAGCCAAGAAATTTTAAGATTGTGATGTATTTCTCATAATAGAATGATAAATAAAAAAGAAAGAGCACAAATATGTGATACATAGCATAAAGTATATAATTATAATAAATTCCAACACTGTGTATAAAAGTGTATGTTGTGTATGGTAGTAGCAGTAGTACCAATACAAGGAAATAAGTCAACCACAATATTATCAGTATTACTAATGGTTATCAGTGTATATTTGATGTCAGGTGAATTTTAAATTTCCCATTTTTATACTTACCTTGTTTAAAATTTTTCTTCTGTAATTACTTTTTCTCATCAGAGTACAAACAAAAGATATTTAAATATTAAAATAAAATGATTTCTCAGATAAAAGTATTCTTACACATAATCTCTGTGTATAATAATAATAATAATGCTTTACTTAATATCTTTAGTATTTTTATAACTTCCTGAACTTTTTTATATCCTTTTTTTTTCATAACTACAACTCTATGAATAGTATAGGTCAACTCTTACCTGTATTACACATGAGGAAGCAGACACAGACGTGAAATGACTTCCAGAGCAGAACTATAAATGAATCCAGATCGACAGAAGTCAAGCTGAGTGCAAGATCCACTATGCCACTTCACTACTCACAAGCAAATTACAAACATTCTTTACTCTTTATATAAAGTGAATGAAACAATCTTATTCTTTATGGTTTTTATAAACAAATTATTGAATTGTGTGATAGTATAGAAATGGGTCACTATTCATTCATTTTATTCACTCATTAATTCAGTGAATCTTGTTTACAATCTGTTACCAGGTACTATATTCAGGGTTAATGATTCAAAGATCTCATTTATGCCTGGTCTGCCTTCACCAAATTCAGAGTCTAGAAAAGGAAAAGTTGATTTATTATAGAGATGTACTAAGTTCAGAAGATCCACTCAAAAAAATTATTGAACATATAAATACAGAAGAGTAAGTCCATTTGCTTCTACAGCAAATCTCTACTCTCTACTATATATTTTAGAACACTCCACCCCAAATTATATGCTAATGTTATCTATTTTTAATTCTGTGCTCTTTGAACACTCAACCATTAGGTATCATTATGTTAAGTATTTTATGCAGAAAATATTTCTTTAGTTTTATTTACATGTTAACTGATTCCCTTGCACATTATTATTTTATCCAAAACCTTTCTTCAGGGTCATATTTTCCATTTCAAAGAGTATCTTTAAAGGTTCCTTTAGGTCGTCTTGGGATGGGTGATGCTTTCACCTTTTGTTAATCTGCAATGATCTTTATTTTGACTTCATTCATGAGTGATAGTTTTGCTAGAAATACAGTTTGGAGGTTTTGTTAGGCTTTCATTTTTGCTGTTGAGTCGATAGCTGACACTTGTGTGTGAGGTGTCCTTAATTTCTGCTCTAAGATGGTGAGTATGCATGTGTTTGTGAGTCCTACAATTTCACTATGAGATGTGTAAGTGTGGATTTCTTTTTATCACGACTAGATAGTGTACTTGTAGCTTCATGCTTTGTATCAGTTTTGGAAATTGCCAAGCTGTAATGTCCCTGGGCTTCCTACTAGGTCTTTGCTAGGGTTTCCTCAAGCTAACGTTTATGTTCCTTTCCCTTTATCATCTTTCATCTCCCACTTCTCTGCTATTCTGTAGTTTTTTCAGCTTTGTCTTTGGTATATGAGCTCTCATTTCAACTCTAAATTGGAATTTAAGCCACCAATTTTTTTTCTAAAATTGTATTGTTATTTTTTACAAATGTGTATATTTTTGCAATATGTCTACTGATGCCGTTCCCAGATGTGCTTCTTACTCTCAGCTCCTTTGCATGTGTTTTCATCAGTAGCTGCAGTTTCTGGTCTTGACTTTTTCCATTGATCTCCCTGCCTTATACGATATTTCTCTTACTCCTGTGGGTAAACAAAGCCACAAAAGCATTTTATATAGAATCTAGTTATGGAGTTGGAGTATCTAGTAAAAGTAGTCATCTGGCCCATTGATAGTTTACATTTCTTGAGACATATGTCCTTATTATATTAATGCCATTTTGATGTCTACATATTGGATAACCTTGCTTCTGAAACACTAATGGTTATCTAATTTATGAAAATATTTTCTTTAGAATTTATTCTCTCCCAATATGTACTGACGTCAAAATGGCATTAATATAATAAGGACATATGTCTCAAGAAAGGTAAACTATCAGTGGGCCAGATGACTACTGTATGTGTTTACTCACTACTATAGTGACTACTATATGTGTTTACTCCCATATTTGCTCAAATAACTATGTTGTTGCTGGTTTCTCTGTTCTAAATTCCAATATATTTTTGGAAGTTAGTGCTTACATATTAGACTATAGTTACTTAAACTACAAAAAATAGTCTTCACTAGTTTACATTTTTTTTTCAGAGATAATATATAATGGGCTAGACCATTATGGGGAAAAAATTAACATCTCAGGAAATAGCAGAAAGGTTAGATAGGACACATATTGATGTGAGACAGTGGTTCTCACATATCAGTCCTATACTAACTGTAAGTCTACACTAATCTACTGCACACTGTTTAATTTTTATATGTAAAAGTTAAAATTTATCTGTTTTGCAGATTATGGACTTCTTATTCTTTTACTTTAAAAAAGATTGTGTTTGTGTATATGTGTTCAATGTAAAGTTTTATAAATTTCCCCATATAGCTTTGGATGCTTTATATAAATTACTAGAGTTTTAACTGGCCCAGTGGGATTTCAGCATTAAAATATTACTTTCAAAATATAAACATGATAAAAAGGAGATATGACATCAAGCTTGACAAAAGCCTCCTTACTTATGGTCAGGAAAATACTTAAAAAAATTATGATTGCATACAGAGCAATAAAACTGTCCAAAATAAAAATATTTGCTGGGGGAGAAAACCCATCTATCCATTTCTCTTTCTTTGGACCAAGAATTTCAGTAACATAAGAGAAGTGTTTGCTTATAATGTACATAATAACTTCCTACTATAACAATGCATAAAATATACTAAATCTATTATTTTCATACTGGTACAGTGATATATAGGAAAATCTCAAAGTGGTCCAATGAAACTCTTTAAATGATCTTTAAAAATTGAAGAATTAGGTAAATTTGCCATGTAGTTTTATCATAAAGAAAGGCTTTAAATAGTTTCATTATTCAAATATGCCCTTTCCATTTATATAAGCATTGGCATAAAACATGTTTGTCAAAGAAAAATATTTTCTGTTAAAAATATTTTCATGTTAAGTCATATAAGAAACCATATAGATTAAAAAATTTTTCTGAGTATAGTTGACTCACAATGTTTCATTAGTTCCAGGTATACAACATAGTGATTCAATGTCTCTGTACTTTACCTTATGCTCATTACAAGTGTAGCTATCATCTGTAGCCATACAACACTATTACAATATCATTGATTATATTCTCTATGCTGTACCTTTTATTCCCATGACTTATTCATTCCATAACTGGAAGCCTGTATGTACCACTCCCCTTCACCCATTTTGTTCATCCTCCCACCTCTCTTCCCTCTGGCAACCACCAGTTTGTTCTCTGTATTTATAGATCTGATTCTGCTTTTTGTTTATTCATTTGTTTTTGTTTTTGTTTTTGTTTTTTTTAGATTCCACACATGAGTGAAATCATATTGTATTTGTCTTTCTTAGTCTGACTTGTTTCACTTAGCATAATACTCTCTAGGTCCATCCAGTTGTCATAAATGGCATAGTTCATCTTTTTATGGCTGCATAATATTCCATTGTAGACATGTACCACAACTTTCTTATCTGTCTATGGATGGACACTTAGGTTGCTTTTATATCTTGGCTGTTATAAATAATGCTGCAATAAACATAGGGGTATATATATCTTTTTGAATTAGTGTTTTTGTTTTCTTTGGGTAAATAGCCAATAGTGGAATTATTGGAACATATGGTAGTTCTATTTTTAATTTTTTGAGGAACTTCCATACTGTTTTCCACAGTGGTAGTACCAGTTTACATTCCCACCAACAGTGCATGGGGGTTCCTTTTTCTTCACTTCCTTGCCCACTTGTTATTTCTTGTCTGTTGGATTTTAATCATTTTGACAAGTGTAAGATGATATCTCATTGTGTTTTTTTTTGGGGGGGGGCAGAGGAAGAGGGATAGAGATTGTTAAGCAGGCTCCATGCTCAGTGTGGAGCCCAATGCGGGGCTTGATCTCAAGACCCTGAGACCATGACCTGAGCTGAAACCAAGAGTTGGACACTTAATTGAGCCACCCAGGTGCCCCTCTCATTGTAGTTTTGATTTGCATCTTCCTGATGATTAAATTATGTTGAGCATCCTTTCATGTGTGTGTTGGCCATCTGTATGTCTTCTGTGGAGAAATGTCTACTCAGATCCTCTGCCCGTTTTTCAATCAGATTGTTTGTTTTTGGGGGTATTGAGTTGTATCAGTCTTTTATGTTTTGGATGTTAACCCTTAGGTGTGCAGGGGACAACTGAGTGAAATGGTGGACTTTACTAGGTCAGAGAAGATACAGCATATGCTTTAAGTTTGAAAAATAGGAAGCAGGTAGATAGAGAAAACATAGTGTGTGTGTGCATCTGTGTATATGTAAATATGTGTATATATATATGTGTATATATATGTGTGTGTATATATATATGTGTATATATATATATACCTATAGACAATGGAATGGTATTCAGCTCTAAAAAAGAAGGAATATGCAATAATACAGATAAACTTGAGGACATTATGCTACATGAAATAAATCAGTCACAGAAAGAAAAATACTACATGTTTCACATATATGAGGTATCTGAAATAGTCAAATTCATAAAACCAAAGTCTGGAATGGTGGTTGCTGGAGGAAGAAGGAAATGGTGAATTACTAATCAATGGGCATAAAGTTTCAGTTAAACAAGATGAGTAAGGTCTAGAGATCTGCTATACAACATTGTGCCTATAGTCAACAATACTATATTATACACTTAAATTTAAGAGAGTAGATCTCATGTTGTATTCTTACTATGATAAAATAAATTAAAAGAAAAGAAAGGTAAGAAGTAATGAAGTTTAAATTTTTGCCAGAATTAACTTAACATAAAAATGGGTCAACCCAGAACTTTATAAAAATCTTTTGACCATGTCATCTCTTAGCATCTTTATCTCCTGTCCACCTGAGCAAACCATATGCATCCATTCTTCCTAGACATTGTCATTACTTAAAATTTTACCAACTCAGAAAGCTTATCCTCTCAGCTTCTATTATCTGCCCATTCCAGTTGTATCTCATGCTACAAATATACATGTTCTTAGAATCATTCCCATCCTTTTGATTTGGGCCACTTTTTAATTCGTTGAGGTTATGTTTTTTATGTTGCTCATCTCAATCCTGATGATATTCACCAACATAACCCAACTGTACCTTTTGCCACAGAATAGAGGTGGTGTGATCTGACAAAAAGAGGCTATAACCAAGGCAGGAGTTAGATATCTAGTCTGCTTTGGAACGCTGAAAATAGCTCTGCTAAATAGAAATATAATGTAAACCCTACAAAAAATTCAAAGTTTTCTAGTAATCACATTTAAAAAGTAAAACAAACAAACAAACAAAAAACCCACAAAACCCTACACATTAGTTGAACTTGATTTTTGTAGTATATGTAACATAATATGTCCAAAATATTATATTGTTTTGTTATATTATGTTGTATATTTTACACTTATAATATATCTTAGTTCGAATTACACATATTTCAAGTGCTCAGCGGTCACGTGTGGCTGGTGGCTACCGTATTGAGAAGTGTATCGCTACAGGCACTTGGTATATGCAGGCTTGTGTTCTCATCTGTAAAATAATAGAATTATATTTGGCAGTAAGTTTCACGAACTTAAAATAACATGGTTATTGAAAGCAGAAATTTATTTCTCTCTTTTTAAATGCCTAGATATATATGAGGTTAAGTGTTAGTAAGTTGTCTCGGCTCCACAAACTCCTCAGGGACCCAGGTCCCTTATAGCTCACAGTTCTTCCATCTCTACAGTGTGACCTTTGACACCATTGTCTAAAATAGCGATAGCTAAGTTCTGGGTGGGAGGATACAGAAAGGAAAGCATAAAAATGGGCAAAAGGAGAACAGCATCTTTCAAAGAATGTTCACAGAAGCTGTTGCTTTTCACTTCTCACTTATATCCCACTGGCCAGCACTTAGTTTCAGAAAATCTGTCTTTTTGTAGTCAACCAGTTGGTCAGCTATAATTATGAAAGAAAGGAAGACATATATTTGAATAAATAGCAGCCCTGATGTTAGACTTTGTCTGAGGTCCCACCCATGGATTCAAGTAATTGCAGGATTGTACCCCTGGTAGATATGCCCTTGGAAGAGACTGTGAGAGAATCTAAGATGTCTCAACAACTTAATATGTTGCTTTCTCCAGAAAAATTCATATTTAATAGGGATGGATGTTTCAATTTGTTTTGGAATGTTATTGTATTTATTGCAATTCAAGATTTTGAGATGTCAGCGAAATCTGGATGGCATATAAATCATGCTCTTTTGCTGAGTAGGGGACTCTCTATGGTTGCTCTATGCTGTTTAGTAATATGGTATACCATGGGATCCCAGAGAATTTCCATACTATAATTAAATTATGTTTAGGCTTCAGGAAAAATGAATAGTCATGAAATAGTCATTATTAAAACCTTTCAAATTTGAGCTCCTGGCATCCTTTAAAAATGTATTTGTTCACTCAAACTTACTAAATTCCTTTAGTTTAGATTCTGTTACATCTCATGCCCTACCTGTAAACAGGTATGTGTATGTGTGTGCATGTGTGTGTGTGTGTGTGTGTGTGTGTGTATAATCTTCTTAGTAATAAGAAGTAATCTTATTAATAAGTGCCATCTAATGTTCTTTCTTTGAAGAAGAATATGATTAGGCTTTGTACATAGTCTATAACTGATGGTTTGTTTGTTTTTTTTTATGAACAGAAAGATACATTTTAAATTTACAGACTTTTCATGAACTTTCATTTTGTGATCAAATATGGCAACTATTTAGAGAGGTCAAAAAAATCTATTATTTTGAAGCTTATCAGCACTCTCAACATCTCCTTAGCAAGTTTCTTGATTTATTCTGTAGTGGTTGGGAGTCACCTCATTTGGCTTTATGTGCTGACTTACTTTATAAATTATTAATGTTCTCACTGCCTGGCTAAACACTTCAATTCCTCAAAAAAATTTTAATCATGCCAGCAATACTTTCTCTCTGTTAGTACTGGTCCCCTTTAGGAATACTTTCAGATTGAATTAAGTAACTTCTTAATGGTGGTTTAGCAACAAATCCACCTCTTTGTTAACTAAATGGAAAATAATTCAGGAGGGAAATGCAGACAAAATCAACAATTGACTCTCTAGGATTTTTTCAATAAAAGCAAATTCTGGGAAAACTAAACCATATTAAGAATAATCTGTAATTCAATTTTATTTTTTTTAATTTAATTTAATTTTATTATGTTATGTTAGTCACCATACAGTACATCATTAATTTTTTATGTAGTGTTCCATGATTCATTATTTTCGTATAACACCCAGTGCTCCATGCAATACATGCCCTCCTTAATACCCATCACCAGGCTAACCCATCCCTCCACCCCCCTTTCCTCTAAAACCCTCAGTTTGTTTCTCAAAGTCCATAGTCTCTCATGGTTCATCTCCCCCTCCAATTTCCCCCCTTCATTTTTCCCCTTCCTTCTCCTAATGTCCTCCATGCTATTCCTTATGTTCCACAAATAAGTGAAACCATCTGATAATTGACTTTCTCTGCTTGACTTATTTCACTTAGCATAGTCTCATCCATGTTGATGTAATAGTTGGGTATTCAACCTTTCTGATGGCTGAGTAATATTCCATTGTTTATATGGACCACATCTTCTTTATTCATTCGTCTGTTGAAGGGCATCTCGGCTCTTTCCGCAGTTTATTGCAGACATTGCTGCTATGAACATTGGGGTGCATATGGCCCTTCTTTTCACTACCATCTGTGTCTTTGGGGTAAATACACAGTAGTGCAATTGCCGGGTCATAGGGTAGCTCTATTTTTAATTTTTTGAGGAAGCTCCCCACTCTTTTCCAAAGTGGCTGTACCAACTTGCATTCCCACCAAGAGTGTAAGAGGGTTCCCCTTTCTCCACAACCTCTCCAACATTTGTTGTTTCTTGTCTTGTCAATTTTTGCCATTCTAACTGGCATAAGGTGGTATCTCAATGTGTTTTTTTTTTTGAAAGATTTTTATTTATTTTTTTGACAGAGGGAGAGAGACAGTGAGAGAGGGAACACAAGCAGGGGAAGTAGGAGAGGGAGAAGCAGGCTTCCTGCTGAGCAGAGAGCCCAATGAGGGGCTCGATCCCAGGAATCCAGGATCATGACTCGAGCCGAAGGCAGATGCCAAACGACTGAGCCACCCAGGCGCCCCTCTCAATGTTGTTTTGATTTGAATTTCCCTGATGGCTAATGATGATAAACTTTTTTTTCATGTGCCTGTTAGCCATTTGTATGTCTTCTTTTGAGAAGCGTCTGTTCATGTCTTCTGCCCATTTTTTGACTTGATTATTTGTTTTTTGGGTGTTGAGTTTGAGAAGTTCTTTATAGATCTTGGATATCAGCCCTTTGTCTGTAGTGTCATTTGCAAATATCTTCTCCCATTCTGTGGGTTGCCTCTTTGTTTTGTTGACTGTTTCCTTTGCTGTGCAGAAGCTTTTTATCTTGATGAAGTCCCAAAAGTTCATTTTTGCTTTTGTTTCACTAGCTTTTGGAGATGTATCTTGAAAGAAGTTGCTGTGGGCGATGTCAAAGAGGTTACTGCCTATGTTCTCCTCTAGGATTTTGATGAATTCCTGTCTCACCTTGAGGTCTTTCGTCCATTTTGAGTTTATCTTTGTATATGGTGTAAGAGAATGGTTGAGTTTTATTCTTCTGTATATAGCTGTCCAATTTTCCAGCACCATTTATTGAAGAGACTTTCTTCCATTGCATGTTTTTTCCTGCTTTGTCAGAGATTATTTGACCTTAGAGTTGAGGGTCCATATCTGGGCTCTCTATTCTGTTCCATTGGTCTATATGTCTGTTTTTGTGCCAGTACCATGCTGTCTTGGTGATCACGGCTTTGTAATTCAATTTTATTTATTTATTTATTTATTTAAAAGATTTTATTTATTTATTTGATAGAGAGAGAGAATGAGAGAGCGAGAGGGTATGAGAGGGGGGAGGGTCAGAGGGAGAAACAGACTCTCCGCTGATCAGGGAGCCCGAAGTGGGACTTGATCCCGGAACTCCAGGTTCCTGACCTGAGCCGAAGGCAGTCGCTTAACTGACTGAGCCACCTAGGTGCCCTGTAATTCAATTTTAATTAAACTTTTACCTTATCATGTATGTGTATCTATGTGAGAAAAACCAAATTAAAAGGAAGGAAATTTATCCATCTTACCCATCCATCTGCCTTAACTGTTTCCCTATGATTGTTTATCTAATAATAAAGGCAGAATAAGCACATAAAACAATGTATGAAAGAAAAAATTAATCATGACTTAATTAACTAATCACACCTGTTATAATTTTGGTGTATTCCTCCATTGTTCGTTAAGATTAATAGTTTTAAATAGTTATAGTCAGAACCTATGTATTTTAGAATGCTGTTTTCTTTTAATTTTGTGTCAAACAATACTTGTGCCACATCAGTTTCCAAAGTCCCCCTGTTTAATTAGCTGCACAATATTCATTGGAGAGAAAAGAGTATAATTGAATTGTTTACTAACTGACAGAAATTCAAGTGTCTCCTAATTTTTTGATATTTAAATAATGCTGCAGTAAACATCTTCATTTAAAAAATTGATTATTTTATTAAGATAGAGATTTTTCAACTTTAGGAAATGAGTATATATTTAATTCTTGTTTTATATTACCCAGTTTGGTTCTTACAAAAATGTTGACAATATTTGCAGTGAGACTTCCCTCCACAAAACCAGATATAATTATTTACAAAGTTTAGGAATTACTAAAATGCTGGCATAAATAATTTTTTTGTTTCTGAATAAAATTTCCTGTCAGTTTCCTTTTATAGACTTTACATTTCATCATCCACAAAACTCTTAATAGTTTTATCATTAATCTGTAGCTCTTGATAGGTCTTATTGTGGCATAAAATTTTACAGGTATTTGTCGTGCTACATTTTGGTCATTTTTTTGTTCTTTTGTATTTGTTTTAACATATGAAAGTCCTTTAGTTTTAAGCAATAACATATCTATATCTTTTTTGTCATTACTTACTTTACATTATCTATATCTTTTTCTGTCATTCTATACTTTTGGCATTTATTCTCCCTTTTCAAATGATTCAAAATGATTGACTTGATTATGCTTAAAATATCTTCACCTTTTGTCATACTAATTCTTTAATTAGTATTGCAAAACTGAAAAATAAATGATGACTCAATTTATCTATGCATCCATCCATTTATCTATTCATTCTTTTTTAATAAATATTTTTGAGTGACCACTCTAAACTTTTTCTTACACAATGTGAATTCTGTGTCATTTTGAATCATTCTTAATCACTCAGATGGAAATAGCCTTAGTCAACCTGCGTGCCCAACACCAGTTACAACTAGTTGGGTGGTCAGAATCAAGGAATCTATATGGACCATGCTGAGAGCATCAAGAAAGCTTTTATCTTTCTAGATATTTACCTCTCTGCCTTCCTTCTACTTCCAGTACTTCTGTCAATGGGCCCCTTGGTTCTTTGCCCAAAGAAACGAATCCATTATCCTTTTTGAAATAAACTATTTGTGATTTTTTTTTTATTTTCTAAGGAAGTGTCGGAATAATTTTTGGAAAAGGATAAAACAATATATATCATTTCCTTACTCAAAACACTAGAAGGTAGAGATGACTTTATATAATCTCAATCTGAAGATCTCCCTGGGACTACAACAGGTGCCTCTTTTTCACTATTGCCTTGAAGTGATAGCAGTGTATAGGAGGACAACTTGGAAAGAGAGACTTAATGAGGAAGTAGATTATCTAGGTGCCATTTTCTTCTGCTGCTACTTCATTTTTGGAGATCAGTTTAGTTAAAAGTGTTTTAGATATCAGAATATTATCTTTTATTCATTTCAGTTAGAACTGATGAGAAAACAGTACAAATGCTCAGATGCAGATTCATTGCCGTGGATGTCTTTTTTTCCCCTTCTATCTTTGGTTTATATAGATCATTCACATAAATTAACTTATAGTTCAATCCCCAAATGTATCTTACTCTAATAAGATTTATTGTTTATATCTTATAAGCAACAAAAATAGGCTTTCAGTGTAGTAGGACAACAGGTCAGATTCTTCTTAGTGCAAATGAACGGTTAGGAAAAACAATAGTACCCAGAAATGGGAGGGACTAAACCTCCTAGACCTTGGGAATTGGCTGGAGGGATTGCCCTATTGATTTTCTGAGAAAAGTTAAGGTTATAAGAATGTACAGTTGAACATTTTAGCATATAGATTATCACTATATCACAAATATATAAATATACTCACATACTAACATTTTAGTGACCAGAGAAACTAAATCTCTGACAATTTCTCATTTTAATTCTAAGGTTCAAGAAAGTAGGTAATGTCTGTTTTAACACCCAAATGTCTCCTCAAATGACACAATGATGCTATTTTTTTTGTTTTAAATAGAGGGAGGAAAGCTACAACTATATACACTTAAATTTTAGTGAGACTGAAGAGTAAAATTATTTACCCAATAGCGTTTTAGATTGTAAACACAATGACAATGGAAAACGTCTTACACAGTTTTGTATGCTGAGTTCCTCATTCCAGATCCTAAGTTTAGTAATGAGTTATTTCACTGTGTAATTTCTTGTAATTTCTAAAATCTTAGTGTTGTTCAGTAGTCATTTTCAGGCTGCTGGAATTTTCTGCACTCTCCATTCACAAGATTTCTTACTCTTTTCTAGATTTTAAGAGTTTTTTTGCTGTTGTTTTTAATAAAATAAAAGAATTCTAGAAAGCCACCACTGTTTCAGAGGGGTATCTTAAACTGGTATTCAATCGTACACACTGGATTAAGTATAATTAAATTGGAATTCAAAGTAAAGTTCTTATAATTGTGAATCAAACAAGGCAAGGCAAAGCTGGTTTATTGAAAGTCTTACATATTCAGTGGGTTTGTTTAATGCTGTATAGATTTGTTATGCGCTTTATATAGCTGAAGTCTTTTATTGGTCTTATTTTAAATATGTTTACTTTTTAATAAAAAAAGACAACATACACTATTTATCAGATGTTCATCTTTTATTTCACTTGCTTCAAATCTCTAAACAAAACATAACAAATGGCTCACATGCCTCAGATTCCATCTCCCTCCATTTCCCCCCGGAAATAACCAGTACACAAGGTCCTACAGTTTTAAAAACTGCATTTTTCTTCCTTTCGTGTTCATTTTCTTCCAAGAAGTGGGGAAAATAGAGAAAAGCATATTTTTATTATAATTATTTTCATAAGATAGAATCCTAGAGGCAAAATTATATGGTCAAAGTTTATACAATGTTTTAAGCTCTTAATATTTATTATCAAATTGCTTTTCAGAAAAAAATGAAGTTCTATTTCTAATAAAGGATTCTTTTATTTTTTACTCTGAAAAGAATTTTCCTGATTATGTTGCTAAACACTTGTTAAAGTGAGGAAATTTTCATATGTACTGTTTGTTCTTACAAATATCATGGCTAACAGCACATTACCTAAGGTAAATGAATACAGTTTCAAAAAGATTCTGGAACTTCACATACCCAAAGTATGCATGAGTATAAAGTATTTACTAACATTCTTTCAAACATGACTTTAAAGGTAATATTGGAAAGCAGCATACATTTCTCTTTTTATTTTAAGTTGATAGAGAAAATGTGAGCATTTTGTTTGAAGCATTTTGTTTCAGACAGAAGGAAAATATAAAAGCAGAACCCAGATAGGCCAAGGTTGGTGGTAAACCACATTATCAACTTATCACAGGATATATCACTGTGTCACTAATAAATCTGCTTTCAAGTTCCTTAACTTCTGTCAAAACATTATAAAAATGTAGACATAACGAAGATAAGTAAATGGGCTACTTTTCTATTTGGTGGCTAATATATAATTTGTGCATTCAATATGAATACGTCTACTAAGTAATTTTTATTACAATTAAATAGCCAGAATGCATTTGTATATCCTTCTATAATTTCTGAAGTTTTTTTTTTTCCTAAAGACTGAATCTTAAGGAAATATATTCTTTGACATTTGAGTGATTATATAGAAGTTGTTTAAAATACTCCTTTCAGAATCCAGTCTAGGCCTTTCTACTTCTTGTCTGAACTTCTCTTTATTAAAGATGATACTCAATTCCAAATTTGGCCATGTCCAAAAATTTTAGGAATAAGACATAGTCTGAATTTGACAAAATATATGGAATTTATGTACCCACTGCTCATGACACTTACTTAAATAAATTTTGGAGATCAGGTTTCTCAAATACCATTTGAATATAATCTGAAGATGGTACAATTTACTGAATCATTTTTATTGTCTTTGAGAAAATGGAGTTTAAGTTAAATTTTGTACTTCCATGAAGCTGCTTTTGGAAGAACAACTTTCCTGTACCTTTTGGAAACCAGCTGCTAGAATAGTCATATAGTGTCGTTAAATGGACCAGGGCTTTCAAGGCTATGCCTCCTCTTCCCGTACCTCCCAGGACACTAATCCACCAATCAGACTGCTAAACAATTGCTTGTCCACCTCAGCCTCTCAACTCAGGGGTTTCATCAAAACCATTCTCTACCTCAAGCCAGGGTAGAGGAACAAATTTGATCATTTTACTCATATATATATTTTTTCTCTTCTGCATGGTGTCTCCTTTCTCTGAGTATAAGTAAGCATGGCCTTATGGAGCCTGTGCATTTTCATCTCTACCAACTCTCAGCTTTGCCTCTGGGCACTGTCTGCTTTGCATTCTATACTCAACAAATCACTGCTCCTTTTATTTCTCCTAAACATGCCACTGCATCTCTTACCCCTATCCTGAACTCTTGTTGCTCTCTATGCCAGTAATACTTTCCCTTCCCAACTTTGTCTTTTTCTGGATAATTCCTGCTTTTCTTCAGGTATAAGCTTTATAGTCCTGTCTACCAGGATGTTTTCTCTAACTCTAGAAAAGCAACATGTAATTCTAGATAAAATTAATTATGCCTGTTTCCCACACAAGAAGATACCCTCCATGAAATCAAGATTCAAAACTATTTTGCTCTCTCCAATATTCTGTGGCTAATACAACACTAGGCACAAAAATATTTTTCATGAATGGGCAATCAGGTAAATGATTCATAAATGGATTTTTTTTTTAAAAGAAGCATCATGTTCATAAAAAGTTACTTTAAATATGAGTTGAATATCCTAATATGACCCTTGTAAGTTCTTGGCTAGAAATCAACGTGGTGCTTGTTATTACAAGGAAACTTACAAACAAGCTTATCATGTAGAAAAAATTAGTGCAAAACTAGTTAACATAATTTAAAAAATCCAAATACTTGAATTCACATTAGCTACACAGTTGGTGTTAATAGAAAACAAGTGTTAATTTTATGATTTGATTTGTACTCCTACCTTGACACGTTTATCTGAAATAGTAGTGATCCATTTTACCATGCTCAAATTATGCCCTATTGCAGAACAGATAGATAAATCTTTCTATCTATAACTGTTCTATAGAAAACTACATATTCTGTATAAATATGCCTATTATGTGTTTTCTGTTATATAATGGATAATGTATCATACCTTATCTATTATTGTCACGTACTATTGTTTCTTTCATAAATTTTGAAGATTGGTCTTTTTTCCTTTTCTCCTTTGGGACCTGGAACATTAAGATTATGTCGTGACTTTGTGAAGGGCAGATGTATGATACAGATTTCCCTGAAATTCTATTCTATGGCTGTGAAAATCTGGCTTTAGAAATTTCACAGTGAGGTAGCTATTTCCTTGCATTAGGGATCATCTCATTAACACAAAAATGTTATATACAACACAAGATTTTTTCTCAAGTGAGTTGGGGATTTACAGACTTGGGTTTAAATCTTCTAACTGGACAAGGGCAAATGATATCTGTTAAAGCCACAATTTTTATACCTCAAAGATGTTTGTAATAATAACTATGTTGCAATTGACTGTGAAAATAGGAAATGTTAATAGAAAGTGCCTGGAACATAGTAGACATCCTGTAAACAGTAGCTATTTTTAAAATGTTACTATCAAATGTTGCCTTTTCATTCATTTATCTTCTAGCTGATAACTGGATATGTACTTAGGATATTTTGGATGCAATAGGATAAATGGAAGAGTATGTCAAAGATCTAGCATCTGCAACCTGTCCAATTTGTAGAATATTTATTAAATAAATACGTGACTAGCTGGAGACATTGACCTATGAAGTGCTATGGAGCTGGTAGTCAGCATAACAGTACCAGGTAACAGTGGGCTTACAACTTAGAACATGATTAGTGGAAGATCCATTTGTATTCATTTTCTATTGCTGCTATGACAAATTACCACAATTTAAGTGGCCTGAAGCAATGCAAATTTATTATCTTAGAGTTCTGTAGGTCAAAAATCTGACCCAGTCTCACCTGACTAAGATCAAAGTGTGGGTAGGGCTGTGTTCTTGTCTGGAGGCTAGGGGGAGAAGCTGTTTCCTTGCCTTTTCTTGCTTCTGGCAGCCCTGTTCCTCCATCTTGAAAACCAGCAGCAGGTTTTCAAGGGCTGAGTCCTTTTCACACAGCCATCTTTCAGGTTCTCCTCTCAGCACATCTCTCTGTCTGACCTCAGCTGGGAAAAATTCTTTGCTTTTAAGGATTTATGTGATTATATTAGGCCCACCTAGATAATCCAGGAAACTCCCCATTTCAAAGTCCATAACCTTAGTCACATCTCCACAGTCCCTTTTTCCACATAAGATAGCATATTTACAGGTTCCATGGATGAGGATGCAGACACCTTTCGGCAGGGCACTAGGGACTTTGTGAAAGTATTTGGGAATGATCAAAACAAACAGGGAGTGTTAAAATTTTGCCAGAACCCAAATAAAACCTCTATTAACAGTAGGTGATATTTATGATTTACATCAATTTTGTTCGTCAAGAGCCTCATGAAATAGTCACTTTACTGCTCTTTCTACAACTGAAGAAACATTATTTTATAACTCAGAGTTATTTTTAATTAAAACAGACTGTCCTTTATCCAATTCTGAATTGATGAGCTCTTAAGTTTGGAATTTTATTTTGAAATATTTTTTTCTCAAAATTTGTTATTCTAATTTAGTAATTTTGTCACCAAGTTGCATTTTAAACCAGAAACACATGAACCCAGTCTTTATAACTTCATAAATGTAAGAATAATACTCCTTTGAAGGAAAAAAAAAAAGTTAACATGTTGTCTTATAATAAACTGGACGTAGAATGATAGGAAGAAAAGGCAAGATATTTGCCTAGAATCACTCTTGAACTAATTGTAGTCTCTCTTGCTTCATTTCTTTTTCGCTTGGAGTTGATTAGCAGCTGTTGTTGCAGTTGGCTGTCTTCCGGCTTTGTCTGATGGGCCTCGTGGGGAGAATTTAATGGTGATTAATGTTTACTATGCTCCTATATTGGGCCGTATATCTCACTTAATTCTTACAGGAATCTCACGTAGCAAATCTTTTATTCCTCCTTAAAAATGGAAGCAACGCTTGGGGAAAGGGGTTCACCCAATATCTGAAGAGATAAGTGATGTAGCTGGCGTTCAGCTCCTGTTTGCAAGGGTCCGAAGCCTCAGCTTTCCTGATAAATTACAGCATTTCATGATTTCACAACATAACACTTTTTAATATTGTCCATGATGCCAAATCAAGTTTTCTGGAACCTTTATTAATTTTTAAGTGATTATACGTAGATACCTAAAATCGAAGGTTTGAGATCCTATATTAAGTTCGAATAGTGTTCTGCAGGTTTCACCTACTGCTTTCTGAGTTCACACAAGTTAATTCAATCTTTTGATGATCGTACATAAAAGATAGAAATCAAAGGTGATAAAGTAGGGAAATTGAAACTTGACGCTGTTGGATAACAGAATAGATAGCTCAGAAGAAAAACTAATAATTATAAAACAAAGAGGGCACTACACAATCATAGGGAAATTAAGAATAATACATTAAATTGATAAATGATATTTTATTTTTGTGTCTCTCACACAAATACATTATATATATAATATGTATATATAAACATATATATAAATAATCACAGAAATCACTTTCCAGATGTACCATAGTTAAATGCAAAAAAAAAGTCATAAATAGAAGAAAATATTAGGATTCTGGGAGAATTTTTTTTTTAAGATTTTATTTATTTATTTGACAGAGACAGTGAGAGAGGGAATACAAGCAGTGGGAGAGGGAGAAGCAGGCTTTCTGCAGAGCAGGGAGCCCGATGCTTGGCTTGATCCCAGGACCTCGGGATCATGACCTGAGCCGAAGGCAGACGCTCAAAGACTGAGCCACCCAGGTGCCCCTGGGAGACTTTTTAATCATAAAAATACTATGGGTAACAAAGAAAGGATAGTTTTGACCTCATAAATAATTTTGAATTAAATAAAATACAAACCTATTTCTTATAAACTGTAAAATAGAGTTTTGGTGTGTGTAAACTTAAGAATTACATTTAAAATGTTTAGCCGAATGTTACTTTGCTTATAAACACATGCTTTGAAAACTAGGGTTCTAGAAAGTCAGTGGAATTGGTGAAGTACGGACTTTCAAAAATTCACTCCTCCAATAAGAGCAATTACAACACTGGCAAATATTATCAGACTCCCAATTTTCAGAACTCTGAATATTAATCCAAGGTTTAAAAAAGCCATAGTGTTTATTCAAGAAAAATGGGTGAATTTCAGAGAGAAGGAGTTTTGTGGTAGCTTAAGTAGCCCCATTTCCATCCCCTCCACCCCACCCAGCTCCACAATAACCTTAAAAACCATCTGACACAAATCACAGTCACTGTGAAAACCAGCAGCCTCACAGCCACTGAAGTGGGCAGAATGGGTCCATAACTCACTAAAGACTTATCCCCAGAGAACTGTCATTATCTGACCTATATGGTAGTTTTCTGGAAATCTGCACTCACACAACTTTTCTTATTTTGACCTAACTTAGAACTTGCTCTCTGCAAACAGCTTTATCCCCAGTATGTTTATTTTTTTAATTTTTTATTATTATGTTAATCTCCATACATTACATCATTGCACTACTGGGTATTTACCCCAGAGATACAAATATAGGGATCCCCAGTATGTTTGTGCAACTATCAGAGGCGGTTGTTTAACATTACATCTGCCCGAGGCAGTGATAGCTGTTGGAACAAGAAGCTGACTAAAAAAAACTTAAAAGTTAGGTATCGAGTTGTCCTTTAGGAACTTTGGAAAGCTCCAACATATTCCTGTGAATTCAGAGGGCCACACTCATATTCAGAGCTGTGCACATGTTCAAAAAGACCTGAGAAGACCCTAAGTTGTCACCTCTGCCTGGCCTTGAACTCTTTACAACCAGGAGATGAAAGTTAAGGCAGAACTTTACGCTGCCTGTTGGAGCATTGAATTAAATATAATTATCAACACAAAAAGATACATACTATATATATAATCAAACTATCGAAAGCCAAAAGCAAAGAAAGAATCAAGCAAGCGGGAAGAGAGATCCAGTCATCACATACAAGGATCTTCATTAATGTTAACTATAGTAATCAAGCTAGTGTGGTACTGGCATAAAATAGACATACAGATCAATGGAATAGAATTGAGAATCCACAAATAAACACATTTATGGCCAATTGATTTTCCACAGGTATACCGAGACTATTCAACGGGGAATGAATTTTTTTCAACAAATGGTGTCAGAATAACTGGATAACCATATGCAAAAAAAATTAAGCTAAATGATGTTCCTCTGTGTGTGTATGTAAGTATGTATGCATATATGTATGTATTTATTTATTTATATCTCACATCTTTATCCATTTATCCATTAATGAAACCTTAGGCTATTTCCATATCTTGGGTATTGTGAATAATGCTGCAATAAACATGGGAATGCAAAAATCTCCTCAATATCCTGTTTTCCTTTCTTTTGGATATATACCCAGAAGTAGGATGGTTGGATCAATAAAGCTGAAATTATGGGGTGCCTGGGTGGCTCAGTTGGTTAAGCGACTGCCTTCGGCTCAGGTCATGGTCCCGGGGTCCTGGGATCGAGCCCCGTATCAGGTTCCCTGCTCGGCAGGAGGCCTGCTTCTCCCTCTCCCACTCCCCCTGCTTGTGTTACCTCTCTCGCTCGCTCACTCTCTTTCCCTCTCTGTCAATTAAATAATAAATAAAATCTTTAAAAAAAATAAATAAAGCTGAAATTTTAAAAAAAAGAATTAATTCAAACACTGACTCATATCATGCATACATATTAACTAAAAATGTATTCAACAGCAAAATGTAATAGCTAATATTGTGAAAGTCTTAAAAGAAAATATTGGCATAAATTTGTATGAGCTTGGATTAGACAAACATTTCTTAGATATGACCATGTAAAACACAAGCAACAGAAGATAAAATAGATAAATCAAACTTAACCAAAATGAAAAAAAAAAATTAAGCTACCAGGGGACATCATCAAGAAACTGAAAAGACAATACATGGAATGAGAGAAAATAGTTTCTAATTAAATATCTGATGAGGAATTTGCATCCAGAATATATAAAAACACTATGACTGAACAATAAAAGATGAACAGATAAAAAATGGGCAAATAATTTGAATAGATATTTATCCAAGAAGACATAGCAGTGCTCAATAGACAAATGAAAAGATTTTCAACATCAGTAGTCATTAGGGGAGTGCAAATCAAAACAACAAGATGCAATTCCACAAGCACGAGGTTGACTATAAACAAAAAGATGGATGATAACTATATTGGTGAGGAGTAACTGGAACCCTTATACATTGCTGGTGTGAATATAAAATGCCATAGCTACTTTGGAAAACAATTCAGCAGTTCCTCAATATGTTAAACATAGAGTTACTATAGGATGAAGCAGTTCAACTCCTGGGAATATACCCAAGAGAATTGAAAGCTTAGGTTTGTTTACACAGAAACTTGTACATGGATATTCATAGCATTATTTACAACGGTCAAAAGTTGGAACAACATAGATGTGCATTATTTTATCAATGGATACACAAATTATGGTATAGCCATGGAATGAAATATTATTCATTCATAAAAAGTAATGGAGTATTGATACATAA
Source organism: Halichoerus grypus (assembly GCF_964656455.1). NCBI lineage: Eukaryota > Metazoa > Chordata > Mammalia > Carnivora > Phocidae > Halichoerus > Halichoerus grypus. The sequence continues at coordinate 32,838,722 of NC_135712.1, read as the reverse complement.
TACAACGTGGATAAACCTTGAAAACATGTTAAATAAAAGAGGGCCAACACATAAGGCCACATATTTCATGATTCCATTTATATGAAATATCCAGAATAGGCACATCCATAGAGACAGAAAATAGATTAGTGTTTTCTTGGAGCTGGAGTTAGGAGTGTATGGGGAGTGAATGATTGCAAATGGGCGTGGTGTTTCTTTTGTGATGATAAAAATGTTTTGGAATTAGATCATGATGAGGGCTACATAGTTTTGTGAATATACTAAAAATGAGTTGTAAATTTTAAAAGGGTGAATTCATATTGTGTTAGGTGTATCTTCATAATAATATTCTGATTATTAGCTTGATTTCACATCTACTCGATATTATTTTTTGCATATTCTGATTGCTAGGATTAAAATCTTGTTGCACAGATTTTTTTTTCAATTTTAAAAAAATAAGGTATTTTAAAACATGACTATGCCTGGTTTGGCAAAAAATAGTTCTAAAATTTTAGAATATCCTATATATGCATTTTATATTTACACATGTTTTGAGTAGGATTATGACTGATTCTTAATTTCCTGACTCACTTTCTTCCAGATAGTCACCTTATAGCAACTAGAAGCCACTCTGAACTTAGAATTATGTGACTTGATCTTATTTACACTTCTTTTATTGGCTAACATTAAAAACTCTTTGAGGTATCTCTATATTTTTTAAAAGCCTAAAAGAAAAAAAAGGGGGGGGTGCACCTCGGTGGCTCAGTTGGTTAAGTGTCTGCCTTTGGCTCAGGTCATGATCCCGAGGTCTGGGATCAAGCCCCATATTGGGCTCTCTGCTCAGCCGGGAGCTTGCTGCTCCCTCTGCTTGTGCTCTCTCTCTCTGTCAAATAAATAAATAAAATCTTTAAAAAAATTTTTTAAAGAAAAAAAGGAGAAAAAAGAAATACAGTAAGAAATACAGTTGTGTCCATGTAAGGGCAATAAGCTAGTTCTCTTACTCTTCTTCATTATTCAGAGCTACTTGCTATAATCTTCCTGTGTAGTGTATGTGTGTGTGTACATGAGCACATGGACTAGCTTGGGACTTGTATTTTCTTAAGTTGAAAATTGACATGAGAAGGAATAAGAACAGAATTTTCTGTACAAATGAAGAAAAAGTCCATTTATTGCCATTTTGGCTATTTATAGATGGGCCTGATACATGACTCCAGAAATCCATGAGGCAGAGTTGTGTCCATAACCCTGCTCCATTAATGTTCACTTCCTGTGAGCCGTTTCTTGGTGTTAAAATCAGTAAGAGAAGAAATTGGAGAAAACCTGTGCTTTTATTGAAAATCATATGCTGTTGGAGCGCCTGGGTGGCTCAGTCATTAAGCGTCTGCCTTCGGCTCAGGTCATGATCTCAGGGTCCTGGGATCGAGCCCCGCATCGGGCTCCCTGCTCGGCGGGAGGCCTGCTTCTCCCTCTCCCACTCCCCCTGCTTGTGTTCCCTCTCTCGCTGTGTCTCTCTCTGTCAAATAAATAAAAATTAAAAAAAAAAAAAAAAGAAAATCATATGCTGTTTTTCATGTTTCATGTTAGGTAGCTACTGTCATTTTTCAAAGGCTGGGCTTTTTAACTTTTTCACTCCACAAAGTATATGAGCTGTGTCAATTTCTGAGCTAAAAATGCTAATGATTAGGGTATGGGAATTAGTGCATTGCATTTTTTCCCCCACCATAGAAAATAAGTTTCTGAAGAGTAATGTTATCTATTCGAGATGCCCTATAGGAATTTGCCTGTTTAATTGAAGATATAATATTAGTTTATTATTTATTGGATAGAAACTCTAGCAGGATATTCAATGCCCGAAGCAGAGATTTACTTTTAAAGAAGAAAATTACATTTTCTTTGATTGGTCCATGTTCTGCTAAATGCTTAGAATATTAAAGCCCCTAAGTTGGAATTTTAAAATGCTGTTAGGATAAAAGTGATTTATATGTGCAGTAACAATATAATAGAAGAATAAACTATTCATGTTTTACTCCCAGCAGGCATGCAGATATAATTAAATAAAAATACTTCATAATATAACATACTGTTCTTGATAAAGTGAAGATCTATTTTCATGATTTTTAATGATATTCTTTGTCTTTTATCATCTGCGAAAAACACTATCCTTCCAAAAGTTTCCCTATATGTGAAGGAGTCTGAAGGAAGCCTGGTGCCCATAGAATAGGCCTCCGTATTACCTCTGAAAGGGATTTGGACTCTAACCATGTCCCTTTCCTTTCTCCCCACCTTGTTGTCACTCTCTGCACAAGACTAGCAGAATATGTTTTTTTCCTTTTTGATGCCAGTTAGCACCCAGATTCCATGTCCCTGTTTTATTTTCACTCCTTAAATGCCCAGGATTCCCATTCTACCCCTATCTCCAACTCATTTCTAACTTCTGAATTCCTTTCCCAGGGGCCTCTGCCACTTATTTCCCATTGTCAACAATATTTTTTATATATTCAAGTATTTCTCTGAAAGTTCATTTTACTTTTTAGCTGTGATTGAAATCTAGCTATTCTCTGAGGTCATTCAAAGAGGCTTTGCCTGTACTTAGTCCTATACCTCTCTTGTCACTGAGCTTGGGGCTGGCGTAGGGGTCCTCTTTACAGTCAGATTATCACTCTGAAGATAACCTGTCTTATGCCCCTGGCATCTGCTAAGAATTATTTGACTTTGGTATGCTGAGGTATCACCATGATATGGCTATATTTGGATTACTTTTTTATTAGTTGGAAATTTGTTGTATTTTTGGCATCATTCATCATTTCTGGAAAATTTCAAGTCATTCTGCTTTAAAAGTGGAATCAGTCCAAATTTCTATTTCCTTTTGGTTTGGAACTTCAAGTATATTTATTGTAAACTTCCCTACTCTGACTATCCTGATTGTTGACATATATTTGTATTTTCTAAATCTCTGTCTTTTGTTTTTCACTTTGGATAATGTATGATGCACTCAGGTAGTTATTTCTTTTGCTATGCATTTTATATGTTTTCAAATGTGTTTTTTATTTTAATGGCCTTATATTTTGGAATTTCTAGAAGTTCCAGGTAGGTTTTAAATAAATTTTCTTGTTAATTATATATTTTTAAATACTGTTTAGTCACGTTTTTAATACTTTCTATTTCTTAAAATATATTAAAATCTTATCTGATAATTTCAGTATCTGGCATTTCTGGTCATTTTCAGTCATGGCCTTCATTCTCTGTTGTGACTTTGTGTGTGTGTGTGTGTGTGTGTGTGTGTGTGTGTGTGTTTTAGAACTGTTTACTTGAATTTATTTGAAATTTTCTGTGGAAATTCTTTGAGGACAGAAATGAGGGTGTTCATTTCAGAAAATATTAATGTTTGTTTCTGCCACATACCTATTGGGATTGAGAGCTCAGAAAGACTTTAAACAAGTTGATATGCTGAGGTTTTTCTGACTATTTTGATAATGTTCTTTTGGGTTAGGCACACTCATGATATTCCCTCGTAGCTTGTGATTATGAAATCTCATGAAATATGTTTCTTCCTCCATTCACACTAAGTTTGAAAAATAAAATTTTCCTTCAGGTCCCTTTCAAGGTGGGGGAATATTTTCCTTCTGGTATGTTGTTTCTTCTTCACCATGCTTTTCTTCTTATTTTTGCCATCTTGATCTGGTTTTAATATATTTGTTGTTTTTGTCCTAATTTTTTGAACAGCCTGAATACTATTTCTATTTATATAAAGTTGCACTTACAAATTTAACAAATGTATATGTTCATGTCTATTATATCAATTCAACTTAATCGATATCTATAATAAATGTCTTAATACGACAAAGTTTTAGCATTCTTTTTTTTTTTAAAGATTTTATTTATTTATTTTGATAGAGAGAGACACCGCAAGAGAGGGAACACAAGCAGGGGGGAGTGGGAGAGGGAGAAGCAGGCTCCCTGCTGAGCAGAGAGCCAGACTTGGGACTTGATCCCAGGACCCCGGGATCATGACCTGAGCCAAAGGCAGACACTTAACTGCCTGAGGCACCCAGGTGCCCCAAGTTTTAGCATTCTTTAACTTTTTTCTCCCCCTCATATCTCCCACCACCATCACCCAATATGTAATTACCTTTCTTTAATTTATAAAAAAAATGTTTATCAAGGCACAGTGAAAAGGTATCCACTTAAATACGGTGCTTTCACTAAATACTCTAAGGCTTAATAATTTCTTTCTCCCAAGTTTCCGGTGTCAGAAATACCTGCAAAATTTCCATGGTCATGTTTGTAGGGTTCTCTTTTACATTGAAATTTGATTGTTAACTATGCCACATAAGACACTGTATCTTTAATATTTTTTTACCATGATGACAAGAATCATAATTTTGTGTTATTGTCAAAAGACAGATTGGTTATTTGTAATAGGTAATAATTTAACTTTGCTAATTAGCTTTAATCACAGTGGGAATGGAGATTAATAAATTTTTGGTTCTTCTCATTGCTAAATTGTGGATTACAACACAGTACCAATACTATGTATATCAACTGCTTTGTGAGAATACATAACATGTTTGTTCTTAAACAAACATTTCTAGAATTAAACAGCATATTTATAGTTTATTATTTAATTAACATTACCCCATGCACTGGAATCAGGTACCTTTTATAACATTACCTAGTACTTCAGAGAGATCAAAGAAACTACTGTTAAGACACTGAAGATGTAAGCTTTTTTATTTGTGTTCCTAAGGAATTCTAAAAATTTTAAGGATTTCCTCCTGTCAGAAACAGGCATTGGAGATTTCTAATTACCTGACACTTTTTAAATAAGTACTACTAGTATTCCTTGAAGTATCTTTATGTTATTTCAAATAACAATCTTATCTAATACTTTATTAGAAAAGATAAATTAAGAAAGCAAAAGATGAAAGGACCTACTTGAGCAGCTCTAATAAATCTACATCCATGGAACAGTATTAATTCTAACATGTATTGGGACTTTGTATGTGAATAGGATTGTTCTAGTGATACACATTATTAACTCACTAAATACTGATATTTAACTCTCTGTGATACATAATGCTTTTATTCTCATTATACAGATGGAAAACCAAGGTTTAGAGAAGTTACCAATTCACCCTTTAATGGCCAGTAAATGGTAGAGCCAGGTTTTTAACTCAGGATCTAGCTCTAGAATCTTCTCTCTGAACCCTGACATTATACTGCCTCTGTGAAAAAAAATACCAAGAGCTAATATTTATTGATTTCTTACTATGAGAAGTCTTTCAGTTGTAACACTTATTTATTGCCCTGTAACAAACTGCCACAAACTTAACTGTTTAAAACAATACATATATATTTTGTCAATGTTTCTGTAACTCAGGAGTCTAGCCATGGCTTCACTGGGTCTCTTCTTAGGATCTTACAAAGTAGCAGTCAAGGTGTTGGCATTGTTATGTTCTATTCCAGAGGCTTAACTAGGGATGAATCCACTCTCAAGTTCATACAGTTCATTGTCAGGGTTGACTTCTTTAGTTGTAGGACTGAGGGTTTGGCTTTTTGTTGGCTGTTGGCCACTCTCAGATCCTACGGGCCAGGCACAGTTACTAGAGGGCACCTGTACTAATAGTAAAGACCATGTAGATTTCTTAACATGACTGCTTACTTCCTCAAACCATCAAGGAGAGGCTTTAAAACAAGTTGGCTAGCAAGAAAGATCTTATATAATGTAATATAATGATGGAAATGACATCCCTTCACCTTTGCCCTATTGTATTGGTTAGAATCAAGTCAAAGATTCTGGTCATACTCAGGGGAAAGGGGACAACACAAACATGTGACCTTCAGGAGTTGGGAATCATGGAAGGACCCCCTAAGATTCTATCCATCACAGTCTGCCCTCTGGACCAAAATGATTCACATCTTTCACATGCAAATTATATTCACGCCTTCCCAAGGTCCCCAAGAAAGAGTCTCATCCCTTTATAGTATTTGCTCAAAGTCCAAAAATCTCAACATCAAATCAGGTCAAGGTATATGGATGAGGTCCTTTAGGTGTGGTTCCTCTTGATCTGTGGTCATCAGAATCCAACTTGACCTTTCATCATTCCTGCCTCCTGGTGTTCATGCCCTTGTGTAATACCTACCCCCTACCCCTTGGTATGAGCAGGACCTGTAAGGTGCTTCTGAACAATAAAATATGACAAAGGTAATGATATGTTATTACCAAGATTGCTTTACATGATATAAGACCATCTAGCTGGTGGACTTGCTATGGGGACTTTTTTCTCCCTAGCTGCATTTGAAGAAGAAAGAGGCCATGTTGAGAGATCTTTGTGACAAGATGCTGAGGGCAGGCACATAATAGGCAACTGAGGGCAGCCTTCTGACAATAGGTAGCAGGAATTGAGGGCCCTCGGGGAAACGAACTTTGCCAACAACCTGAGTGAACTTAGAAACAAATTCTCAGTTGAGCCTCCAGATTGGAATACGGCCTGTCAGAAACCCAGACTGCAGCCTTGTGGGACCGTAAGCAGAGGACCCAGCTAAGCCATGTCAGGACTCCAGAGTCCTAGGGACTGGGAGATAATAAAATGTTTGTTTTAAGCTGCTAAATTTGTGGTGATTTGTGACACAGCATGAGATAACGTGTATGTATTAGCTTCATTAATTCTCACAACAACCCTATGAGGTAAGAACTATGGTTATACCTATTTTATAGTTGCAATAACAGAAGTTACAGGAAACATTAAGCTACTTTCCCAGAGTAACCTAGGCAGTTGTGACAAAATGGGAATCTCAACCTACTTAGTCTGTCTTCAGAGTTTGCATTCTTCCCCATTACACCACACAAGGTTTTTTTTTTTTGTTGTTGGTGGTGTTTTTTATTTTTAAATTTCATACATATCCCAAAGATTTAGTTAATGTGTTCTACTAATTGGCATCAGTCACCTGTGACTTCAGTTCTGTAAGATTAAATATGTTTTATACTCATTTGCTCAGCAGTCAAGAGGAATGATTTTTAGAATATTAATTACAAGTTATCCCTATATTTTCTCCATCAGATCCTTCTGTTAGGCAGTGCTGATTATTCATATATAGATTGCTCAGATCACGTTGGTATTTCTCTTTACCCTCCAGCTACCTGCCATTTTGTCATTTGTCTTCTCCCTTGGAAGCTGTCCAAGTTCATGGAGAGGAAGGGAAACTCAAACCAATCTTAATAGCAGCTCTTCTAAATGCAGCTGTGAGGGAAGAGTGAGCAACTATTGTCTGACATCTTTATCATCTGTGAATTTCAATTATCTGTATGATTCCCACCTCCTGTTAAATTGAATAATTGACAGTTGGATTCAATGCATTTTAGAGATATTTTTGCATTCTTTAACACTTAACACAAAGCTAATAAAATCATAAATATGTAAAATTTTAAAATGAAAGCAAACATATAAATCAAAGAGAATACTCGTTTTCTTTTGTTTCATTCCAATTCCTGAGGGATATGCAGGCTCATACACACATACCGTAGTATTCTAATGACCAAATGCACTTTTAGTGTTCTTCTCCATAGTCACTTGAAAATTTGGCTCAAGTCTGAGATCATTAAATAGCTGTAATAATATCAGCAGAGGCACCATGCTCAACTACATGCAAACATAATTAGAATTTAAATGCCATTTTCATTTTTTGTTATGTAATTTTGTTATATAATTAAGAATGTTAGCACATCAAAATTATATAAATACTGTATCTGTGTGGATTACCAGTTTTGTTTTTTCAAGTAAAAGCATTGTTTTGATTAACATTTCTTCTTTTCTGTAAATATATATAAATGAACACACAGAGACAGATAAAGCCTATTTCTGGTACAGTTGCAGAATGCAGTGCAGAAGTGTTACCTTTTACAATGAATAATAAAAAAGTGGGTATTCTTTAAAACACTGTCTGGGAGCTGAAATAGCTACATATAGACAAAATGAATTCCAATTTCATTTTGCTTTGTGCAAAAATTGTAAGTTTTACAATTATAAGAGATTATATTCAGATTGAAGGAGATCAGGGAAGGATAGCAAAAGACTATGCAACACATGGAAAATTTTTTTTCATTTTTTCAGTGTAATACGCATTATTTTCCTTTTCATTTTTTGTATTTTTCTATTTTCCAGAGTTTTTGCAATAAACGTATATTAGTTTCTAAGCCAAAAAATACTATTTTAAAAAGACACTATGAGGGTCCAAGTGGCTTGGTATTAATTGCTTACATATATTGAGGACAGTCAAGTGTTGGGTTTAGTGTGAAGTACTTTACAAACATTGCACCATTTCCATTCTTTGTGCAATTCTGTGAGGTTGTTGCCATTTTCAGATGAGGAAACTGAGACCTAAAAATGGTTTAAATGACCTATCCAAGTTCCCAGAACTGTCTGTCTCAACTGCATGTTCTTAGTTACTCTGAATTCTTAGTAGAAACTTTAGCCACTCGCTCATTTCTTAAGAGGTGGATTATTGTCATGTGATTTTTTATTACTGACTGAAAGGGCTTTATGAGGTTTTTTATTTCTAACTACTAATTTCTTTTGAAGAAAATTTTAATTTGATTGGTTAAAGACTTCCCCTCTAGGGAAGTTGAAAATAAGAAGAGGGTCTTGAATCTGTCTCTCTTTACAACTGAGTTTACAGTATCCAGTGACTGGATTCAACTGCCCGTTGAATGCAGTAGAATCAGTGTCTGTCTTCAGCTGCTAAAGGGGACTTACCGGGAAAACTATAAATATCTTCCAATACAGAAAATGAGATTGCTGTTAGCATGACATCTAGGCTCAGAAATGGTTGAAATAAAAAGCCAAAATGCCTCAGACCAGGAAACCTTAAATTGATTGGTGCTCTTTACAAATAAAGAACCAAATTTTTGACCTAATATAATTTCCATTCATCCCTTTCTCTAAACACTCGACTACTTTGCCTCCAAAACAGGAACTCAGCCATTCAAAGGAAACTTGGCTAGTTCTGTAGCCCAAACAAATGGAACTTATATTCATTCATTATCATTCAACTTGAGCTGAGTCTATATCTGTTATTTGGTCATAATACCTGACCTATGTAAGTAAGCCATTCTAGAACATCAAATCTTTCACATTTCTTTATGTATTAATTACAGTCTAGAAATCTTTACATTCACTCACACCCACACCCCCCACACACACCCACACATATATAAAATATTCATATTTTATCCTCAAGGGAATTTTTGATGAACTTATATAAATTATTACTCCATAATTAAAACAACATTATCACGAATTGTTAAACCTGCCATTTAGCAGAAATATCAAATAAGAGATTGAAAGAAATTGTTACATAATACAACAAATAATGTCTTTGTTTTTAAAAATAGTCCTATCACTTTTTTCTTTATGTAAAGTGACTAGCTTTCAGGCAGATTGGAAACAGGAATAGAGGAGAAAATATTCTTTGATGTTATGAATGCCCACAAGCATCAACAGCTGTGAAGACTAGTAATGAAGCATTTGGCCCTCATTTGGCATTGCTTGCTCTTGAGAGGATTTTCTTACAAAAGATCAGCTATTTGATGAGTTCCACAGGCTATCACTTTGACTTCCACATATTGGCATCTACATGCTGTTGCAATTGACATTCTACCTTCTGCATGGCACAGAGCCCTTCTCACAGATGGACCCAGGTGTTGGCAGAACACAGAGAAAATATTGTCATTACATTCAAGTGTTAGGTACTAGATGTCTTTCCTCGAGTGTCAAATTGCAATTTCTGAGGTAACTTCATCCTCCTGAAGAATGATAGTAGGCATTATTCAGGATTTCTTACCTGAATTGAAGTATACAGTGGGCAACAGCTACAGAATTACTAATAAGAGGTATTGTTCTTTCCCGAAAATTTAACGTATGAGAGTAGAATGGAATTATCCAAGGTCAGTGTTCCAGTTAAAAAAAAAAAAAAGCAAAAAGGGTTTAAATCAAATCTGAAATTCATCCAATGTGCTTTAGTTTCAAGATTCATTAGCATGCACATCTTTCTTGAGTAAAATGAGATCTAAGAAATGAACTTATTGGATGAGTGAAGCATTGGGTATGTTAAAATTCTGTCTAAAGGCAGAGGGAGATACTTAAACTGCTTTTCCAAATGAAGACTGTAACTTTAACTGTAATAGTCTTCAAAGGTTGACAGGGATGACATTATCCTAAGTCTTTTTCCATTATGAGTGAAGAATGCCCCAGCTGTGTCACTGGTAAGGTTAAAAGGTGTTATCGTGTGTGCCTTTTAAAAGAGCATAGTAAGTGAAAGTGAACAATTGGGTCCGAAATTTGGCTTACTGTCTGCGCACGCTGTGCCTCATTGTGGTATCGCCAGCTCCTCTGAATGAAAATACAAGAGCAGATTAAGCAGCTTTATGAACTCACAGGGGGAACAGTTGTTCTAGTGGCTTTCATACAAATGTCTAATTAATTCTTGAAGTAACCCAAATTGTCTTTTGTGATCTATGAATGAGAATCTAAGAGAAAACCTGTGCCGAAGAAACGAAGTGAAAGGGAAATGGGGATTTTGTGATTAGCTTGCAGTTCACAGTTTTGGGGACCAGCACAATTTAGTTAGTTTCCTCATTAATATTACATTAGTAGGCTAATGAACATTTGGGTGAATACATTATAAGTAATAAAGGCATTAATTTTATTTTTCTGAACACTCAATTATGCTAATTGGCATCTGCTATTGTTTACTATATATATTTATCTGTGAAAATTAAGAACAAATATAGAACACGCAGATGATTTTACATATTCCCAATACATTTCAGTACTTTGTATACTTTTTTGTACTCTTGATATTATGACCAATTTTAGAAACTTAACCATATTTAAGCTATAATTCCATTTAAATTCAACTTCTTTTCTAGTTCCAAATATATATATGTTTTTGTTTTAACATTAACCAGAAGTTTCTGTTAGAAATAAACACCATTGTTTTATGGACCAATTCAATAAAAACTGAATAGTACACATGTAAGCTATTCCTAAGCATGAGCTGTGTAAATTTGTCAAACTCTGGATCAGTTCAGGCTTTTATAGATTATCTAATTTTTTTAAAGATTTTATTTATTTATTTATTTGACTAGAGAGAGAGATAGAGAGAGGAATCACAAGTAGGCAGAGGGGCAAGCAGAGGGAGAGGGAGAAGCAGGCTCCCCACTGAGCAAGGAGCTCGATGCGGGGCTCAATCCCAGGACCCTGGGACCGTGACCTGAGCGAAGGCAGATGCTTAACGACTGAGCCACCCAGGTGCCCCAGATTATCCAATTTTTAGATGCTCAATGGGAGAATTTAGAAAAAAAGACTCCCTTGTAAATTGTATCTGAGTTTCTCACAGGATAGGTATTTGTTGTCAGGAAATCTCTTTTTTTACTCTCTTCACAGCTAGAGTGCCTCTCTTCAAGGAGGAAGATTTCTACCTAAAGGACAATTCATTTCTACAACATTTGCCATGGTTCCCTTACTATAATATTCCATCACATTCATATCAAATTGAAAGACATTTTATTTAAGCTTTTTATTTTAAAATAATGTATGCAATTAATTTTTATAATAATATATGCAGTTAACTCCTATCACCAGATGAGAATGAGTCATAGGTGGCAAGTCTTAAACACTGTATATTAGTATCTCATTTCTGTATCTGTCAATGTGTTGACTATTTTAATTCCATATACTTGTTTAATTGTTAATTAGAAGTCAGTTCCCCATCACCTCTTCTCACGGTATATATGCACAAGATATAAAATGAAGCGTAGAAAGCTAACTAAACAATCTGAGTGAATGAGTTGGTTGTCAAAACCAAACCAGTTAACTAAAGCAGTTATATTAGTTCTTCCTATGGTTTCTTCCTTGTGAATTATAGGATCAATATAGTTGAAAATATTTCACTAAATTGCTGCCCAAATCCACTCCAGGGACTTGAGTCCTAAATAACTTTCTAACATTTTCTGTAGCCTTTTAATCTATTCTTTATATTTATCTGACTGGACTAAGTGCCCATATGTGGCTTTCTGTCCTAATTCTATCCAAACCACTTCAGTTTGAATGGTGAGGCCTGTACTTCTTAAATACTGTGCTTCTTAAGTCTTCATTGAAAAATGTCAGCATTCACCTAAAAGGTCGGCTTATTAAGTGAATGTGTGCCGTGCATGTTTTTTTGCTTTTGTCAGAAAATAGAGAAGAGCAGATCACTTTGATAGTTAGCTATGTTGGACAGGTTCTACCCTGAAGGCCATAAAGTTGTCTGGGATCAGTGTATTAGAGGTAAAGGTTAGAATATGAGTTGAGAGACCATTTTGGATGTTACCATCAATCATTACAGTTTGAGATACTATTTTGTTGTATGGAAAGAATATTCTGCTTAAAATACTGCTGCTCAGCCTCATGTGAAGGACCGTTAACCGTAGTTCTCTTTATTTTGCTGTATTTCTGGCAGGTTTAAATCTATTTTATGTACTTAGGTGGGGCATAAAAGGCACACATTTGTGAAAATTTCTAAACTGAGTGAATTATGACTTATTCTAAATTACCTGGCTGTAAGTAAAACGTATCTCATGAAAATATCCTGTATCTTACTTACAGCATTGCTAATAATGGAAAATGTCTCCACACTCAAACCCACACTAATGTAGAAAATAAGGCTTTGCAGATATTCTGTATTTAAGATTTTTATTATAACTTTTGTGTTTTTTTAACGGTTGTGACTATCACCTGCTTATTCACAATCCATTATGCTGTATAAGCATCAGTTTCCCATCAATTAGAACAGTTGGCTTTGTTGTATGTGCAAATATATCAAATCATTATATGTAGTACACCTTAAACAAATACAGTGTTATATGTCAGTTGTATCTAAATAAAACTGGGGGAAAAAACAATTGGCTTTGTTCATTCTGAAGGTGCTATAGAAGTAAGTCCTCCTATATTTATCTGTTTTGTTTCTTGAATTCCGCATATGAGTGAAATCATATGGTATAGGGGAAGGAAAAAAAAGAGAAGGAAACAAACCATAAGAGACTCTTAACTATAGAGAACAAACTGAGAGTTGCTGGACGGGAGGTAGGTAGGGGTTTGGGCTAAATGGGTGATGGGTCTTTCAAATAGTCTTCAGATTCTTTAAAATGGTGTTGTTCAGAATTAATGATTCAGGCTGTGTTAGTGTTCCTTCAGACAACCCTTTTACAACTGAAATCCTTGTGAATACTTTTTACTCAAATATTCCAAAGTCTCAAAGAACATTATTTAGTTATAGTACTCAGTAATATATCTTATCCCCAGGAAGCAATTGCTTTAGCAACAGATCAGATTAGATAAAAACAACATTCACTGGATTCTCAGTATGTTATTCTGAATTTGTTATGGTAATGGGAAGAGGTAGTATATAGTATCTCTGCAGAAATGATATTTCGTGGATGTTTTCTACAAATGCAATAAGACATTTTAAACTTTCTAAAATGTTTCTATCTCTTTTAAAAGATAATAGATTTTCGTTCTGTGGCATATTGATGTGAAATGGGAAATCAAGAAAGCTACATGACATGTGTCATTTACCAGACTGACACATGTGATCTAATAACTGGCAGAAATACAAAGGGCTCATAATAAACAGGGTTATTTCATATGTTTATATCATTTTAGGAAAAATTTGGTTAAACATTTAATAATATTATTATTAGAATTGTCAAAATGTCCATTTATTTTTATTTTTATCTTTTTTTAAATGACCACTTAAAGAAATTGAATCAGGGGCACCTGGGTGGCTCAGTCGTTAAGCATCTGCCTTCGGCTCAGGTCATGATCCCAGGGTCCTGGGATCGAGCCCCACGTCGGGCTCCCTGCTCAGCAGGAAACCTGCTTCTCCCTCTCCCACTCCCCCTGCTTGCGTTCCCTCTCTCACTGTGTCTCTCTCTGTCAAATAAATAAAATCTTTAAAAAAAAAAAAAAATTGAATCATCTAGAGTCTAGAGAAAATAGATTTGAGGGCATAAAGTTTTCATTCACTGCTTTACTCAGTGATGCAATTGTCACCAAGTCAATATAAGTAACTGAAAGTTTAAAGGGATTTTTTAAATGAGAATTTTTAATTCAAAGTTCTAAAATAAAAGATAGTGGAAATACAGAAATTAAGGTGAAATAAAAGCCAGATTAGAGAAGGGAAATGAATGGCTAGTAAGCTGGTAATAATAAATGAAGTGAAGAAATAATAGAGAACTCAAGTCATACCACAGGAAAATGTGGTTGAATACAAGTTAGGCAAATGTTTAAGTGCTTTTCCTCTAAGTTCACTAGATTGACCACTGGCACAGATGAGTTCTTTATTTTGCTTTCTATTTCCAGCCAGATTTTATAAATTAATGTTTGAGTTAGCCATTCTCAGAGAGGATTCCCAGTCAGTATTATACCAGGGATTGTAAAATAGATTTTTGGCAATTTCAAAGGTTATCTCTATGAGATTGGATCATTTTATTCATAAACATGACACATTTTCCTTTACTGTAATTTTAATGTTTTTATTTGGTATCTTTTTTCTAAGTCTTTCTTCCTTTTCTCCTTCCTTCCGTCCTTTCCTCAGCTTTATTCAAGGATAATTGACAAAATTGTAATATATTGTACAATGTGATGATTTGATATTCGTATACATTGTGAAAGGATTTCCATGATTGCTTTAACACATCTGTCACCCCATATTTACCTCTTTCTGTGTGTGTGTTTATGAGAACACTTGGGTTCTACTCTTAGCAAATTTCAATTAGGCAATACAGTATTATCAACTATAGTCACCCTATGCATTAGGTCCTCAGACCTTACTCATCTTATAACTGTAAATTTTTATTCTTTTACCAAACCTAATCCAAATTAGTCTTATTGGGAAAAGATTTTTGCTCTCATTTTTTAAAGATTTTTATTTATTTATTTTAGAGAGAAAGCAGGAGAGTGAGCTTGGGAACAGGGGGAGGGGCAGAAAGAGAGGGAAGGAGAAAATCTCAAGCAGACTCCCTGCTGAGTGCAGAGCCAGACTTGGGGCTTGATCTCAAGATGCCAAGATCATGACCTCTGCGGAAATTAAGAGTTAGACACTCAACCAACTGAGTAACCCAGGCGCCTTTGTCCTCTTTTGGTTTTTAAAAAGCATTCCAAGTAGCAACAATCCAAGAGGAGGATCATCTTTCATTGCTCCAACAGTGAAGCTTCCTTCTGACTACTTCTCTGAGTTGCTAAGTGACTAATGTCTTTTAAAAACTTGTGTTTAAGGGGTGCTTGGGTGGCTCAGTCATTAAGCGTTTGCTTTCATCTCAGATCATGATCCCCTGGGATCGAGCCCCGCATCGGGCTCCCTGCTCGGCGGGAAGCCTGCATCTCCCTCTCTCACTCCCCCTGCTTGTGTTCCCTCTCTTGCTGTGTCTTTCTAGGTCAAATAAATAAATAAAATCTTTACCAAAAAAAAACCCCCCAAAACAAAAAAAACCTTGTGTTTAAGATCCTTTTCTGCAGGGGCGCCTGGGTGGTTCAGATGGTTAAGCCTTTGGCTCAGGTCCTGATCTCTCAGGGATCAAGCCTGCATCTGCATCTGGCTTCCTGCTCAGTGGGGAGTCTACTTCTCCTTCTCCCTCTGCCTCTCTCCTCTGCTCATGCTCTCTCTCTCTCTATCTCTCTGTCTCGAATGAATATTAAAAAAAATCTTTAAATTAAAAAAAAAGATCCTTTCCTGCAATTTCAAGGACTTCACAATTTCATCTGCCTTTATCCATGATATCATTTTTTTCAACTGTTCCTTTAATAATGCTCTTCTTTTTGCTTGATTTTAGAAGCACTTCTCTCATTTTGTAAGCATCCCTCCTTTCTTCTTTCATATTTACTCTTAAGCCAAAATTTTTCTTGAAACTTTCAGTTAGTGATCTCTATAAGGGTTAGAGTTACTCTTGCCCCATCATGTTTATAACCTCAAAAGTTGTTCTTGACTATATGATTTAAATTTTAAGACTGTAAAGCTATCATAACATAATTTAATATTGTTATTTAAAATATTATTTAAAGAAGAGAGGCCAACCAAAGAATATTTTACCTTCCCAATATTTTTCCCACAATATATCTGAATGATTATTGTTTATAGAGAAATACATGAGAAAATGTCTTAATGAAACTGATGTATATTCAGTTAGTATCTAGTAATAAAATGGGACCATGAATAGAAATGAAATAAGGGAATTGGTATTGAGGGGGCTGTTTTAAATAAAAGGTCATAGCAAACCAAGTATTAAATAGAGTCCGTAACAGTATACGAAATCATATATTTATTATATAAAATCTTTGATTTTATAAGTACATGCAAAACTATTCTAGAAATATGCAGTATTCCAAAATCTTATAAAATGTCTATAAAATAAATAGCCATATGGTATGTGCTGGTAACTGTACTTTAAGCATAACCAGAATATTTTCCACAAATATTTTTAAACCATATCTGTAATGAAGGGAAAACTTACTAGAGCAAAATATTCAAATTCATCATATTTCATTCTATAGCTTAATTTAATATACTATTTTAGAAAGTCCAAGTAATTTTAATGCATGTATAAAAATAATGACAATACTTAAGAAATTTATTATACTTCTGTATTTCTTATATGACTTAACATAGAAAGCATCTAATCTTCTTCATTCAAGATTAGACATATAATCTAGTGGTCAACCATGCTTATCATTATGGCACCTTTAATTTTTAGAAAAACTGCCTACAATACTAGAAGGCATTGAATGTTTATTTTTTGTTAGTTTTTTGACTCTGAATTTTGTGCCCATGGAAAATTTATAGCAGAGGAGTTAAAGATAGGGGCAAAGGGGACATAACGGGCCAAAGTAGTACTTATGCACCATAATACATCATAACACTTACATACCAAGAATGAACAGCATCATATTTTCTCTAGTATCATTTTGTACAGATAGTGTAATCAAAGGAATGTGCCCTGATGGAGCCAGAGAGTTTATTTTCAAATGGTGGAGAAGAAATGGTGCCTTATTGGGGAAAGAAAAAAAAAAAGAAAATTGAGCCCAGTCCTACAAAATAATGTTAGCTGGAATGAAACACCACCACATGCACCTGTCATTAAGTGAGAAGAAGATGTAGAGCAAGCCAGGCTCTCTACAGGAACCAAGATAGGAGAAACCTGGTTCCTCAAATGACATAGGTAGAAACCAGACTGTCTTCTTCAGGGGGCTGGATTCAGGAAGAGCTATCATCAGTGCTCTAAGATATCAGGTCAGCTTCCCTCCAATTACTTCAGCTCTCAACATTAGACATTTTCTGCATAACTGGCTAAATTTCATCTCTGTGAGAGTAGAGATTGTATCTGGAATTGCACATCATTAATCCTGAGTATCTAGGAATGTGACTGGCACACGTAAGGCACATAATTGTCGATGGAATGCGTGGAGACGTGGGAAGGGCAACAACTCTTGTAATAAAGAAACTCACGTGATACATTTGACCCGTGGAATCTGTAGCATGTATGGAGTGTGTAATATGTAGAGCTAAAATGGTGAAAATAACAAAGTAGGAGTTCATATATATATATAGTCAACACAATTCGTTTAGTACCGCTTGTCTAATAATTTCAAGGCATTACACTTATCGATTCAAAGATAAAACAATATCCCTGCCCTCCATTCCTTACAATCTAACTTAGGACAGGTCATTGGAATTAAAAACAATACAAATAGGATTTACTAAAATGCTATCATCACCACCCCCTACAGATTTTCAGACTAATGAAAAAAGACATACAAATTGTTTTAATTCATTATGATCCTAGAGGCACTTATAGCAAACCTACAACTTAGTAGCAGCTAAAAAAAACTGAATGAATCAATAAAAACTTTCAATTTTCTACAGAAAAGTAATTCAAAGGGGCACCTGGGTGATTCAGTCGGTTAAGCACCCAACTCTTGATTCTGGTTCAGGTCATGATCTCAGGGTTGTAAGATCAAGTCCCACCTCAGGTTCCCCGCTGAACACGGAGTCTGCTTGAGATTCTCTCTCCCTCTCCTTCTACCCCTCACCCCCCGCCCTCCTCCCCGCTCATATACATACACACCCTCTCTCTCTCTCTCCATCTCTCTGTCTCTCTCTAAAACAAACAAACAAATAAATAATAAATAAGATCTTTAAAAAAATTATATCTCAAATGTTTAGCTTGAGTGATTGGTGGGTAGTAGAACAAAGAGAAGGAGCATGTATGTAGAGATTTGGAACCTATTTTAGGATATTTAAGTTTTTAGTAAAAGACAACTTCACTACAGATTGAGAAGAGTAGAATACAAGAGTAGGATTCTGGAAAACAGCAACATTTAAGGGGCCAACACAGAAAGAAGTAGGAAGAGAACCATGGGACTGAACAATCAACAATGTCATCATCCATAAAATGACACAACTGGACAGATTATAGCAAGTGTTCTAGAAATACAGCAAAGAGCTATGGAGGCAAAAAGGAGGGAAGGTTGTGTGTCAAGAATGCTCTGTGAGCCTGTAGTAGAATTGGTAATGGTCAGATGATAAGTTAATATGCAAGCAAGACTAGGAAGAGAATGAGAGAAATTACTAATTAGAAAAATTTTTTAGAAATTGTATAGATGGGAAATTGGAGGCACCATGGTATGTGTCCATATCAATACAGAATTGCAAACCCTGCCTTCTGACAAGAATATAATCAAATAAATAACTTAGTTTTTTCTATTATATCATTGCATTTTTATGGAATATTTCTGTAATCATTATATAGTGGCATAAGTTTTTTCAAATAAGTAATGTAAGAATTATCAGTGTTGCTATGAAGTAAATAAAATTGTGAACACTCCAGAATTCAGTAAGTGATACCCTATAGTATAAAACAGAATTAAACCCACATTAACAGAATTTTTTAATAAAGAAAATGGCTATATTTGTTGGTTCCCACTTGTCAGAATTATAACTTCTGTGTTTTAACATCAAACTTATATATATATATATGTGTGTGTGTGTGTGTGTGAGTGCGCTTGTGTATATATACATACATATTTGTTTCTAGCAGTCAGTGGTGAGTATCACCTTATATGCCCTGATGATTTTATATAATTTGGTTTATCTTGTAGTTCAGCCAAAACACTATGTCCTTTTCTTGGACTCAAGACTTCTTTTCACATTCTCCCACAAGGCTGCGTGTGACAGTCTTATAAAGACACTCATTCCTTCCACAGCTGCATGGCACCTCTAAGGCATAGTTTTGTACCTCTGTTCCTATCCCTTGTCATTGTTCCATTCAACCTTACGAGCTGAGCAAATGATGATGATGGGGGGCCCACAGGGAATCTAAGTGACTGAGGGGAAAGGCCAGGCAAGAAGATACATAAAATGATGATGTTTATGAAGTCTCTTTCAAATGGCAAGTTTTTGATCCTATAATTCTGATTATACCTGGCTGGTGCCTTCTGAGTACTGGCAGAAACCAGCTTCCTTTGCCAGGGTGAGACTCCATGGGGGAGAAACTGGCAAGCACTAATTAGAATATGACTGAATGTGCACTTTTGGTCTCCTTCTGAGATTTGATTTAAAAAAGAAAAAAACAACAGGATTTTGATAGTCAAGAATGATGGTTTAATGATAATATGAAAGGGGGGAAAAAACCTTCATTAACAGGTATTGATTAAGACAGTCAAATTACCTATAATGTAGGAGATTTGCAAGAGAGTGAATCATTTTGGAGGTTGCAATTTGGCATGAAAAGCGTTGGGGATCTCAATTCTGAAGAATAATCTCAAGTTCATTTTGCCACTTGCTTTGATGGTTTTTCAATGTGAAGTTAAATCTTTCAAAGCTGCTAATTCTCATTCAAAGTGCAGAGGAGTTCCAGAGAATTTAAATCACATCTGTAAGTGTGTGTAATAGCATCCATGGTTATTTCACAGTAATTTAGAAGGCCACTTTCAGGATGAGTGACTCATTCTAAGTATTATCATAGAAAACCTGTAAAAAAAGGACTGCTCTTTGCATTTTAAACTTCAGAGGCACTGCTCAGATTTTAGCAGTTTTCAGTGGAAGAGGATTATTACTGCTAGGCATTGAAAGAGACAAAAAGAAAAAATATAAACAAAGTACAATGAAAAAATGCAGTAAAAATCATTCCACATTGTCTCTTTACTGGAGTATTTGCTACATTCCCTGCTGTTAACCAGCTGACAGCATCTAAGTTATTTTCAAAGACATGAAATTTCAATATGTAAAATGTGATCTAGAAGACACATTGCTTTGGAACAAGGAAATTTCTTGCAGGCAAAATAGGTGTCTAGGCAATTTTATGATAGAATATTTTGTTGCACTGTAAAATATCTAAATGTAGACTTGTTTCCGCAAAAGTGTAAAATAGAAAGAAGAAAAAAGAAAGGGAAAGAAAGGGAGGATGGAATAAAGAACGAAGGAAGACTGGTCATTGAATGAACAAAGAAAAACACTAGGGAGGATGGGAAGGAAAGAAAAGGGGTAAAAAGGAGATGAACGACAGGGAAAGAGAAAAGCACCAAATGCAGGAGAGACTGTTAGGTTGAATGATTGAACTCTTGGATTACAATCATAAGAAAACAATTTAATAAGACTAAAATAATCCATAATATGGTAGTCATGCCGTATTACGAATGGCTTTTCCTGGCAGGTGGACTCTCAGTCGGACTATGGCATGCTAGATGTTTATTAAGGTGTGCTTTTCAGATAAACACTTATGGAAACAAGGAAGAAAGAGGACCCGATTACAGGAAAGAACTTTACAACGTCTGTAGCGGTCAGCCATTTGATTTGGGCCACTCCCAGCAAAGTGCATGACACGGAGTGAAGCGGATTTCTGAAGTTAGGCAAATCGTGGAGTGTTGACACTGTCAGGAGGTAGGATAAAATATCTTTTAGGGAAGGGGCTTATGGATAGTGAGCACATCAGAGTGTTCACCAAAGTCCGTCCCTCGTTCCATTCTCTCTGCTTCCTCATGTAAATTCTTACAGCAGATCTTTCAGGATATCTGAAGGGCCATCGTCCCTGGGGGAAGATTAGAAAAGGAAGGGTAAGGTGATGAATGGTAGCCCCTATGGCTGAAGCTTGTCTTGGTCCACAGCTGATAGGGTTTTTTTTCTTTTTCTTCCTATTTCACTCTTTGTTCTAGGTTTCCTTCCTGTGCAGCCAACACCTCAGATGGTCTTGGTGATTACCTCGTGGCATGACAAAGACCCTCATGCCTGAGAGGCCTGAATCCCAACTCATTTTGCTTTTCTGAGGGTGAGGTCGCTGATGTGTCTCCTTGAGATTGGAGTACCAAAGAGGCACTCAGGTGCATCACCTAGGTGCTAACCATCTTTCTCCCTGCCCCTGTGTGTTAGAGCAGACTTTTGCTACTCTGATGGTCATAGTCAATTATCCTTGCCAGATGGAGGTTTATTTTCTTGCCAACTAATACCTTAACAAAAGGAATCTAAGGTCCCCAGGTGACACAGATAACTTATAACTAAATTAGACACTTGCTCTGTCCCCTGGTGAAATTGTTCCTTCTTTAAGGATCAGGTTATCATACTGTCAGAGCCCAAATTTGATGGAAGAGGAAGAAAAACTTCCCAAAGAGGTCATGAGAGTGATTGCAAACTTCTACTCCTGGGTTCCATTCCTTGGTTCTCTGATTCATGTGTCTTGCTTTTGGAGACATAACATTATATAAGTCTCTGATTCCAAATGTATATTACTTCAGGGAATATGGCATCTCATCCTCTAAAGCGTAGTCTTCAATCTGGCCTGCAGAACAGCCTGCGGAAGACACAGTTAAATCTCTCTCAGGCCTGCAGCTTCTGAATGGTGTGGAACATGATCCTGTGTTTTGGGACCTACTCTCATACCTCTTCATTACAAAGTAGGCGCCTGGGGGATTCTGTGGCGGTGTATACAACATTTGGTAAGCTCCGGGATAGTGATGCTAGCTGAGGCCTGTTGGCAAAAAGAGAAACCCACATCTGATGAAGTATCTCCTCCTGCCAGAATGCAATCTTGCCCAATATAATCAACTTCCCACTACGTGGCCATGTGGTCTCTTTGAGGCATGGTGCCATATTGGGAACTGAACATTGGTCTCTTTTGGCAGGTTGGGCCAGTGGCAGCAATTGCTAGATCAGTTTTGATAGATGTGTTTATGTTGCTGGGCTTATGCATAACTTTAGTCCCTAATACCACTGTCCCTTTGCTCATATATGCATGGTGCCAGTACTGAGATGGCCAATGACAGAGGCTAGAAATCACCTGGCCATCTCATTCTATTTGGTGGTTTAGTGCCTCTTTTATGGCGGGTACTTTATGGTAGAAATGAACATGAGAAACAGAGGTCATCACACTTTATGACCACTTCCATGTCTATCCATTGGATGTGATGTTAATTTTAACTTAATTACCATATAAGTAGCACAAAATGCAAGCTACTCTTATTCTTATTTATTCTGTTATCCAACAGTAGTGACCAGTTGTTCTCTGTGAGATCCATAAAACCAAAAAGCATTGTTTCTTTCTGAACCCTTAATCTATTGTACATTGTAATTTTTGATGAATGCTCTGTGATGCAGTTCAGGTTTAACTGTATATGAAAAGGGGGCCCAATAGGCCTTATCCAATTTAAGGAAAAAGGCTACTGAAAATCATCAGATAATTATTTTGGGTTAGTGATTTGAAAACAAACCAATTCCGACACAAGTAAATTCTAACCTTGTTTATGTTTAATTTGAATTTTTTAAGTCATTAAATCTAAGTCCTAAGAGTCTGTTTATTGCATTGCATTTTAATTATTAAAAGTCTTCTGTAATTTCATTGATAGTTACATGGCTAAATTACTATATCTGAAACCAGGTTTTTATGGTGCCTGTGTTATAAAATATTGCTACTCATGAAATCTTAGTAATAATTTCCTTTTTTTAATTTTTTTTAAAGATTTTATTTATTTATTTGACAGAGAGAGACACAGTGGGAGAGGGAACACAAGCAGGGGGAGTGGGAGAGGGAGAAGCGGTCTCCCCACTGAGCAAGGAGCCTGATGCAGGGCTCGATCCCAGGACCCTGGGATCATGACCTGAGCAGAAGGCAGACGCTTAACGCCTGAGCCACCCAGGCGGCCCTCAGTAATAATTTTAAACATCATATTTTATATGTTAACCTTTTAACATATAAGTATGCTTTGAGTAATCTGGATGGTTAATATAAACAAGTTCTACAAAATTTCATTTCTTAAATTATATGCACATATGGAAGTGAACACTTGTTAATGCTATTTTAATGACAACATTTGAAAAAATAGGGTCCCTGGAAATATAATGAATGCATTAATGGCAAGTAAAGTCTAAATGATATCATGGTATGCTGTATTGGAAAGCAAAAATATAGAGGTAGAAGTTAGTAATATTATTGTCATAGAAAATAAAGATATTTGAAGTTATTGGAAGCTTAGAAAAATAGTTACATGATTATATTTTTACAGCAACCTCATCATTAGAAATACTCCCACTATTACTATCAAGGAATAATTAACCATTCCTTCTGTGACATCAGGGACATTGTAGTCTGAAGAATTATTCTCTTAAAGTACGGTCATTCTATCATTGACATATGGGTACTCCATCAAGTCATCTAGAATTATTATATGAAATGCTCATTATTCAAGCTGTCAAATTTGATCTAAACATTATCTTTAAGACAGAAGATTTTCTCTTTTTCAATCAAAGAAAGTAAATTACGATGGCAATGAATGTATATATTTTTACTTTGACTTTCATTTTATGTAATCCTTTTCCTTACCTGCAATTGTTGGCCTATGCTGTCATTACCATATATCTTTTTCCTGTATTCAGCCACCTGACATTACATACAATTTTTCCGTCATTGCCTGCCATCATTGATAGATTTCTTTTATGGTTCCCTCAAGTCATAGAGGGTAGATTGACTTACTAATTCCATCAATGGCATATGGCTGCCTGGAGCAGTGTTTCAATATATAAGCTTCAAACTACGTCCCAAGCCTCAAAATACCAAATTAATTCCATCAGCATTTGGATTCATTCAAAAGCTAGACATGATCCCCTTTATCTTTGGGAATATAAATTAGATAGGAAAAATAGGCAGAAAATTACATTTTCAAGTTAATTTTAAACCCAAGAATTTTTTTTTTCATATAGAAATCCTGTACAAGAAATCTTAAACATTCATAGATGATGCCATTCTGTCCTTTTACTGGTCAGTTTTATTCTACCTTTCCCAGTCATTCAATATGATCTGTGTTTTCTTCAAAGTTAACAAATTATAAAAATGAAGTATGCTCTTATTGTAGGAATTTGTTTTCTAGTTATGCTTCCTAGTCATAGAGGAGATTAGAAAGAATAGTTAACTCTCCTAACATTTTATTTTATTTATTTATTTTTTATTTATTTATTTTTTTTTTTAAAGATTTTATTTATTTATTTGACAGAGAAAGACAGCGAGAGAGGGAACACAAACGGGGAGTGGGAGAGGGAGAAGCAGGCTTCCCGCCGAGCAGGAAGCCTGATGTGGGACTCGATCCAGGGACTACAGGATCATGACCTGAGCCGAAGGCAGTCGCTTAACCAACTGAGCCACCCAGGCGCCCTCTCCTAACATTTTAAAAGCATTTCTTAATACCCTAAAACTTCTAAGTTTATTTCCAATTTTGTATATCTTAATGAGTAGGAATTTCACCATTATTATTTCAAAAAACAAATCTTCTTTTACCAGACTTTACATTTGTTTATAGTACTTATGAGAACAAAAACAAAAACTGAAACAGTACTACTTTTCCTTTGCAGTTTTAACCACATGTGATAAAAACTGATGTTGTCATTGTAGATGATGGGAAATAATATTTTATGTGCTCATTATTTAGCAGTTATCATGCTAGGAGTTGTTCCTATTTTCATTTTACAAATAAAAAGTTTAAAAATAGTTAACTGACTCATTAATAAATATACAAGTTAGTGATTCAGCTGGGATCTTCCCCCTCTTCCACAAAACCCCAAATTCTACCTTTATGTGTATTCTCATTTTATTGGTACATCAAATAATATAACCCTAACAGCTTAAAAGGACCAATGCTAGAACAGCTGGATCAGGTATTAAGAATATTCTAGTTTGCTAAACATAGTTCCCATAAGTACCTTTCTTGTTTTGAGACACATCCCTTAACTCACATTCCTGCTTTCTGAAATATAGGTCTTTACTTAAAAAAACATCTTTAGAGTCCAAATCAACTTTCCTATTCTTCTATTTCTTAATTATTAGAAATAAAAGCCCTTATTCCCCCAAAATAAATATATAGAGTCTGGGGCGCCTGGGTGGCTCAGTTATTAAGCGTCTGCCTTAGGCTCAGGTCATGATCTCAGGGTCCTGGGATCAAGCCCCGCATTGGGCTCCCTGTTCGGCAGGAAGCCTGCTTCTCCCACTCCCCCTGCTTATGTTCACTCTCTCACTGTGTCTCTCTGTGTCAAATAAATAAATAAAATCTTTAAAAAAAGATTAAAAAAAGGAAATATATAGGGTCTTTCTACTGTAGCTATTCATATGTTTCTTAGAGATCCTATGTAGGTTCCTGGCATATCCTATAAATACTATCTATTGAAGATACCCTTGGTTTCAACTAAAAGACACTTGAAGAAGAGGAGATAGTGATGGTAAGGTTGCTGCAGGAAGCAGAATCAAAACACTCTTGATTATTTAGCAGAGGTCAGCTTCTACTAATGGGAC
This sequence comes from Halichoerus grypus, assembly GCF_964656455.1. NCBI lineage: Eukaryota > Metazoa > Chordata > Mammalia > Carnivora > Phocidae > Halichoerus > Halichoerus grypus. The sequence goes on along the minus strand of NC_135712.1, from coordinate 32,812,888 downwards.
TTATCTTTCTGCCTCTCTTCTCTCTTCCCAATTTAAAGAAACAAAAAATTTTTAATTGAGGTCAGTGGTGTAATGGGATAAGCAACATATACATTTATTCTGTCATACAGAATTTATCAAAAATAAATGTAGATATCTTGGGTCCTTATTTTGTAAAATGTGATATTGTACCTCTTTTAATATTAGCCAGGGCAAAGTCATCCTTCCATCTGTCAATCAATGGAAGGACTGTTTTGTTAACTGCCACATATATATATACACATACATCTATGTATAATTATATACAATGTGTATATATAATGCCATCCCACAGGTACCAGATAGAAACTGTTTTCTATGATCTTCATATTTGTTGTCCCCTGGCTTCTATAGATAAGCCTCAAACATTTTACGTGCATATCTCTTATAGCATTTAAAAATTGCTGACATTGCTCCTTGTTCCAAAGAAAGAGGGTAGGAAAGCCTACTTAAATCCATTTTGCATATAAAATTCAGAATTAGCTATGGCTATTGACTGTTTTCACAATATGGCTTATGTGATGGATATCAATAACTGACTCATTTGTGTTTATTTGAATGACTTTCAAAATTATATCATTTAGCAATTCTATATTAGAAAAGGGAAACTATGACTGCATTTTAAGTATTTTTTACTTCATTGTTATGAGTTAAAATTCCTATTTGTGCCTTAGAATATAAATAGTATTGTAATTCATATTAAGCTGTCTAAAATCCTACCACATTAAAAAATGTAACTTTTTAAAAGATTTTACTTATTTATTTGAGAGAGCAAGAGTGAGATAGAACACCAATGGTGGGGAGGGGCAGAGAAAGAGGGAGAAGCAGACTCCCTGCTGAGCAGAGCCTGACTCAGGGCTCAATCCCAGGACCCTGAGATCCTGACCTGAGCCGAAAGGCAGGCACTTAACCAACTAAGCCAACCAGGCACCCCTAAAATGTAACTTTTTAATACTCTATCCTGCTTTAATTTATAACTAGATAAAAAACCTGGATTTTATGCTCTCCACTGAGATTGACTTTTCTACAAATATTTATTGAACAAACACTTTATGCCAGATGATGTTCTAGGCTTTGAAGAACCAACAATGAACAGATTAATCCCTTCCCTAATTGTTCTTATATGTACAAGTAAGGGGCAGTATAACTTCATGGTTTTAATATTGCACAAAATTCAGAGTCCCCAAATGAAAATCCCTCTTATTGACATTTTTGTAAAAGTATATAATAAATTCTAGACCTTATATGTTATGTTTGCTCTACTAACACTCATTTTGTGCTTTAGGATATCACTAGTTTTAAAATGAAAATAGAGGAGGATATGCCATGATAGAACATAAAAATCTGAAGGGACAATGGAGGACAATAACATTTAGCTACTATATTGGTGTACTGTGTTTGTATATTTTTGTGTTAATTGTGATTGTATTTTCCTTTTAATTCTATAATTATAGACCTATTTAATAATTAACTTAGAAAACCAAAAAAGAGACTTAATTACAGAGAACAAACTGATGGTTATTAGAGGGGAGGTAGAGGTATGGGTTACATAGGTGATGGGGATTAAGAAGAGCACTTGTGATGCCCAGTGGTTATGGTATGGATGTTGAATCACTATACTGTACACCTGAAATTAATATTACACTGTATGTTAACTAACTGGAATTAAAAAAAAAAAAAAAGAAAACTAAGGTCCAGAAACTTAAAGTTACTTTCCCAAGATCACACTGCTAATGAGAACAAAGGCAGAATGAGATTCTCATGTAGGTCTCTGGATCCAATATGTCTGTCCTTCCCACAGTCCCTCTCTGCCCCCTCCCACATGGACAGAGCTGAGAAAAGCTAGGAAATCAGATGTTTTGGAATGGAAACATTGCATGTATTCTATTTAGTCCAATTTACCAGGATGTTGTGAACAGAGACATACAAAGAAACAAAAAGTTAACATTTAACTACTATATTTGTGTACTGTGTTTGTATATTTTTGTGTTAATTGTGATTGTATTTTCCTTTTAATTCTATAATTATAGACCTATTTAATAATTAACCCATTCAGTTAGTTAACTGAAATTTAAATAGAAACTTAAAAAAAGAAAAATGTCTATTCAATTCCTCTATTGATTTTTTAAATTTTATTTTATTATGTTATGTTAATCACCATACACTACATCATTAGTTTTTGATGTAGTGTTCCATGATTCATTGATTGCATATAACACCCAGTGCTCTATTCAATACTTGCCCTCTTTAATACCCATCACCAAGCTAACCTATCACAGCAAAAGAAACAATTGTAAAGGCAACTTATAGAACTGGAGAAAATATTGGCAAATCATATATTTGAAAAGAGGTTAATTTCCAAAATATATAAATATATAAAATATATAAAGAACTCTCACATAACTGAATAGAAAAAAAATCCAATTAAAAAATCAATAGAGGTGGATGGAATAGAGGGTATAATGCTAAGCGAAATAAGTCAATCAGAGAAAGACAAGTATCATATGATCTCACTGATATGAGGAATTCTTAATGTCAGGAAACAAACTGAGGGTTGCTGGAGTGGTGGGGGGTGGGAGGGATGGGGTGGCTGGGAGATAGACATTGGGGAGGGTATGTGCTATGGTGAGCGCTATGAATTGTGTAAGACTGGTGAGTCACAGACCTGTACCTCTGAAACAAATAATACATTATATGTTAAAAAAAAAAGTAGGAAGGGAAAAATGAAGGGGGGGAAATGATGTAGTGTATGGTGATTAACATAACATAATAAAATAAAATTTAAAAAATCAACAGAGGAATTGAATAGACATTTTTCTTTTTTTAAGTTTTTATTTAAATTTCAGTTAGTTAACTATTATTAGTTTTAAGTATATAATATAGTGATTCAACACTTCCATACAACATCTGGCACTCATCACAAATGCACTCCTTGGGGCGCCTGGATGGCTCAATCAGTTGAGAGTCTGACTCTTGATTTTGGCTCAGGTCATGATCTTATGGTCCTGAGATGAAGCCCCACATGAGGCTCCATGCTTGGCACGGAGTCTGCTGGTTCCTCTCTCTCTGCTCCTCCTCCGCTCATTCTCTCTCTCTAAAATAAATAAATAAAATCTTTAAAAACAACAACAAAAGAACCAATAAGTGCACTCCTTAATCCCCATCACCTATTTAACCCATCCCCTTACCCACCTCCCCTTCTGGTAACTATCAGTTTGTTCTCTCTAGTTAAGAGTCTGTTTCTTGGTTTGCCTCCCTCTCTCCTTTTTTCCCCTTCACTCGTTGTTTTATTTCTTAAATTCCATATATGAGTGAAATCATATGGTATTTGTTTTTCTTTGACTTATTTCACTTAGTATAATACACTCTAGTTCCATCCATGTTTGCAAATGGCAAGGTTTCATTCTTTTTTACATCTGAGTAATATTCCATGTATCTATAGTCCACCTCTTCTTTATCCATGGATACTTGAGCTGTTTCCATAATTTGGCTATTGTAGATAATGCTGCTATAAACATTTGGATGCATGTATCCCTTTGAATTAGTATTTTTGTATTCTTTGGGTAAACACCTAGGATCCTAGGGTAGTTCTATTTTGCTGGATCCTAGGGTTGTTCTATTTTCAACTTTTTGAGGCACTTCCATACTGTTTGCCACAGTGGCTACACCAGTTTGCATTCCCACCAATAATGCAAGAGGGTTCCCTTTTCTCCACATCCTTGCCAGCTCCTGTTGTTTCTGGTATTGTTGTTTTAGCCATTCTGACAGGTGTGAGGTGATATCTCATTGTAGTTTTGATTTGTATTTCTCTGATGATCAGTGATGTTGAGCATCTTTTCATGTGTCTGTGGGCCATCTGTATGTCTTCTTTAGAAAAATATCTACTGATGTCTTCTGCCCATTTTTTATTGAATTATTTGTTTCTTGGGTGTTGAGTTGTGTAAGTTCTTTATATATTTTGGATACTAACCCTTTATCAGATATGTCATTTGCAAATATCTTCTCTCATTCTGTAGGATGCCTTTTACTTTTGTTGATTGATTTATGGGTTTTCTATTCTGTTATATTGATCTATGTGTCTATTTTTCTGCCAGTACCATGCTGTTTTGATGGCTACAGCTTTGTAATATAACTTGAAATCTGGAATTGTGATGCCTCCAGCTTTGCTTTGCTTTTTCAAGGTTTCTTTGGCTATTTCAGAGTCTTTTGTAGTTCCATATGAATTTTAGGTTTGTTTCTTCTACTACTAATATTTTGCAAATATTGAACCACCCTTGCAACCCAGGAATAAATTCCACTTGATCATGGTGAAATATTTTTTTAATGTATTGTTCGATTTGGTTTGCTAGTATTTTATTGGGAATTTTTGCATCCATGTTCATTAGGGATATTGGCCGATAGTTCTCCTTTTTAATGGAGAATTTATCTGGTTTTAGTATCAGGGTAATGCTGGCCTCATAGAATGAATTGGGAAATTTTTCTTACTTTTCTATTTTTTGGAATAGTTTGAGAAGAATAAATATTAACTCTTCTTTAAATTTTTGGTAGAATTTGCCTGTGAAGCCTTCTGACTTTTGTTTGTTGGGAGTTTTTTGATTACTGATTCCATTTCTTTCCTGGTTATCAGTCTGTTCAAGTTTTCAATTTCTTCCTGTTTCAATTTTGGTAGTTTGTATGTTTCTAGGAATTTATGCATTTCTTCAAGGTTGTCCAATTTGTTGGCAAATAGTTTTTCATAATATTCTCTTATAATTGTTTGTATTTCTCTGGTATTGGTTGTTATTTCTCCCTTCTCATTTGTGATTTTATTTATTTGTGGTTATCAATTGAAAAGAAGACATACAGATGGCCACTGGGTACATTAAAAGATGCTCAACATCACTAATCATCAGATAAATGCAAATCAAAAGTACTTCACACCTGTTGCTGTCTTCAAAAAGACAAAAGATAGAAAGAGTTGACAAGGATATGGAGAAAAGGGAACTCTTGTGCATTGCTGGTGGAAATGTATATTGATACAGCCATTATGGAATACAGTGTGGAGGCTTTTTTTAAAATTAAATATATAACTATCATATGATCCAACAATCCCACATCTTTTGACATCAGGGTCGTGAAGAGATACCTGAACTTCCATATTCATTGTAGCATTATTCACAATAGCCAAGATATGGAAACAAGCTAAGTCCTTGTCAACAGATGAATATCTAAAGAATCTGTGGCACATATATCCAATGGAGTATTATTTAGCCATGAGAAAAGAGGAAATCCTGCCATTTGCGACAACATGGATGGAACTTGAAGGCATTATGCTAGGTGAAATAACACAGAAAAATAATACTATATGATATCACTTATGTGAAGAATAAAAAAAGACCCAAATCATAAAAACAGAGTAGAATGGTGGTTTCCAGGGGATGGAGTTTGGGAGAAATAAGGAGATGTTGGTCAAGGAATAAAAACTTTCAGTTACAAGATGAATAAATTTTATGGATATAATATACAAAATGGTGATTATTGCTCATAATACTGTATTATATACCTGACAGATGCTAAGAAAGTAATCTTAAATGTTCTCACCATACAGAAAAATGGTGATTATATGAGGTGATGGAGTTATTTTGCAATATGTAAGTATATGAAAGTAATATGTGGTCTACCTTATGCCTACACAATGCTATCTGTCAATTATATCTCAATATAGCTGGAAAAAAAGAGATGAAAATAAGGCTTCATCAATCTAGATTCTAGGGTAATAATAAGACAATGCACATGAGTAAATTTACTAGCTAATCAAACCTATTATTTGAGAGAAAAGGTTTTTTTGTCATTATTGTTTCTATTTTAAGAATTTATTAAAAAATTTCTATGCTTTCATACTAAAGTCTAAAGATGAACTATAATGAGCCTAATTTAAATTTTGTTTAAAAAACTTTTTTTTTAAGATTTTATTTATTTGACAGAGAGAGACACAGCGAGAGAGGGAACACAAGCAGAGGGAGTGGGAGAGGGAGAAGCAGACTTCCCGCAGAGCAGGGAGCCCAATGAGGGGCTCAATCCCAGGACCCAGGGATCATGACCTGAGTCAAAGGCAGACGCTCAAAGACTGAGCCACCCAGGCGCCCCTGAGCCTAATTTAACTTTTAAATTGTAGTTTTTAAAGCATCACAATGATAATATATGTGTGTGTGTATTTTTTTTTTTTTTTTTGCAGCTGCTGTAACAAATTACCATAATACAAGTTATTTTACAGTCCTGTGGAACAGAAATCTGACATGGGTCTCATGGCTAAAATCAATTGTCAGCAGAGCTCTGTTTCTTTTTAGAGACTCCAGAGGAGAATCTGTTTCCTTGCCTTTTCCAGCTTCTAGAGGCCCACCTGCATTTCTTTGCTCATGACCTCCTTCTTCCATCTTCAAAATCAGTAAGGTTGAATATCTCTGTCATATTGCCATCTCATCTGGTTTCCATTCTTCAGCAATCTCAGATTTCGGATTTCAGAAAAGTTTTCTCCTTCTAGAGACTCATGTGATTAGGTTGCACTCAACTCTGATATAATAATTTAATTAATTACTAATAGAAATACATAATTATATTCTAGGATTGTCCAGGATATAACATGCAGGATATAATCCAGGATAATCTCCCCATCTAAAGGTCCTTAACCTAAATCATATCTTCAATTACCTTTTTCAAATCAGGTAACATATTCATAGCTTTTAGGGATTAGGATGTGAATATCTTTGGGTGGGGGGAACCATTTTGCCTACCACAATTTTTATCAGTTAGTCAGCTATTTTGTAAATATAAATGCTTTCCTGAGATATTGGAATAGCTTAGATGTTTTTAGGTTTTCATGGGTTGATTACCTGCAATAAAAGACTTCTTCAGTCAATCTCAAACCCTTATTAGATTTTCAAGATTTGTTGGGCATAGCTGCCATATTGCAGAAGATAATTATTGCAACTGCTAAGCCTTCTTCCTGAAGGGTGTATGTTTCTATACCCCTTCTCCTAACCATTGCAGAATATTGCAACTGAAATCTACATATAGCTATCTAGAGTGAACTCCAAAGTAAAAGGGTTATAGGAAATGAATTTATTACCAAGATGAAATTTTTAACACTCTATACAGTTTAATACCATGGACTTTCACTTTTTCATTTAATAAATTTTAAGCTGAAAATACAGAAAATCAAACATTATTGACAGAATATTTTGTTTATGTTTTCTGGGCATATACAAGGTCCAAAGCTGCTGGGACCTTTAAGGAACTGAGTGCAAGGAAAAGAGGGAACAGCAGGAGTTGGAAAGGGAATGCACAGGAGAAAAAAAGAGGAACCCCCTAGACTTAAGGCTGGAAATCAAAGAACAAGTTGAAATAGAGAAAGTTAAGTTTTGAGAATATGAGGGGTTATATACCTTTCTTATCTGAGGCATTGAGACAAAGGTAGAGTGATTTTATCCAGGGGATGGAGAATGAAAACAGACTACAAAGGAAAAGATGAAAGAATGAAAAATCAGGCAAACTAGCATGATGAATATGAAAACTAAATTGAAGAACATGAAGAACAGATATTGGCTGTCCAGAAATAGGGATGTAAATATGATGTAAGGATACATACCTATTTGTTTGACCTCACTCGTGAGTGTACAAGGCCTAGTTAGGAGACTTGGGGGAAGAGTGTAGGTTGGCAGAGGCATATTGTACTGAGGAAGGCATTGGGTGATGTTAACAAAGTCACAGGGCAAATGCAGGAGTAGACATGAGGTTGCAGTTGGTGGATCTATTGAATTCAACTGAGGATCTGACAGATGTAGAAACCTAAGAAGGCATGTGTGTATGTTTGTGTGGGGAAGCCATTCATAATTTTGAATAAGGCAGTGAGGAATTGCTCCATTGAGAAAATATTATTTGAAGAGTAAGGGAAGGAGTCATGCAACCATCTGGAGAAAGACCTTTTTTTTTTTTTAAGATTTATTTATTTATTTGAGGGAGGAGGGGCAGAGGGAGAGAATCTCAAGCAGACTCCCTGCTGAGCATGGAGCCCCATGTGGGCAGGATCCCATGACCCTAAGATCATGACCTGAGCCAAAACCAAGAGTCTGATGCTTAACCGACTGAGCCACCCAGGTGCCCCCAAGAAGGTCTTTTTAGGAGAGACAAACAAGACTAAAAACCCTGAGCAAAAAGCATAGTTAGTGTGTTGGAGAAACAGAAAGGGATCCATAGTGGTTAGAGCAAATATGGAAGGAGAAGAATAAGAGGTCATAGAAGTAACAAGCATTCTGGACATATAGAGCCTTAGTGACTTCTTCTTTTACTTTAAAATAGGAAGTACTGGTGGTCTTTGAGCGGAGGACATAATGATCTCATTTATGTATTAAAAAGAACACTCGGAGGCACATGGGTGGTTCAATCAGTTAAGTGACCAACTCTTGGTTTCAGCTGAGATCATGTTCCTAGGGCCCGTGAGATTGAGGCCCATGTTGGGCTCTGTGCTGAGCATGGAATCTGCTTGAGATTCTCTCTCCCTCTGCCCCTTCCCCCCCCACTCTCTGTCTTTCTCAAGAAAGGAAAGAAAAAAAAAAAAGAACATTCACTTGGCTACTGCTGTATTAAAAACCAAAAACCCAGATGGGGGCAGGGCGAGAAAAAAACAGGAAGAACAGTTAGAAAGCTATTGGGATAAGCCAGGTGAGAGATCATGGTGCTTTGGACAGTAGTGGCAAAGTGGAGGTGGTGATGAATGGCTAGATTGTAGAGATATGTTGAATATTAAATCTACCAGATTTGCTCATAGGTTAATATAGGCTTTGAAAAAAAGAAAGAAGTTAAGGATTACAAAAAGTTATCAATAAATGACCACAACATGGATCCATCTTTCTTGGCTGCAAAGTTTTTATCAAGTGGGTCAGGGTACTTTTGTTGAAAGTAAATGTTTACTCTGAGGGGTGCCTGGGTAGCTCAGTCAGTTAAGCCTCTGACTCTTGATTTCAGCTCAGGTCATGGTCTCAGGGTTCTGGGATCGAGCCCCGTGTCAGGCTCTGTTCTCATTGCAGAGTCTGCTTGTCCTTCTCCCTTTGTTCTTCTCCCCACTCTCTTTCTCTCTCTCTCTCTCAAATAAATAAATAAATAAAATCTTTGAAAAGAAAAAAAAGGAAAGCAAATGTTAACTCTGAACCCCACTGATAGCTGAATGAATGCAAATGAGGTGTTTGCCTAACAGGAATCTGTGGTTTTAGGGAGAGGGTGATCCAACTGCTCATCTGGAGAACATCTAGAATTTGTCTGAAACTGGAAACAAGCACTGACAACAGTTATATTTTATAAAAGAACAAATTTTGTTGACCTTTAAAAATTTAGGAATTGGGAATGAGGTAGGAGACTGTCTTTGTCAGTACAAACTGCTATAACCAATACCATAGACTGGGTGGCTTAAACAACAGACATTTACTTCTCACAGTTCTGGAACCTGGGAAGTCCAAGATTAAGATGCCATCCTATTTGATTCCTGGTGAGACCCTTCTTATAGGTTTGCAAACAGCCACCTTCTCACTGTATATTCACAGGGAAGAGAGAAGGAGAGCTCTGGTCTCCATTCCTTTTCTTATAAGGACACTAATCCCATCATAGGGGCTCCACCCTCATGGCAAAGTCTAAACCTAATCATCTCCCGAAGACCCCACCTCCAAGTGCCATCACACTGGAAGTTAGGGCTTCAATGAATGAATTTTGTTGGGATACCAGCATTCTGTCTGTATAGGGACTCTAAGAACCTTTGAGACACAGTGTTTTAAGTGGGTGGATAGTATTAGATCACTGTGGGACAAAAGAGAAGGGATTGACTCTGCAAGTTAAGTTTGAAAAAGCAGCTCAAGTGATTCCAGCTCAAGTGATTTCCTTTCCTTCCATCTCACTTCTTATAGCCCCTTGCTTACCCCTTAGAGTTGTAACTCTACATTGATTGTTTTTGGTGCGTATTTTTGGATTAGTGGACATATTCACTTTTTCACCCTGATCAGTCTTGACAAAGGTCAAAAAAATAACCTATGCAATAGGTAGGAGCATGTAAGAAATTTCAAGTTAAACTTGTCTGAATTGCAAAGTTTGTATTGTAAATGCGGAGAGTGATAGAGGATGAGCCAATCAAGTTAGGTAGAATTAGAGTTCCTGTGTGGGAAAGTCAACATTTTAGTATAAAGAATTTGTAATTTTTATTCTCATTTCTCAGCATTTACTTTATGTATATATGTATGTATGTATGTATGCTTGAATATGTTTTTGTTTCCTTTTTTCTTACATTATAGAGGTTAAGTATAGGTTCCAGGTTAGGGATGTAGGTTAAGTATAGCTTGTAGAATCAGAATACCTAAGTTTGAGTCTTAATTACCAATTTGTTGTTATGTTCAAGTTATTTAATTCCAGTGATTTCTTTTCTACTACTATGTTTATCTCAAATGATTCCTGAGAAGTTTAAATTTAATATATATTTAAAGTTGTGGTACGTGTTAAACACTCAAGTATTACCCATTTTCTCCTTTGTTCTCAACTGTGTCCTGGATAGTTGATGTTGCCAGACAAGTGATCTCAGGAAAAATGAGGTATTAAGGAATGTGTCTGCCTTTCATGTCCAGAACTCAACTGAACATTTCACCAGAGCCCTGAACATTGATTGGTTGATTTTTATACTCTATTATGCATTTCTTAGGCTAAAAACTTGGCTAGTTTTCCATGTCAGGGCAGGATATGCTTTGTAACTTTCTTTTTGAAGATACATTGATGTTTTCTGTATTCCCTTGTGTCAGAAAAATGTTCAGTTGGGATAGTATTTATGCTTAACCATGGCCTGCCACAAAAATGTTCACTTGGAACAGTATTTATGCTTAACCGTGGCCTGCCATTTATACTAGCAAAGTCCCTGTTGATACTATCAGAGAAGATGAGGTTGGGTTGAGTAAATTTTAGTAGATAGCATTTGTGATTAAGATGGTATGCTAGCTATAACATTGTGTGTCAACTGTATTCAGTTCTTTTTTTTAAAAAAAAGATGAAATGGTGGTAGGCAGTTTATATTGTATTTTTAAATTTGTTTCCAAAAGTATATGTTTAATCAATTCCCATTCCCCCAAATCATTGTATCCTTACTGGCCTGATGCTAAGTAAGGAGCATTATGGTAGCCAGCCTTCAGGATGGCTCATAATGATCCCTACCTCCCACTATTTATACTCTTTTATAATCCCCTTCCACATTGTACCAGAGTTAGTCTGTGTGACCAGTAACATATAACAGAAGTGGTAGGATTTGACTTTAAGATTAAGTTATAACAAAGATTCTTTGATTGATTGAACTTTAGAGAGGATCCTGAAACTTCTCCTAGGCCAATCTGTGTACTTCCTTGTAAAATCCAGTTTTACCAAGAATGCTGCTGAGTCAGTTTAGCAAGAATCTCCCTTACCCCCTTACTCAATACCTGATCACCCTGGATATCTGATCAGATTCCTAATTCTCTACTACCCTCAGGGGATGTCTGATCACCCTGGGTGTTTTCAGCAGGAATCCTGTTAGGTCGACTTAGCCAGAACCCCCTCACCCCTGATGTTTCCTCACAGTAACTTTCTTTTTTTTTTTTTTTTTTTTTAGATTTTATTTATTTATTTGAGAGAGAGAGCATGAGAAGGGGGAGGGTCAGAGGGAGAAGCAGACTCCCCGCGGAGCAGGGAGCCGGATGTGGGACTCGATCCCGGGACTCCAGGATCATGACCTGAGCCGAAGGCAGTCGCTTAACCAACTGAGCCACCCAGGCGCCCCTCACAGTAACTTTCTATCCACTGACACCCATTTGCTCTTGACTATAAAGTCCTACTTGCCTATGCTGTGTTTAGAATTGAGCCCAGTTCTCTACTGAGGTTTCTTTTTCCCCCATTGCAGTAGTCCTGAATAAAATCTTGGTTAACCTCTTTAATTGGGGTGGGGGCGGGGGACGAGATGGTATGATAGCCAAAGCAGGATAAACTTATGGCAATTATATTTTTGGTCTTGAATATTCAGTGATATCCTGGGGTTCATTTTGTATGGCTTGGTGATAAAATGTATAAGCATAATTATTCATATTTTTAAGTAATTGGTTTGTTATTAAAGGAAAGGGAGGAGCTAATTATGTAGAAGGACAATTATGCTCAAATTTCCATGTGATGGTTGACAGTTTATGAAACAGTGTGCTATTAAGGTGACTTCTGTGGGCTTCCTAACTAACAAAATATCAATCTCACTCGTCACATGATACCTTAGGATTGAACCATAGAGGAGGAAAAATGAAGGCACTGCATACCTCATTACACAGACTGAAGAGGTGGTGGTGTAGCAACGGCTACAAAATTACTGTGGATCATCAGAGTCGAACAGAAGCAGATGAAATAGGAATAGTTTATCAGAACCAGTCAATCCAAGAAAGCAAAGGATTTAAATCAAAATGATAATAGAGAGGCTAAAAGAAAATGTGCCCTAAAAAAAAAAAAGGTGCCCTGTATGAGCAACGGAAGAAAAAAAATATTGTTGTACAAGGAAGACCTAGACAGAATAGAATTCATATGTTAATGATTTTATGAAATTGGAAAGATAGTCTGCATCACGGAAATGTAAGAATTTTATTTTTACGTGCATCTTTTAAAAGGAAGTCAGAGGGGTATAACAAAGTTATTTTTTAATACAAATTTTAACATATATTCCCTAAACATAAGAAATACAATTTCTATTTTTCATGATGGCTGTTTTATGGGTAAAACAAAAAAATCATTTTATGTTATACTGAAAGAGCAAGTCACTTATTCTCTCTGACATTCAATTTTCTCTTATGTAAAATGACAGCGTTGCAATAGATACCCATCATATTTGTTCTGGTTTCAAATTTGCAGGATTCCATGAAAAACAGTTTTCCACTGGAGTGAGATATCTTTCCATCCTTCCCAACTATAGTCATGTTAAGTGTTTTATTTTGTAATTTTTCAGGACTTTAAGTAACATTTGTTTGTGAAGCTGTATTTGATTTCTCATTCTTCTCTGGTGATTATTTCTATGTGAACTGTCCTTAAATCTTAAATGGTATCCACAAGCTCAAGACATCCACTCATAAATACATGGACTAATATGTCTATGATTGTAATAAATATTTTATCAGCGTGCTTATCACTTCTTTGTAGGCCCAGCTCTGTACTTAATAACAGACATATTAGGTAAAATTCAAATCCAATCTTTGATATGTCATGCTGTTTTTAAACTCACAAATTCATAGCTTCAATTTTCAACAGAGAAGCTTTGTGATTTTTAAAAAGAAAAATATATTTTTTCCTAACCTTCACTTTGTGGACGTTTAGGGAAATGTACACCCACTCCCACTTAGAATATGCAAACTTAAATTATCATATTGATATAGCTATCAGCTGTCCGCTTTGATAATACCGTATAGATGAATAGGAACAGAAGATTCATTTCATTTGTGTCAACATTAGCAGAAAATAATATGACAGAGTGCAAGGCTCAAGGGATTCATCTGACATTATTGAACAACCTCTTACCCTAGGAATTGCCTCTTACTGGGCCTTCTCCAGACACATTACACAAAAGAAGATCTTCTGATGGCCTTTGAACAATCTGAGACACTGATCTATGCATTTTAGAAAAGATGCCCTAATGGGAATGCAAATAATTTTATCCTGAAATCTTAGTCAAAAGCCTGAAAAATATTTCTTTTGTATGGTTCTTTGAAGGATCTTTTACAATGACCATTCACATCAATGCTAAATCCTTTGGGGGAGGGGGACCTTGACATAAAATCATAAAATACAAATTAACATTTTATTATTCAATTTAAATGGCAGTGAAATATGAGAGGGGTTTTGGCTTCCTGGGAAATGAACATGAACAAGAGAAGCAAAATGTGTCCAACTAATAGATATGAGTTGTTAGCTTCTGAAGATACGGGTTTCTTTGTTAAGAGTTATATTTGATGGGACAGTTTTCTGTATTAAAAATTATTATTGTTTAGTGAATTTATTTCTTATTTCTTTTTTCATGAAATAATACTAAAATAGTAAATATGGATATATATATATGTAAGATAGAGACATATGTATAATGATTTACATATAATAATCATCCAGGAAGTTATTGTATGATGTAAAATTACATCATAATTTTTTTTTCAGAAATTAAATAATAATGAAATTCCTAATTACTCAGGGACATTTTTAGAGGTCTCTTTGGCTCAGTAATGAGCACACATATTTAGTATTTATTCGGATGATATGCAAGCCTCCTTATGGTAGCAAAAATAAAATGCTTTGGTGACAGAGCTAAGCTTTATTATTCTCTTTAATAAGGACTATCTGTTCCTTTATAGCTATCCACTTTAAGAGTATTTGAAAGAGAACTTTTAGAATAATTTGCAAGTTCAGAAAGTAAAACAACAAAAGTCTTTTTCTGTGGGGCAGTTTGTTTCACAATTTGCTGTTCCATTATCAGCATCCCATTACTGTTAAAGCAGTAACAAACATGTCTTACATCACCATCCCTATTACTATCGAACTCCCCCCACATCACCGCAGCTGCTTCTAAATGTAACATTTGTTGCATAGAACATATGTGCCAAACCCTGAGCTAAATAACCTATGTGGACTACTTTATTGAGGCTTCATAGAAGTCCTGTGTAGTAGACTCCACTATTAATCCTATACTTAAAGCAACTGCGATTGTACAAAACCAAAACCAAGGCCCCAGGGTCCAGATGATCATCTGAATGATTTTAGGCACCATACTATTCTAAATTTGCATGTAGGTTACATATCCAAGATTACACTATTAGCTACTCCCTCTAGCAAATACTAGAATGCTAACAAGCCTGCAAGAGGTAGGAGGATAGAAAGAGTTTTTAGAGAAGGGGGCCAAGGGAGATGAAATGTCATGCCCCAGTGATTCATGTGAGCATATATGAGCTCAGTCACCTCAAAGTGGATTTAAATAGTTCTGCTTAGAATCCCCCCTACAGAATCCCACCAATTTAACTGGGACAACAAGGATAATTGTTTGATTCTAAGAACTAGTGCAGTACATTAAAAAATCACAGGAAAAATCAGCTTGAGAATAAAAGAATACAATAATAAATCATTCATATACTGAATGTGACACTTGAGGGCTTCTGTTTCACTGACATGTATAACTTTACATGTGAAATTAACCTGTGGAGAGAAATTGGAGCATTTTGCTGTTTATAAAAATTTGGTATTGCAAAATGTAAGTTGAACTGTACTGTGACCTGGATTTCAATCATAACGCAATAGGAGGAAAAAAAATGTCAGTGAATTATGGTAAAATAAATTTTATTTTGAGCAATATTAGTTTCTTTTCAGTGATCTTTTTTGACATTTAATAGATTTTTCAGTCATGCACAAATAGAAGAAGAATGTAAGTGGAATGAAAGTATAATACTTTTTGGCACCAAATGAAACATTAAACCATGCCAAGGAGAGAGCCTCTGGATGTGTCCATTTCACCCATGAATGCTTCAGGCTCTCCAGACCTAATGTGGAGGGAAGCCATGCAGTGGCTGGTCTCCTGGGGCATTCACGTTGCAGACAAGGGCTAAAAGGTGGCTGACTACACAATGCACCGCTGAGTTCTGCAAATAAATCAGTTGACTTGAGTTTTAGGAAGCGGATTTTTGACCTGCCAGTTTGTGAAGTAAATTTGAACGACCATATTTATATAGATGCTGCTACTCCAAAATTAACTTATATATAGTTTTGGTGATAGGTGCTTTTTTTAAAAAGCAGTGCTTTTTTTTTTTTTTAATATTGGGAAGTATTGTAAGCTATAAAAGTGCACAGAAAAGATAATAACCGTTCATATACTACCAACCAGCTCTGTCAAAATGGGTATTTTCCCATTATTTTATCATTTCTAAAAATTTTGGAAGTACTAAATCATGAGGGATACAGTTGAAGATGCCTACAAAGCCCTCCCTACAATTTCCTTCTCCTCCTTCTGACCTCTGAGAGATAATGATCATCCCAAGTTTGGATGTATATGCAATACCATATTTCTGTTACTATGTATTTAATTAATAATGGACACATATAAAATGTATAGTTTTGGTGTTATCAAATAATTTCTAAACAATGTCATGGTATATGTATCTGTCTTCATATTCTTTTACTCAATTACTGTTTTGAGATCCCTTCATGATTATACATGCATCTTTATTTTCACTATTCTATATAATTCTGTTATTAGCATGTATCCAAATTTATTCACTCTCCTACTATTACATACTTAAGTTTTGTTCTGGTTTTCTCTACAAAAGACAATGCTACAATTAACTTTATCATACATTTATCCTGAGTGTGTGTCTGAGAGTTTATATATGGATAATTATATAAATTGCATATAAATATGAAATTACCAAATTAAATATTATACCATAGTCTACTGTATTAAATATTGCTAAATTTCTTTCTAAATTTGTTTGAAAATTTATACTCCCATCAGCAGTCTATGGAAATCCATGATTCAAGATCCTTGTCAAAATTTAGTATTGTGAAAAGTAATTCTTATAAATTGATGAATGAGAAACAATATTTGCTTATAGCTTAATTGCATTTTCCTGATTGCTAGTGAAGTTAAGTATACTTTTAATGTTACATTGGCCATTTATATTTTCTCTTGATCAATATTCTTATTTATAGGCTTTGCTTACTTTCCCATAGTCTGCTTGTCTTTGGTTTACAGATTATAGATATCCTTATATCCTTTTATCTTATTTAGATAGGTTTGTCTTTTTACTTTGTTTCTGTTGTTTTTCTTAATTTATGCAAACTTAGCATGTTTTTTCCTTCTATATTTTCAAGTAAAAATTTAAAATTTTGTACACCTAAAATTTCCTTTTTATATGGTTTGAGGAAATAATTTATTTTTTTTCATTACACAGAACCAGTGATCTCAGCACCAACATTCTACAGTCATACATATTATTATATATTTCCTGGTTTTCAGTCCTATTGGAACCTATTGATATTTTCTCAGCATTCATCCTAATCTTTTCAAAGAACCTACACTTGATTTTAGATGCCCTCTCTATTACTAATTTTCAATTTTTTATAAACATCTTAGCTAATTTCCTACTAATTTCATTGGCTAAATTTATTTTTCCTTTCTCAAAACACCTTTGGATAGAAATTTTATCAATAAATCTCTATTCTTCTCAAATGAAGGCTTATGAAATTCTAAATTTCTCTTTAAAAACCTAAATGTATCCCACATTTTTTGATAAATAATATTTCCATTATCATTCTAATTTAGATATTTTACTTTTTCTAATAATTTTCTTGATCTATTAGTATTCAGATATTTTGCTCCTGAAATTCTCAAATATGTGTATTTGGGTCTAATGTTTAGACTTTGAATTATTATATTATAGTTAGCAAACATGGTCTATAAAACATGTTTATACTTTGAATTATTCTATTACGGTTGGAAAACATGCCAGTCTTTATTATCCTTTAATATTTACTTCCGGGCATAAATATATGTTGTATATTACATATATATATCCATACTTGCGTATATGAAGACAAATAACAGTTATTTTGTTATTGGTATTATTATTGTTATGTATTCAACGATTTACTTGTCAATTTCTCGCTTCTATCTTCTTTTGGTTTTAATTGCCTACTTCCTACAATTCTTATTACCTGGTGGTTCTCAACCAAGTTGCATACAGAATTCGTTTTACAGAACTTTAAAAACAAACTGGTGACTCAGCCCCACTCACAGGGATCCTAATTTAATAAATCTGAGCTGTGGCTTGATACTGAAAATCTCAAAAGTCCCCCAAGTGTTTTTAGTGGTTATCCAGAGTTGACAACCAAGCTCTTGGAGTCTTTTTAGCAAAAAAACTTTTGGACAGGTTTTCTTCAGATTTCCTTTGGAAATATTTTTAGGCTCTCAAGATACGAACTCCAGGTTGGCAGTTACTTTCTTGCTGCACTTGGAAGATGCTGCATTGTCTTCTACTTTCTAGTATTGTGGTTGAGAAACTTGCGGTTGGGATAATTGTTCTTTTCCAGGCATTTTTCTTTACTTCCCTAGTTGATTTTAAGGTTTTCTATCTGCTTTTGATCCTTTGCAATTTCACTACGGTGTCTCTTGATATATGATTATTTGTATTTGTCTTTCTCAGGACTAGCAATATATTTTATCTAAGGATTCATATATTTTACCAAAACTGAATAAATTCATCCATATACTTTGAATATCACCCAACCCATTTTTGTCCAGGTTAATTTTTAAAAATAGTGTCACCTTCTTTCATTTCCACATCCTAGTTTATATTTTTAACTATTTTAAGCATATCTATTTGAAGAACAATGACTCAAAAAAATCTGTTCTCTTAAGTGCTTAAGGATTGAATCCTTCTGTTGTATTATCTGTGAACTCTTGATCTTGGTGTATTTTATAGTTTAGATTATGAGTTTATCTTTAGTGAGCCCTTTTTTATGTATGTGTGAAAGTCCTTTTTTCACTGCTCTTTGCATTTGCTTCTGCTGGAATCCTAAGTGTTTTACCACAACAAAGTAAATTTTATGGCTGGGAGTTTTCCAAGATCTAATAACAGAAGATGTCTAAAATGGAAATATGCCCGAGGGCAGATCATGGCTACAAATGTTCAGGCCCATGCCAAAAGACATAAATTTCCTTTTGCCTGGATACCGGACTCTCCCTTTCACTTAGAATTAGCCCTGAAGAGGTCCTGATTTTGGAACATATGGTACATCTGTTCTAACTCCCTAGAACTTATTAGCCCAAGACCTGCTCTTGCATCCTCAACTGGGAGTTAGTATCTAAAACCTGAGAACAGGATTTCTTCACATCAACGCTATTGACATCTTGTGATGGATAATTGTTTAGCGGTGGTAGTGGTGGACAGGGCTGGGGGGACTTGTATCCTGTGCATTATATGAAGCTTAGTAGTAAACCTACCTTCTACCCACAAGATGCCAGTAGTACATACCCCTTCCCAGTTGTTAAAACCAAAATGTCTCTATCCATTTACAAATGTACCCATGAGGGCAGAATTGCCCCCACTTAAGAACTACTGTCCTAGATTATTGAGATCAGCAAGCCCTTCAGCAACCTCATGATTAAATTAGCTCATGTACCTAATGGTCTATTGCCTCTTATTTATAGCTCCTAGAAATTTCCTTTGCTTTCTTGTGAGCTCAGTTACATATTTAATAGGAGATCTAATAACAGTCTGTCTAATATTTGTAGAGGGAAATTTTTATAGCAAGAGAATTTTCAGGTACTTAATTTTTCTATATTGCCAAAACTGGAGTTCTAAATTATTTTTTAAGTCTACAATAATTTGACAAGAAGATACATTTGACCATGGGTTAATTGGTCATGTAATTCTGATGTAGCATTTAGATATGCATGAGTAGAGAGTACACCTGTGTTCGTCTATTTTCAGTACAGCAAATGCTGTCTACTATGGTGGGCCACAGCCTTGAGAGTTGGATAACTTGGCTTCTGAACGTTGGTTCTGCCTCCAACTAGCTCTGTGACCACAATCAAATAAATAGCTCAGTTCTTCTATTTTTTATTTTCTTACTATGACTTTATTTCTTGCTTACTAATTACTTCTTGTCACTTATCTAATTTGGTTACGGTATACCCAATCAGACTCATAATTTTGTCAATTTGTGAATATTAAATTGATAAAGCTATAAAATATGTACTGGTTGTTGATTTATCTCCCCTAAATGGCTATCATGTTATGATACATTATGAACTTTTATTCATATAAATACTTTCAATCACTTACTATATGTTTTTAATGTTTCCTGTCTGATTTAAATATAAAAAAACAGTGCTTCCTATTTCACTATAATGGAAATTACAAAGTAGCTGTTTTTTTAAAAAGATTTATTTATTTGAGAGAGAGGGAGAGTGAGAGAGAAAGCATGCATGAGTGGAGGGAGAGGCAGAGAGAGAGGGAAAGAGAGAATCCCAAGCAGACTCCCTGTCGGGCGGTGGAGCCAGACTCAGGACTCCATCTCAACAACCCTGACATCACGACCTGAGCTGAAATCAAGAGTTGGATGCTTAACCAACTGAGCCACCTGGCACTCCATGAAGCAGATATTTTAAAAATAAAAATAGAAAATATTTGCAAATGTGAAAAATTTTACACATTTGGACTATGTATTTTAAATGGTTTAAGGAGAAAGAGGTTAGTAGGGGAGGCTGATCAGCAATGGTTTAATTAAAGTGATACCAATCAAGCTCTGTCTTATAAGGTTTGGTTAGTAAAAGTAGAGAATGAAAAGGACATTCTGAGCAGCACATTTCATGGAAAAAAATATCTAATCAGATGCCTTCACTTCTTTTTTTTTTTTTTAAGGTTTTATTTATTTATTTGACAGAGAGAGACACAGCGAGAGAGGGAACACAAGCAGGGGGAGTGGGAGAGGGAGAAGCAGGCTTCCTGTGGAGGACGGAGCCCGATGCGGGACTCGATCCCAGGACCCTGGGATCATGACCTGAGCTGAAGGCAGACTCTTAACGACTGAGCCACCCAGGCACCTCTTCACTTATTATTCTTGAGCAGAGAAAATTTGAGGAGATGATTTCTAGCTCTTCCATGATGTGATCCACCACGCCACTGTCACTGCTGACCTCCTTTGTTCCTGTGGTATAAGACTACTCTTACAAATCCCGTGTGGCTGGGATATAGATGGGAGAAGTACACCTTCTCTATACCCACTCAAGCTGGACAAGAGCAAAGGCAGGCTTAGTTTTAGTTATTGAGAATAGTCTCAGATATCTCAGTAGAGAAAGCTTAAGGAATACAGAAGCAATGGAGGTAAAATTCAATTTTGCGTTCTCTGAAAGTTTAGTTGAGGGTATAGCCTGCAGAATTATAGTGAACCCAGGTGTTAATCTTTCTTGACTTTCGACATTGATGTTTCCTAGGGGAGAGATTCCACAGTGGGGTTTATCATGACCATTTCAACATGCTTATAACTCAGTGGAGAATTGCAATATTTACGGAAATGACCAGAAAACAAAATAGCATATGGTCAATGATAGAATAGTACTACAAAGTAGCGTGGGAGCTGAAGAAAGATAGAACACTGAAGAAAAAAATCTCCTTGAAGCTGAAGTATATAAGTTAGACCTTGAAGAATGATTAGTATTTGAAATGAGTGAACGTTGATAATCAGGACTGAATTGGATTATATGTGAAATCAAACTAAAACAAAAAGTCATGGGCTGGGAAAGGGATATAATAAAAGCCAGAAGTGTCATCAGATAAGACAGAAGTGGTGTAGTTCCAAGTGATGCAGAAAGTTGAAGTATTTTTAAACTAGTTATCAATATGTGTTAAGTGCCATCATAATGATTTATTACATTGCTTGGGACAAATATCTCCATTTAAAAAAGTATCTCACTTGAGATAAGATCCAGAGTAAATGATTCAGAATCCAAGGAAACTCAACCTAAAGCATTCACTCACTTCTATATGATGAACAGTTTTTTTTCAAGAGAAAAGATTCTAAATGCAAATGTCAGAACCCACTATAATAATGCTTTATTGATTATCTTTCTGTTGAGAAGTCCTAAATACTTTGGTGATCTTGTCTTATACACCCGTGGCAGGGTTAAGTACAGTTTAGAGGGGTTTGCTATTTCCATAGCAGGAAAAAGTTTAGCAGAATATTTTTTTATATATATCATGTGCCTTGTCTGCATTTTATTCAATTCCCAAGCGAAAGGTGATAAGAATGAAGATCGGAGAGTAAATGATGAAAAAAATAAAATGAAACCATGAGGAATCTAAAAATATTCTTTTTTTTAAAGATTTTATTTAGAGAGAGAGCTCAAGAGGAGGAGGGGCAGAGGGAGAGAGAGAATGTCAAGCTGACCCTGAGCTGGACCCCAGTGTGGGGCTTGATCTCATGACTCTGAGATCATGACCTAAGCCAAACAAAGTCGAGTTGGACGCTTAACCAACTGAGCCACCCAGGTGTTCCAGAATCTGAAAATACTCTAGATTAATAAGAGACCATTTTTTCTCTTTCCCGTTTATAGACTTAAACCATTCTTGATTTTATATTTTTACAACTATAAAAATTCTTTTGTGTGCAGGGCATTTTCAGGCCAACCAGAACTTTACATTTGAACAAAAAGCAAGAGAAGAACATTTTGCCTCTTAATCTTGTACTTTTTAAAATACAATTTAACTACTTTACCTTTATATTGATTGAAGATGCTTCAAGTAAAACCAATCATTTCTGATAATTCTAAAGAAAACAATCTTATGGATAACACCAAATGAAAATGAATATTTAATAACTTTTAAGGTAATGCTATCATTGATCATACTGAAAAATGAAGATATACTTCTCTGATGCATATCAAATATGTATTTCCCTAAATTATCATTTTTTTCTTCACAGGTGCCTCAACCTAACTTTCTCTTGATTTCTAAATAAACTGAAAGGGAAAATTAGCTGACTTAATTCATAGTGTTATTCCTGAAATGGCAATGTTATTGAAACAGCTGACTGAATACCCATTTTTTACACTTCTTTTCTCTCTCTCTCTCTCAGTGATGGAACAAAGAGAACTTTAATATGCACATATTTAAAAGAAGAAAATTCATTTTAACTCTTAAAAGCTACTGATGCAGATGCTCACTACATATTAAGGAATCGAACCATTGAAACCTCTGGAAGCATGGATGATAATCCTATAAAAATGTATTAATTCAGTAACTTAGGAGAAATTAGAAATGAGCTCAAATAGCTGAACCATAATAATAAGAGCCCTAGCTAGCAGTCCCATTTTAATACCCAGGCTAGCTTTTCATTCCTGAAAAATTTACATTTACTTTATTGATAAATATCATAAAATGATAGTTAAGCCTGCAGAGCAGACAACATCAAATCCAGTGGGTTCACTTTTCTGTAGTTCATAAAAGGATGTTCATATAATAAAACAAGATAACTTGTTGCATCACCTTTAACTAGAAGCACATATAGGTAAATACTAGACATTTCCATGGTAGTATGAATTAAAGGTAGAGAAAATTCTTGCCATTTGCTTCAGAATATTTGTTTCCAATCTAGTTTTATCTGATGTGAAATGCTACTAATTTAGCCTTTCTGAAAAATATTTTTTCTTCTTGTAGTCTACCTAATTACTGTGAACATAATACTCACTTTAAAGCAGATATATACTACAGAGTCCTTCTGAAAGGAAAGTTTTTTCCACTTTGAGGAAAAAGTCAGAAATGAATGCACCAAGATACATTTAGAAAATACATTCCTTGGGGTGCCTGGGAGGCTCACTTGGTTATGCATCTTGATTTTAGCTCAGGTCATGATCTCAGGGTTGTGAGACTGAGCCCCATGTTGGGCTCCATGCTCAGAGTGGAGGCTGCTTGAGATTTTTTTCTCTCCCTCTTCCTCTGTCCCTTGCCCCACTTGCACTCTAAATAAATAAATAAATAAATAAATAAATAAATAAAATCTTTTTTTTTTTTTTTTTAAGATTATTTATTTGACAGAGAGAGAGTACACAAGCAGGGGAAGCTGCAGGTAGAGGGAAAGGGAGAAGCAGGCTCCCCATGGAGCAGGGAGCCTGATGCTGGGCTCGATTCCAGGACCCTGGGATCATGACCTGAGCTGAAGGCAGACAGTTAACCTACTGAGCCACCCAGGCACCCGAATAAATAAAATCTTAAAAAAAAATTACATTCCTCATATGGTCACCCAAGAACACTGTCTGCATAAAGCCTTTAATTTAGCTGTGCTATCTTTAAACTATGACATAATTCAAGAACATCATTTGATTGTATATTCTATTGAAATATCTATAAATGTTACCTGTACAATTATTAATGCAATCTGAAACTGAGCTTATCATTGCCAGATAAAATTTCCTTAGAAGCGCTCTACTGGATACCATTGACTTGATGCCAGTGAACAATATTTATGTATTTTTTCCTATTCATTCACTACATCTTCTTCCATTTTATATTATCAGGCTTTTTAAATTTAAATTCAACAAAGATAAATTCACAGTGGTGGTTTGTGATATTCTGAAAGTAAGAAACATTTCTCTTGAAACTTAGGGTCTTAGGCACATGGCTATTTCCATGCTGCCAATATTGTGTTATGTGGGACCAGATTGGGAGGAAGATTGGAAAAAAACCAAAGACACCTTTTTCTTCTTAGTGAGTGGGTTTTCCAGCCTGTTGAGGAAGGGGGGCGGTATTTTTTTCAACATTAGTCAAGCCCTAAAATTGAAAAAGTTTCTCCTTTCTCTCAAAGAATCCTAATTCTGTTCTCTTACTCTTTCTTGGAAAACTAATGAGACTTATCTCCCTATACAGAAATTATCTGCTTGCCAGGTTCTCCAAAACCCAGACCATGATATAATTAAGAAGATACGTATGGTTGTATTTTGGCAAGTTAGAAACTGAGATTCACGCTAAATAAATTAGAATTACTGTAGGGAAAATCAGACTGCTTTTTCCTGCCTTTGCAAATGTAATGTGGCAGATGAGGCTCATCTAATACTGGATATTTTGCAGCACTAAATATGGCTGTTTTCTTTTAAATGGTGTTAAATGCTCTGTTATATGGCCTATGCTGATTTCAGTGGTTGCCCTTCCAGTGTTTTCATCTTCCTTTCTTAATAAAGTAGCCTCAGTCAATTGAGCTTTCTGAAGCTTTAGGTCAAAATTAGAAAATACCTTATCTGTTTCCATTTGATCCCATTTCGCTGGTGATCATTTCCTTCCTTTTAATTTTGTTGTCACAATGAAATAATTCAGTGTAAATTCAACATTTTTCTCATCTTAGCCATATATATCAATAAAAAAGATGAAAATATACTCATCAAAAATCTTTTTTTAAAAACAAGGCTAAAGGTCCGCTTTGCTATTATGGAATAAACAGAGTGCTTTTTATTGCCTCATTTGGAATTGCTAGTATAACTCAGAGAGAGCCCTATCACCTGTGAGAGATGGAGTCATTCTAAAGTCATGCTATAATAATAAAGCATTTTAATATGTGTTAAACCATCCACATGATCACAGTCCAATCCCCTTTATACAGATTTTATACAGTATAAAACAGCAAGCATAACTAAAGGTATCTGAAAATGAGATTGTACATTAACTCTAAGTTGTAAATGCAAATGAAACTAAAGCACCCTACAGTATTACTTGCTTGTGCTGTATTCAACATACTATATTTTAAAACTTTTCATAACAGTGCATATTGAAAGTTGGAAGAGTCCTCAGAGACCATTTTTTTTCTGGTATAAAACTCAATCAGACATAAGTTGCTTCTCTAAAAAGGCTTGGGGTTGGGAGTTTGGGAAGGGGGGGTCACATTTTAAGATTTATTTTTTGCTATTTATACAATGAAGGTGTCATGTATTTGGAAGTGGTGGGAAACATAGCATAAAAGTATAGAATATAAATGTTTCAAAATTATGTGTTTTTCCCTCAAATCTCATTAATGTTTCATCAGAATGCAATATTTTAAAAAACATTTTCTTTTCATTCTGCAGAAATCAGTTACTAAGTATCACTGACTCTCCCTGTGATCTTTTAGATTGTTTTATACATAAGTGCATATATTTGCAAGATTGACACACAAAAACTGGAAAATTGCTGTTTCATATTAGTTTTTCTCTATCCAGGCTGTCCAGGACAACTTTCTTTCTTTTTTTAAGATTTATTTATTTATTTGAGAGAGAGAGAGAGAAAGAGAGAGGAAGAGAAACCGGGTGGAGGGGCAGAGGGAGAGGAAGAGAAAATCTCAAGCCGACTCCCCACTGAACAGGGAACTGGAGAAGGCAGGGCTCAATCTCATGATCCTGAGAAAAGGACCTGAGCCAAAATTAAGAGTCTGTTGCTTAGAGATGCCTGGGTGGCTCAGTTAAGCTTCTGCCCTCAGCTCAGGTCATGATCCCAGGGTCCTGGGATCAAGTCCCACATCGGGCTCCCTGCTCAGTGGGCAGCCTGCTTCTTCCTCTGCCTGCCGCTCCCCCTGCTTGTTCTCTCTCTCTCTCTCTCTCTCTCTCTGACAGCAAGCAGCAGGCAGAGCAGGCAGAAGGAGATGCAGGTCCCCCATGAGCAGGGAGCCCGATGTGGGACTGGATCCCAGGACCCTGGGATCATGACCTGAGCCGAAGGCAGACGCTTAACGACTGAGCCACCCAGGTGCCCCCATAATAAATAAAAATGAAAGAAGGAAGGAAGGAAGGAAGGAAGGAAGGAAGGAAGGAAGGAAGAAAGGAAGAAAGAAAAGAAAGAGAGAGAAAGAAAGAAAGAAAGAAAGAAAGAAAAAGAAAGAAAGAAAGAAAGAGGGAGGGAGGAAGGAAGGAGAGAGAGAGAGAGAGAAAGAAAGAAAGAGAAAGAAAAAGAGTCTGTTGCTTAACCAACCTAGCCACCCAGTGCCCCTCCAATAGAACTTCCCGTGATGATAGAAATGTTCACAATGGTGTCCAATACCACAACCTCTAGCCACATGTGGCTACTGAGCTCTTGAAATCAGTGTGATTGAGTTTTTAATTTTATTTAATTACAGTCCTTCATGAGTTAGCATTAATTGTGTTCGACAAACCTAACCTGCTTCTTCTTGGCCGATTTTTTCCATATTTTTTCAGATAAGAATATTTGATACTTGTGAAGAAGCAGTGTGGATGTATAATTAAACTATCCTGCCTTCATTGTTCGGATTTTTATTATATAACTAACATGTTTGAGTCGTCCCTGTAAATCCTAGGCATGCAAAGTTATTTCGGGAGCATCTTTGCTGTCACCCTCAAATCCTCCTTTGAAGCCCACGATAGTGCCTGCAATACTTATGTCAGAAGCAAACCATTTGTTGTTGCCTGTGTTATCCAGCACGCTTTCAATTCTTCTCGAAATAGGCTTTTCTAGGATAGGGATAAAAAGTGTATGTGAAGGGAGCCTTGTTCCGTCAATGTCCTGAACCAGGAACACCTCACCAATAATGCAGTAAGAAAAAAGTAAGAAGCTGTCATAGGAAACTTCAGAAGAATCACTTTCTGACAGGATACTGTGATGGGCATTGTGACTGCCTTGGGGATTGTTCTATAAAGATAGGGGGGAAGAAAACCTGTAGCAAGTCAATTTATTCAGGAACTTTGAGATGAATACCTAATAAGTGGCTTGTTAAAATTCATATAAACACAGTTTTTTTCCAGATTCAACATAAATTCAAGAGATTTTGCCCCAGTTATTTCTCTAGTACATATACACTTACGAATACGTTCAAGGGTGGGACTTTTGTAGTTGATGGGATGATGAACTAGACAACCCCTAACATCACTTTCAGTGTTCGTATCATGATTTCCAGGTTTAAAAGGAAGCCAAAGTACAAAGTGTAGAAATTATTCTCTACTGGAATCCTGCTTGCCAACACCTAACAGTAGAATACTTGATTTTGGCATATAATTTGTTCTAAAGATCTCCATATTTAAATTAGTTAAGATTTCAACCAGATAAAAAATTAAATGATGGGGGCTGGGGGTTGCTGCTGGCCTCATGAACATAATAGAAGTGGTAAAAGTAAGTGAAAGAAAAATCTGTGGGAACAAAATGATCAAGGAACATATATGCATATATGTCAATTGACATTTATTTGCTGCTAATTTCCCTTAGTTACAGGAGACTATGGTTTGTCTAAGAATCAGTGCAGTAATGAAGAATCCAGTATATCCCAACTTCATCTCTGCCTCTTATACTCCTTCACATTCCTTTTTTTGTCTGTACCTCTCTGTCTTATGGTTTAACGTCTAGCTTGTGTGATTGTGTTCACAATTGAATTTGATCACTTTTATTTCCAGTTAACTTTATTAACAATCAAAATTATAATAACCCTGTAATATATTAGGAAGGAAAGCAATTCGCATGGAGTTGAAATAAAAATACAATTCAAAGAATATTCTACACTTCTCAGAATAAATATTTGCTTTAAGTAGTTCAGGAAGATGATGTTCAATAATCCTTATCCCAAATATAAGTTAAAAACTTACCATCTAAAAATAAAGGCTATCATTCACCTACTTCTGGTAAGAAAGAGAAGAGGTCAGCCATATTCACTAGCAATAATGAGATACCGATGGGCTATTGAGAGTTGGAAACTTACAATTCTATGTAGACAATTTTATACAATATATTGGAAATCAAAATTTTGATTTTTTTTCAAATTTATAGAATTGAAAATCTGTTTGATTTACTATTTGCACTCGTTGTGTAAGCATTATGCATGTAGCTGCAGAACATAATCTAAAGACCAACCTGCAAATTACTAATGACAAAGGGCCTATAAAGTATAGGTCAGTTAAATGTACCTAAATGAAAATGTGGCCAGTTGTGTTTAAGTCCATACTCAAGCATCTGCTTCTAAAACTTGAGAAAGTGGAAACAGACCAACCAGGAAGTCTGGCACTTTGTTTTATGCTCAAACAACCCCATCTGTTGTTATATCATAGTGTTGTTATAAAGATAAAAGGATGGATACATGTGAAGTATTTAGAAGAGTGCCTGGTACATATTAAGTGCCATATAGCATTTAATTGTTACCATTTTCTTTGGAACTGTGCTAGAAGGTTTCATACAAATGGTGTCTATTTTCATGTTCCTGTTCTCCGACCAGATGGAAAAACATGATTAAATTATAGCTGCATTGCAAATATTGAAGGTACAAAAATAACACTTTTTTTTCAGTCCAATAAGTAATGCAATGCATAGGAAATTGACTTTTGCACTTTTTTCAATCTGTTCATAGTTCTAAATTAATTTATCATGATGAATTTTAATGGGTTTGGTAAAAACCATGCTGTGTCTATTGATGTTTTAAATATTAAGCCAAAATAAAAATGTACCTAAGTGGACTGCTATTTTATAAAAATAAATACAGGATATAAATAATAGATTCTCAAAAGAAGATATTAATTCCCTCAACTCTTTCTTCTCTGATTATAGAAAAATTTACTTGATTCTTGATTCCTCATATTGGAATAACCCCATCATAAGTTGAAAATATTGTTAAGTCAAAAGTGTATTTGATACATGTAACATACTGAACATTAATAGCATAGCATAGCCTATTTTAAACATGTTCAGAACACTCACAGTAGCATACAGTTGGGCAAAATCGTCGCACAAAAAGCCTATTTTGTAATAAAGTGTTGAATATCTTATGTAATTTATTGACTGCTGTAACAAAAATGAAAAACATTTTGGTTGTATGAGTACAGAAAAGTGTATCAGTTGTTTATCCTTGTGATTCTGCGGTTGCCATCATCTAGCATCATGAGAGAGGATCAGACCACATATTACTAACCCAGGAGGAGAGCAAAATTCAGAATTAAAGGTACTATTTCCATTGAATGTATATTGCTTTTGCATCATCATAAAGTTGAAGAATTGTGAGTCAAACCATTGTTAAGTCAGGGACTGTCTGTGGTCGTATAGTATTGTGTTTTAATCTGTATTTCCCTTTTGGGTCATAATGTTGATCTTTTTTTCCCCATCAATTTTTTTGCCATCTGTGTCTCTGCTTCAATAATATGTCTGTTCAAAATGTTTTCTTACCCCAAAGACACAAATGTAGTGATCCGAAGGGGCATGTGCACCCCAATGTTTATAGCAGCTATAATAGCCAAACTATGGAAAGAGCCTAGATGTCCATCGACAGGTGAATGGATAAAGAAGAGGTGGTGTACACACACACACACACACACACACACACACACACACACACACACAGAGGAATATTATGCAGCCATCATAAAAATGAAATCTTGCCATTTGCAACAATGTGGTTGGAACTAGAGGGTATTATGCTAAGGGAAATAAGTCAATCAGAGAAAGACAAGTATCATATGATCTCACTGATATGAGGAATTTGAGAAACAAGACAGAGGGTCATAGGGGAAGGGAGGGAAAAATGAAACAAGACGAAACCAGAGAGGGAGACAAACCATAAGAGACTCTTAATCTCAGGAAACAAACTGAGGGTTGCTGGAGTGGAGGGGGGTGGGAGGGACGGGGTGGCTGGGTGATAGACATTGGGGAGGGTATGTGCTATGGTGAGTGCTGTGAATTGTGCAAGACTGATGAATCACAGACTTGTACCCCTGAAACAAATAATACATTTTATGTTAATAAAATAAAATAAAATAAGTTTTCTTACATTTTTGGGGGATTTTGTTTGGTTTCTTTTTATTGAGTTGGAAGAATTCTTAATATATTCAGGATCCAAGTCCTTTATCAAAATCTATTTTATGAATATCTTCTCATCTGTGGCTTATCTTTTCATTTTTTCAGTGTTGTCTTTTGAAGAGCAAGAGATTTTAATTTTGAGGGAATTTAATTTTATTTTCTAATTAGTGTTTTTTTTGTCTTATCAAAATATTTGCTTAACTCATGGTCGTAAATATAGCCTATCTTGTATATCTGCTAGTATATATATATAGTTTTAGGTTTTAGATTTATTTCTGTGATCCATTTCAGATTAATATTTTATATGGTAAATGTCGAGATTCATTTCATGCTAATACTGCCCATTTCCCATTGAATTACTTTGGCATTTATGCCTATTGGTTGTATATTTATGGGTCTATATATGTTTGGTCTACTTCAGGACTCTCTAATCTATTTCTTTGATTTACATGTTTATCAAACTGTTGACTTCTGAAGAGTGAAGTCAGCTGGTGTAAGTCTTCTGATTTTGTTCTTTTTTACAACTGTATTATTCTACTTATTTACCTTTAGCATTAAATATGAATTTTTCATACCAGTATCTTTGTTTCTATAAAAAAAAAGTGTGGTAATAATTGGGATTGCATTTAAATTGTTAATTAATTTGAGAAAAATTGACATAATAACATTGAGTATTCTGATTTATGGAATTAGTATAATTCTTCATTTGTGGTGATACCCTTTAATTTTTCTCTTCAACAATTTAAAGTTTGCAACATACAAATCTTGCACATATTTTGTTAAATGTAGCTTTAAGCATTTCATGATTTTTTGTGCTTTAATAAAAAGTAGGTTTTTCATTTTTATATTTTAATTTCCAGGTGTTTACTTCTAGACTATATAAAACAATTGATTTTTATACATTGACCTTTAATTGTGGGGCATTGCTAAATCCATTTACTGTCTTAATGCTTTAAATTTCACTCTAGGCACTACTTATCTCCATTCTATGAATTTTTGTACGTTGTGTTTCCTTTTGACTTCCTCTTTGATACATGGGTTATTTAAAATGCAATATTTAATTTCTAAATATTTGTGTATTTCCATGCATCATTCTCTTAGGGTTTTCTCTTTAAGCCCCATTTTGCTTAGGGGAAAAAACACTGCATGATTTTTGTTCTTTTCAATTCAAGGTTTATTATTTTGGCCCATTCTTGCTGTTTGGTAGTGCTCTATAAATACCAGTTAGGTTGAGTTGGTTGATAGTATAATTCAGGTCATCTGTGTTCGTAATGATATTTGCTCTTTTTCTATGCACCAATGAGAAAGGAGTCTCTAATTATTATTGTGGTTTTATTAATTTCTCCTTTTTTTCCATCATTTTTTTTCCTTCGTGTTTCGAAACGCTGTTTTTAGGTGTTTCACACTTAGAAGTTTTGTCTTCTGAATGGAGCCATTTTTCATTATCTTTATCTCTGGTATTATTACTTATTCTGATTTTACTAGATCTGAATGAAATGAAACCACATTTCATTGGTTTAGTGTTTGCATGACATGTCTTCTTCCAGCTTTTTACTTTTATCTATTTATATCATATTTATTGTGTGCTTTTTGTAGACATGTAGTCTAAATGTTTCTTTTTTTAATCCAATATGACCATATCTGCATTTTAATTGACATGTTTAGATCATTTACACTTAATCATATGGCTGATCTTAAATCTACCATCTTGTTAGCTGTTTTATTTAATATTATATTTATTCACATACATGATGTTGATATTAAAAACTCTTTTTTTTTTTTTTTTTTTTAAAGATTTTATTTATTTATTTGACAGAGAGAGAGACAGCGAGAGAGGGAACACAAGCAGGGGGAGTGGGAGAGGGAGAAGCAGGCTTCCCGCGGAGCAGGGAGCCTGATGCAGGGCTCGATCCCAGGACCCTGGGATCATGACCTGAGCCGAAGGCAGACGCTTAACGACTGAGCCACCCAGGCGCCCCTTAAAAACTCTTTAAGCCCCAAAATATGATGCTCTTAGGAATTGGAGCATAAATTTTTTTTAAAAAAAGAATTAGAGCATAAATCATCTGTATCATTCTTTGTTAATTAGTTATCATAAATGATTCTCAAGTCACCTTACTGGTAATATTATGTCCATGATAAATTACAGTATATGTAATTATTTTTTTCAATAAGAGTAATATTTTGAATTAATGTGAAGAATAAGTTAATATCTCTTCCTTTCTCAATAATCATTATGAACTTCTGTTTTACATTTTTTGCAAATTTGCAAAAGTAGATGATCTGTCACCACATCTATATATACCTTTAGTTAGTGTGGATTCACCTACCCTCTCATTTCATTTTACCAAGGTATACATGTACAGCCTATATGAAAACTATCCAGATGCCCTTATTATATTTTCTTTGTTCAAACTTTAGTGAAGATAGAACAGTAATCATGGGGTATGGGAATATTTGCTTTGAGAATGCGTTGCCTTTCAAATCCAATAGTGTGCCCAAATGAGGAAAATTTTGTTCCTTCTCCTACTACTATATGACTGTCCTTCAAGTTTCTCTCTCTGTTCTGTCTATAGTTTTATCTCAGTGTTTCTCCAGCTAAGGACATGCTTTTTATGTTATAATACTCTTATGTATTATATGTTATAATATAGCAATTGTTTTTTAATATTGTGTACTTATGTTGATGATTTTCTAAAATTACATATCTTTATTCTGCATAATCTAAAAAACCAACCTTAGAAGTGTGTACTACTGTGTGACTTTCATGTTTCAATTTTTATTTAAAAGTACTGCTTCAGTCATTTTTTTTTACTTTTTAAAAGTTTTTATTTAAATTCCAGTTAGTTAACACACAGAGTAATATTAGTGTCAGGTATACAATATAGTGATTCAATACTTCTATACAACACCTAGTGCTCATCACAACAAGTGCACTCCTCAATCCCTGTCACCTATTTAACTCATCCCTCCACCCACCTCTCCTCTGGTAACCATCAGTTTGTCCTCTATAGTTAAGAGTCTGTTTCTTGGTTTGCCTTTCTCTTTTTTCTTTCCCTTTCCTCGATTGTTTTGTTTCTTAAATTCCACATATGAGTGAAATCATGTGGTATTTGTCTTTCTCTGACTGACTTATTTCGCTTAGCATAATACTCTCTAGCTCCATCCATGTTATTGCCAATCACAAGATTTCATTCTTTTATGGCTGAGTAATATTCCATTATATATATGAACCACCTCTTCTTATCCATTCTTCAGTCAATGGACACTTGGGCTGTTTCCATAATTTGGCTATTGTAGATAATGCTGCTATAAACATCAAGGTGCAGGTATCCCTTTGAATTGGTATTTTTGTATTCTTTGGGTAAATACCTAGTAGTGCAATTGCTGGATCATAGGGTAGTTCTGTTTTTAATCTTTTGACGAACCTCCATACTGTTTTCCAGAGTGGCTGCACCAATTTGCATTCCCACCAACAGTGCAAGAGGGTTGCCCTTTCTCCACATCCTCACCAAAACATGTTGTTTCTTGTATTGTTGATTTTAGCCATTCTGACAGGTTTGAAGTGATATCACATTGTAGTTTTAATCTTTTTTTAAATTTAATTTAATTTTATTTTATTGTTATGTTAATCACCATACATTACATCATTAGTTTTTGATATAGTGTTCCATGATTTATGGTTTGCGTATAACACCCAGTGCTCCATTCAGTATGTGCCCTCTTTAATACCCATCACCAGGCTAACCCATCCCCCAGCCCCCTCCCCTCCAGAACCCTCAGTTTGTTTCTCAGAGTCCATGGTCTCTCATGGTTCATCTCCCCCTCCAATTTCCCCCCCTTCATTTTTCCCTTCCTGCTATCTTCTTCTTTTTTTTTTTTTAACATATAATGTATTATTTGTTTTTTAACATATAATGTATTATTTGATAACTAATTAACAAAGAATGATACAGAGGTACAGGTCTCTGATTCAACAGTCTTACACAATTCACAGCGCTCACCATAGCACATACCCTCCCCAATGTCTATCACCCAGCCACCCCATCCCTCCCACCCCCCACCACTCCAGCAACCCTCAGTTTGTTTCCTGAGATTAAGAATTCCTCATATCAGTAAGATCATATGATATATGTCTTTCTCTGATTAACTTATTTCACTCAGCATAATACCGTCCAGTTCCATCCACATCATTGCAAATGGCAAGATTTCATTCCTTTTGATGGCTGCATAATATTCCATTGTATATATACACCACATCTTCTTTATCCATTCATCTGTCGATGGACATCTTAGCTCTTTCCATAGTTTGGCTATTGTGGACATTGCTGCTATAAACATCAGGGTGCACATATCCCTTTGGATCCCTACATTTGTATCTTTGGGCTAAATATTTACCCAGTAGTGCAATTGCTGGGTCATAGGGCAGCTTTATTTCCAACTTTTTGAGGAACGTCCATACTGTTTTCCAGAGTGGCTGCACCAGCTTGCATTGCCACCAACAGTGTAGGAGGGTTCCCCTTTCTCCGCATCCACTCCAACATCTGTCATTTCCTGACTTGTTAATTTTAGCCATTCTGACTGGTGTGAAGTGGTGTCTCATTGACTGCTTCGATCATTATACAACAATGTGAAAGTAATAGAGATAGACTTGATTTAGAAATTATGAATGAAGTAAAGGCCAAATAACAATTTAGCACTTTGTAGCAATGAGTTGTGCAGTGTTTATAAAGATAATACTTGTAAGAGAATTGCTATCACAGTGGATATTGCATTATATCCATGAAAACTGAAAAGCATTGCTTCATCATAGTCAGAATTATATTCAAATTGCAAATAATATTTTCATTATAGAAAAATAACATCATCTATTTCATTTAGTTAATTTAAATCAAATGTCACTAATTTCAATATTATTGACTTCTAGCATGTGTGTTTAATTATGATTTTTGTTTTATATTTTATGAGCTTATAAGCATGATGAGCTTGTATATTTTTTTGTACATATTTAAATGGTGTTATAATAAATATACTTTATGTTAACACTGAAAATATAATTTTTCTTTTAAATGATGCCATACGTCAGGCAAGGTTGAAAAACAATCAATTGGTAGCTTCCCTGAAATAAAAAATAAACAAGTAAAAATAATTAGCATAGATAAAAGAAATGAAATTCAAAAAAAAAAAACATAGACACAATTTTGTCTGCTTAGCTCAGTCTATATCAACCATCACTTTCTTCCAGAAATTGTGTCCTTAACTATTCTACCCATGTGGGAAATATGAGGTTCCTACAAAACATCATATTCTGCGGACATTAGGTTGGTCTAAAGACAGTAACCTGACCCAAGCAAGACCAATGAATTCCTTCTCTGGGACTTTTATATCTAAGTTCTAAGAGGAGTTTATCAGTCTCTCAGGTGCTGGAGATATATAATAAGCCAGCCATTGTTAGTGGCTGTATTTTATATCATGTAGAGAAAGGAGTTCAGCAAGAGAGGGAAAGTAAAGAGAGAGAGACAGAGAAAATATGAAGGCAACACTCAGAAAAGTGATAAAATCATGATGTTTTTGAGTTCCTGCTCTCGGTGGTTACCTGTTACAATTCCATCCTTCCTGTAACATAATCATTTAACATTTCTTTGAATTCCAAGAGCTAACCTAGTATCCTTTCCTTAATTCCTTTTTATGTGTAAAGTAGGTTGAACTGGATTTCTGTCATTTGAAGCCAAACTGTGCTGACTAGTGAAGGTGTATATCCCCACTTTCAATAGTAAAAATTTCAAGGCTTTCCCACAGAATATGAACTTCTGTGTTAACTGGAAACTGACCTTGCTTCACAAAGCCCTTTGGAATTCAAGCGTAAACTTTTGTGTTTGAATGTGTCATTTGTTTTCTAGTGGGTTCTAATATTCTATAAGGTGTCTGCCAATCCAAATGCCTCCTTTGTCAGAGGGGAAAAAATCCCCAATTCTTTTAAGTATTGATCGCCAGGAGTTTATAATGACATAAATTAGCAACATATTAAAATAACCTAATTTAGGGGCGCCTGGGTGGCTCAGTCGTTAAGCATCTGCCTTCGGCTCAGGTCATGATCCCAGGGTCCTGGGATCGAGTCCCACATCGGGCTCCCTCCTCGGGGGGAAGCCTGCTTCTCCCTCTCCCACTCCCGCTGCTTGTGTTCCTGCTCTCGCTATCTCTGT
Organism: Halichoerus grypus; assembly: GCF_964656455.1. Classification (NCBI taxonomy): domain Eukaryota; kingdom Metazoa; phylum Chordata; class Mammalia; order Carnivora; family Phocidae; genus Halichoerus; species Halichoerus grypus. Next base: position 32,776,335 of record NC_135712.1, on the reverse strand, counting down.
CTCTGTCAAATAAATAAATAAAATCTTTAAAAAAAAAAAATAAAATAAAATAACCTAATTTATATGTTAGCCATTAATCGATTTATATATCTTAAATTATGGTAACATGTGCTTAACATAAAATTAATCATTTTAACCATCTTTAAGTGTACAGACATTAAGTACATTAATATCTTTGTGCAACCATTTCCACCATTCATATCCGCAACTTTTCTCATCTTGCAAAACTGAAACTCTATACCCATTGAAGAATAACTCCCCATTCTCTCCTCCTGCCAGCCCCTAACAACCCCTACTCTACTTTCTTTTGCTGTGAATTTGATTATTCCAGGTACCTCATGTAAGTGGAATAATACAATATTTGTCCTTTTGTGACTGGCTTATTTCACTTAGTGTAATGTCTTCACACTTCTTCCATGTTGTATCATGTGTCAGAATTTCCTTCCTTTCTAGGTCTGAATAATATTCCATTATGTATGTACCACATTTTGTTTACTCATTTATCTCTCAATAAGGTACTTGGGTTGCTTCCATCTTTTGGCTATTTTAAATAATGCTGCTATGAACATGGGTGTATAGATATTTGTTCAAGGCTCTGCTTGCAATTCTTTTAAATATATTTCTAGAAGTGGAATCTCTAGGTTATATGGTAATTCTATCTTTATTATTTTTTTAGGAATAACCATACTGTTTTCCATTGTGGCTATACCGTTTTATATTTCTTCCAGCAATGCACAAGAATTCTAATTTCTCTACATCCTCCCTGCAACTTGTTGTTTTCTGTTTCTTTGATAATAGCATTCTAATGGATGTGAAATGGCAGTCCTTTCATTTTCTTTCACTTTTTTCCCATATAAGTTGCTAGCAGGAAAAACAGATCCATTTGAGGAAGACAGTGGGAACCTTCTGAAATGTGAGGTTAGCCTTTTTTTAATGGTGAGATCTACCACAGGGTAACAGTGGTATATAAGGGAACAAATGAAATGCCCTAAACCCATAGAGATTTGGAATCATAAAGAAAATTGCTACTTTGTCCAAATTAATAATTTATTTGACTGTTGTTCTATTGACATGCTGCCAAAACAGCAGGTAAAGCTGTTTTATTTAGTAAAAATACTGGTTAATTAAATGGAGAAAAAAATCTGATGAAGTCTATTTAGGTAAATATCATAAGGATTGCTTATTCAGTATAACCTGTACGTATAAATAGTCTCTGCCAACACATTCACACCCAACCCAACCCATCCCTTCCCATGTCACTCACTGCTGGAATATGAGTCTTTTCTCATACCCATAGCAACACTTCCACCCCTCTTTTCAGGTTCTTTTTTAGTGTACGAGAGAGAGAGGACAGAACTCCAAATAACCACACCTTGAAAGAGATAAGGCTTAACATTAAAATGCTTTAGGGCCAGAAAATTTCAGTGTCTTGTACAGTGTAGGAATTTGAATAAACATAGTATCAAAGAAGGATAGAGAGCTCATAGTTAATACAACCACATTGTGGGTTAAAGAGGCTTTTGTGGGCCACACAGTACATCTAATCATAATTTCTGTGAGAAAATGTAACCCAAATTTCCAAATGACCAACGTGTGAGTATGTTCATGACACATAGTTTAGTTATATATGAAGAAGAGTTCATACTTGACAACATGTATATTTATTTTTGAATTTTGTAAAAAGTACAGCTAACATATTATTTGGTGAAATTAGACTAATTGATCGATAGGGTACCACATACATACAGCATAAATGTGATTTAGCTTCAAGATCTGTTTGGTTTTAAATCCTCTGAGAGTTTTATTACACAGCCACTTCTATAGTGACTCTAAATATGCAACATCCTGAGTATGACAAACATGTCTTAGGGCTGTAAAATATCATGTTCAATTAGATGGCTCCTCTCCTGGGAAGGCAGTGCATGTGAGTATGCATTTGAACAGATAGCCTGAGTGAGGAAGAATTTATTTTAGAAATTAAAAGCTATTTAAACTAGTTTCCAGGTTTATAGCTTTTTAAATTGCCATGTTTATCTAAATTCAGCTTCATCAATAAACAATTAATTTCAAGAAATTAGGAGAAAATAAGAAAGGGATGCAGCTGAACTGATTGCCCTGCAAGAAAATGAAAACATCTTGGAAAACACAAATGTCAAGGTTTCGATTGAAGATAATTTTACAATATAATGAGTGAAACATAAATATCTTGGAAATTTTCTGTTACAGAGCAGACAATTCCTTAATGTCGATATGTTTTAAAATATGCCAACCAAACCCTTAAATTTATCTTATTTTTCCTCTGATTTTTTAACTTAAATGAACAGTCCATCAAATGAAGAAAACATTAAAAACAAAAATGAAGAAAACATTGATATTCAATGGGTAACTTAAAACCAACAGATTTGTCAAATGTAGGTTATTCAATTCACTAGAATACTTACTAGGAGTACTATTATGAATAGATATTTTTTCAACAATTTACTCACAAGAATGAAAGTTTGTATTAAGAAATTTAAAAGGTATTAATCTTAATAATATAAAAAGGGAATCTTTGTTTCCATATAGTAAAATCATACCAATTTTCAATGTTGTTAGCAGTAAGGTCATTTTTAAGTTCCACTGCATATTTTTATAACAATTACTGAAAAACAGAAAAGTAATGATAAAATTAATTATGCAAATATTCTGAATTATATGTTAAGGAAATTGCTATCTGGAATCACAGTGAGGACAAGCATGGGATTCTGAGTACTTACAATGGTAACTTTTTATATAAATATTCTTGCTTTATTTTTTATTGAGGGTGCTGTGGTAAAGTACAGTTAGTAAAACAGTAACTTAATTTTAAAAAGTCAATATATTTCAGAAACACATTGTCTTTTTCATACTTCATTAATAATATTTTTTCCTTGAAATGGTTGGGTTGTAAATGTTTACATCTTGAAACATAATAACACTGATATGAATAAAGACAGGAGCCCTAAGTGATCCAAAAGATAGAAACCTGGAAGGCAGGAGATCAAAAGTGACCATTGGTTTAGTAATATGTCCCCCATGGATGGGAGGTAAAGAAGGCAGTCCAGTGGGTCATAGGGCTGGCAGGTCAGTAGGAGTATAATAGGATCACAGGTTAAGAAGTTCATTAATGCAAAAAAAGAAAAAAAAATGAAGTCCATTAATGAAGACCAGGTGGATTTCACAGATGGTGGGAGGGATGACATGAGGAGAGGGGGATTCATAATCGATCTATGCAAAAATGACATAGATTCATGAATCACTGTGTTCAAAAGAGATTATTTTATGAATGAGAACACAGGAGGGAGCTGAAGCATTAGAAAAAAAACCATGGCCTAGGTCAAGGATGAATGCTATCCAGAGAAGGCCCAAAGTTTGAAGTTTGTTTAGGATATTAGAAAATAATCTGATAATGGTTTACGTATTCTTAATATTTCAGTAAGAATACATAGAGGAAGTCTCCAGGTTAATGAACTCATGAAACAGTTGTTGAGTATGAGGTAGTGATGTTCCTGAGGAGGTGATGGTAGATGACACACGTAATTCTAGAAGAAGAACCCATGTCTATCCTGTTTACAAAATTCTATTGAGAGCAAAAGTGGCCATAATAGCAGATTGCCCCTAAGTATGCCGGGGCAGGCAAGCCCTAACAGTTACAGTGTCTTCATTTCTGGTCACACTGCTCAGTGGGCTTGCCACTTCTTTCTATGGTATGACTTTGCTTCCTTAACATCACTTTTATTTAATATGTACTAAACACACATGATACAGGTAGGGAAAAAGTTTATGAATCCATGCCTTAAAGACAAGACAGACTGGCACTATTGCCAAGCATGCACTAATTCAACTGGGATGTTGCTCCAAGTTCTACATACTTAATGGTTTCCTTGAAAAGAAGTGCAGAAGCAAAAATATGTACACGTCCCAAAGCATTCTCTTAAATTTGCTTTCTGTTGCTGTCTTTGCGTTCTTTATTTGGCCTTTTCTACTTGTGATATTCACTGCTGATAGTCTGCTAAAGTCTTCAGTGATTCCATAATGAAAGGCAGATAATTGAATTTCCTTTGGATAGTTCCAATCTTCTATCTTTTTAAATTTCTGTACTCCTTCAGTAAGCATCTGATTTTTGGCAACTTCTGACTGAAGAGCACTTATTAACCTTTTATTACCCTGATCTGTATCCACAGAGTCCTCTGTCTTTGTAACTGTTTTATCTTCTGTGCATATATCATCTTTTGTCGACACAGTGGTCATCGTGGTCCTTTATCTCAGCTCCTCAGCATAAGATCTAGAACTGACACCACAAGGTCTTGCTTTCTATTTCTACTTTTAAAAAATACGAAGATGAAGAACACGTGCTGAATCGCAGAGTGATACCATGTTAATTGATGCAGTTTTCAGTCCTACTTGAAACTATACTGACATGTAATCTCAAAATTAAGATGCCTATCAAAGTGTGACAAAATAACAGACTTGATTGGGAGAATTTTCACACATACTCATATGGTTTGATCTTATTATCCTGGTTTTCTAGTCAATTAATTATTAAATAGAAACAGTAAGAGCAGAAAATAAAATGCTAAATTGTGGTTTTGCCCAGGCTGGGTCAGAGGAAATTCCTCAAAGCAAATGTTACCTGAGTAAGATACCAAAGAAAATTGAAATATAGCATAACTTGAATGGGCAAAGAGGGGACACACTGGTTATCCCTGAGGAAAAGAAGAGTTGGAGAAAAGAAACATCGTTGGAAATAAGGGGAAAATGAGGAGACTGAAGGGGAAAGAAAACTGGTCTGATGGGTGAAGGGTCCATATGGAAGCGTAGAAGCAAATAAACATGAACATGTAGAACAGAGTTCGATTATGGAGACCTTTGACTAGGCCTCCATGTTTAGACCTAATGGAATGAACATTTAAAGGCCAATGCGAAAAGTTTTTGGAGAGGAAATAGCTTATTGAAATCAAGCTTTTAAGAAGATTTCCCTGAATTTACAAGACAGATATATTTTGATGGGGATAAGTCCACGAAGGAGCCGATCTAAAAGTTATGTATAAGAACAGCTGCATGAACTGTATTCATAAGAGTCAATAACATGGAAAAAATCCAAATGCTCATCAGTAGGAAAAGAGATAAATTAATTGTGATATATTCATATAATGGGATATTATTTAGTAATAAAAATATACCAAACTACCACTGCCGAAAACATCCTGGATGAATCCCACAGACATTATATTGTGAGACATAAATCATATATTAGTACATATGATTTAATTTGTATAAAATGCAAAATAAAACTAATTGATTATGAGAGAAGTCAAAATAGTGATTTCCTCAGATGAGGAAGGTGAGAATTGACTGGAAAGAAATATGGGGGAAACTTCTGAATGTAGGAAATATTTTATGTCTTGATCAGAGTAGTGGCTAAATGGATATATACACATGTAAATGTTTATTGACCTGTGTATTTAGGATCAGTGTACTTTGTACATATTGAATATGGTTTACTCAGAAACATTAAAAAAAAAACCTCATTGTTTTATGAGAATGGATAGATGGAAGCTAACAGTAGAGGTATAAGTTAAGACATAATTGTCACATCCAGACAAGAGATGAAGGCAATATTTGTTAACAGTGGATATATTGAAAATGGAGGGAAATTGGAAGATTTGATAAACAATTTAGAGGTAGAAACAATAGGACTTAGTGATGGTTTGGATATGGAAGGTATGAAGGAGTATGATGAAACTCAAGTTTCTATGACTATTTAGATAAATTCAATAGAGAAAATAGTGATGGTTGGGATATGGAAAATGTGGCAAGGGGAAGATAGTTCTCAGGATCTGGCATGAATACCTGGATGAATGAGTTGGGAAATACTGGAGAATAAATATATTTAGACTAGAGATGGAGGCAGGAGGGATTTGATTAAGAGTTCAATTTTGAACATGTTAAATTTGAGGTGTCCCTGAGTCAGACAGGTGAATATATCAAATAATTATTTGGACACATTGGCCTGGATCTCATGATAGAGGGCTAGGCTGGAGAAACACCAGCACAAAGAAAGTATTTATCAATGGGATTTTCTAGGAAAAGGGCCTAGAGAGAGAAGAAGGTCTAGGACTATCTTTCTAGTGACTTCAATATTTAAAGTGAGGTAGAGAAAGAGGAGTAAGATCCCCAAAAGTCCTCTAAATGTGTACTGGCCAGAGGATAGGAGGAAAACCAAGAATGTGTAGCAAAACAGAGGCCAAGGAAAGTGAGGGTTTCCAAAAGAACAAACAGTAAATTGTGCTGAATATTTTTGACAGTTCTTATTTAACCTGAAGGAAAACATTGACTACTTTAGTAAGAAAATTAAAAAAAAAAAATTCAGTGCTGTGATGGGAGCAGAAGTCAGATTGGAGTGGTAAGAAAAGTGAAGGAAAATTAAGGTGATGGAGAGGGTGAACATGGCCAACTCTAGAGGAGCTTAATAACATCAGAGCCATGATTAGATAAGGGCCATAACTAGAATGGGTCAAGGAGCAATTATTTTGTTGTTGTTGTTGTTGTTTGTATTGTGCTTAAAGTTGTGAGATAGTAGAGCATGTTTGAATTTTGGTAGAAATGATTAACTTGAGAAGAAAAGATACAAAAGACAAAGATGATATGATTGGCTTGAATAAAGCAAAATGAAAAAATAGTTGTATTGGAGTGGAATTTTCTAGAAAAAAAAAGTCAGCTAAGCCACATTTTTTTCAGATGTTATTTTACCATGCAAAAGACAAAGTGTGTGGAAAGTAATAACTTGGGGCACCTGGGTGGCTCAGTCATTAAGCGTCTGCCTTTGGCTCGGATCATGATCCCAGGGTCCTGGGATCTAGCCCCGTATCAGGCTCCCTGCTCAGCAGGAAAACTGCTTCTCCTTCCCCCAACCCCCGCTTGTGTTCCCTCTCTCACTGTCTCTCTCTCTCTCTGTCAAATAAATAAATAAAATCTTTAAAAAAAAAAAAGAAAGTAATAACTTCTCTTTAGTACTGGGAATAGAGTATCACCTATAGCATAAATTTTAATTTTTGATTTAATTATCAGGAAAGGATAATGGATTTGAAATTTAATTTTTCAAATTCTGTTTAACTGTGTGTTTTCTTATCAACAACAACAAAGTATTCTTTATACGTTGAACCTCAAATCATTTTATGGATTTAAGAGCTACTAAAATAGAGTAATAATTAACAAAATACCTACTTTTCCTATGATCTTGTAATTGCTAAAATTCACTATATTACCTTTGATTGCTTTGTAATATTTCACTATGGTAAAGGCTGAAGAACCTTCCAAGTGCTTTAATTTAATACATAGATGTGTAGGCATGCAGTAATTACCTTCAAAAAATTATGATATCCCAATTTTAACAGGAAAACATATAATACATATTTACCTTCTACTTCCTATAGTTACTTTTATTTTTCCTCTACCCTGATCAGGCTTTTTGCCTCTGATCTCAAATTGGCCTAAAATAGGAGTAACTAGAGGGAGAAAAAAAAGAAAGAAAAAGAAATTATGGCAAATAGAGACAGCGTGTGGCAGAATGTAAAAGTAACGGAAAAAATTCCCTCTGCCAAATAATCATCATCTTCTCTTTAAGATGAAAATAGTTTAAGAACAACTTCTACATAAGGAAACCTATTGTGTATAACTTGCTGATGCACTGATCGTTTACTGTTCAGTGGATGAATCCCTTTTCTGATCATCCTTTGGTAATAGAGTGCATTGTTTTTGTTTTGTGCTAATATGTTCCTCTTTTGACTTTGTCCTCTCACTTTACACAAGTAGCCAGTAGAATAGGAACTAGGTGAGGGAACTGGGGGAAGTGTTCTATACAGGCCCACAATATGCTATTCATTGACATAGGAAAGCATTTTGCTCATGCCTCCAGTCATTTTATTTGCCTCTCCAGATTTCCACAATTTGGCAGTCACCCTGGCAATATACCAATCAAATGATTTACTTATTTAATGAAAGGGAAGATTTGAACATTTGACCAATCTGAGTGGTCCTACCATGTTTTCATCACCTCATATTCACCTCATTGGTGAGGGAGGGATTCTCCCTATAGGGTTATGGGGATGGTTGAACGCATACCATCCCACCCTGCACAGATGAGATCACCAGCAGTTTATTACTCATGTGAACTCGCAGCCTCTGGGAAGAGGACACCACATGACATGTAGGGTCACATGGGGATTGTACTCGAGAACAGAGTGGAATGACCAGAGGCTGTGGGAGGTGGGCTTTGTAGTGTCAAGAGGATGGATTCCACCTTCTCCTGGAAGGATATAATTAGCTTATTTATTTTTTAATTTAAATTCAGTTAATTAACATATAATGTATTATTACTTTCAGAGGTAGAGTTCAGTGATTCATCAGTCTTATATAATACCCATTACTCATTACATCGTAAGTCCTCCTTACTGTCCATCACCCAGTTACCCCATCCCCCCACCACCCTCCCCTCCAGCAATCATCAGTTTCCTATGATTAAGAGTCTCTTATGGTTTGTTTCCCTCTCTGATTTCATCTTGTTTCATATTTCCCTCCCTTCCCCTATAATTCCGTTTTGTTTCTTAAATTCCACATATAAGTGAGATCATATGATAGTTGTCTTTCTCTGATTGACTTATTTTGCTTAGCATAATACCCTCTAGTTCCATCCACGTCATTGCAAATGGCAAATGGCAAGATTTCATTCTTTTTGACATCTGAGTAGTATTCCATTGTATACACATACCACCTCTTCTTTATCCATTCATCTGTGGATGGACATCTGTACTTTTTCCATAGTTTGGTTATTGTGGATGTCGCTGCTATAAACACTGGGGTGCACATGCCCCTTCAGATCACTACATTTGTATCTTTGGGGTAAATACCCAGTAGTGCAATTGCCGGGTTGTAGGGTAGCTCTATTTTCAACTTTTTGAGGAACCTCCATACTGTTTTCTAGAGTGGCTACACCAGCATGCATTCCCACCAACAGTGTAGGAGGATTCCCCTTTCTCTGTATCCTCGCCAACATTTGTTTTTTTCCTGAGTGGTTAATTTTAGCCATTCTGACTGGTGTGAGGTGGTATCTCATTGTGGTTTTGATTTGTATTTCCCTGATGCCAAGTGATGTGGGGCATTTTTCATGTGTATGTTGGTCGTTTGTATGTCCTCTTCGGAGAAATGTCTATTCATGTCTTCTGTCCATTTCCTCCAACATCCATTTTGGGTATTGAGTTTGATGAGTTCTTTATAGATTTTGGATACTAGCCATTTATCTGATAAGACATTTGCAAATATCTTCTCCCATCCTGTCGGTTGTTTTTTGGTTTTGTCAACTGTTTCCTTTGCTGTGCAAAAGCTTTTTATCTTGATGAAGTCCCAATAGTTCATTTTTGCCTTTGTTTCCCTTGCCTTTGGAGATGTATCTAGCAAGAAGTTGCTGCCGCTGAGGTCACAGAGGTTGCTGCCTGTGTTCTCTTCTGGGATTTTGATGGATTCCTGTCTTACATTAGCTCTTTCATCCATTTTGAGTCTATTTTTGTATATGGTGAAAGAAAATGGTCCAGTTTTGTTCTTCTTTTTTTAAGATTTTATTTATTTATCTGAGAGAGAGAGTGAGAGAGAGCAAATGAGAGAGAGCACGAGCTGGGGGAGGGGCACAGGAAGAAAGAGAAGCTGGCTCCCCCATGAGCAGGGAGCCAGACTTGGGGCTTGATCCCAGGACCCAGGGATCATGACCTGATCCAAGGGCAGACACTTAACCAACTGAGCTACCCAGGTGCCTCCCAGTTTCATTCTTCTGCATGTGGCTGTCCAATTTTCCCAACACCATTTGTTGAAGAGACTGTCTTTTTTCCATTGGATATTCTTTCCTGCTTTGTCAAAGGTTAGTTGACCATAGAGTTGAGGGTGCATTTCTGGGGTCTCTATTCTAATCCATTGATCTATAGATCTGTTTTTGTGCCAGTACCATACTGCCTTGATGATTACAGCTTTGTAATAGAGCTTGAAGTCCGGAATTGTGATGCCACCAGCTTTGGTTTTCTTTTTCAACATTCCTCTGTCTATTCAGGATATTTTCTGGTTCCATACAAATTTTAGGATTACTTGTTCCAGCTCTGTGGAAAAATTTGATGGTATTTTGATAGGAATTGCACTGAATGTGTAGATTGCTCTGGGTAGTATAGACATTTTAATAATATTTATTCTTCTGATCCATAAGCATGGAATGTTTTTCCATTTCTTTGTGTCTTCCTCAATTTCTTTCATAAGTATTCTGTAGTTTTTAGAGTACAGATCCTTTATCTCTTTGGTTAGGTTTATTCCTAGGTATCTTATGGTTTTTGATGCAATTGAATGAGATCAGTTCCTTAATATCTCTTTTTTCTGTCTCATTTTTAGTGTTTAGAAATGCAACTGATTTCCATGCATTTATTTTATATCCTGCCACGTTGCTGAATTCCTGTATGAGTTCTAGCAATTTTGGGTTGGAGTCTTTTGGGTTTTCCACATAGAGTATCATGTCATCTGTGAAGAGTGAGAGTTTGACTTCTTCTTTGCCAATCCGGATGCCTTTTATTTCTTTCTGTTGTCTGATTGCTGTGGCTAGGACTTCCAATACTGTGTTGAACAACAGTGGTGAGAGTGGACATCCCTGCCGTGTTCCTGACCTTAGGGGAAAAGCTCTCAGTTTTTCCCCATTGAGAATGATGTTTGCTGTGGGCTTTCATATATGGCTTTTATGATATTGAGTTTTGTTCCCTCTATTCCTACACTGTGAAGAGTTTTAATTAAGAAAGGGTGCTGTACTTTGTCAAATGCTTTTTCTGCGTCTATTGAGAGGATCATATGCTTCTTGTCCTTTCTTTTATTAATGTAGTGTATCACACTGGTTGATTTGTGGATGTTGAACCACCCTTGCAGCCCAGGAATAAATCCCACTTGGTCATGGTGAATAATCCTTTTAATGTACTGTTGGCTCCTGTTGGTTAGTATCTTGGTGAGAATTTTGGCATCCATGATCATCAACGATATTGGTCTGTAATTCTCTTTTTCGGTGGGGTCTTTGTCTGGTTTTGGGATCTAGATAATGATAGCCTCATAGAAAGAGTTTGGAAGTTTTCCTTCCCTTTCTAGTTTTTGAAACAGCTTCAGAAGGATTGGTATTAGTTCTTCTTTAAATGTTTGGTAGAATTCCCCTGGGAGGCCATCCAACCCTGGACTCTTGTTTGTTAGGAGATTTTCAATTACTGCTTCAATTTCCTTGCTGGTTATGGGTCTGTTCAGGTTTTCTATTTCTTCCTGGTTCAGTTTTGGTAGTTTATACATCTCTAGGAATGCATCTGTTTCTTCCAGATTGCCAATTTTTGGCATATAGTTGCTCATAATATGTTCTTATAATTGTTTGTATTTCTTCAGCGTTGGTGGTGATCTCTCCTCTTTCATTCATGATTTTTTTTGGGGGGGTCCTTTCTCTTTTCTTTTTGATAAGTCTGGCCACAGGTTTATCGATCTTAATTCTTTCAAAGAACCAGCTCCTACTTTCGTTGATCTATTCTATTGTTCTTTTGGTTTCTATTTCATTGATTTCTGCTGTAATCTTTATTAATTCTCCTCTCCTGCTGGGTTTAGGCTTTATTTGCTATTCTTTCTCCAGCTCCTTTAGGTGTAAGGTTAGCTTGTGTCTTTGAGAACTTTCGTGTTTCTTGAGAAAGGCTTGTATTGCTATATACTTCCCTCTTAGGACCGCCTTTGCTTCATCCCAAAGGTTTTAAACAGTCATGTTTTCATCTTCATTTGTTCACATGAATTTTTTAAATTCTTTTTTAATATCCTGGTTGGCCCATTCATTCTTTAATAAGATGGTCTTTAGTCTCCAGGTATTTGAGTTCATTCCAAATTTCCTCTTGTGATTGAGTTCAAGTTTCAAAGCATTGTGGTCTGAAAATATGCAGGGAATGATCCCAATCCTTTGGTACCAGTTGAGACCTGATTTGTGACCCAGTATGTGATCTATTCTGGAGAATGTTCCATGTGCACTCAAGAAGAATGTGTATTCTGTTGCTTTCGGATGGTATGCTCTGAATGTATCTGTGAAGTCCATCTGGTCCAGTGTGTCATTCAATGCCCTTGTTTCCTTGTTGATCTTCTGCTTAGATGATCTGTCCATTAGGGTGAGTGGGGTGTTAAAGTCCCCTACTATTATTGTATTATTATCAATGTGTTTCTTTAATTTTGTTATTAATTGGTTTATATAATTGGCTGCTCCCAAGTTTGGGGCATAAATATTTACAATTGTTAGATCTTCTTGTTGGATAGATCCTTTAATTATTATATAGTGTCCTTCCTTATTTCTTATTACAGTCTTTGGTTTAAAATCTAATTTGTCTGACATAAGGATTGCCATCTCAGCTTTCTTTTGAGGTCCATTAGCATGATAAATGGTTTTCCACCCCTCACTTTCAATCTGGAAGTGTCGTTGGGTCTAAAATGAATCTCTTGCAGATATCATATGATGGGTCTTCCTTTTTATCCAATCTGATACCCTGTGTCTTTTGATTGCAGCATTTAGCCCATTTACACTCAGAGTAACCGTTGAAAAATATGAATTTAGTGTCATTGTATTACCTGTAAAGTCACTGTTTCTGTATATTGTCTCTGTTCCTTCCTGGTCTATGTTATTTTTGGACTCTCTGTTTGCTTAAAGGATCCCCTTCAATATTTCTTGCAGGGCTAGTTTAGTGATCACTAATTCTTTTAGTTTCTGTTTGTCCTGGAAGTTTGTTTTGTTTTGTTTTGATTTTTCCTTCTATTTTGAATGATGGCCTAGCTCGATAAAGTATTCTTGGTTGCATATTTTTCTTATTTAGCACCCTGAATATATCATGCCAGTTCTTTCTGGCCAACCAGGTCTCTGTGGATAGGTCTGCTACCACTCTTTGTTTCTGCCCTTGTAGGTTATGGACCTTTTGTCCTGAACTGCTTTCCAGATTTTCTCTTTGTCTGAAATTTGCAAGTTTCACTATTGTATGTTGCAGTATTGACCCATTTTATGGATTTTGAAGAGCGTTCTCTGTGCCTCCTGAAATTTAATGTGTGTTTCCTTCCCCTGATTAGGGAAGTTCTCCAGTATAATTTGCTCCAATATACCTTCTGCCCTTTCCTCTCTCTTTCCTCTTCTTCTGGGATCTCAATTATTCTAATATTGTTTCACTTTATGGTAATCACTTATGTCTTGAATTTTCCCCTCATGATCTAGTAATTGTTTATCTCTTTTTCTCAGCTTCTTTATTCTCCATCATTTTGTCTTCTATATCATTAATTCTCTCTTCTGTCTCATTTATCCTTCATTAGAGTCTCCATTTTTTTATTGCATTTCATTAATAGCCTTTTTGATTTTGACTTGATTATATTTAGTTCTTTTATTTCTCCAGAAAGGGATTCTCTAGTGTCTTATATGCTTTTTTAAAGTCCAGGTAGTATTTTTATAATCATTTTGAACTCTAGTTCTGACATCTTACTTATATCCATACTGATTAGGTCCCTGGCAGTCAGTACTGCCTTTTGTTCTCTTTTCTGAGGTGAGTTTTTCCATCTCGTCATTCTGTCCAGAGAAGAATAGTTGAATGAAAGAACACAATACTAAAACAGCAACAATGACACCAGAGAAATATACACTAAACAAATCAGAAGAGACCCGAAAGTGAAACAAAAATACAAAATAAAAAGAGAGAGAGAAAGAGAGAATATAATCAGACAGGTGAACAGAACAAGCAATACAGTGGATTTTATGTGTATTTTGGTCTGTTTGTTAAAAGAAACCCTACATCCCAAAATTGTAAAAAAAGAAAAACATACATACACAAAAATAAAATCAAATAGATTGAAAGGATAGAATGTAACTGTAAAAATGAAAATTAAAAAAGACTTAAAAAAAGAGTTGATAAAATAAGAAATTGGTTGTAAAAAGAAAGAGAAAAAAAATAAAATTGAAAGACTAAAGAATCTTGAGCAAAAAAAACATGAATTCTATATACTATTTTCCCCTCGTGCTGGAGATTTGCAGTTCTGTGTAACTGATAAACTTGATCTTAGCTGGATGTTCTTGCTTATCTTCTGGGAGAGGGCCTGTTGTGCTGATTCTCCAGTGTCTTTTCCCCTGGCTGAATTGCACTGCCCTTGCCAGGGGGCCAGGCTAAGTAAGTGGCTCCGGATTGCTTTATGAGGCTTTTGTTCCCTGAAGGCTTTCCACACCACTTTAGAGGATGAGAATGAAAGTGGTGGCCTCCCAGTCTCCAGCTCCAGAGCCAAAAGGTCGAGCCCCCCAGTCCCCAGTGTGCCCTCAGGGAAAAGCAGTCAATCACTTCTGTCTCTCTGGTCTCTGCACTCTGTGCTTACCCAGCCTGTGACCGAGTGTTTCTATCTTAGGCACATGACCCCATTTCGAGTCTCCAAACCCTGCAGCCTCCTGAGGCTTATACCCGTGCTGCTCCTCCCAGGGGATGGAGGGGGATCTTGCGGAGGTTCTGCTGCTTGCTGGGCCCTGCTTGGGGGGAGCAGTCACCTGACCCTACTGTGGTTTGTGCTTTATGGCAACCCCAAGCTGAAAGCCCACTCCTGGGCTTGCTGATTGCAGCTGGCTTCCCCACTCGGATGCCTGGGAACTCTGCTGCTCTCAGGCACCCCTGGTCTTCCTGTGACCCTGAGGATCTTGAGACTACATGTCCCACCTGTGATTCTGCTCTGCTTTGCCACCTAAGTGCTTTTCAGGCAGGGACATCCCTTACTGGAGCAGACTTCTAAAAGTTCCAATTTTGTGCTCAGCTGCTATATCACTTTCTGGTAGCAGCTGATGGAGGCTCCCTCCGCCTGTGGTTTCTCTTCCCATATATTGACTCGGATTTACTTCTCTGCACCTCCTACCTTGCAGAAAGTGGTCGCTTTTTTATTTGTCAAGTTGCAGCTATTATTTTCTTATATCTTTGGTTGAGTTTGCAGGTGTTCAGAATGATTTGATAGCTATCTAGCTGAATTCTTGGGACCAGACAAAACTAAGGTCTCCTACTGCTTCGCCACCATCTTGGCAAAAAAAACAAAAATTGTAATTGGCTTCTTTAAATAAATTTCATGGCTGGCTATGTAATGAAACCCTATACTCAGGGATAAACAAGAACTGTGCCTGGTCCCTTTGGTAAGAAGTTTGTTTTGTTAGAGGATCTTACCCACAGGAGCGGAGTGGAGAGGCAAATGAAGATAGGCCATTTAAAAAAAAAAAAAAAATGGTTCATTTATTTATTTGAGAGAGAGAGAGCAAGAGCAAGTTCTTGGGGTGGGGAGGGGCAGAAAGAGAGGGAGAGAGAAAACCTTAGCAGACTTCCACACTGAGTGCAGAGCCTAACATGGGGCTCAGTACCAGACCCCAAGATCGTGACTCAAGCTGAAACCAAGAGTCAGATGCTGAACCGACTGTGCCACCCAGGTGCCCTGAAGTTAGGCCATTTGAGATTCTCCCAATGTCACAAGTGTCAAGACAGCATATAATATTGGATCTTAATTTTATGCCTTATACTACACATGACAACATGGAATAGCAAGTAAAAGAATATGATAGGCAATCACAATCAGAAGTAGTGAAGAATCCAGCTGAGTGCCCATCCATATACGTTTAAAGATGAATAGTCATGCACTTATGGCTATATCATTATTAAGAGAGTTGAGCCAAATTCTAACCCCCCGATATATTAAGATGTTTCTTTCTGCAGCATAACAAGCTACCATCAGTACAATTGTACAAGGCTTGCCCAAAGAAAATGCACTACCCAAATTCCAACTGCAACTATTTTTATTTTCAGTAGATTGTTCTGGATGGGTTGTGGTGAGAAGTTATTTGTGTGGCTATAATTGATTTTACATTGAAATTTCTGCTCTTTTGTTAAAATAATAAATTATTTGTTTAGAATAGGATAGTTGGTAAGATTTCATTAGCCAAATAAATGAAATGAATTTACAGTCCAACTGCATTTCCCTCCTGATATATTGAATGGCCAGGTCTTTCTGGGTAGCCTGCATACCAGCCCAGCCATATAGCTCTAAAATCACTTGGTTAGTAATTAGGTGTTTATCAGATTCTTGCTGAAAAGGCATGAGACAGTTATCTGACACAATTATCTCTGAAAATTGAATCCTCCATTTCTGGTCCTGCTGAGGACATTCACAGGAACACTGAGTGGTTGAAAGCTAAATGCCTTTCAAAACCCTTGCCTCCTAGAATGTATGCAACACAATTGCCAGTCACAGAATTTTCCTCCATCTTTCATGCATAGCCTTTTGTGGGTGAATCTTTTTGTTACAAGTCTTTGTGCATGTTGACATATTAAAATTACCTTTGACCTGCTCTTCTGCTACTTTGTGTTTTTTACTATAGCATTACTAATAGCCAGTCTGAAATTTAATGTTTGCTCCTTTTGTCCCTTCTCCACCACTATATCTTCATAAACTAATCCAACACAAGTGAAGACAATTGCTCAGATTAACTAGGCTATATGTGCATTTGCGGTGATGATATTTCTAGAGCTATTTGCTCTTAAGCAATCTAAAAATTTGCAGCTCATTTAAGTATGAATGTGTAATCTACTCTTAGCTTGGAAATTAATATCAAGCTTTAATATGAATAGTTGTAAAGAACACAGTTATTTAGGCACTTAAAAAGTCAAACCCGAAGTAATAGATTTTAATTTAAATGTCACATCCATTTAAAAATGATGCTGTGACTCATCTCCCAATAGAATTGAACCAATTTTAGGATTCCATACACATTCAAGGCAGTGTATTTGAAATTAACTTGTTTAGAAAATAAAAGCAAATAACAAAAACGAGTACATTTTGCTCTGGTTATTATGTTAAGCATAATGTTTCTATAAGTGTTTTCTGCCTTTAGCCACCATGATTCCTTCCCTAATGTAATGGCAGTCTTCATAGATAGATGGATTTCATGAATATGATAGCTTTGTGTTTGTATTTCCAACTTCTCTGTAAGTACATTAGTTTAGGTGCATATCATTGTGTTCGTATCACTGTGTTCATTCATCTATCCATTAATTCCACAATTATTTAGTGTTCGCTAAATGGCAGACTTCGCCATGATGCTAGAATTGTAGACTATTGCAACGGTGACCTATGCAGCCTCGTGATCTTCAGACTTGCTTGCTCCATGCCCGTGATTTACAGAGTTTTTATCCTAGAAACCACATTTGTACCATTCTTGCTTCTGCTTAAATGTCTTTTTGCACACAGAGCTCTTTACATCCTGGCTTTGTTCTATATTTTCAGCTTCCTCTCCAAGCACAGCTTCACACATACATGTCACCTGAAATCCCACCCAAATAAAATCATTTATTGTTCTTTAAACACACAGACTCCTTCCTCCATGCCTCAGCACAGCTGGTACTTTTGTTTTGAATTCTGTTCCTCTCCAGTTTTAAACTCTTTTGGCTCGATCAACAACTACCATTCCTTCAAGATCCCTTGAAATGTTCACTTCTGTGGTGAACACTTTCCAGTTTGCCAGAAGCCTAATTGCTTCAACCTCATAGAACAGTACTCTATTAAATAAACTCTGTGATAGAAATGATCATCCTACATGTAACTTATCTGGGTCTGTTTCCCCTGCCATAATACAAGCTCTTTCTGGGCAAAGACTGTGTGGTATTCATTTTGGAATCTTAGGATGGCACATAATGGGTTCTCAAAGAAATATTATTAAATAAATGAAGTATAGGTACAGGGGCATGGTCATTTTAATATGCTTTTTGGTATATTTTTGCTTTGTTTTGTCTTTAGAAAAGGTATTCTAATAGTGGCATCATATTCCATTAAATACATTTTTTTAAACCTTATTAGATATTTGTATTTATTGGCATTGAATAGTAGCACAGCTTGGGTTGTTCACCTTTAATTTGCGGAATGGCTGGCTTTAATTTAAGTCTTGGTCTCTAAAGTGAAAAAATGAGTCACCGGGCATTCCTTTTCAATTAGATTAAACAGAGAGAAGAGAATGATCATGGCAGCACTCTCTGAAAGGTGAGGATGTTCAGAAGATAACTAACCTCACTTGCTATACAATTGGTTTGTTGTTACTTCCAGGAACTGCCACCAGAACATGCTTGCTAAATCAACTGTTCAGTTTCTCTGATTTTCTCTCATTCTTGTGCTTTCTCCCTTTTTCTCCTCTACCCTTCCGCATTTCTCCCTCTCAGTGTAAGTGTCAAGCCAGACTAGCTTCATATCTAACTTTTCTTTGACCAAACCAATGCCCAGACAACTTCCTCTAATTTCTGTTATCATGCTAAGATAAATCTGACTTATCGGAGGCAACACTTATTTTTAGAATAGCGAGACCGTTGATGTTTATTTCCACGTTATGTTACTTGAAAGATGATATTTTCCAGAAAAATATGTCTGCAACTGGATTCACTTTTAGCTAGGATGACCAAACATCGTGTGTCCCACTAATTTTCATCAGAACGATGAAATGAAAAATATGATTGAAGGTCAAGTGGGCATAGAATTCATCTGACACAGAGCTAATGTGAGCAGAGCATTTTGAAAACTGCTTTTGTTTGAAAATTGCTTTCTTTTTGTCTTTGTGTACATGAGTATACTTTTAAGGAATCATCTTTGTGAATTTGAACATAGATTTTGAAGAATGCCTGATGTAGACAGTTTTCTTTTTAGCTACAAAATAAAAAGGAAAAAATTCTGGTGGAATTTTCTTTATATTAAATCTTTACGTTCTATCTACATCTTTACATGCAACATTTCTTTACATTAAATTATCTTTTAAATTTCCTTATTTTTAACATAATTCTGCTAATATATGAATACAATCTTTTTTTTAAGCAAGTCTGAAAGTTAGGTTGCCTGAAGCAACCCTATAATTAAAGAGAAAGAAGATAAAAAATCTCCATTTTGCTGTCTTTACCTTCGCCTTTATGTTAGCAATACTAATGAACTTCACTATGTTTAGGGTGAAAAATTGATTTGAACCTTTCTTCAGTTACTGCTGTGCTTTTTTTCTCCCTCCCCCCTTAAGGATTTGTGCAGTTTAATTTGGCATTGATTCTTTAATGATTATGGTAACTATAGTAGAGAGACTGGTGTTTATCTTCATCATGCCCTGTAGATAGCACATTACATTTATTTTTATACATAACTGCATTTCGATCATTTAGATAAGATACTCTAGCCAGTGGTTGACAACCATCTTACTGTCTTTATTGATTTTATATTTTAATCTTGAAATGCATATATGAATTCTTGCAATTCACTGTGTTAAAATATCTAATTCAAAAGTCATGCTAGCGTTGCTTTAAACCAGTGATGAAATGCCAACTTCAATATGCTGAAAGGAGACCAAACATTAAGTAGAACTTATGGTGATTGCTAATTTGACTGTCTTCATGCTGCTCATAGTACTTTATTTGAAGATGTCGATCAGTATTTTGTATATGCCATGTGCAATGTTTTAAGAACTATTGAATACTTCAGATTCTCATTTTGTAGCAATAAAATAATTATTTGTCCTTTCTTTCTGATGATTCTCCTAAAACTGTAACTTAGTAATGTTCTTAGAACACCTCACTGCTAGTTGATATTTTTGATGTTTTTCTTTTCTTTTCTTTTTTTAAGATTTTATTTATTTGAGAGAGAGAGAGAGAAAACAAGTGGGGGGGAGGGGCAGAGGGGGAGAGAGAGAGAGAGAGAGAGAAGCAGACTCCCAGTTGAGCAGGGAGCCCCATGCAGGGCTTGATTGCCGGACCCGGAGATTATGACCTGAGCTGAAGGCAGTTGCTTAACTGACTGAGCCACCCAGGCATCCCAATGTTTTTCTTTTAAATAATCTTCAGTTTCATCGCCATGTCTTTAAACACCCTAATGAGTGAAATGTATAAAACAATCAGAAGTTTAATATTTTGGAAGTTTTTAGGAATATAGCAGATCCTTAAATTTTGGCAAATTGCTTACTGTCTTAGGGCTGCTATCACAAAATGCCTTAGACTAGGTGGATTGTAAACAACAGAAATTTATTTCTCATAGTTTTGGAGGTTGGGAAGTTCAACATCAAGTCCCTGGCAGATCTGGTGTTTGATGAGGGCCCATTCTTGGCTCACAGACAGCAGGCTTCCCTTCTCCCCATGACTATCTGGGCTCTTTTATAAGGGAACTAATCTCATTCATGAAGACTCCATCCTCATGACCTAATCACCTCCCAGAGGCCCCATCTCCTAAAATCATCATATTGGGGATGTGATGATTAAGTTTCAACATATAAATTTTGAGCAGACAGAAACATTGTCCATGGCATTTTTTGAATTTAGTATAGGTTGAAGAGTAAGAATTCTAAAATGTTGTATGTCTCAGATTACTTTATCTTTTGACTATTAATTCATGGTAACATATCTGTCTACATGGTCCTAAAAATGGACTGTGTTAAGTAAATTGACTAAATAAATTTAAAAAAAAAAGTTTCTTTGACTCTTTGTCCTGACTTGGTAATGTATTTCAGTTCATTTTGGATACAAATTAGAGAGTCTCAAATCCTCTCATTCTTTATATACAGCCTGAGGTTTATCACCATGTCCTGAGTTTTCTCATGGTATATTTAAAATGGTGTATTTCCTGGAAATGTAATGAGAATTAATTAGTCTTTGTGAAATGAGTGGAGGCAAAATTGGATATAGGGTCTGCGATCCATCCAAATAAAACTGAAGTGTGAATAGTAATATAGCTCTGCCTATATATCCAGGAGCTTCAAGAAATTAGGTGACAAACCACTGAAAATCTTGCTAATTCCCTTACTTCCTCTATTCCTGATTAACTCTACCCTGTTTTCCAGGTTTGTCTTTATTTTGCCTTCACTCCTTTATTTTCTAATCATGGATTTTATTCTCAGTATTGATTTCAAACTCATTTTCCTAGAGTCTTTTACTTATAGTTTCTTTTCTTTCCTCTTTTTTCTTTACAAAATCCATATATATAAATGAAGTCAGAAAGTTAATAATGACACTTTAAACCTAGGATATTAATAATTCGGGGTTTAGGATAATGTAAACATTTGGCTAAATATATAGTATCTACATCCTCCTAAGAGTGATGGGTTCCCTAAGTATATGAGAAGGCAAAGGTATTATAAATGAATTATAAGGCAAGTGTCTATGTATAAATGTTTTAATCTATTTAGCCCTAAACCCTAAATGTGCTTTAAGTGCTCTGCTTTTTGTTTATTTGTTTGTTTCAAGTTTTTATTTAAATTCTAGTTGGTTAACATATAGGGTGATGTTGGTTTCAGGAGTAGAATTTAGTGATTCATCACTTTCAGCATATTACACCCAATGCTCATCACAACAAGTGCCCTCCGTAATACCCATCACTCATTTAAGTGCCCTGCTTGTATATGTAGTGTGCTATTTTCAAATAATACTTTTTATAAGAGATGTGACATTAACTTAAGAATTTGGTAATAATTTGTCCAGTTTAACTTGTCTATATAAAAGCATTAAATCAGCATTTTTAGAAGGTATTATATACCTTTTATTATTATTTCAAATTTAAAGCACCCCTAACTAAACAGAAGCCATAATAAATTCTTAATAGGGTTCCCTACAGACTTATATATATGTATTATTATTCTAGAGAACTCTAAAGTAAGAGTAAATTAGCCAGTCATTTATAAAAATTACACACACACACACACATCTTTTTTTTTTTTTTTAAGATTTTATTCATTTTTTGACAGAGAGAGACACAGTGAGAGAGGGAACACAAGCAGGGGGAGTGGGAGAGGGAGAAGCAGGCTTCCCGCGGAGCAAGGAGTCCGATGTGGGGCTCAATCCCAGGACCCTGGGATCATGACCTGAGCCAAAGGCAGACGCCCAACGACTGAGCCACCCAGGTGCCCCACACACATTTCTTATTAAGCTTTCCATTTACTAGATGGATATTTTGAAAATAGCACACATTTCTTTTTTCTTTCTTCTTTTTCTTTTTTTTTCTTTTTCTTTTTTGGCTTCTAGTGTCATATGCTTCGCCAAATTCTATTGCCTTTCCTTTGCAGTGTCTTAATATTTATACCTTCTTTTTATCCCCCTAAGTAGACTTTATAGAGGATCCTGTTCACCACACATATGAGAATATACTAATAATCCTCTACATGGTTCTTTTGTCTTGATTCACTTTCATTCCCAAGTTATATAGTTGTTACCTAGTTTTATCTTCCCATATAAGTTGATAAGAAAAAAGTTGTTGATAGGAAAAAAACCTTGAATCACACTGTTGATAAGAAAAAAACCTTGAATTAGCCTTGTATTCAGGACTTTGCAACTCTTTGATGTTTTGATTTCGTGGAAAGAAAAATAGTAGAGTTGATTTCCATTCACTTATATGTGCTAACTACATATATTCATGCAGACAAGTCTCGTGAAGGTTCTGAACTCATAATGTCAGATGGAAGATAATGACTTATGTATTATTTTCCTGATATAATTAAATCTGATGGGCTAATAAATAAACTGTGAAGTGCTGCATATAGATTATGTCTTATTTTTATTTTTTATTTCATATCTTCTGTTGTAGCAACACTTATGTGCACAATGGTTGTCTCCCCTCACTCTCTTTCCTGGTTTCTGCAGTTTTGTGATTTCAACACACCCTGTAAGCCTAGGCCACCCCAGTCCCCTCCCCGCCTTCAGCTTCTTCCATGGCCAACTTCATCCTTTGTGTCTTTGTCACTAATATAAAATAAATTATCTGCTGCTCTAACATTAAGAGTATAGATTTGTTTCATATCTCTATGAATCTCCACTGCCTGGCACAGAGCTCTCCGTGTATTAACTGTGCAAAAATGTTTATTAACTATTTTTTTTAAGATTTTATTTATTTATTTGCTAGAGAGAGAGAGCATGGACGAGAGAAAGTGAGGGAGAGTACAAGCAGGGGGAGCTGCAGGCAGAGGGAGAAGCAGGCTCCCCACTGAGCAAGGAGCCCAATGCGGGACTCGATCCCAGGACCCTGAGATCATGACCTGAGCCGAAGGCAGCCACTTAACCAACTGAGCCACCCAGGCGTCCCAACTATTTATTTATAGCTCTCTCATCAAACCTAATTTTGCATTCTTAATTCTTTTTTAAAGTTCCAAAATTTTCCAAAGACTCTTTTGAGTAGAGACCTTTAATTTTCATGATTGATTTTCCTTTAGGTGTTCTAGGGGGATAGTGTCATTTGAGTAGACCAAACTTCAGTTTATCTCATTTGTAAAGAGGGAGAGTATCTCCTTACTGTGTGTAGTTTGCTGACTGATTCATCTATTATATGCAGAATTCAAAAGGAGTCTGGCCTTTCCTGGTCTTTGATCTCACAAGGACAGCCAGGTTTGGGGCTCACCTATTACCCACAGGCCACTGTTGTTTCTTTTATCTAAGAGTAGGACAAAGAAAATCAACAGTTCCTGGTTTTGTTGTTTTGGGGAACATTTCCAGCTATTCTAACTTTTGACTCACTGGGTGACAATCAGTTAAGCAGAAGCTGAATACGATGAAAAGGTTGAGAAGATGAGACTCCAAAAACTATTTTGATTTCCCAGAGCACTTTTTGTTTTCAACTGAAAAGGAAAACGAAGAGAGTAGTGTAACTTAAAGAAGAACAAATTTTGGTTAGTAACAAGGAAAGCTTTGGTAAATATAGTTTCTGTCCTAAATATGAGAGAGAGAGAGAGAGAGAGAGAGAGTGAGCTACCTATGCTGAGGAGTCTCAGAAGAGACTGAAATATACTCATTGTGATACACTGATACGCTTAGGGAATGTTTGTGTTCTCTTAAGTAATCCAAAATGTATGCCTAAAGAAGTATGTTTTACTTTGTTGAACCATGCATTTACTTAAATTAATTTCTTATAGGACTTTTCTGCTTTCCGAGAAATTTCACAGTAATTAGTAGAACAAATTAAAACTATCTTTAAGGCAATCCTCCTCCTAAAAGCAGGCAGGCAATGCATTTATTTTTATTTGAAAATGTACACCAGCAACACATATTCATGCACAGCATATGCATATAACATTTTACCTTTTAACACCAAGGCGTCTGTGAAAGTATCAATATCATCATTGGGGTGGACATTACATAGCTCTATATGTTTGTTAAATTTAAACCTATGCTGTAAATGGGTTCATTTTATCATATATAAATTTAACTTAATAAAGTTCATTAAACTAAATCAAAACCCCTACTGTCTTATAAGTTAAACCTAAAACAGACACTATTCAAATGTGAAGCAACATGTAAATACAAATCAAAGATTGGTTCCATCTTCATCCTGGAGGAACCTCACTGGATGCTATTTGAAGTTCGGAGTCATGGTGTTATTAATATTAATAGATATCAGGTGATGAAACACACTATTCTAGACACTCCATGCGTATTATCTCACCTGATGATGTAACTATTATTATTATTCACATTTTATATTTGAGAAAGATGAGATTAAGAAAGCTTAAATTTTTTTGCCTAAAGTCAAACAACATGAGTGGTAGAGTTGAGATCCATACCCAAGAATTTAGTATTACCATCTATGCTTCTAGAATAGTACACTGTGTTACTTCCATAGATTTATCATTCCCCAAAAAATTATAAATATATATATATATTTTAAGATTTATTTATTTATTTGAAAGAGAGAGAGAAAGCACAATCCTGTTAACATAACTGGCAGAAGTTCAACCAATTATAATAAATATTTATACTTCCAGGTTTATTTTGTTATGATTATTGCATTGATTTTATTTTATTTTTAAAGGCTATTTTTTAAAGATTTATTTATTTGAGAGAGAGAGAGTGAGAGAGAGTGAGCACATGAGTGGGGGAAGGGGCAGAAGGAGAGAATCTCAAGCAGACTCCCCATTGAGCACTGTGCCGGACACTGGGCTCAGTCTCACAACCCATGAGATCATGACCTGAGCTGAAATCACAAGTTGGAGGCTTAACTGACTGAGCCCCTTAGGTGCCCCTGTTGCATTGATTTTAAAAGAAGAATGCACATGTTTTATGTGGGCTTTTATTTTCGATGGCTAGTGGCAGCAAATAAGTTATATGTAATTATTAATGAAATTGTTAGAATATAAGCAACCACAGATATGAACATCTCAGTTTCAATAAATATACTTTAAAGTATCATTTAACTAATATAATGATTCTAAATTTTCAAATAATAAGCAAATCATAAACAACCTCTAGGTTCAAACATGCTTTTATTTACATCAAAAGCTGAGGCCAAACTACTATAGGGAATAGTTTACTATAGTTTTCTATAAAACTATAAGGAATATGAGATCTAGAGTTTATCTCAAAACAGGGACTCTGATGTCTAGTGCACATAATAATCAAATGTTAGAGAAAGGAGGAAGATGGGAACATCCCTAGGCAAGCAGAATCCAAGATGACAGGGTATCTATTACATCAAAACCCAGTCAAGCAGAAATTACTAGGATGCAGTTTATTTATACATTTTCTCTGGAAGAACTGATCATCTCTACATCACTGAGAAATGTGACTATAAGTCAAAACACCAAGGGATAACTGAGAAGAAGCCTCTGGACAAACTAACAATCGCAGAGTTTGGATTGAAGAGTGGAACTGTTCATCTACGTTTGTGATTATCTGAAAGCTAATCTACTTTCTACTCTCGTTTGACACTTAAAACAGATAATACATGGAAGATAATGGGGGTATGTGATGTCATTTATGAGTAGGATACCAGGGTAAGGAGAGTTACAAAGGCATTAGCTCCAGTCAAGCAAAATTGATAACAAACATGAGCCTACAGTAGCCAAGAATATTTCTTTGCAGGCAAGGTTCTAGCCCAGACAGGAGGGGCTTGCAGAATTCTTAAAGAGAAGAAATAATCCTCAAATATCTTAAGTAAGTTCAGTGATTGTAGTGTCTGGCAGGAGGATTAGGAGGCTCTGCTAAAGGACAACTTGGCAATTAACTGTACAGTGATAAGAAAGTAAGGACAGCTCAGCTCACCTAGACAAATTGATGGGCTTTGTGGGGGTAAACCTACAGACTCAAGTAGGTGACCCTTTTTTCAAGTTGTCATTCTGAGTGTCACAAGATGTGTGCTAGAACTTTCTTTTTCTTTGGGGACACATTACATTTTCTTTGTGCTAGATTTATTTATGTAGTTTTGACTAAGTGAGTACATGTCCTAGCTCCTGAATGTAATGTTAAGTCCTGCAAAGTGTTCTTGTGTAATGTCACCTGACCCCCGACCCCAACACCAGCCATTGGTTTCATTTCCTTACCCAGGGTCCTTTGTGAACATTTATTATAAGTTTCTGTACTGTGGTTATGGCCTCCATGCTAACTTTCTTCATAATTACTTTATATCCTTCACATTCCTACCAGAGTTATCTTCTCAATAATTTGAGTCATATTATTATCTATCATTAAACTCGACAGTGATTCCTCATTGCCTGTCTTTATCTTTCCAGTTTTCTATCATACTGTATTCTGGCAAACTCTACCATCAGCCAAATAACTCCCTTACAGTTCCCTGAATATATCAATGTATTATTGGAATACACCCCCCCACACACACACACACGCATATATATATATTTCCTTTGAATATTTGGTTATTTTGTTCTCTCATTTTGAAAAATATTTTCTATTTATCAAATACTATCTCATATCACAAATGCCATGTCTTTAGTGTAAGGTTGGTCGGTTCTCCCAAGCAAAACTGATCCGTCTTCCTCCTGAATTCCTGTAGTTTTATTCTGCCATCTGTTAAAGTCATCATCTACAAGGCACTATTTTATATTTCTTGGGTCCATCATGACTGATAACAGGGTGCTTTGTTCAGAATAGAACATCTACAAAAGTTTTTTTTTTAATGTGTTTATAAATTGATGTCATTAAAGTGGCCTCAAATTGTTTGTATACCTGAATAAAGAGAAGCTATTTAGTTTTGTCTTCTGCCGTATCTTCAAAGTAGCATCGTGACTTGCTCATTATAAGCTGTTTGTAAATATTTGCTTAGTGAATGAGTACGTTTTCTGGACCCTAGAGTTTTCTGGACCTGATGAGAGTGTCCCAATTAAATTGGTGAGAAGACAAAAACATGTATCTGGTATTGCCTAAATGCTAGAGAAAACCAATGAATTATTTGCTAATTATATCTGATTGAAAATGCATTTTCAAAATTAATAAATACTATATTTGTTCAAAATGTATATCCTAAAATATATTCAGTGTAAGTTGTATTTAACTACTTACATATTTTATCATTTTGAAAAATGATATTTCAAATGCACTTAAACTATAATTTTTCACAAAATATTTTTAGTACTATCTTTATCTCAACATAGCTAACCATTAAAAAATAATTTGCTATTTGTTTTTTTCTTCCAGATAAAACCTATCTGTCACTGGCTGGGTGTAATGCAAGGAAGGGACAAAGATGAAATGGAAACATGTTCCTTTTTTGGTCATAATATCACTCCTCAGCTTGTCCAAAGATCACCTGTTCCAGGCCCAGGTTATTGCAGGTAAGTGCCAAGCATCTGTTTTATCAAATCATGACCAGTATACTTTCTTTGCTTTAAATTCATTTTTCATTGTGTGTCTTGTAAATCAAACTTGTTCATTTGCTTTCAAATGTGTAAGTCTGTGTGAATGGTTTCTTAAGTATGCGTGCTGATATGTTTCAGGGATCAAATATTTTTGAATACAGAGCACTTTATTAATTCCCTAGAGAAAGTGAGAAAATTGACAAAAATATTCACTGTTACTGAAACATGTGAAGAATTATTAGATTAACTTGGTGAATTAGAGTGGTGGAAGAAGAATAATTATGGTTGAGAAGAAATGTGTAACACAAAAAGAAAAAGCAGTTACAAATGCATGTTAGTACCATAGAAAAGGGCCATCAAAAAAAGTGAAGTATTTAAACCTGAAATTCCTTTAGAGGAGTGACATGTTAATTAACAGGCTGAACAATGTCAGAGTAAAAATGCAACATGCTGCCATAGTTACTGTTGTTTCCAGTGAAGTTAGAACTGGTGTCCTTGAAGTCGTAATTTTATTAATGGTGCTAGAATAACATTGCTGTAAAAAGCTTTACTCAAACTCTTTTATAGGAAATTAACTAAACCCAATGCTATGGTACAGGAAAATTGAAAAATATATTGATACACTAATCAAAATATAATGTCAACTTTCCTCTTAGATAAAGCTATGGGAATGAATTGTAGTTAATTTGGATAGGTTT
The DNA here is from genome assembly GCF_964656455.1 of Halichoerus grypus. Taxonomy (NCBI): domain Eukaryota; kingdom Metazoa; phylum Chordata; class Mammalia; order Carnivora; family Phocidae; genus Halichoerus; species Halichoerus grypus. Next base: position 32,747,973 of record NC_135712.1, on the reverse strand, counting down.
AATTTATCATCATAATTTAGACAAGTTATTCATAAAAGAATGGCAGATGGTGTTGCATTAAATTAAACCTTGAAGTTTGGGTTTTATTTATTTTACCGTTGTATTTATTTTAATATTTGGCACCTATGTGTAATTATCATTTGTATCCACACACAAATCAGAATTTTCAAATAATCTAGGGGCTTGACTTTTTCTCCCTTGCTAGGTTAAAATGGGTACCTGGCAGATAAGGGAGTTGTGAATAAACAAATGGAATTATATCTGTTAAAAACATTTCCATAGGGTGTAAGTATACAGAAAATCTAGTCTGTTGTAGCAAAGTACATTTAGCTACTTTGTACTTAATACACTACTGAAATTACTAAAAGTTTTTATTTTTAACCTGTTTCTACATTCCCTTCTCTTTCCACAATTCTGTTGAGTATTGCTTAAAATTAGTGAATGAACCAAATATCAAAGATTGGCAATATGAAAAACGTGCATTTTTAAAGTACATGAAAAATGCAAATTAAGTACAAAATAATTCATCATTTTTCAAATTGTCAGGCAGGGTAAAGAGGGTATTTGTATGAAAATGTTTTGAAAACCATGACTGTAGATACATACAGATATAGATTATAGCTTAGGTATAGTTATCCTTAAACTGCCTGGCCAGCCGGTGACTATTATAGGTCAACAAATTTAATCCATGATCTAGCTATCAAGCAGGTAATCAAATCTCAAAATGATCACGTGTCATTTGAATCATTTTTACCTAGATATCTGGAAGAAGGAATGCATGCATTATTGTGTATGGTGGGAAGGAGTAAGGTTTATGTATGAAATATAAAGTTACCTTTTCATTCAAGAAGATATTGTATCATTTCAAAGAAGACCAATCAACTTGAACATTTAGGTCTAAATTTGTCAAACCTCTGCAATTACTATCCTATATGCAAACATTTTTATAACTAAAGAGAGCTTAAAATAAATGAATTTATTGCTTCATACAACATGTAGATTGGTTTCAGAGGTGATCAATCAGTTTTCATTTAGTTAACAAGATGTCCTACAGATTAGTAACTCAGGGCCCACTACGAGGCAACATCTTAAAAAGAAATATGAGTACTGACTGAAAAGGGGGTGCATAAAGTTAAATGTCTGTCTTGTTCAGGACAACAGAGTTCAAAAATTATTTCAAAGTAATTTACCTGCCAAAAGAAATATACTGTTAGCTTTTCAAAAGGAACACCTGCGGACCGGAAGTCATTTTCCTACCTGCTGCCCCCCAGGAGCATTGGTTTCAGGCTAAGGAGATGACAAAACTACTGAGAGGAGTCATCGGCCTCAGATTCTCTCCTTCATGTTAATCCTAGAATGAACTGAGGCCCTGATGTCTTTCATTGTTGTGGTTCTAGCTTTCTCAAGTTCAGTAGAGGTCTGGACCTGGAGTGAGTTTAGTGGAGTTTAGAGGGAGCAATGATGGGAAGATCAATATCAACATCTTTTTAAAAAACCGTTTCTCATTCACCTGATTTACTTCCACTCTTCACCTTGAGAGAAGAATATTCTCCTTCATCAGAAATTTATTGCAAAAGGCAGATAAATGAAAAAAAAGTCACAAGTTTCTGAAAAACTAAGAAGTATATGGTCTCTAGAACTTAACTCAATGACTTACCTTAGCAGAAGTGTAGACAGGCACAAGATGCCTCAGGGCACAAAATAAAAAAAAACAATGCAAATAACCATCACAATGCAGATTATTTTATTAACACAATAATCAAGCGGTTTTCAATAAAGCTGTGACTTGGTTACTTGGTGTCATTAAATATTAAAATATTTGAATATAACCCTTGGCTTGATGGATAACCCAGCTCGCATTTTTTTTAATTTTCTCTTCTGTCTCCCTATATAATGCATTGTTAAAACAGCTTATCTTTTATCATATTTACATTTTCGTATATTTACAATATTGTATGGGAAGTGGTTGGTGTGTCAGGGCAGGTGGCCTAGAAATTACACATTTTAAATCAAGAAATACCTTTGTTTAAAACTATAAATCAGTTTTAAGAGAGAGGAATAATTAAAAGGTGGATTCTGGGAATGGTTAGGCCGCTGTAACAATTCAGAGTCGTTGCCTTCGTTCCATATAGAGCCTGTTGAAAACCTGCCTCTGAAGGAAAACCACTGCTAGACGTTTGTCTTGTCGCTTTACCTCATCTCTTATGTACATACAAAGCACTCTGAAGCCAACTGTGGTTATCTCGGGAGGCCCTCTGTATCTGGGCTATGCCACATCCCTATTTAATCTCTCCTGCAAAGGACTCTGACAGATACCCATCTTTACATTTTAAACATCCACCTCTGATTGCAACAGATGTCAGGAAGACAATGAAAGACAAATGTTAAATGATATGTTTTAAAAGTACACATTTCGTATACAATGGGTTGATTTGAAAATTTGAAGAGCATCTATGGTAAAAAAAAAAAACAAAAAAACGCAACAATGCTGAATTCTAGGTGTATATTGTAAGATTTTAAATGGAAATACATGGGGCGGGGGAAGCCCACAAGGTTGCATTTGTATTTGAGTAAATCCAACAGCGCACTTTAAAGTTAAAGGTGATTTATTTTTCCCTCTCTCTTCTGTACATATGCAGCAGCGTTTTCCTTCATTAGAGATGCAGGTGCTGACAGGGTGATTTCCTTTGCCCTGCCTCATGTCAACAAGGCTTGAGTGTGAAATTGTCTGAAATGATTTACTGCTTACCCTCCCCACCTATCCATTCACCAACACTTCAGTACCTTGCTGTTTTACCCAGAGGACGGTAATTGCAACGAGCTAAGTGTTATCTGGGTTTGAATCATCTATAGATAAATTTTGAATTTTAAACAAAGAATTCTTCATGTAAAAATCTAGAAACGATAGGACACATATACATACAATTCCCAAATATACCTATTTTTGTGTGTTTTCTTTTTTTCACATGCCTAACAGATTGTTGAATAGATTGAGGGATTGTTTCAGATTTTAAAAATCTCCTTTGTAATGTAAAAACGATAAAGTAGAAAGTCTATTTCTGAAACTGAAATGTGATAGAATCTTCAAACATTTCTTCTGGAGTACGTTATTTAACTAATAATGTTGCATATATACATCCTACAAAGGTTTTTATCTACAGGAATTATATGCCCAATGGTTGTGATTAGTTTCTGTAGCACCGTAGTCACAGGCAGTGATCAGAAAAAGGCGTAATATTTGCAGTTTATAGAGATCACTTATTCATGGGCAGTTTGATTTTTTTAACTGCATTGACTATTCAGAAATTAATTAATTTTACAAACTTAAAAAGTTAATTGTCTCTTCTATTAGAATATAACATTTAAACTTAAAAGTACTTTAACAGGTTACTTAGCTCTTTCAATTATGCACTGATAGAGGTGTTACTATAAACAAAAGTAAAAAAATAAATATAAATAAATAAGTAAATAAAAGTGATATGATTTTATGTGCTAGTTGACAAATCTGTATGACTCTAGAATTGCCTCTTAATGTATTTCCCATAGATTATATTTTTCAGAAACGCTTTAGATGTTCATTAAAAATAAAGTTTTCTAGGGCCCATGGCAGAATCGCTGAAAGAGAGAGAGCCTGGATTTGAAGCCCCAAAACCTGAAGTTTTGTAAGCACCCCAAATTACTCTAATACACAGAAAATTTGAGAAACACTGCTTTGGACAATATTTAAGTTGATAAATAGTTGAGTACATTAAGAAATGTTTACTCTCTGAGGAAGGAGTCACATGAGAGGGGGATAAAAGTATTTGAAGATAATTCTTTAAGATATTTCAAGGATTTGGGGGAGCAGATTTGAGGCTATTGCTGGTTTGTTTTGCTTTGTTTTTACCTATTTTTTTGCTATTTTGATCTCATAGTAATACTTAGAGATTCAGAAATATCGTTGTTCGCACTGGAGGAAAGGCACTAAACTAATATGTCAGTGAAAATTAACGTATATATTTTAAAATTGCTTTATAAAATATTTAGTTTTGCCTAATTAGTACAATTTCTCCTAAATTTTCACCACGCCTTAATGAAATGTTTATTCAGACATTAGGTGTCTGGGAATTTATAACCAAATTAGAATAATATATCAATTATGCAAATTTTCTATAAAAAGAGATTAAGAGCCCAGCGTTTTTCATTATAACTAATGGGAGCCCTAGCTACTTCTACCTTCATGGGTTTATTCCACCATAAAGAATATTAAACATATTTTAATGTTTGTGTTGACATTAACATGAGTATAATCTTTCACTTTTTCTGATTTTAAAATAAAAATATTTTCATGGGCCCCTAACTGTATTGTTGGCCCACACTATGCCACTGTGGCTAGTGGGCAAGTCAGTTCGGTTAAGAACCATGAAAAGACAAAGTATGAATTTATGACTTATACCTCAATGTGATGGCTACAAAAAATATTTACTACAAATGAAATACAATAAAATTTTGTATCACAGATTTCTCTAAGTTTTATAGGAAGCTAGAAAGCCAGAATATAAGAGAAACCACAGATTCTCTGAATGTTACTTTTCATAATTTAATTTTAACCAAAATAATAAAGAACCTAGCCATACCAAGAAAGAAAGCGGGGGGAGGGATGTCAGTAAGGGGGAGGGAAGACTACTCAGGAAACATTAAAAACATCAAAATGTCATAGCGGAGAAAAGAAGACTTTTGGTTCAGATAGGTCTGTGTTTGAATAATATCTCCACTATATATTAGTTTTGTTACCTTGGTCAGTAAGTTAGTCTCTCCTTATGTCAGTTTACACTTCAGAAAGAAAGTTAGAATTAGTTTGTGTTGGGTCTGAATTAAAGATAAAATATTCAAAGAATTTGGGATCCTGAATGGATTCTATATATGGAAGTTGTTCTTAATAACTTTGATAATAACATTATTATTATCTATACTGTGTGTGACCAGCCTAATCTGCAGTATATGGTTGTAGCAGGACAGTAACTAACTACAGAAGCCATTGAGGGAAAACAGACGCATAATCAAGGATGAGATCCTGTGATAAGGTCTTTGCCAAATGCCCTTTAGAACCTAGAGCAACAACTTGAGGACCTCACAGAACATTTCACAGAGCAGGCAAACAAAATAAGAATCTGTTGGAAAGTAAGCACTTATTAAGCACCTACTGTGAGCTATGCACTTTAGTTTTATAAGTTCTACCTGGTTGGAGAGGGGTGAGTGGGAAAGAAAATCCCAGGCTCATGCCAGGAGACAGAGCTATGAAGACTATAAGAAGAACTGTGGTGTGGTTTGGTTGAAAGGAAAAGTGCATTATTACGGGATGTTTGGAGATGAGTCCAGAGAGATTTGAAGTTCAAATCTTGAGGAGCCTTTTATATGATGCTAAGAAGCTATAAATGTAAAAAGAAATTGTCTTTCTGGAGTTGACAAACATAATGAAAATCAATTATTCATCTAATTTTCTAGTTAGAATAAATGATCATAATGATAGAATACAGGAAAACACTCCTGGAAGTTTTTTCAAAAGTATTATCAATACCTAAAAGAGTAAGTAGTACATAGAAATTATTCACTGAATGTTTATTGATAAATGAATAAGGTAATGAGAGGAAGAGATTACAGAAAAAAATATCAGAATCCTCAGTATAGATCAGGCAACAGAGAAGGAAAAGAGATTTGCAAAACATGGATATGGAGTCAGAAATGCTGAGGGATCATGGGAAGTGAAAGAAAGGAAGAAGATGAGTGAAGGATGACCCTAAGATTTATTGTTGGAGGATGGGCAAATGGTGGCATCATTAATGAAATTGGTGGACATAGAGTGCTACACTATGATTTGATTTAATGCATATTTATTGTTAGATGATTTACAATATATAACTTTTAAAAGATCAAGTAAAAAATATATAAGCATAATAGTATACTTGCATTAGGTCTTCGAACTGCTAATTGCTTTATAATTTTTGTTGGACTTAAGCTCAAAATGATTATCTATAATTCTATTTAGAGTCATTCATCATATATATGTGTGTATGTATATACACATGTCTATGAATGTATATACATACACATATATTTATGAATATATACACATATATACATATATGAATGAATGTATATATTATTTGTTATTGTCTCTTGCATATATATTAAAACTACTAGAATTTTTCTGGACAATTAACCAAGTTAAAGTTAGCAATCATAAAATGAATAATATAACCAAACTATGGAGTAAATGGCTGTTAAAATATCTGGTATATATGATTTATTCTCTCAGTGTAATTGTGTTTTTCGGGATCTTCCTTCATATTCTTTTACTGATAAAAACACATTTTTGAAATTCTTCGATTATTAAATCAGTTGACATTGTGATGTGACCTTGTTTTTGTTTTGTTTTGTTTGTAAGTTTTTGTGTTTGTGGGTCTTAAATAGGATTGGAAACTCCATGGCTAGATGTGTCAGGTCTTGAAAGAGAACACACACTCAAAAAAATAAAACACATTCCTTACTTTCTAGAGACCATCACTCAGTTGAAGATGAGATCTTAATAAGTGGAGAAATTGCCAGCTGTCTTCAATTCCATGGCTCTTTGTTAGCCTTGGTCTACGAGGGTGAGGCTTTATCTAATTGTTTAAGTAGATGGAAGCAAACTAACAGTCAGTGACAAGACACCCAATGAAGAAACTCGTATTTGTAATCTAGCGGTAAAGCCCATGACTCCTCTGCTTTGATGATGTCTTTGTGATGAACCTGGCTTGCGAAACCTCATGTGCCACACTAGCCACCTAATTAAGCCATCAGAATGCCGTGCAGCAAACCGAGTGCCTCATATGGACTGGTATAAGTAATTTTTGCTCCTCTATTGCTTGGTTAATAGAAAGAGGCACTCCTCTAGATTATGACTGATAGAGGCTATATGGTACAGCTGTTGTAATTGTGCCTGAGGGTGGGGAAAGCCTCTTGTAAAAAATTCTGTTTGCCCGAGAGGCTGTCATTACTTCATTCAACTCTTTACCCTAGATTTCCTAGTGAGCATTCATTTATTCTTTCTCTATACTTGCGGATCTCTTCTGTCCACACGTCTGTGTCCTTTGTTATATAAACAGACCCAGCCTCTGCCATGTTTTCACACGGGAGAAAGGCTTTGAAAATTATTTCTTTTGTTTAAATAATTGATAAGTAAAATGGGTATTTTGGACTATTAAAATACAAAGAATATATAAATACTTCAACATGAAAGGTTGAATGCATATGAGAGCCTTCAAAATATAAAAATTGACCTTCTCCCCAAAAGAGAATCCACTGTGCAAATTTTCAAAGGAGATATGACATTATGTACATATACATAAATTTGTTTCACAATATGCATATTTATGTGTGCATCCATATACATGTATATAACACTTGTATGTAAATACATAAATTTAATTATGTATTTAAATATAGGTGTGTGTATACAAGAGTATTCGTGTTTATTCTAAATTACTCATATAGGTCTGGTGGATGCATACAGGCTGACATAGAGGTTAATTTTTGAATCCTCATAAAAGATAAGAATTATCCTATTTTCCCATCAATATCAATAGTTCAGTATCTAACTTATTAGATAGTACTAGGGCAATGTAGCTCTACAAATGACTAAATACCCTGTATATGAAAATAATTCTATAGAAATATATAATTTCTCATTTTTCTATCAACACGGTCTTTCACTTTTATTTGAATGTTTACTCTGTCGAGTCCCATAGCATGTCGTGGAATTGAATTAGAGGCATGAGCATGGCATAACTCTTACTGGAAGCTGAGGGTGAGTGCCCAGAATCCTGTGCTGCCAGTCTCGTTCATGATGTGTCATTGCTTACTGGATTGTAGATTTTCCTTGTCACTTGTGACTCTAATAAATTCCATTGCGCATAAATTTTTTCTTTTCTTGGATTTTTATTTTCTAATATGATGAGAAAATTGTGGTTTTTAAATAGTTGCAGAACGAGAAGTGTTTTATAGCTGATTTCATGTTCTTTAAAGAAACTGAATGTCACCAACTGTAAGGTGACAATGATTGTAAGATGTGCCATTATGTCTGGCTAAGAAAAAATATAACTAGCGCTTAAGCCTTGAGCAATGTCTTAGGGATAGTTTTGTGTGATGCATTAATCAGACCAGCCTCTTAATGCTTTGAAGTTTTTTCATCTCTCCTAGAGGAACAGACAGTTTCTTTTGCTTCTAATTTGGTGGGCAAAAAGCAATCTTTTTGAAATTTCTCAGAAAGTAGACATATTCTATCTAGACATGTTCTATCTCCTTTTCTTCAGTAGCTTAATTTTTGCTTCACAAAAAATATAGATCTGAGATCATTCCTCCAACAATAAATATTCCCTCCAGTAATCTCAAATCTATTTCTGAAATTTTGTTTCTAAGCTTCAAATAACAATTATATTTACTGATAATGCTCAATTTTAGTTGGACTTGTAGAAGACATTTTAAGTGATAATTAAACTCAACATGTGTATCCCCTATAATGCACATAACTCAACCAAAATGCCAGCAGTATGAACAGTTATGACCAAGTAATCACATCACAGGTAATGACAATCACATAAAAACTGCTGTCTGGCTCATTAACTTTTGTAAGGTGCCATCAACTGTAAGAATTCAGAGTCAGAATATGGGGGGAAATGTATCTTTGAATCAATGAAATATGATATATGGAGGGAAATTGAGCCTAACACATTCCTCATGTTCCTCAAAGCTACTTTAGGTAAAGGCACAAATATTCACTGGCAACCAACTCTTCTTAATAGATCATGACTTTAAAGCCACACACTTGGTGAATGTAAAGAAATACAGTAAGAATACAAACACAATTAAAATATATCCATTTAAAGCCTGTTTTGCTTTTTTTTTTTTTTTTCCTTCCTGGGAGAGGTGTCTTTCTCAGGTTTAGAAATCTTTTATCAGGAAACTCAGCTTACATACTTGGGATCTTACTACCATTAAGATAACTGAAATTCCTAACCAGTATGCACCGTGCTGAAATTAATAATGCATTTTTTTTTTGTAATTTAGCTTTTGTATAGTTTTTTTTTTCCGCAGAAGTTCCTAGGTAGACAAAAGTAGCTTCAGTAGATACTGTGCTCTTTTTCCATAAGTGTTTGCTAGACTCTAGATAATGTCAATGTAATAACAAGAACTGACTTTGTAATACTTTACTTTCAAAAGCATACTAAAAGTTAATTATGTACAGAAAGGAGTAGTTGCTAAGTATTTACAGTTAAATGTTGGATATTATAAAAATTGGTCCTGATTAGAAGGTAATAGTACTCCTTAACCAACCTGTAACTAATGTATTATTATATTTACTGAATCAATTTGTCAGTGAAGTGAAACTTATTTCATTGAATCTTATTTTTGGCATCATTCTCTCAAAACTATAGTTTCGTTAGATTTTTCCAGCCAAGAACTTTTATGGTAAAACTAAGTTTTAGCCTTTTAAAAAACTGCCAAACTTTTTATGGACCACTTTGCTTTCCTACCAGCAAAGAATGAGAGTTCCTGTTGCTCCCCATTCTTGCTACTTTGGTGCTATCAGTATTTTGCATTTTAGCCATCTAATAGATGTGTAATGATACCTCAGTGTTATTTTAATTTGCAATTCCCTAGAAACATATGATATTGAGCGCATTTTCATATGCTTATTTGATATTTGTATTTCTTCTCGGGCAAGGTGTCCGTTCAGATTTTTCACTTAGTTTTTAATTGGGTTATTTGTTTCATTTTTGTTGAGTTTTAAGACTTCTCTGTGTATGTTGACTATAAATCCTTTCTCATCTTTAAAATATTTTAAAAATATTTTCTCCTGGTCTGTGGCTTATCTATTCATTTTCTTAAAGTGTCTTTTGCAGAGCAGAAGTTTTTAATAAAATCTGACTTATCAAATCTTTTTTGTTCATGGATCATGGTTCCCCCCCCCCCCCGGTGCAACACAACTTTATTATCCTTAGAAACATCTTTTATACATGTGACCCTGCATTATGTATTCCATATATCACACACTGGTGAATAGATTCTTTCCATAAAATAACACTGCAGTAATTCACATACACATTTAACGTTCTTAGAAACATCTTTTATACACATGCTTTTTCCAGGTGTATTGAATACACCACATTGTGTTGAACACAGTTATCCATTGCAATAACACGTTGTGCTCATATATACAGCCTCCATTCCTAGAAACGTCTTTTATTTGTGTGCCTTTGCAGAATGTTTTAAGCACAAGGTGGTGAATACAGTCATTCCTGGAATAACACTTTAATTATTCACATATAAAATTACCATTCTTAGAAATACCTTTTGTACCTATAACTTTTTAAAAAAATTTTTATTTATTTGCCAGAGAGAGAGAGCAAGAGAGCTTGAGAATATAAGCAGGGAGAGCGGCAGGCAGAGGGAGAAGCAACCTCTCTGCTGAGCAGGGAGCCCCATGTGGGACTCGATCCCAGGATCCTGGGATCATGACCTGAGCCGAAGGCAGACGCTTAACCAACTGAGCCACCCAGGTGTCCCTGTACCTATAACTTTTTAAAGTATACTAAATGCAACACTGTTGTATATTCTCACTGAAATATTCTCACATAGTCTCACTGAAATATCAATGTACTTATTTATATGAAAAGCTAGCATTCAGAAACATCTTTTATACTTGTGTGATTACTTAGTGTATTAGATGTAACACTGTATGGTGAACAGAATCTTTCACTAAAATGATGGATCATATTTTTGATGGTGTATCTAAAAACTCATTACCAAACCCAAGGTCACCACGATTTTCTCCTAAGAACTTTTAAATATGTGACATCGTCCTCATTTACATAAGATACTTTAAATATGTAGAATAATAGTCCCCTTGTAAGTCTTCAGTGTAAAGAAATGATATTGGAAAGAATATATTCTGTGGCACTGATATATGAAATCAGAATCAAATGTGAAAAGGGTAATAATAATATCATTTTTGTCAGTATTAACAATAAAACTTATTGTTTACTTAGCATGATATGGAAAAAATTGTCTAATCACAAAACCAATTTTTGGCATCTAAAAATATTAAATATAGCTGAAAATAGGACAAATAAAATTAAAATTGAAAAGGAAGACCAGAGACAATTTCTATGAAAAGAAACACCAGTTGTTTAAGAAACCAGTTAGTATAGTGGGGATAAGAGGATCAATTCAGGAGTGTTATTTGGGTGGAAGAAGTTCATGTGGGTCAAGTGTCTAATGTGCTCTGGATATACACAGAAGCAACTCCACCGCTCTGGGGAAGACTGAAAATTGATTTTTAAGGATCACAATGAAGGTGGTTTATTCAAGTTTTAACTATAAGATTTAGAGTTAATCTTTCTCTTTAGTTCTCTCTCTCTCTGTTTGTGTCATGCTATCTCTTTAAAGATGAGCTGTCTTTTTCTGGTATTTCGTTTTTATGAATGAAGCTTTTATTAAGTGTGTATAGGAATCAGCCATTTTACCAGATTGCTTTATTTATAGTAAACAGGCTGGAAGGTATAAATCAAAGCACTGGCTTTAGTGTGAGAATTACTTGTATTCTGTATGAAATGTGTGGACTTGGGAAACTTGCAAATAGGTTTTTTGGTTTATTTGCTTTGTTTGTTTGTTTAAAGAAGATGATAACTTGTGGTTGTGAACATTACATTGAAGACTATGTAAAGTATCTAGTACAATGCCTCACGTAGGAAGGCACTCAGTAACAGTAGCTACTATTATTTGAAAAATAGGTATTGAAAAATAGGGTTGCCTGGGTGGTTCAGTCAGTTAAACATGGGACTTTGGCTCAGGTCATGATGTCATGATCTCGGGATCCTGGGATCGAGCCCCATGTTGAGCTTCGTGCTCAGAAAATAGGTATTGCTAGTAAGTTTTTGGAAATATGAAACATACATACAGGAAGTATGTAGATGAGTGAAAGATTATCAGGTAGTTTTGAGCCCTGATGATGATGTCAGTGACTGAAACTAAGAATATTTGAAACGGAGCATTGCTCCAGATTAATGGAGGAGTTAGAAAACACCATGTCCTGAAAGAGGTGAATTTTATTGTGGAGTTTATGGACGTGAGAATAATTAGTTACTTTTCTTCAGAATAGCAGATTTTACGCAGTGCCTTGAACCAGCCCCCCTTTACAAGTCCCAACAGACTATTCAGTGTGTAAAGTCACAGTATTTAATCAACAGAAAATATTAAGCAATGTAGAGAAGTTCTAATTTGCTATGAAAAACAGATGTGACACAATTTCACTACAACCTCAATGAAAGAAAAGAATGCAAATTTAGCAGAATATATTACAATTTACCTTTTAAATATATAAGAATGTTAAGTCACAACTGTTAGGCAGTTCTATTTAGTGACATAATGCTTCAGGGCAAACAAGGGAAACATGATCATTGTGAATGCTCTTAATAGACACTGTGACATATTTTGAGACTACCGTGGTTGATTTCATTATAATTATTACTAGATTGTTTAGCATAATAAATATTTTAAAGCTCTCAAATATGTCACCCAGAATTTCAGTTTGTGAAAGCAAACAGAAGGATGCCCACAAGTTAACATTTATTTTCTGAGGCATCTTGGTGATAGAAGGGCTTTCATATTTTTGTTTTGTCTCTTTGTTTGTTTTAGTGAAATACTTTGCAACAATGAAGCTATAGGCATATACTGTTTATTTCTTTGTATTTCGTTGTTAAAAAAACAAAGACAGAAATTATATACTGATCACAGAATATGTTTGAAAATCACTAGTCTAAAGAAACTATAGAAGCATATAATGAGACATTGAAATATTGACTAGAATTGGCCAAGAATTTAGTCATTTGCTGTCAGGTAGGAAGTAAGTTTTTGGTTTTACCTTGTGTGTTTATCTGTGTGTACCTGCTTATATTTGTGTTGAATCTATTGTGACTTTTAAGGATTCATTCAAATTTGATTCACTGTTGTGGTGTATCGTAATAGACTTTTATTTCAACAGATGGAAAATAAACTGTAATTTTTCAAGAGTGGCATTATTTTCAATTAAATTTATTATGTGGTAGACCAGGGTGGGCTGACGTGATGTAAATGTCACAGATCCATCAATCTCAACTAAAATATTAATAGAAAGGAACCAAACATGGTATTAGAGGATCTCAATCAGTCTGATTGATTAAAGTAGATAATAAAGGCAAAAGTAAAGGTGACTACAATAATTATTTGATAAGTAGAATTGCCTCTAACTTAATTGAATTTTTATGACACTATTAATAATAAGAATTGGATAATAAATTCATAGTATGGTTTAATTGAATGACCACTAAGAAAAGGAAGAAAACTGAAATTTAAGGTAAAGAAATGATTAAGAATTAGAATAATTAGTTAAAATTACTAGAGTTGTCAAATTTCAATAAAGCCTGAAGAAAAGGTTTAGTGAAAAAAGCATGAAAACAGTAACATGGACAAACAAAATGTATCTAAATGCATGAATCAACTGGAAAATTAGAATCAGTAGAATCAGTGTGATTAATTCAGATAAAATATAGAAAATACTCTATTAAAATCATTAAACATTGACTTAGAAATGTCTGGCACTGTCAGAAATATGTCATTATTTTATGTGAATGTACCTCATTATATTAGAAGTCAAGTCATATAATAACAAAATTTATGAGATCTGATTCAACATAACCACCCTTCCACAAAAAGAAAGAAAGAAAGAAAGAAGAAAGAAAGAAAGAAAGAAAGAAAGAAAGAAAGAAAGAAAGAAAGAAAGAAAGAAAGAAAGAAAGAAAGAAAAAAGGGAAAGGGAAAGGAAAGGAGAGAAGAGGCCAATTTATTATACACTTCTTTTGGTACATAAAATCTGTGGACTCAGTGGAAACAAGCATTCATGCATCTCATGTTTCCTTGGATAGTCCCATTTCATGCTTAGTCTTTCTGCATATTGTATATATATATATATATGAAACTATAAATATATATAATAATATATGATCTAATATATAAATATATTATAATTATAACATACAATTATATATTTTATTACATTATATATCTATTATATATGTATTATATTACTATATATTTTTTTTTCCACTATAAGTTAAGCAAATGCAGCCAAATTCCATAGAATATTTGGACAATGTATTGATCTTCATCTGGTCTTTATTCAGAAGACTTTGCTGTAAGATATCTGTTTAATTATTATATTTTAAGTTTTTGATGGATCAAAACTATTTTGTCAATTATTTATTGAAGATTTGAGGTAATTTTACTGAGGTAACTAATAGATTATTTGGGAGGTCTGCAGAAATAAAAAGATCTATTTTAAATGGAAGCTGAAAGCTAAAGCTGACTGTGCTGGTAATTTGTCATGTTCTTTCCACTATTGATAATTTCACATTTATGATTTAAAAGACAACTTTGTGGAATTTTTGCATAAGAATATTTGCATGAACAATCTATCTTCACTGTTACAACATTTAGCCATTAGTAATTGAGGACAGATTTTATAAACAAACCTTAATAATTAATAATAAATATAATTAAAGACTGTTATATATCTGGTTTACTGTGTCTTTAATTTCTGGGTAAGAAATAATACACTTACCATCAATGGATAGCATTCACTGAGCACTCACTGTTTGTTTTTCTCTGCACTGATCTCATTTAATCCTTAAAAAATCTTTGTGAAAAAAGAATTATTATTTCCAATTTAATCTTAACAGAGCCAGAATTTGAACCCACTTTGAATTCTGACTCCAAAACCCATGATGATATTGCTCACACCATGCCAGTCCATTCTGCCACCTCACTGTATGTAATACAAGATCTTCCCAATCTTGTTTGATACATATAATTACAGACAGGATAGGAAATGGTCTACACAGTATATTAGAAAAGTTGAAAGACTGGAGCTCTTGGGTGGCTCAGTTGGTTAGACGACTGCCTTCGGCTCAGGTCATGATCCTGGAGTCCCAACATGGAGTCCCGCATGGGGCTCCCTGCTCAGCGGGGAGTCTGCTTCTCCCTCTGACGCTGTCCCTTCTCATGCTCTCTCTCTCAAATAAATAAAATCTTTTTAAAAAAAAGAAAAAGGAAAATTGAAAGACTAAAGACTCACTGAATGAAACCCATCTTTTTCTTGCCAGAAAAAAAAAAAAACATTTCATGTTTTAAATAATTTTCTTGATTTGTCCTTTCCATATTTTATTTGCTTAAAAACCTACTTTTGTGTTTCTATCTTTTACGCTTTTGTTTTACTACTTCTTCTTTAGCTTTACAATGGTTATTATAATTGGGAATATCATATATGCATGCTATAAATACTTATGATTGACTTAAATTGCATTTTATCATTTGAGAATACCATGATTTTCCTTTTGATGCCATGTCATAACTTAGCTTTAAAAATAATTAGCATAGTTTAACTAAAACTTTATACATGGGTAATATATTTTCATCAGATACATTTTCATTACCTAATCATATATTTTCTTAGTCTTTTTAGTTCAACCATAGTGATGTTGAGACATGTATCGTACACCTATAACCTAACATTGCTAGAATTGTATGTCATGAATATTTACTTCATTATTTATAATTATATTTGTCAAACTAAGATGTTTCATCTAATCAGAAAAGGGTTGTGTTATATATATAAGTGCACATAATGACAGACAATAAGATTTTTTCACTGAATATTGCATATTTAGTCTTTTTGAGGTATCACCTTATTTCTTTTTTTTTTTTTTAATTTTTTTTTTTTTTAAGATTTTATTTATTTGCGAGAGAGAGAACGAGAGACAGAGAGCATGAGAGGGAGGAGGGTCAGAGGGAGAAGCAGACTTCCTGCTGAGCAGGGAGCCTGATGTGGGACTCGATCCCGGGATTCCAGGATCATGACCTGAGCCGAAGGCAGTCGCTTAACCAACTGAGCCACCCAGGCGCCCTCACCTTATTTCTTTTAATAAAGCTTTTTAATGTTTAATGTGTGGTATTCACAATTTTGTAAATTATTTTCTCTTTCTTTAAGAATGACTTTAAAATGAGAGTAGCATGTTTTATTTTATAATTTTATTTCCATGTTAAAATGTGTTTCTTCAGTCCCACCTAATTTTGTTTTCTTTGATTTGCACACTTGTATTGAGACATTTAATCTCTGGTAGTAATACAAAGGCTCAGAAAAGTATATTACATTTAGAAAGCCTAGAAAAATACTCTCCGTAATTTTTCAGAATATTCAGTGAATATTCTGTAGATATAATACAGACCTAAGCTAAATAGACCCCTTCCCGTGAGGGTTAATCCCCTGAGCATATATCACATAGACCTGTGTATTAATTATAATTTAAGATAATTGAGTGTAATGACCCAATTTAAGCTGAAGTTTACACTGAATCAAAACACAGAGGGAGCATTTATTTATATCCCTTAATTTCCAAAAATTAAATGCTGTCCTTTTTATTTTCACAAATGAAGAAATAGTAGTATATTTTTAATCAACTGTTTTCCTTAACTTTTGTGTTTTTAGACAACTGTTTTCCTTTATAAGTTTACTAGTTGAATCTGAATCACACTAAATGGTGTATTTAAAATTTGACTTTTTTACTTCTGTTTTCACCCTTGAACTTAAAAAGGTGTTTATCTTCAAAAAATTCTACAAATTTTTAATTTCCTCTGTACTATCAAAAACTGGCAATATATTTAATATCATATTTGTAGAGTAATGGCCCCCAAAACTTATTACATGGTTTGAACTCAAAACTATATTTTATGTTAACATCTGACTTTTAGTAACTTAGGCTTCATCTGGAGCCCTAGATATGTGAAGGTTTTACCCTGGAATTACTTTTAGCCTTTGGAAGGTCACTCGTTTACAAGTTATTGCTTCTCATAAATTGATCTAATCTTCTGAATAATGGCTGGACATGCTGATGATCAATATTTTATTGCTTCTACATCCTAAAACACACCATGAATTATAGTCAAAATCGTTATTGCCGAGCACCACAGACATAACAATAATACACATGTGATACGACTCCTCAGCTTGGGGTACTGTTTGTGAAACATTCTGCTTGAATGATTTTATTTCTGCACTATTACAACCCTCTTTAATTTATAGATAGAAATGCCACTGACAGTTATCAGATAGTCCTATTCAAGGCCAGAGAAGTAACTCATTCTGGTTTTCCATGACAATAATCAGATCTGAATTTTCCTTTGATTCAAATTATTCTAAGGATGAATCTCTTTATTCTATTTTCAAAGGGCAGTGTGAATTAATTAATTTCTAGTGTAATTTCAGAATCCAAGGCACAAACTAATTCTAATAATTTATATTAAGTAATATCATAAACTAATATAAAATACAGCTGTTGATTCTGACTATAATTATTTTACTGTTATCATGTAATCATACTTCCTAATCGAAAACAATGTGTGATGCAAATGCTATGCATGTTAGCTTTCTTACTATCACATTTTTATGCTTTTTTAATAATTTTCATATATAAATTCACTTTTATGAGATTTTCTTCCCTTATTTTTCTTTAGTTTTATACACAGATGCTCTGATCTCTCTTAGTCACAGTCTCTTTTCCATGCTTCAATTGGCAGTCAGTTTCAACATTTGCTTTTTTGATGCATGTTATGACAATCAATATTTGACAATGTGAGTGCTTCTAGTAATCCACAGTTTGTTAGCATCATGATTCTGATCGAAAAATGGAAACTTTTCCTCTTGGGAAACTAAGTATGGACTTAAAAATAGCTGCAATAGAAAATAGTTTTTGTTATTATGATCCTAATCCTATTATCTGTAATTTTCAACCAGTGTCACTCCCACTGGTGTGTGTGCACACACACACACTTCAGTAATTCAGTTTCCTAGAGGTAATAGGGAATTGCTCATCTGTTTAAACACTGCATCTACTTAGGCAGTTATGCAGTTGAGGTGTGTGCTTGTCATCATTTTTGCCTGCTTCCTTAGCTTTCAACTTATCTCAGAGAAATCTGGTGAGCCAAAGCTTCAGGAAGTGTTTATCCCATAAGATCATTCCAGTGAGTTTGTTTGGCCCTGTTAATATTTACCAGTTCTCTCATTGATTGCATTGACATATTTCCTTTTTAACTGACCTGGCTTATTACTGTGTTCGGCATGGGGCAAAATATTATACCTGTAAACACTGAAATATGTACATTTAGATGACTTAAGAGTTTATACAGCAACTGTGAATTCACCGTAGATAATTAAGATAATTTAAAATAGAGGAAAAATATGACTGAAGATGATAGTGTAGATTGAATTATTACCCTATGAGAATTTTAATGGTTTAATCACTTAACATAAATATAAAAAGCTATTGATATTGCTTTGGTATTTTCTAGCTGGAGTTTCAACCTTTCTCAATTTATGTTAGTCCCTAGTTTTAATAAAAATGCTTTTGGCTCAGCATTAGTTTGATTCGTTTGAGGAAATGAAAAATAAATTGTCAGCAAAGGAAATCAATATATTTAAAGGTTTTGGGGGCTTTGGTTGAACAAATAGTCCAAACAAATTAAACAAATAGTCTAAACAAATTAAACTGTCAGGATTAAAATTCATGACTGAAAGTTTGCCCAACTGACCCAACATGCATTTCTTCTTTCAAAATAACTGTGTGGGTGTGTGTGTGTGTGTGTGTGTGTGTGTGTGTGTGTGTGTGAGCGTCTAGGGAAGTGTTGAAGGGTATACCCTAGTTACTAAGGAAGATAAGAGTTTGGATCACCAAACACAAACCTATTGAGTACAAATTTAAAATGTGGTACTATATTCTTCTAAAAGAGTTTATAGGTAAGCATGTGGCCCATCTGTCTTCCCTTCATGTGTTATATTGTCCACAGAGTTGAGTTAAATATATTACCTAAAATAAAAGTGTAACAAAAGTATAAGTAGATTGTAAACTCCTTTTCTGTGATATAGCTGGATTTTCTGTGTTTAAAACTTAAGAGTATAAAATAATGGTAACATAACATACTATATTTATAACAATTTTACTTTTGAAAAGTAATTTCCTATTTGGGATCATTTAGAGTTTACTTTTGCACTGTGACATGGCAAGAGATTTTAACCAAATAGGATTTAGGCTTTTGGGCAGAGGGTGATTCTGCTTAAATTCTAGAAACTTGTTTGTTTTTTTTTTTTTTCTCCCAGAACAAAGACATGCAGGCATAAACATATAAAATTTTGCATGTAATTTTAGGAAGATGAGAGATGCCCTAGAGTTGATTCATAGGCCCCCATATTGATGAGAGAGAAAAAGCAGGAGTCAAGATTAGAAAAAAATTATTCAATCAGTCTGTGTTTTTTTTTTTTCATGTAGAAAATAAAAGGGAAAAAACTTTATGGATTAGTCAAGGCTGAAATTGAAGTTCAGGCATCAACAATCACCAAATTCAAATTTTTCAGTTTCTAATTTTTGAATCCTTGAACATGGAGAGAGATGATTTGGTCATGGTCCATTAAGACATTCAAATCAATTTTCCTTTTGCCCCTTCGTAAGTATACTATCTAGTTGGCCTCTGCTTCGGTGATTGACAAGCAGTGTTCCCTAGAAGAGGATTTATATTTGCATTGATTTTTAATGCATAAATTATTTACAAATTTTCTTTTTTGTTTAACTATAGTTTTGCTGGTTTCCTTTTTAAAACAGTAAGAAAAACATCTGAGTTGATCTGCCTACTTTGCAAAGTGTGTATATAAAGAGAGATGGGATTGTTGATACTCCGTAATGAGCAACAAGGCTATGTTCGACGCACCAGACTTCATATTTACCAAAGAGTAGTATATTTTTATTAGCTGTGACATAAGTCATGGACCACTTGATTTTTAAAATATATTTAAACAGAGTGGTATGGATAAAAAGCATAATATTCTAGGAAGAAATATTTGGTGAATTTCTTAATTTGAAAATCCTGAATGGAACATATTGGAGGGAAGTGTAACAGGTGACTTTACCCCAGTTCCTCAAGAAGTTATAATAACTCATGGACTTCCTGAGAAGAGTTTGAATCAAGGCAGGACAAAATAACCATTGTCGTTGGTCAATACATTTTAAAGTGGCAAGAATGCCAGGAATCGTATCATTCAAGGATGCTGTGTTCACGGGAAATACCATATGGGCACAGTTAATTTCTTTTCAATATTCAGACCTTACAAATTAGTGATTAAAAAAGAAACTATGTAAGTGACGTATTGGCTGGAATATTTTGGATAATGGACAAAGTTAATAATTAATACCAGAAAGGATATGTGCATATTGGCCATTTCTGAATAGACACCAAAAACAGTATATTTCAGTTTCCACTGAGCCATTTTCAAGGGCCCTAATAAGTTGGGTATATCACTGTTGTATTTTTTTAAACACTCCTGGATGACTGAGTTTGTATCATTGTCTTTTAAAATCTCCATGATAGGGGCGCCTGGGTGGCTCAGTCCTTAAGCATCTGCCTTCAGCTCAGGTCATGATCCCAGCGTCCTGGGATGGAGCTCCACATCGGGCTGGGATCGAGCCCCACATTGAGCCCCACATTGGGCTCCCTGCTCAGCGGGAAGCCTGTTTCTCCCTCTCCCACTCCCCCTGCTTGTGTTCCCTCTCTCGCTGTGTCTCTGTCAAATAAATAAAATCTTTAAAAAAAATCTCCATGATAAAATGACTATGTCCCAAATATAACTGCAGCATAAAACTCCAGGTTTTGTGCCATCTAAATATTGATTTACATCAAGATTAAATAGTTCCCCTTTTGATGATGATGTTCTGTGGGATAGACTTTGCAGAGCATTGCCAATCTGCTTAAATGAAATACTTTTTGTTGTATTACATTCAAATAAATCCATATCTGATAACTATATTTATAGGTTAGTTTTATTAGTAAAACAGATAAAGACAAACTTAAAAACTAATACAAGTTATAATTTCTCCTGCTGTCCTCTTTATTTGTTAAAAATGTTTTTCCAAATGTGTAGTTGTTAAGGTTTACTAATGAGATACATCGTATTTTATACTTCATCAGACATAAGTTGGAGTGGACAGCATGATGATCTAAGTTTAATGAAGTAACCTCATTAAAGTTACATATTTTTATTATGGCCCTCTAAAATGCAGATGGTATTCTATTAACTAATTAAAACAATTTTTTTTTTATTTGATGCCATCTCCACGATTAAAGTTCACAGTTATGTGTAAGAATTTGATTGCTATTCATATAAAAATAAATGTTATGAAGCTTAAATAAGTTGATATGCACCTGATTTTTCTTCTTAGCAACTTGAACTGAAATTTGTGTGCTAACATTTTACTTGACTACTTTTTCAACATTACTAAAAATTTACTCAAACACTTGAAGGAAACTTATGCAGGGTAAACATATGAATTGTATCCCATAGGCTTTGCTTGCAATTGGACACATTTTCGAGACATTCTTTTTCTATATCCAAAGCTAATATCACTTGATAAATTTCTTTAATTGTAAAGTTTAAACACATGAAATTTTCAGATAGCTTACTAATTTATCAGTGTCATCAAAATCTCCAACAATGTATTTTTAATGAATTAGCTCCCTTATACAAAGCAGCATGTTTCTTTCCAAAAAAAAGATGTAGAACTTTCTGGCAAAGGCACCTTAATATGTGTCCTCTAAAAGCATGTATTATCAATTCACAAAATTATAACAGAAATAATTTTGATGTAATCTTTGCCACTTTGCAATTAAATTGGCCAGCATTAAAAATATAGAAGATCACCTTGGTGATACATTTATGTTTGACTTTGGCCTTCCACACTCCATTACATACTTTCCTTTGACTGAAAATTTCTGACCAACAGAAATTTATGGTGGAAATGACCTCTCAACTTTATTTATGAAACCAGTAGCAGAACACAGCAGTAGATCACAGAATGACATATGATTACTGTTTCCTGAAATAGGTACGGGGATCATGCAGTGCAGTGAACCATGCTGGAAACTGAAAGTCCATATGCTTTGGGTTGCACCATGGAAAACCTACACGGTTTGGGAGTAAATGGAAATCTGGCAAAACCATTTCACCACAAAAACTGCAGAGTTCTACTAGAAGTGTTCTTTTATGCATGAATAAATATGGGGAAAATATCGTATTTTCAATTTACTTTCTCCCTTTCAACCTAAAAATTTTAATTATATATTACAACAATATTCCACTGAAACTGGTATGTTTACTGTGGAATTGTAGTCTTTGCAAACTCTTCTCCACCTTTCATTATGTTTTCTATTTCACCATCTATTTATAGATTGACATACTACTATATAATTTTGATTTCAAAATTCAGTATTAATTTCCTAAGATCTATATTATAGAATAAATTTACATAAAGTAAATATTAATTTTAAAAATGTCACATCAAAGTAAACTTAATTTCACTTGTTATGCATTATGTAACTAAAATCTTAATATTTCAACTACTATTTATCGCAGGAAGAATAATAAGGGCAACTGGGTGGCTCAGTCATTAAGCGTCTGCCTTTGGCTCAGGTCATGATCCCAGGGTCCTGGGATCGAGCCCCACATTGGGCTCCCTGCTCCGCGGGAAGCCTGCTTCTCCCTTTCCCACTCCCCCTGCTTGTGTTCCCTCTCTCGCTGTATCTCTCTCTGTCAAATAAATAAATAAAATCTTTAAAAAAATAAAAAAGAAATATAAATGTTACTAAATCAGTTTAGTTCTAGTTTTTCACAAGAAAAAATTAAATGTAAGCTTAACTCCCATGTTTTACTTTGATGTGAGAAGTTTTTATGTAAAATTATTCAAATTTGGCTCCCTGATCTACCCTGCAATATATGAAATTTAAGTGATTTTGTAAGATGAACATAATGATTTCATTTCCTACAATGAATCTTTTAGGTTTCATAATCAAGCTCCAAACTGTAAACAGTTTTCTTCTTATTGGATATTTTAACAGATTATTACTGATGGCTACTGCTGTTTTTCTCCACTGTTCATTAATTTGCATTGTATTTAGAGTCTACGCCAAGCATAGCTATTTTTTTGGAATGAAGATAGTAAAAAGCCATGTGACGTGAGCATACTTATCACCAAAATGACCTTTCAATACCAAAGTATTGAAACAACAACAAGTATAGTAACAAAGATATAAGCAATAAACACTGAAGACAAAGCAAAGCAACAGGCATAACTAAATGGACTTGCTCTTTGGGGGGATTTCTCATTACATTACACCATTTACAGTTGACGTTTGTCCATTTTCTTTAGAAACCACCATCTAATCATGTACAGAATTTTTAGGGTGCCAATTTTATTTAGCTTATTTTATACTTTTCCAGATCAGGTTTGTATACTGCAAGTAGAAGGGAGTTACAGTAAAAAAAACAAGCAATACCAAAAGGAAAAGAATATGAAATGCGCAGTCACAGTGTTTTTGCTCATAGATGATCACACTTGGACACTTAACCAGAGTTCACGCTAGCCAGATATGTATTCCCAGGGGAAAGTGTCAGAAACACTGGACACACATTCTGATGAAATACATTGGATCCTGGATGCAATCTCAAACACTTTTATAACCTTGTTATATTTAAACTGAATTTCTTCAAATAAGTCAAAGTCTTTTCATTTTATTTGTCACCAAACTGCTTCAAATATTTGTATAAAAATAAACCATTTGGGGAACATGAGAGCAAAATCCACGGGAGGCTTTATTTTTTGTTTGCTCTCTTTTTAGAAATGAAAACTTGTGTGAGTATGAAAACTTTGGTGAAAATCTGGAGCTGTTTATCACATTTTTTGAAAAAACAATGAGAAATACATGTGGCAAGTTAAAAACCATATTAGTAATACTATGTACATTATACAATATAGTAATGCTGTATATTGAGCCCTATGCTCAATGAAACAGCATGTTGTTGTTTTGATTGAATAGCTATTTTGGTTGCATCTTATTACTGTTTAAACTGCATCTCTTAACTCAGGAAAACAACCATCTAGTCTTAAATTTGTTGTCTTGGACATTTTTCAGCTTAAACTTCGCTTGAGCATCAGGATAGAGAAGGTTATAATACCCTTTGCCGGATGATTTTTAAATGATATATAGAAAGAAATAGTATTCAAATCTTTGTGTTTTCTGCTATGCTATTTCTATTTCTATTTTTTTTGCTACTTTTTCTTTTTGTGCATGTGTGTGCATATATGTGTGTATGGGCAATGCTTGCCGTATTCAAGATGGGAATGATTTTAGGAAAAACAAAGTGGCCAAAGTAGGTTTCACTTGTGGTTAAGTGGTATCTTATGACAATAGTGCATGACACAGTTCATAGACTATATTCAGATAGAACATTTTGGCCTCTGACCTTCGCTGTTGAACCTCCTGACAAGAGGTAGCCATTTGCCAAAGGATAAAGATTAATTGCTGAGTTTATCTATTGAGGCCACATGTATAAAGCTTTAGATTGGAAGTTAAGAAATAAAGCCAGTTGTCACCTAGAGGTTATTAATTCTAATCATATAGAAATGACATTTGTCCTCAGGAGATAAGAACTCTAAGATGATAGGAATCATCCCTGTGCTCTCTCTTGTCTCCCCCTTCCTTCTCACTTCAGGCATTTTATGTGTAATAGACAAGGAGAATTCTTCTAAACCCAGCCATTTATATTATGTGGTCTCACTGCAGTCTTCCTCTAGCGATTGTGGAACATAATGGTTATCTAAGCACATCTCTTCGTCCACAGCGACATTCATTTGATTTACTCTTTCATCATTTTTTATTTGGAATTTGCAGCAACCTGCCACCCATCTTGTTTAACTTCAACCCATTCTCCAACAATGTCAAGGGTGGTGTTCTAAAACTATAAATCTGACGAAGTTATTTCCCTGTTTAAAAATACCTAATGGTGGGCGCCTGGGTGGCTCAGTCGTTAAGCGTCTGCCTTCGGCTCAGGTCATGATCCCGGGGTCCTGGGATCGAGCCCCGCATTGGGCTCCCTGCTCTGCGGGAAGCCTGCTTCTCCCTCTCCCCTCCCCCTGCTTGTGTTCCCTCTCTCGCTCTGTCTCTCTCTGTCAAATAAATAAATAAAATCTTTAAAAAAAAAAAAAATACCTAATGGCTTCCCAGAACCTTCGTGATAAAATTCACACTCCACAGCATGGCGTCCAGTGTCCTTTATGATCTGATCCATGTTTAAATCTACATCCTCACCTCTCACACTTTCCTTTAATCCAAGCTCCAACCACGCTACATTAGGGAAAGCCCTCAAACCCTGCTTTATGATTCTTACTGCTAGGGCTTCACCTATGATAATGCTCTGCCCAGAAAACCTTGCCCATTCTTCCAGTGTCACAGGACTCAGCTCACATAGCTCCCAACCTTATCCCTCCTTTAGGAGGCCTGCACTGCTAAGTAATTCCCTTTAATACTCTGAAATCTGTTTATCTGCTCAAAACCTGCTTTCCTCTTTTTTTTTCCTATTGAGATATAATTGACATATAACAATGTGTGAGTTTAAGGTGTGAAAGTGTTGGTGTGATACATTTATATATTGAAATATGATTACTACCATAGCATTAGCCAACATCTCCATCATGTCACATAATTATCTTTTTTTGTGTGTGGTGAGAACATTTAAGATCTAGTCTCTTAGCAATTTTGAAGTACATAATACAGTATTGTTAGCTATAATCATGTTCAGAACTTCTTGGGAGCAAGGGTCATGTTTTACTTCCTAGTAAGATAGTACTTTAGTAGAAAGTCTCAGGAGAAATTAAGAGGCCAAGTCAAAAATGGATGTGGAAAACATAGTTTCCTTCCTTGGTGAAGAAATCTTATAAACACTGACAAGAGGACTGTAGCCACAGGGCAAAGTCTAACAATCACCTCCCACCTCCAAAAAACCAGATTGACTAGTTGAAAAGTCCTGCTCTATCACAAAAGGCCTGGCATTAGTCAAATATCAGTTGGGGGGGGTGGGAAACAGGTAAAGAGCAATTGCTAAAAAATGTTGAAAGCATTTGGAAGCCCAAAGCAGAGACAGTGAATGATACATATAGTTCATAGTAATGGTTAATATTTGTTTCTTGCCTGGCAACTTAGATGATAGGCTAATATTTGTTGGTTAAAGTCCATGTGATAACAAAGGATTTGTCTTTTCTTCATGATTTTTCACTTCATAAAAGACACATGAGAGACACATGATATTCTTTGCTGCATTTCTTGCTGATGATAAGAGACTAAATGTGACTTTACAATTCTGCACCCTAACTGTGAGGTCATGGTGTGAAGATGACGTGGGCCTCTAAACCCAAAATGGCTGATTCACTGCCACAACTTAATGGTGTATCTGTGGCCACATCTTTGAGTCCTGGTTATTCCTTCCCTACTGCTGAAGAAAGCCTCTTAACCACCTGAATAGCAAGATAAAAACTACTTGCTTTTATCTAAAAAGACTAGTGGCATTCTATTAACATTAGGTAAAGAAAGTATTCTTATTTATCTCAGAGTACATTAATATTGGTGTATATTTTTGACTTATTGAATTATTAATGTGAGATTTCATATTAATTTTGTCAGCAAATATTTTTTTAAAACTTGCAGTGGGCAAGTTGCTCTATGGGAGCTATGTTTATAGTAAAGACATAGCTCTTGCCTTTTTGATTTTCACAAGAAATCTGGAATAGAATGAACAAGTGTTTCTACCTCCAAATTACAGATCACAGAACTGTGGTACAACAAGAATTAACCTCGGTCTTCTTCTGGATCCTAATCCAAAAGCATTCCACTTCATATTCTTTCTGCCTTATAGCAAGTTTTCACAGAAGATACATTAAAATTCTTTGGAATGCTAATATTTATAATATAATATGATCAACAGGTGTATTAATGATCTATAATGATATCAAGTTCCTGTGTGTGTCAAACAAATGTTTCACTCAAGCGGGGGGAAAGGATTTGTAAAGATTTATTACTTTGTTATACTAAGAAATTGCTGTGTTTTTTCCTTCAGCACCTGCTATGCTAATGTAATCACATTTTATTTTAAAATTATATCAAAGTAACTATATTATAGAGTTTTAACTTACCTCAAGACAATATTTGTAACAGAAAAGCATGGTTATATAATTTTAAGCAATATTATTGTTACGTACGCAGTCTAGTTCCGATCTTAACATCCAACTTTATCCCCTAAGCACCAGTTTACTTAGAGCTAATACTAGAATATATTAGCTACAATCCACAAAAACATTTCATAATTTTGACAGTCTTTTCTATTCATGCTCATTATTACACAATAACTAAATAACAATGCATCAAACATTGATTGGATGCTTGAATGCACCACTCAAGGTCTGTTAATCTTTATAGATTCAAAGCATGAGCCCTATGGAGCTCATATCAAAGATGAGATTTAACAGACCTGTGTATCTTTCCCTCATTTGTCATGCTGTCACTAGCTTGAGGGCTCTGGAAAGTAGTTTTTTATAGGAAAAAAAAGCTATGCTGTCTTTCCAAATCTAATAGGAAAATATAGACAGTGATGCAAGAAAAATTATCCTTTTTAATTATGTAGTTTAAGATTTTACAGTCCTTAATGCGTATCTGAGTAAGAAATCCAAAGTTGAAGTTAATGAAGACTACAGTGGTTATGCATTTTTAAAATCTACCTGATTTTCTCTATATACACACAAATAAATGGGTTAGACATTAGGCCAAACATTAGTTGTAAACATCATCAAATAGTTTAATAATTGTAAGCATAAAGATACTCCTTGAAAATTTAGTTGCTTCATTTATCTTCTGACATTAAAGGCTATTTTCTTCTTTTTTTTTTTTTTTAGAGTTTAAAATTTTCAGAATAAAAAATACTTTTTCTCTTTTTGGAATTAAAAAAAAATCCTATTGAAGTTAGTGGTTTTTTGTTAATTAAAACTTTTTTAAAATTAGAGTTGAAGCTAAAATCCCTTGACCAAAATTTTGATATCACACATATATAATAACAAGTGTCAAGGCAGGCTAAAACTCTACAGAGTTTTAAGTTACTTTGTATAGAGTAAAATACTTTATATTCAATTATGGCAAAATTACTCGTTCTCTAAACATGCATGAGAAGTAGTATATCATTGGAACTCTTTGAGTTAAAAGTCATGGACAGTGGGGTGGCTGGGTGGCTCAGTCCGTTAAGCATCCCAACTCTTGATTTTGGCTCAGGTCATGATCTCAGGGTTGTGAGATGGAGCCCCGCATCAGGAACTTGCTTAAGATTCTGTCTCCCCTCCCTCCCACTCTTGCCTGCACTCTTTCTCTTTCTCTTTCTCTCTCTCTCTCTCTCAAAAAAAAAAAAAACCTTGAAAATAAAATCGTGGACAGTGAGCAAAGAGTTGTAGGATGGGTGAAATGACAAAATTCTTGTATGAAAAAGATGAATTTTCTCTACAAGACAGAGATAACTAAAATTTACAGTGGTGCAAAAGTGAGATAAACAATTTCCTCTTTAAAAATAAAAATTACAAGGGTGCCTGGTGGTTCAGTTGGTTAAGTGTCTGACTTTGGGTCAGGTCATTATCTCAGGGTCCTGGGATCAAGCCTGTGTTGGGCTCCCTGCTCAGCAGGGAATCTGCTTGTCCCTCTCCCTCTGCCTCTCCCTGCTGCTGTGCTCTCTCTCTCTCTCTCTCTCAAATAAATAAATAAAATCCTTAAAAATTAAAAAAATTAAAATTAAAATCGCATTGAGTATAGTTGTGGAAGAAAATGTTGCTACATGTTATGTGTATGGAGCAAAGTGAGAAGTGGATTGTTAATTTAGTGGAATATCAAATATATTTTCTAAATTTTACTCATTAGAATGTGAATAATCTGACATAAATGCTATCAACAGAAGTGGGAAGGAACATTCCATTTAGTGATAGGAATGATGAGTGTTTTCCTAATTCTTACATAATATATATAGGTAGATGTAGTATTTATGTACTTATATATGTATGTATATGTGAAGTAAAATATTTTATAAAAGTCTATTGAATGAATAGATAGGTAGATTAATACAACTTAATTTATTGGAGTAGGTTATAAAACTTATTTATCTTCTCTTTTGATTGTGTGGATTACATACAATTTTATGCAATATGGTGGGTGAACTATGGTTGTGGAGATTCCAGTTTGAGTCCTGATCGTCAGTAGCAAGAAAACCAGTCAGTTCTCTATGATGGTTATTTTCTAATCATGATCAAAATAAAAATATTGAACAACAAGATGATTTATTTACACACGTTTTCAACAATTCTAAGATGCATACTTTTTCACATATTAACATTTCTGAAATCAGAAGACTTTTATAATCCTACTTGGCAATAGTGATTTGGGGGAAGACATACATAAATAATATATCTTCCAAATGATGATAACTTAGATTTGATGAAACATGATACTTAAAAACCCCTTAAAGACTGAAGTTCTCTGATTCTGTACATTCCAGGAATAAAAGATAAAGATTTACAGGTATGGCTTACAATACTGAAGGACACTTTGATATGTAATTTTATGAAAACAAATGTAGAACACATCATCTTGCATGAATCCACTAAACAACCAGATTAATTCTTAGAGAATTATATAACAAATAAGCCACATATTTTGATCTGCTTCAACACACATGACAAATCACATTAGCATGCATGGCATACTCCAATGGATCTGCCCATTGATTGGATAAATTGCAGGTTATACACGATTCCTGGTGTATTACTTTACATTACTTTACCATTCTGTCACTCGAGATAGCATAATAGAATGGATTTTGTCTAGAGATTTATAATTTTGCTATTGGTAGGGCTCTTCTGCTAAGGACAATTTTCAGGTTATATGAACTCTTTAAGGTTTTACTGGAAAAAGAAAGGCAATGAAGAAGACTGGAATTTTGACCATGTAACCATACCTGACAGAAAACCAGGAGAAGCCCTGTAACAAGGCAGGAATCTCAGTTCTTATTGGTCACAGGCCTAATGAAAATGCAGCTCAGAAACAGAAATCGATCTGGCTTGGGTCCAACACATTGCCTCGCTGCCAGAATTTAATTCATCTCTATTCTACAACACCATTAAAATCCTCAGCTTTCTCTTCTCTGTTTTTTTCCTCTGTGTCATTCTGCTATTTTTACCCCTATCAAGTAACAGACTCTGTATTTCAATTGGAAGTTAATAGAAATTGCCTAACCAGTTTAAGTAATCATTATTCTTCCTGTAACTTGATGGCCCAGGAGTCAATTGTCTTCCTGGTTCAAATAGCTTTGGCCAGGGTCACCAAGAATGGCCAACCTTGGTATTCGTTCCAACTGAGGTTCTGAGTTTGGCAAGCATTCTGAGACTGGATCAAATAATAAGAGGCAATATGAGGGGTAATCTCAAATACACTCTAATTTATATTTTTAGACTATTTAAAACATTGCAAATGACAATATATTAAACATAATTAATAAAAAATCATCTCCCTTAAAACTGAACATGAAACTAGTGACTAACAGTCTCTGTAGACACACAATGGTAGTTTTTTAAATTTTCTTTTTCCTTTGTCACTCCCAAACTTAGGACCAATTAACCTCGGCATTGGACTAAACCCAAATTCAGTCACCCCATGCACGAGGCCAGTGTGACTGTTCTAAGGCTAAGCTTTTATACTTTTTTGAAACAATATGCATCTTCTATGTACCGTGCTCATGGTTAGAACCCCTGGTCTTTATTCTCTCAGTTACTTCTCATAGTAAGTCCTGAGTTAGATATCGATTGCTCGGCATTACAGATCAGAACTGTGAAGTTCAAAAGTTTAAGGGGCTTGTCCAGATCTTCTGGCTCTTTCCACCATGTCAAGCAGCCCACCCAATCTGTCCTTTTTGGACTCTTTGGCCTTATGAATAAGTTAATTCTTGCAGCGTCATTCCATTTTTCTAGAGACTTGCTCAACGTATCTTTTCAAATTTATCTTTACCATGCATCTTAAGTTTTGGACACACATAACTACCCACATATGTATCGTGTCTTTCTTTTTCCATGATTTTACCAATGCCACTTCCTTTACCTGGGATAAGCTTCTGCATGTATTTTTATGTTTACATATAAAGCATCCTTTAATACACTGCTTAAATGGTCACTTTCTCTCCAATCCGTCCTGCTTGGTCATAATCAGGTAGTAATATTCCTTTCTGCAGTTCCAAAGTATTTTATCTGTGCAGTGCTTAGGGTACTTAATACTATATTATTTAGAAAGAATTATAGTTTTTATAGTTGCAAGTTATTACCCATTGAACTGTAAGCAATTTAAGTACCAGTTTTATTCCCCCTTTCTAGGTCCTGTGATATCTAGCTTAATATCATGAAATTGCAGAGAACTAATAAGTGCATATGGGATAGAAAATGTGCTATCTGAAATTAAATGTATGTATTGAGACATTTTGAGCTAATGATATCCTGATTATTTAATTTCCCAAAGTAGAGATTAGAGGGAAGCTGATCTTAAAATCTATTGGTAGAGTGACATAATCATTATCATTATTTATCTATGAAACCCAAAATGCTCAAAGACACTGAGTTTATTGATTTTTCACTCATCAGTTCACTGTTTATTTATTAGCTCAACATAAAATTTTATAACAAGTGATGGGATCAATATTTCCTTTTTTGCTTTATAATTGCATGCAGTAAGAACTAATTTGTATTGAAATAGCCCAAAAGCAACAGCCTGGGCCCTCCTCAACACAGGGAAAAGAACAATAGTCAGTATGCTTATGTCACAGATGTATTCTGCATTGTTTGAGATCTTCATTGGGATTAATATTATAATATGTAAAATTAGGTTGACCGTATATGTTATTAGGAAGCTGTAATTCTTTAATTTTTAACATTCAAAAAGACATCATGCTTTTAAATTTAATGGTATTTAGTAATGGTTTAAGGTTTAATAAAATTTTGAATAGTGATTACTTTCTTGAAGATCCTACTTATATCACCAATGGTACCGTTCAAAAGATGACATTTGGTGAATATCTGATATACAGGATTTTGTGACCACAGAGTGAGAAAGACTTTCTTTTCTTCTACATTCCTGGAATTTGATATCAAGATTCATTTTTGAATGAGAATTTTATGCATAGTCTAATGGGAAAAGCTTATATTATTACCTTCTCAGAGTGAAATCACATTAAATGATAAACCTATATCCTAGATATTTATGTGGCATGATATAAATTTAGTATCTGTCAGAATACTGCATTGGAAATCTGATCAGAGTAGAATTATTGAAAGATAGTGTTTTAGAAGTGGAAATTTCGTTATGACAAGTCAAGACAGGGCTGAAATCACGCTAGCTGGCTGTGGAATAAGCACAATTAGAGTTTGTTCAAATTTAAAACCCACTCCCTGACAACAAATAAATGGAGGTGTCGAATCTCATTTCGATCACATTCAGTAATGACCTTGAGTGCATGCAAATGTGAGATTTACTCAATGGGGCTCTGTGACAACTCTACATTCAACTGTGAAATTAGAGTAGCTTGTACCTAAAGTGGAATTTCACACCTACTGAACGAGTAGTCTGTTTCTTTAGTTATGGTGGTTAGAAAAAGAATGCAGAGGTTGTATTTCCATTTGCTTATGTGAGCCCTAACACTTTACCCATTGGTGAATGTGCAATATATATGTATTTAATACCTTAATCAGTTGTTATATCCCAGTAATGAAGCACTGACTGTTGCAGTAATAAATACCTGAGCTCCTAGGAAATTGCAGTATGAAAGTTTATAAAATGCATATATTGAACTCTGCAGCATTTTCTTGGGATTTAACACATCCAGGCAGGCAGGAATTGAAGACTAACAAACAGAAATAATCTGCTTCTTATTCTCTATATAAACTGCCAACTATCTGCCAATGCCAAGCTAATGATTGGGAAACTTGAACTATTGAATTGGAAAATAATTTTTATTGGTTCAGAAAATTCAGTTGGGAATGAACATTGGAATGTTTCCATGTGGCTATACTTCATATATTGGAAATACATGCATATTTTTCTATCTATTAAATTTGTGAATTTACCATTTCATAAGAAAGAGTTTACTTCTATGAAATTCTGTATGACAGCCTTCTCTTTATGTCTACATTCAATTTAAAAAAGATAAAATGCATTAAGAGTTGAACTAGGAATGAAGAGATGAATGCTTTCATTGCACAAGTCATAGACAGGAAAAATCACTACCTTCATTTATGTAAATGTTACATGCATGTCACATGTGAAACTGAAAATACCTTGAATCACATAAGGAAATTTGTGTGTCTTTTTTGCAGCTTTAATATGTTAATATTCACAATGAGTGTTCATTAAGCATAGTAAGTATCATTGTCCAAGCATATTTGACCAGAGGTCTAGTATATGTATGTGTGCATATTTAAAGGGATTATTGTTCTGCCCAGCACATTTTGGGTAATGCTGTCTAATAAATTTTCAGTTGCAGCAGGCAAACTTTCAAGTTGTTGTAGTTTTAAGATGACAGAAGATTCTTCTTTGTCACTTTTAGGAAAATAATCTCAGACCCTCTCTTAGTCTATGGAGGGATCATAGTACATGAGATGTACTATGAGTGCAAAAGGAGGAAAAAAATACTTAAATTCGTGAGTTCCCTCATTTTACTCATCTATAGAATGGACTGATTTTATATTATGTGCATGAAGGGAGAAATCATCTTTTGAAAGTTCTTACTCTTGATTCACATAAAATTCTACATTTCTTTTGTCACATAAATGACAGGATGTTGATGTACCCCCTCCTGCCCCCTTCCCCCCCCCAGGACTGTCATAGTCACCAGGAACTGGCTATGCTTCCAGTAGTTACCACCTGAATGGGGACATAGATTGTGAATAGTTAAGAGCTTTTCTTTGCCTAGATCAACATTTTTCTCCAGCTCACCCCAAGCTTTGTTTGTTTTGATGGTCAAAAGGGTTTCCATTCCTGACTAAAGGTAGAGAATAAAGAAAACTTAGCAACAACTTTTTATTTTATAAAACTTAACAATAGTATAAATCCAGAGGAGTTTTCACTCTTCAACTGCAAAGTAAATATATGTCTTATTAAGGGGACCTGCTTTTTGCCCCCCTCCACCCCCAAATTCCACTTCCTGAGTGGAAATTATTTGTATACGGTCAACCTCTTTAGAAGGTTCTTCTTGTGTGTTCCACTAATTCGTATTTCAAGGGCCGTTGTTTTAAAGTGACTCTTTGTTTTGGTCTTTACCAATCCTGGGAATTATTTCCCCCCATATTTCAGCGTTGTGCAGCAAACTTTTCAAATGTTCTAAGCATATGTTGAAGCTAAGCCAAAATCTTAGGAAGAAGGTGGTTGCTGTCCACTTGGAACAATCAAATTTGTTCATATTGCATAGATTCAAACGTAGCTATTGAGTAAAAGTTAAGATGTTTCACACTGAAAATGGTATCATATGACTTGCAGAAAGCCATTTACTAAAGTGCTTCTCCTCCTCTTTAGACTGTGGGAGAGCTCTGTGAGAGCCATGCTTGGGATGTACTTTGACTTATCAACCCTGCTGATTCGAAGAGCAATAGCTTTTCAGTGAAGTTAGGTCACCATTAAACTGAGGAGTAGTGCTTCTTACATATAAGAGATGAGGAGGAAAACTCCTTACATATCCTTAGCTTTGATAGCCTTCATTTTTGAAGATAAAGAATAAGGAAGCTACTTTATTATTTTTTTTAATTTCCATTATTTCCATTTCCTGTAGCACTACTTTCCCAATCTCTATAGTATGAACTAACTGGTTGTGTTTTCTAACTACTCTCATAACATAGTGCTCTCATTTATATGTTTCACTGTGTATGTGCATCATATTTTATATGTCAGATATTAAAAATTATCTATCTTAAGCTCCTTGGAGGCAATATGGTTTTTCGGTCCTCATCCCCATTCTTGTCATGTTGGATGTATAAATGGTGTTCAGTAAATGTGCGATGAATTAATGAATTTCATACAAGTAAAATTTATCTGCTCAAAATTGCTTGAAATCTTGTTTATTTTCCCCCCTCAAACACTTATTTTTGATAGAACCTGTTTGTTTTTATAAGACTTCTCAGTCAATGAGAAAGCAAAGCAAAAATCTTCCCTTGAAAGAACAATTCCATCACTCACACTGAGGACAAAATCCTATCCTTCATCCACAGGTAATGACCTCAGATTCTGTATCAAGCAGGAGGAGAGCATCACGTGAGCCCCTTTACAGGTGTTTTCTCCCACCCATGCACTGACCACTACTCTTAAAGGGCTGATTGCTTGCCACTAAATGGTGGAGGCAGACAGTAATTCAAAATCCTGCTGTTGCCAAGAGAACATTGGCATCTGACTCTGGTCACTGCTCTCAGAGAGTAGCACAAAATCATACTCAGGAATGGCACATTGGAATTGGAGAGTGTGCTGCTTGTTTTCCACAGAATCCAGTGCTGACAGGTGCACCTATGACTGAGTCCTGTTCACATCAAATGAATCTTGAGCCTTGTCCCAGTAAATGTTATCTTAACATCTCTGCTGTTTTATTTTATATCTTGAAAATTATCAGTGAGAAAATGGTACCTATTTTGATGTACTGTTTACTAGATGAACATGCGCATAGCCCGATAATAAACAAGCGTTTGTTCTACTCGGATCAGTGCTGTGTTCCTCATCTGCACAGCCCTCGAGCAGCAGGGTTCCACTTCGGTTATCTAATTTTATGTAAACCATGTTGGCAGACTTCTCATGCCCAGAGAAACTCCTTAATACATGCTCCCTGATGAGTATTTACACTGTGTGAGCCAGGGGAAACCCATTGCACGGTGTGGTGCTTCTCTTTTAGGACTACTCCCACTCTCAGCAATTGTTTAAGAGCTTTAATGAAAGGAAAGTAGATCAGCAAAAAAAAAAAAAAAAAAAAATCATGGGGATAAAAGGTACATCATAGGGAATATAGTCAATGGTATTGTAATAGTGTTGTATGGTGGCAAATGGTGGCTACACTTGTGGTGAGCATAGGATAATATATAGACTTGCAGAATCACTATGTTGTACACCTGAAACTATTGTAACTTTATGTGTCAACTATACTTCATTTAAAACAAAACAAAACATCAATGGCATACCTGATGCCCGAGTCTCAGTCTCAGCATCAGGGGCCCATGGACCTGTACAATAAGGATCCAGAGAGGGGAGGTAGGCAGTCTTTCTCTCCTTGAGTGAGAAAGGAACTGCTACTATCTCCTAATAAGTGCTTTTCTCTTAGAGGACTTGCTGGACATGCTTCGGGCATTTTCCTAGTGATTCAACCACAAGTGACAGTATTTGAATTGCTTTGCACACACCCAAAATCTGTCACTCGTATGTCCTCAACATCGGGGAAACTACCCTGCTTTTTCCTCTAGAAATCTCCATCCCTCTGGAAGAGCAGAGGGACGAAATGTGTCACACCATGGGGCATTTATTTTCTTGAGTTTTTAGATATTAGTCCTCATCACTGAATTTCACATGTTAAAACAGCTGGAGAGCCCTGAGAGGACACAATGGGACTTGCCATTTTAATTAAAAAGCATTAATTTGGGAAAGAGAATAAAAAGACAAATTTCCATTTCCTTAGACCTCCACTGCCCTGGAAAGGAATTTTTTCCTGGACATCTCCTGTTTATGCGGTATTCCCAGAATCCTCCAAAATCATTAAGGATTATAGTATATCCCCAGTACATACCATGTTCTTTACTCATGTCTTTATAAATTTCATCACACCTAAACATCATCTCATAATTTTTTATGTATTGTGAGCTTAAAAATAGCAGAGTATAGAACAAGATCTTCACAGCCAGGATAAATATACTTGAAAAATTCTTAAAACTCTGTAATCATGCTTTCATCATTTGTAAGGTAAAATTAAAATTAACTACTTTAGAATTAAATGAAATGTGAGAACCAGTGGAAGAACCTAGACTGATGCCCAATGAATTTAGTTCTCATTTTCCTCCACATGTTTATACAAACCCTGCAAACTCCGCAAATCCATGTCACGTCCCACTCTCATGATTGTTCCCTGCTTTTTAAACCTCCATTGGTATCTGCCATAGTTAACTGCTTGTGTTTCTTACTTGAAATTCTAAACTAAACAGCTTTGGTTTTAATCACAACCGATTTGGCATTTTCTACACTGCATAATAAAATCTTGCTAAGATTACAGTTAATTCAATTATTTCACTTCAAGAATCAGCACTTTTCGATTGTAATTGCCCTTGATAAGTATTTCTAAACATAGCTGTTCTAAATAGAGCATACTGAGCATAACCTGTTCTTGATGACTGGAGGCCATCGTTAAATAACCTGGTACAGTGATCTGCGGTCGATGGAGTGGGACAGGATGCTGAGTGGACATCATCTGAAACAACTGTCCTAGAATTTGCTTCCAAAGAAACATTCCCTATTATCAGCAAGATTTCAGTCATTTTCCTCTTCACGAGAAAAGTGGAGTGTGCCCTGCATAACCACAAGATTCCTAATCATGAAACAGCAGACTTTCCAAATACTTACCCATTTTTGATTCTTACAGATCATGTGCAAATATTCACTTTGAGAAATAAATGAAAACCAATTTTTTTTAAAATTCTCCAACTCTTGTCCTTTTTTTCTAGAGAAGGCTGGGCTTCCTCACTGTATCTAATCCTTGGATGGTTCTATCATATGCTTTGTTTTCACTTTGCCAGGCCACCTACACAAATTATGATGTACGCCTTACATCATCAGACTGTGCTTGGGTATGGTGAATTCAGATCTTCCATCAAAGTAGGGAAATAAA
The DNA here is from genome assembly GCF_964656455.1 of Halichoerus grypus. Lineage (NCBI taxonomy): Eukaryota > Metazoa > Chordata > Mammalia > Carnivora > Phocidae > Halichoerus > Halichoerus grypus. The sequence continues at coordinate 32,710,031 of NC_135712.1, read as the reverse complement.
TTCATAAACAACCTCATTTTATGTATTTATTTTTTACCTACAACCATTAAGAATTGAAAGGATAATTGATCTTGAAGGTTGAAGCATGTGCCTTTTTTTTTTTCATTGAAGTATGGACACACAGTGTTACTTTAGTTTCAGGTGTTCAGCATAGTGATTCAACAAGCCTATACCTCCTACTGTGCTCACCACGAGTGCAGCTCCCATCTGTCACCATATAGTGTGATTGCGATAACATTGACTATGTTCCCTATGCTGTGTCTTTTATCCCTCTGACTTACTCATTCCCTAACTTGAAGCTTGTATCTCCCACTCCCCTTTACTTGTTTTGTTCATCCCTCACCCCCCTCCCCTCTGGGAACCACCAGTTTGTTCTCCGTACTTACAGGTCTGATTCGGCTTTTTTTGTTTGCTTGTTTATTTGCTCATTTGTTTTGTTTTTTAGTGAGCTTTTAGTGGGGGTTTTGACAATCTCATTTTAATATCTGCAGCAGAAGTATAATTGCTATAAAGAAACCTATCATCTCAAATTTTGTAGTCTTGTCAAGCATGCCCATCTCCCTGTCTTTTACCCATGAATTGACTAAATATTGTGAAACATGGTAATCACTTATTGAATACTACAAAGTATTGGACTTAAAATTCAGTAAGAGAGTCCCCCCAAGACAAAACCTCCATTTCACAAGTGACATTTGTTCAAGAAGATTAAGGGACACAGTGGCTGAGTTGGGACGAAGCCAGTGCTGTCTGATTCTGGAGCCATAATCTCTCCTTGTTGTCATGTGGTGTCTTCTGCCAAGAGTCACAGGAATGGAGGTGTGGAGGTGCAGGCACCAAGCCTTCTACCACCTCTCTCCCACGCTCAAGGTTTCTTCTTCTCTCTTTTGTTTTAAATTTTATTTATTTATTTGACAGACAGAGAGATAGTGAGAGCAGGAACACAAGCAGGGGGAGTGGGAGAGGGAGAAGCAGGCTTCCCGCCGAGCAGGGAGCCCAATGTGGGGCTCGATCCCAGGACCCTGGGACCATGACCTGAGCCGAAGGCAGACACTCAATGACTGAGCCACACAGGAGCCCCAGGTTTATTCTTCTCTTTGTCCCCCTCTCTCTTCTTCTCAGGCATAGGAACCTCAAAGTTGACACCAATCCATTCCCGTCATTGCCAGCACTAAGAGAGCAGCTCTCCTTTTCTCCACACTGTGCTGCTTTTTCTTTACATTTTGTCACATGCCATTTCCCTTTTTCTCTTCCACTTCCACAAGAAAATGCTTCGCTTAAAAGTATTTACCAATAAGAAAGTTCATTTCCTCTTGCCTAGTAGACAAGCCTTCACAGCATACTGATGTCATTTTGTTGTTTTAAAACTTTTTTTTTTTTTTGGTCATGCTTATTGTGGCTGAGAGCATAGGAACTGCTGGTTTATTAATTTTACATTGAGAGGCGATTTCAAATTCTAAGATCCAGAATGTTGTTTTTGCCTCATAAGTAAATTTTCATTTATGAACTCATTCAGTAACTATTTCTTGAGTGATTACTGTATGCTAAGCATTCGAGGAAAAGCAGAGGACAAGGCAGATTGACATAGGTTGTTCTCAGGGAATTTTTATATTCTCTGGGAGAAGTAGAGCAAAAAATCAGTAACTCAAGGTACGAAGGAGCTAGTTCTAGATATTGATAAATGCTAGAAAGAAGCCAAGCAGGACTACACGGTGTGAGAGAGGCCGGAGGAGATTGGAGTCAGCAAGACTTCCGGAGGAGGCTGTTTGACTAGAGAATCAAATGAAGAGGAGAGACCAGACAAGCACAGGCAAAGAAAGAGTTCGAGGAAGAGGGAAAACACTTGCAGAGGTGCCAAGGCAGGAAAGAGACACTTGTGTTTTAGAACCCCCCCCCCACAAAGGCCAGAGGGGCTCGCATCTACAGGCAAAACTTAGAGTAGTGCACGATGAGGAATTTGGGGTCTAAATCCTAAGGGTTGATTGGCTGAATTGTGTTCCCCTGGCCCAAATTCATACGTATCTGATGGTATATAGAGATGGAATTCGGGGACATAATTAGGTTTAAATGAGGTCATGACGGTGAAGCTCTTGTGATGGGATTACTGGCCTTATTAGAAGAGGAACAGACACACAAGCCCTGTCTCTGCCCACGTGAGGCCACAAGGAGAAGACATCTGCAAACCAGGAAGGGGGCTCTGTGCCGGCACCCTCAGCTCAGGCCTCCAGCCTGCAGAACTATGAGAAATAAATGTATGTTGTTTAAGCCATCTGGCCTATGGCATTTTGTTAGAAAAGCCTTAACACTTAGTCAAGGGCCATAGAAACCACAGTAAAGGGGCACCTGGGTGGCTCAGATGGTTAAGCATCTGCCTTTGACTCAGGTCATGATCCCAGGGTCCTGGGATAGAGCCCCACATCGAGTTCCACATCGGGCTCCTGACTCAGCGGGGAGCCTGCTTCTCCCTCTCCCTCTGCCTCTCCCCTGCTCATGCTCTCTCCCTCTCTGTATCTCTGTGTCTCAAATGAATAAATAAAATCTTAAAAAAAAAAAAAAAGAAAGCACATTAAAGTCATTCATATTTTATTATAAGTAACAAAGGCAGTGAATAGATTCTCCATGATAGGCTTCTGGTTTAATACCCTTATACACTGTAGCACTTCTAAGCAAATGGGGAGCAGAGACTGAGACATAGGCAAGTATATGATTGAATCTCTACATTTGCAGTAAAAATTCAACAGCACTTATTGTTTTGTTATTATTATTATTATTATTATTATTATTATTGCTCAGATACTTGCTGGAAAAGTGTCTCCGTTTTTTTCTCCATTAAAAATCTGTCCTTGCAGGGTGCCTGGGTGGTTAAGTGTGTCTTCGACTCAGATCATGATCCCAGGGTCCTAGGATCGAGCCCCATGTCAGGCTCCCTGCTCAGCGGGGAGCCTGCTTCTCCCTCTCCTCCCTGCTGGTGTTCTCTGTTGCTATCTCTGTCTTTCTCTCACAAATAAATAAATAATCTTTAAAAAAATAATTTGTCCTTCCATATTTGTTAAATTAAAGCAAACATTTTTTAGTTCTTAATTTACATTGCAAATGGATGAATGTTCCAAAAGATAAAAAATTGCAGAATACAAAATTGAATACTTTTGTAAAGTTGGCTTTATTCCCCAACTCCTCCTAAATCAAACATGCCATTTAAAAGTTAGATAGAATTGTTCTGTTCCTTCATAATCAATCCCATGGAAATGTAGAACCATTGTTCTCTTGGGGACATAAAAACAAACTATAATGGTAGATATCTGTGTGTTGTTTTGATTGCTAATAAGAAAATGTAATTTCAAAATTCTTGCGTGCTGTGAAAAAGATGATCATTAACTGTAATTTCCATAGTTAGGTATAACTTTTTATTAGGTAATGGGTTAAGCTTTGTCAGTTCTCTCCCTTCCAATCCAAAGCCAGATCTCTCCTACCTGGGACATGTTCATAGGACAATCCCATCAATTCCTCGTTCTACAGAATCTATAATTCAGAATCCTCTTCTGCTTCTTTTTCTCCTCCCTTTACCCACCACTAAAGCTAGGGTTTCACTGAGGTATTCAGGAGACAGACAAACACCTCATTTAGTCTGATCCCAAATATTGTTATTCACGAAATCAGGTTAAAGTTACATACTGCAAAGATTTGGACAAAAGATAGTAACAACAGGGCAAGGGGTAGATGACGTCTTGTTACTGTCTAATCTGTGCAGGCCATGTCCTTGTGAGGAAATAGGAAATGACATTCCCATGCAGACTGCTTTAGTGATTGAGAAGGCAATTACAGATTGGGAGAGGATATGCATATGATTTTCAGGACTCGATGACTTTTATTTGGTGCACGCTTCTCACCATCCATCACTGTTTTTCAGTTATCATTGCATTCTCTGAGGTACCAGGGAGTTCATTAAGTGGCCACAAGCAATTTCCTTGGAACTTTGCAGTTTATTTCTGTTCATATGCTACTCATTGAATAACATTTCCTTTAACCCATCCATTTCTACAGAAATGCTATTTAGGTATATATGAAATAGTAAACATAAATTTCTAAGAAATCATCCTCAAATAGCATTTCAGAGATTAGAAAATGCATTAACACATATTATCTCATTTCCTTTGTTTCAGAAAAAGCCTGTTAGGTAAATTGGACAGATATTATATCATTTTAGAGATAAAAGACACTTGGCGGTCATGCTAATTAACTGTGCAAAGTCCAAAGCTAAGTAATTAGCTCATGATTCCTACCTTAATGTTCATTCTGTACCCTAATATGAATGGTTATTTAGATTCATACTTTTGACCAAGAAAATGTAATTTGTAGTATTCAAAATGCAGATATTTTTAGGTTAATATTTCTGCAAACTTGCATGTATATTGCTTTTTTATAAGGAAAAAATGATTAAAAAAAGTTAGAAAGCATACAGCCTTAATCTGTACCCAGTATAAACAATGTGTGGTATTTCAGATGTTTCCCAGGACATGTACTAAAGTTTTGTGAATATGCCTATCTCTGTATTTATATTAATATCTGCAATGCCATTCAAAGGTAAAATACTTTGTTATTTGAAAACACCTTATCTGATAATTTAGTTTCAAATTAATTTTGAAGACAAATTAATCTATAAAGGTAGATTAAAATGGCTTAAATTTCAAAAAAATTTATCTATGGATTGAATATTCAAATAATTGCTATAAACATTCAAATTTTGTGGAGACTAGAATTTAAATGACTAAAAACATAAAAAGAAAAATGTTATTGCATATTAACATTTAACACAATGAGACATAAAATATTTCTCCTAGAAAAAGATATATCATTTATCTAGATAAAGGGTTCTGAAAGAGAATATGATAAAAAAAAATTATTCGTCTCCACCTAAAAGTAGCCATTAGGCTAAAGAAAAAAAAGTTTTTGTTAAATATGCAAATCTATTTCATTCCTTTGACTTACTAATGTTGCTATTTTTCAGTCTTCAACTGGGTAAGCCTAATGAGAACCTGGCTGAATACTGTGTTATGCTATTTTAAATATTCTTCAATGTAGTCTGTACCCCAGGGTCTGTATACTGTGAAATTCCCGTGCTTTCTGGAATAATTTCTCATTTTTTTTCTTTTAGTCTATATATTTTTGCTTATTCCTGCTTCCATCAGGCTTAAAAGGAAAGACAACAAATATACAGAGGGAATAGGTGATGAAACTCTAAAATACACCAACACATTTGCATACACATGACGACCTTGAATCCTAGAGTCTATTTCCACAACTGCATTTAGAAAATCTCCCGAGGACTCCAAAGGAATAGAGTAAGGACAAGATGAGTTCTCTTTTTGAATCTGAGTTGTTTAGAGTGAAAGATTTCACAAGTCAGATCTGAACACAGCTAATAAAAAGCCCTTGCTTCTGTTGGTAGACAGAATATATATGTATGCTTTTGTATGGATTAAGTCCAGATTTATTATCCTGAACTCTTCACCCAGCATTAATCATAAATCAATTTAGTGACAACCTAAAACTATAAGAAAATTTTATATGCAGCTCGAATAATCCATTTAACAGGTCAAATCAATGGTTTTGCTCTGTGCTTTCTTTCAGTTGGGTTTTCCGGTGATGCACTATTTCTACCAATTTTATTATCCCAGGTAATGAAGAGCAGGGGTTACCCCACAGTGATTTGATGCCCCTGTGTCAGGGAACACAAATCAACTTGAAAGGAAGAGTATGGCTGGTTTAATGCCATATTTTATGCAGAACAAGAGAAATGACAGTTCCTAAGACTAAACTTAAAGCATTGAAAAAAGTAAATCTGGAGAATCTCACCCTTTAGGAATGCTTAGCTGTTACATATACATTTGACTATTTTTCCCCTAGAAATATATTCCCCAAAGTGGTTCCAAGCATGTTCTCTAGTTTATAATTACTTGGGAAGATGACAACGAATGAATAGCTTCTCTCCTTCCTGCATGTGCAATGAACAAATATTTTCCAAGAAAATCAGACAAATTATTCAGTTTATTGTATGAAATAAATCCACCTAGAGGTTGATATTTTAATAAAACAAATATCAAAAATTTTAAATTCTTTTTTTACATTATTCTCACATGTGATCTATTTTGCATTGTCACGTTCTGTAATGTGACATATTCCTGTGAAATTCCATTATGCTTAAGTGTATTTTATTTAATTAAAGTATATTGATATATTAAAGGAGAAAGTGTAGGCTGATAATTTGGCAGGTAGAACTATCTAAACTACAATCCCTGTACCTTCCTGACTACTGCAAAATGAAGCAATGGGGAAGAAGCAATCTACGAAAATAGAACAGTGTTCGAATCTTGGCTCGTCGGTTTATTAACTGAGTGATTAGGAATTCAATCACTTTAAGTCTCAGTAACCTCATCTATTAATGCACTAATAAGGGTTTTGTGAGGATTAAATGAGATATTTCACTTAACTGAGAAGTAGATATCTTAATTTGTTAATCAAAATCATGCATTATTACTAGTAATATTTATTTCTAAAATGTGAATCCACTACAAACCTCTGAATATATATTATGTATTGAAGATGTGGGTGAACCTTGAAAGAATTTCTGCTAATGTTAGTTACCTAACGTTAGCTTACAATAAAATTTTTAAAAAATTCAGTGTCTTCTACTGCATTTCTGATGAATACTTTTATTTGGAAAGTTGCAGTGAGACTTTTTCTTGACACATTTTTGTAATCTGCAAAAGCAGATTAGAAATATGGGACAGTACATTTGCCATGACAGAATAAATACTTGAAGTTTGGGAATGCTTTAAACTTCTAAATTATGCAAATTTGTGAGCAAATATAATAGTACAGACTCATACACTGAAGCAGAAAATTAGAATCTGTAATTTTAGACACTTTAATAATAAATCCCATTAATTGCTACTGACAGTCCTTTAGAGATGAAAAATCATTATATTTTCAGGTTTGGCCCAATGGCTGTGGAAAAATATTATTCCTTGCCAGTGGATGATCTAATTTAACTGAAGAGTAAACCCTATAAAATCAGAGTTGATGACCTGGTTGATTAATGTGCCTAGTAATTCTATTAGAGTAAGATGTAATTTAGGAATCCAACTACTAAAAATCATTATTCTCTTAGTTAAATTATTTTTAATTAGAAAATTTATATATATATATATATATATATATATGTTTCTACATATAAATAAATTTGTATATGGTGAAGTAATATTAAAGTTTATATATCCTATACATATCTTATAAGACACATATAAAGATATATTTCCCCTAGAGAATGCACACCTAAATTTTGGGAGGGGGCAACAGAAAGTGAACAGATTTTAACTAAGTATTTTGGTGGGACTTTAAATTCAACTTTCAAAGTTTGATAAGACACATTATTCAGGGAGGCATCTTTTATATGTATGTATACAGCTGTGCCATTTTACTTTCCTTGAGTAAGTATGGTATCTGTCCTGAAACTGAAATAATTCATATGCCCTCATCCTTACCCACTTTCTCCAAAAAACCCTTTGAATTTCCACCCTGCTGTGTGCCAGAGATGCCCCTGGGCAGGAAGCCGTGTTAATACAGCAACACATTGGTTGTTGTGGGTAATTTCAATCAAAATCAAGTAGCAGAAACAAGATCAAATCAGCTGCTTGAATTGACCTGTCACTTCACTTAAATTACAATGAGCAGTTCAATAACCCTATGAACCAGGTAGTGAAATGTGGGTGAATGTACATGGATTAACTTCATTGGGATTTGTAGGTGATGTTGCTGATACTGTTTTTAGACTCAATATGATTCCCAAACATAAACTTTAAAGTGAGACAAATATGCATATTTTATAACCAATATGAAGTTGGTGCTGTTTCAGAATTTTATTTTATCCAGGACAGTGGGATGAAAAATAATAACATATGTACTAGAAATTTACTCAAATAGGGAAGTTTTTTATCCACTAAGTCTAAAGGAGAAATGCAAGGGAAAATTTCACTTACATTATTAGGCAAGATATAATAAATACTGTATTATTAAGGATTTGTTATAGTCTCATTCAAACATGCTTCAGCCCTAAGAGTTATACACATAATGTAAAAATATCTAAAAAGATGATCTTCATGGCCATAAGTAACCACTCCCTAATATGATCATACAGGTGCCTGCAAAAACTATAATTTAAAAGATGAAGGAATGACTTCAAAATGCTGTGGGGATGGATTAAAGAGGGAGCTTGGTTTTCAGGTCACACTTCTCAAAGAAGATTAAAGTGAAACTAGACAGCGAAGGAGTCTGCTGAGCTTAGAATAAAGAACTGGGATGTTATAAGCACGTTAGGCAGAGAAATTAGTGCGAGGAAAGGCTGAAATGCATGTGTTTATCCAACAGAGAGTAGATTGTTATGACTGGAGCATAGGTGTCTCTTGGTGGGAGATGGAGGGTACATTGGATTAGATGAAAATTGTTGATGTTGGGTGATGGATCATGAGGATTTATTATGTAGTCCTCTTGACTTTTTGAAATTTTAATATTAAACACACACACATACACACACACACACATTCAGGAGGACCAGAGAACTAGATGTAGGTATTGTCCCTGTTTAGCTGGTACACAATTACTAGTGACACATATCAGTAATAGGCTTAGACTGAGAGACAAATCAGACAAGAACACCTCATTGGTAAATCAAACTACATTTACACAGAAAAAAAAAGTACAGAAGTAGGTTCAAGAAGTTGTATCAGCACACTACTGCAGACCAGACCTTCTGAAAGCTAAACTAACTCCTACTTCCAAGCCCAGACTTCTGGAAGCAAGTCTGGGAGCATGCTGGCACCCACAAACCTACATCAGTTGAGGCTCATCAATATTGGTAGAATCTAAAATGCAGCATGACCAGAGAGTTCAGTAGAGTACAGCTGATCAGGAATAAAGTCCTCATTGTTGATCCTCAGCCTTCCCGGGTCAACTTGATCTAAGACCAAGACAAACTACCTGGGTCCAGGAACTTACCTAATCTTTTGTTGAAAGATACCAAAGACAATCTTTTAGAATACAAATATAAGATAGCAATGTTTGAACTGCTGTGTTAGACCTTTATCAACTGTTGTAATAGTAGGCTTTGAAAATCTTTGGTAAATGTGCCAAATTTCATTGCCCTGGAATATATCATTTCTGCAACTTATCAAACAATGTTGACTCATGTTACAGTAACCTCTAGGGAATTATGAAAAATAATCACAATAGTGAAAGAATTATTACAAGTTTCAAAGCCTAGATTCAAGTCCAACTTGGTGCCACATGTAAAATTAATCTTTGGATCTTTACAGAATTCCTCTGGGCAATAGTCTACATCGTAAAATGAAGCATAATGATGAATAGACACTTTTTACTCTGAAGAAGTCCAGGAAATAAAATTTCATTGCACAATTGGGCATATGTGTTATGGAGGAGTTTATCTTCTTCTTAAGCATGAAAAATTGTCCACTACGTGATGTTGGACTAAAAAGATTAATAGTCTGATCCACTATGCAAATCTTAATATAGAGCTCAAAGGTATAGCATTTTTATTTTTTTTTTCCAATTGCCAATGATTTAAATAAACAGCCCTGACTTTTCCAAGCACCATATCAATTAAGCAAAGACTTAGTATTAGTACTATAAAATATTAAAGTGCATATTTTATTTTCATTTTTTTCATATTTATCTTTCAAAACATATACTTTAAAATGCAAGGACTATCACAGCATGGTTCTATAGGAAAAGACCTAAAGAGATATTAAATTATTCCACAGTTATTCTGGACATAGCCTATACATTGTAGGTCTTAAAACACACCATGTATCTTTCCTAAAACAACTAATACATATACAAATCTAAAAATAATTCTTTTGCCGTTTTCTATTTATCTACCTTAAAATGCAAAAGGTACTGAGAAATGCTTTTATAACAAACTATCTGATAATTTCATTTTGTAAAATTTGCAAAATGTGCATCATTGCTTTGCATAATACAAAAATATATATTAGTACTCAGCTGTAAAGACGTGTTTCAATTGATGAAGAATTTGGTTCCTATGATTTATATGTTATGCTAAACTATTTGCCAAATTATGGGATTTTTTTTTGGGAAAAATTATCATAGACATAGAATATTGGAGCAAATCCTTCATCACCACTCTACCATTGTCATCTGGTAGGACCTTTTTAAATTATAATCAGTGTAGTCTGTCTTGTGTACAAACACTAGCCTCTCCTATTTGATATGCATGGATATTCAATCAGATGTTTAATTACTTCTTAACATGAGTTCCAAACAGCTGGCTAATTTCCTTGTTTCTGATTAAAGAGACTACAAAAAAAAAATTTAACATGGCATTTACATACGACTCTAAAAGGAAACATTTTTAATAAGATTTAGGCATTGAAGAGGTGCAAGACTTGTATTTATTATTATTATTAGGAACAACAGTTTCTAAAACAATAAAGCACTTTCAGCAAATGGCAGGGAAAGGAACACAGTCATCCGAAGTGTTAGTAGTTTGAAAGGGCAGATCCTAAAAAATTATCAGATAAACATTGGCTAATATTGTGTATAGCTTTGCTGTCATTGATGTGCCAGGATCAGTAATGTACATCTGGGGTTGCAGATGACCAGCAGTGAATATATTAGAAGCACGGGGGCAAGTCCCTAAGTTGAGGACAACTGACAGGACTGGATAATGTGGGGCATGCATTTTTGTAATAGTATCAGTTTATAGCGTACTCTACTTTTTCATATGGACAAGTCTGAGGCTTTTTAGCACTTTCAAATGAAATAGTCTTTTTAAATCTCCTTGTCATGTTTTAGTGAAGTACATTTTCATTGGCTTAAACTTTCACATCTTCAAAATACAGGAATTCTTTTGAAAGTGAACCAGACACTCTTGGTTATTGTGCTCCTTCTTCTATTTTATGAATTGGACAGATACATTAAATCTGTATTAACTCTTTCAAACACAAAATTGTTAGGTGTCCAAAGTCCCAAACCAGTCAAACAGGATGAAAGAACATTGCCAGAAACTAAATGACAGGTGTAATCTCTGACATCTCTTCATTGTTTTGGTGATGGTATTGATGGAACTTGCCCTATCAGAAACATTCCATAAAGCTGCTATGGATGGTATGGATGCTGGACCGGACAATTAGACAAATATGACTTGGAACACACGAGGGTACTATATAAATCTAGATGTGTTTATGTGTGTCTGTGGGTATGTATATGAGTGTGAGTTTTTGTGTGTATATATACACATATTAATTTGAAATGCTGTCTGGGATATATATCTGAAATGTGAAAAGCATTTAAGAACAATCCTGATAGAGAACTCTCACCTGTATAAAAAAAATTATTTTGTTGCATATATACTTTTATACAAAGTTATTTTGAACTACTATGGAGATGTTTAAAAAATGTATAAAGTGTGTGTGTGTTCATGGGTAACTCTCCAGGATAGATTGTGAATGGGAAAATGAGGGAGAGAACCAGGTTATGACAGGTATGATTTAATCTCAGTATATTATAAAGTATATGTACATACATAATAAATACATACAAATGTAGATTTAAAAAACTATGGGAAAAACACCCTTTGTTTTAGACCACTCAGGCTGCTATAACAGGATACTGTGGACTGGGTGACTTATAAACAACAGAAATTTATTTCTCACAGTTCTGGAGGCTGGTAAATCCAAGATCAAGGCTGTGGCTAATTTATTTGGTAAGACCCCACTTCCTTGTTCATAGACAGCCATCTTCTTGCCATGATTCTCTGGGGTGTTTTCATAAAGGCTTTAATCCCACTCATATGACCTAATTACCTTGCAAAGTCCTCATATTCTAATCCCATCACTTTGAGGGCTAGGATTTCAACATGTGAATTTTGGAGGGACATAGTCTGTAGCACCCCCATGCTGGGAAAAAGAGTGAGTTTGAGAGAGGAAATTAAGGGCTGAGGATCTGCTTCTCTGGTCTTAGGCATTTTCCTCATGGTCACAGATGATTGCCACAGCTCCAGTCATCACACCCTTAAATGTCAACATACTTATAAGGAGTGACAGGAAATAAATCTACTAAATCTCTTTTATTACAGAAAAAAATCTCCATCTATCTATCTATATTGTTTGGTCATATTATACGTAATATATATGTTAGATATGTTGTATTTTGATTTATACATATTATATGTATATATATATAATATATAAAATCTATTTTTGAGAAGTCTTTAGCACAATTTTCCTAAAATCCCATTGATTAGCATTTGTATCATGCATGTGACTTTGCTGCAAAAGAGAGAGCAGGAAAGCAAATAATTGAGAATTTCAACCATTGTCATCACAGACAATCTCTATCACCAAGAAAGGAGTGGAGCATAATTATTGCCTAGACCACCAGCAGTATGTGCTACATTTTCATTACTTTTACATACCCATTGTCAGGAAGAAGTACCCCAGTTTTTTATTTCTTCCATATGAACTTTGTAACTCATCTTGAAATATAACAGTGGCGCATACACTTTCAGAGGAGGATTATCTGCAGCCTGTTACAAGAAATCTGACACCAAGCTCTACTATAGTATTTTTTATTACAATTCTCATAAAAATGTACTCCGATTGATTTGCTTAAACATTCCAGTATTCCTAAAGTGGCTATCAGTAAGATTCCCTGAGAGTTTAGTTGTTGATGGTGGATACTTCCCTAAATATTCTGAATGAGAATTGAAGACTTCTGGATAAATCTTCACTAACCCTTTCTTAATTCTGGAATATAAGTTGTGGACTTCTTAGGGCAAAGGGATTTGGGAGTTAGTCCTACAAACGGCTTTCTAGCAAAGATGGGGTAAAAGACGATTTATTTTAACATGAAACTAAGGAAAGCATAAACAACACTGAAGGGATCATAAGAACCAAAAGATAAATCAAGCAGAGAACTGACTAAACCTGAAGGTCAGAGGTGACACCTCAGTCATTGCTAGGCATCCTAGGGGAGTCAAATGCAGAGAGAATATGAAACCCCTGATGGCGGTTCAAGGGGAGGTCAGGTGAGTGCCTGCAGGATCACATTCAAATTCGATTTGGAGACAGGAAATCTAGGAGGCTTAATTTTTAGAATAGATTTAATAAATCTGTCAATAGATGGGCTGTTTGGTGGGGGAGCAGTAGCCCCCAAGGCTGAGGACTGAAGCTGGAATCTGCTAAACATTTAGTTCTTATGAAAACCACCCAAAAGAAAAGCAACTGTGTGAAAGGAAAGCTTAAGATTTCCTCGCTGGGAGAGAGCACCATGAAATAAAAATATAGTCTTCCTTTCTTTAAAGCAGAGTTACAGAGATTTTTAGGCTCTATCTATGTGGAGAATGTAATATTATACTCATGAGGATGTGGCTTAGCTGGTATTAGCTGAGAAATGGAGCCATTTCTACTAGAACCATGAGAATAATGAACCAGGAAGGACATTCAGGAGCTTACTGCAGTGCGCTAGTGGACAGCGCCGACTATAGAAGGTATTAGAATTCCTTTGTGCTCAATGTAGAGGTGGTAGTATTTGAGGTTTCTATTACTTCTGTCAAAAGTTGCCAAAAAGTTACTGGCTTAAGACAACACAAATGTATGACTTACAGTTCTGTAGCTCAGAAGTCCAACACAGCTCTCGCTGGGCTAAAATCAAGATATCAGGACAGGTGTCTTCCTTTCTGGAGGATCCATTTTCATGGCTTTTCTCTTCTGGAAGCTGCCCACGTGCCTACATTTCATCTTCAAATCCAGCTACGGGTGTTTGAGTCTTTCTCACTTCAGATGACTCTTTCACTCTTCTTCCTCCCTCTTCCTCATTTAAGGACCCGTTGAGTATACCAAACTCACCCAGATAACCCAGGATATTATTCCTGTTTTAAGGTCAGCTGAATAGCAAACTTAATTCCACTTGCTACCTTAATTTACATTTTCCATGCACTATAACATATTGATAGTTTTTTTTTTAATTAGAATTTGAATGTCTTTCTGCTGACCACAGTGGGAAAACTGCCAAAATATGAAAGTCCCTATTACACATTGTTTTAAAGTGTCAGTAGAAGTTAATAAATATACTAGAGTGCTAATACTTAAAACACATTCTTATTTTTCAGAAGAGCTTACAAATTGCTTAAAATATGTTAATTAGGTTCAGAGGCAAAATATATTAAGCTAATACATACTGAGGGCCTAATATAGCTCCAGAGTCATGATATACACTTAAGAGGAAGAAAGAATGCTCAGATTTGTTCCAGTCTTTATCCTCACTTTCTAGACCCCACAGAAGTATCATATATTTCCAGTTATCTATAGAAGTCCAATACAAAATCCCATAAGTAAAGTTAAATATTTATTAGTAATTTGATATAATTTCAACTATTGACATGCTCTAAGAAAAAAAAATTAAAGTAAGAAAAATTAAATAATCTTATCCCATCAAGTCATCTTATTAAATTGGGAATTATGTGAAAAGTTACATAATTATAAGATAAAATTTTAAAAGTAGTTTTACAAAACAAGTGAAAAGAAAGCACTAGGTACAACATAATTAATGATCAAAGTAATGGCATAGAAAATATTTTAAGTGTTCACAAGGATAAATCATCATTATAGCCTCAAAGATTTAAATTGTAGAGTCCATATTTTATTTCCTTCCATTTCCTTTTCTGTATCCTCTACAGTATCACAGTGCCCACTGTACACAGTGCCCACTCCCTGTATAACCCCCCTCCAGGATTTCGGCTCAGGTCTTGATCTCAGGGTCATGACATGGACACCCGCACTGGGCCCCAAGTTGGCCTTGTACTGGGTGTGAAGGCTGCTTAAGATTCTCTGTCTCCCTCTCCCTCTGGCACTCCCATCCCCCCCACCCCCTGCACACATGTGTGCATGCTCTCTCTCTCTCTAAAAATAAGTAAGTAAGTAAATAAATAAATCAGACTTCTTAAAGTTTCAGGGCTATATCTCAGATTTTGTCTTCAGTATATCATATTCTCAAATTCTAATGATCTCTGTTCTCTCTCACTTTTCCTGTTCCTCTTGTCTATATGATTCATCTGATGATAATTCAGGTCTTTCCTAACGATAATTTTTGATTTATGCTTTGAAATTCATACTGTGATTAATATTTCATATTTAGGTTTTGATTTTCCTAGTTCAATATGCCATCCTTAAGGCAAATACCATGTGTAATATAGTGTGTTTACATATTGAATAAATGAGTGTCTAATTCTCCATGCTACTGAGCCCAGCACAAATTCCTATAGAAAACACAAAAGAGGTCAAGGATAAATTTGTTATGTTTCTCAGAATTTCCAGTATAGTACCTTAACTTTCATGTTTTTTGTGTACATTTAAATATTAAGACATAGGAAAAAATTCACATTATTTCAATTTAATTATTATAAGTTTATGTGGCAGGCATTTATATAGCTGCTAGATTGAGCTATTGAGTACCTGCTATGACTACTATGGGTTCTTGTTTTTAAGGAGTGTAGAATCTATGGGAAAATGGTAATTAATCAACAGATCCTACAAATTGATGTCAAATGTAGGTATAATAAATACTGTGAGGAAGAGTAGCTTAGTCCATTTGGGCTGCTATAACAAAAATACCATAGATTAGGTTACCTAAACAACACACATTTCTTTCTTACAGTTCTAAAGGCAAGGAAATCCAAGATCAAGTTGCCAGCGGATTTGGTGTTTGCTGAGGGTCTGATTCCTGGTTCATAGATGGTCATCTTCTTGCTGTGTCTTCACATGGGAAAAGGAGAGCTAGAGAGTTCTCTGGGATCTCTTTTATAAGGGTACTAATACCATTCATTAGGGTTTCACCCTTAATACCTAATCACCTCCCGAAGGCCCCCACTCCCTGATACTATCACATTGGAGGCTGGGATTTCACCAGGGAACTTCGGAGGGACACAGACATTGGTCCATTGCAGAGCATGGTAGAAAACAAAATACACCAACCAACTTGGAGAGGTTAAGGAAGGGATTTCTGAAGAAATGAAGTCTAATCTAATGAATGAAAAAAAAAATGGGATGAGTGCTAGGGGAAGAGTTTCCAGGCAAAGGAAGCAACATATGCAGATAACATATAGCTGGATGAAGAATGATGTATTTAAGAAAGTGAAAGTTGTGGGCACCTGGGTGGCTCAGTCAGTTAAGTGTCTGCCTTTGGCTCAAGTCATGATCCCAGGGTCTGGGATCGAGTCCCACATCAGGGAACCTGCTTTTCTCTCTGCCCCTTCCCTCTGCTCATTCTCTCTCTCTCTCTCAAAAATAAATAAAAATACTTAAAAAAAAAAAAGAAAGTGAAAGTTGGCTGGTGTGGCTGAGCACAGAATGGTGGGCTATATCCTGCGAGATGTTCTTCTAGAAAGTGTAGACATATCATGCAAGATCTGTAAGTCATGGAAAGGACTTCTATGTTCAGTCTAGGAACAATGAGAATCCATGGAAGGATTTGTGTGCTTATGTGGCTGAAGGATGTGAGTGTGGGTGACTTAAGTATTTCCAATTATGAAAGATCATTCTGGCTACTTAGGGAGCTAGAGTAGAGAAGCCAAGTCAGCTAGGAAGCTATAGTGAAGGCCCAGTTTTGACCATGACTATGGCAGGATTCATTAAGAATGGATGAATTATACGGTGCTTAGAAGGCAAAATTGACCAGACTTGGTTGTAATTGCATATGGGTAGGACAAAGAAGGAAGTGTTAAGATGACATGAAGGTTTCTACCTGTGTTACAGATAGATAGTGATGCCATTCATTCAATGTATGTTCTGACAGAGGATCATAAATTTGTTTTGGGTATGTTGAGTTCAGAATGTCAAATCCAATTATCAATGTCAGACAGGAAAATGGGAAATATATCTCTTTGGAACTCAGAAGAGAACTCTTTGTTGATGATATATATTTGAGGGTCATTGTTTGTAGGTAGAATCTCATTTCATACCTATTGTTGCAGTAGGACCTGGGAGGGAGTATAAAATTAGAAGAGAAATAGTGCTGTGAGTGCTGTGGTGGTAATAAAATGCAATATTAAAATAGTTCTGTTTTAGAAATGTTTACAATTATGAATCAGAAATACGATATTTTAAAGCTATTTTATTATGCTGTAATGTTATTTTATACTGTTACATTAAAGCAAGTTCTAATGTGAGAGCTTTACCTTATATTAACAAATATATCTCTTATGTTGAGGTGGCAAGAAAGGGAGGATTCTCCAAATATTCATCTCATGCCCTTAACTATTTTACCTGAAAATGTTGCAGATGCATCATGGATCTATTTATTAAAGTTTACTATTGGAATATTTTAAAACATTTACTTGTTGCTTTTCTGTTAATGCAGTTCCACTATTTTGACTTGATTTTTATAGGAATTTTGAAGCATCAGTTAACTCATTGTGATCCAGTACCCAATTTCCCTTAAATCCTGACCAAATCTTTAAGTTCTTTATTTTTAAATAACATCTCTAATAAGTGACCTCTCTCAAACCATTTTTAGACATTATTAATATCAAGTAAGCATACTTGTTGCTGTATATGAAATATAAATAGAGACTACAGAATATTAGCTGAGTAGTAAATAATAGTGCTACAAGGCATTGTCTTTTTTTTTTTAAGATTTTATTTATTTATTTGAGAGAGAATGAGAGAGAGTGAGCACATTGAGAGGGGGGAGGGTCAGAGGGAGAAGCAGACTCCCTGCCGAGCAGGGAGCCCGATGCGGGACTCGATCCAGGGACTCCAGGATCATGACCTGAGCCGAAGGCAGTCGCTTAACCAACTGAGCCACCCAGGCGCCCTACAAGGCATTGTCTTTAAAAAAACAAAAAGCATTATGAAATTGACATTACTGTCAGAGTTCAAATATATGTCGCATAAATAATTTCATGCATTTAATTAGGCATCTTGGAGGCATTATGTGTAAATAAATACATAAGGTGTAAGGAATGCTTATCATAAACTGTTTTTTTTTTTAATAGAATATTCCAGAAAGATGGTTGAGTTGCTTCTTTACGATATCAGAATATTTCCCCACACTTCTATGCTTGGGGCATTCAACTGTATCATTGACAATATTTCTTTTTTTTTTTTTTAAAGATTTTATTTATTTGACAGCGAGAGAGTCAGCGAGAGAGGGAACACAAGCAGGGGGAGTGGGAGAGGGAGAAGCAGACTTCCCTCAGAGCAGGGAGCCCGATGTGGGGCTCGATCCCAGGACCCTGGGACTATGACCTGAGCTGAAGGCAGACGCTTAACGACTGAGCCACCCAGGCGCCCCTCACTGACAATATTTCTAAAAGATACTGAATTCTATCGGGAAAAATGTGAGGCTTTTTTTCTTTTAACTGATTTTTAAATTACATGGTTGTAAATGAGCGTCATTTTAAGCCTTGTCATTTGGTCTAAGAAGCTATCTAGGAGCAGGAGCCTTCTTTATTTCAACAGACAATAATGGTTGCAATGATTCAAATATTGCATAGGGACTAGTAAATACTAATCTCTGGGTCTCAAATTCCCATTAAAAACATGAAAGCTTCTCAGTGCTGAGACAAGGATTTAGCTGTTTTGCTGTAATAGCCAAAGCAGTTTCCATGTTTGAATGTGTAATATTTTGATAAAATCACATCTATTTGTGTATGCATATTGATTTTGCTATCTACCTAAGGTGTTCCAAACAGTGAAAAATGTATGAAGCAAGTACAATAGTGTTTTATATTGCCAGGAACATGGATTAATACGTTTTCATCTGAATTTCTTTAATACAAATCTCATTACAATGTTATGAAAACAAAAGCTTGTAGGATTATCCAGAAAGGCTTTTCCACAGAATAAATCAATGAAAACGAAACAAAAAGAAAAGAAAAGGAGATAGCAGGTCAATAAGATCTCTTGTTATGAAATAGTAAACAAATGAGCTTTGTAATTTTGCATAATTGATTTGTTGCTATTCATTCACTTTAATATAATTGATAAAAATCCTTTTTAGGTGTTTTATTAACTTGCTGTAAAATATAAATAATTGGACCTACATTCATATATTGTGATAGAAAGATCCATATAATCTAATCTTCTACCCAGTCATCAACCAAAAAACTGAGAAATAGGATCTGATTCTTCATATCCTGACAATTATTGTTATATTTTGGACAGTAAAATATCTTTTCAGCTTCATTGTTGAGATCCAGCATTCACACATAACTTATTTTCTAACCATGTATAGGAGCGCCACATTAATATATTTACTCATAAATGTGTATGTCTGCCACATCTTCCAGCCAACCACTGGCCTTCCTGTTGTGATTCAGCTGCATGTAAGGCAAGCCCCTACATTCTCAGCTCACGGCCTATGTTATAAGAGACTGTAGAAGCCTAGGAAAGTTCACATTAAGGCTCCCCTTTGACTTACTCTGAAGTAAGTGTCCCATAACTTTGTAACATACAACCATGTTTCCCTCAGATTATTACACATTTGTGTCATCTCTAAATGAGAAAAATTTTGATGCATGTGAGGGATTTTACTTTGCTCTTTATTTTCCCTCTTGTGAAAAAAAATTGGGGTCAGAAAAAAGGTTAAATTTTCATTTGCATCCCCTACATTACATCCTCCCTTCTTGACTCCAGCTAAGAGTGGTTAAGTATCTTCTCTTTGAATTAGCTAGATTATTCTAAACTAAATTCTCCAGGATTATCTCCCAATCTGATGAAGAAGATAAAGAAATATAACAAATCCTCTCACCAAAAAACAAAGACAATTTTTAAGATTATTGTGTTGTTGAGAGGTAGAGTAGCAATTCTCCCCTATTCCAGGATGGTAAGTCTCATGGGTCTATTTTGGATAAAAGAATTTGCAGCAAGCACAACTGAATGGGAGAAATCAAACAGCATTAACCCACTTATCTATGATATAATAGTCCTCTGTTTTGCTTGTTTCCTTTGTTTTCTTTTGGCACAGGGCAGGATATTTGGGTAGAAACCACTAAATCCATCCACACTGAGCCCCTTTATGACAGAGCTCTATGATAGTAAGTCTGACACTGTTTCATAGATCAGGGGGTGGATATTTCCAAGGTATAGGAAAGGGAAGACTCCTTTCTACTGTATGCACTGCAATCTAGTGCTAGTATTTGTGAAATAGAACAAGCAATTTAATGAAAATTGGTATTTGCATTGAATTGGCACAATATCCTTCCAAAGTCTCCGTCAGCAGTTTATGAAAGGCCAGATTTAAAATAGGAGAGATGACTTAATCCTCCTTGTTAGCATATTAGTCATCTCTGAATATATAGGAACATTTAGCTGTTTAATGCAATTTGTATGTGTTTTACTGAAATGAGCAAATCCAATTGTCCTTCTTTTGAAGCATTTAATTTGAGGGTTGATAATGTTTCTATAAATGTCATTACTCCTTTTGCTGAGTTTAGCTGTCCAAAAGGAACTTGATAATCTCAGAGACTGTAATTCTCTCTTTTTGTCATTGAAATAATCAATATCTCCTTGAAAAGTAGATGAATTGAATGTATAAGAAAGGAAGAATTTTCCTTTTCTGTACATAGACATGTTAACGTACTGGTGTAAATCTCATTGTTTTATAAATAGCATTAGTTATTAAGACTTTTTGGAGAATTTGGTTTAGCAGTAATGTTAGCAAACTAGTTAGCAGCTGCATTATTTTGCGTCATCCTAGTAACAACTCTGAGTTATATTATAATAACAAGTTTCACAGTACTTTAAGCAAAATGTTCTTTTTAATTTTTGGTTAAGACTTTGCAGAATTTGCTGAAAATTTAATCAAATGTTAAATTAAAAAATCAACTGATGAAATAAACATTGAGCTGTATAGACCTCAGTTTATCTCTGTTGGAAAAAACATGCTTCTTGTTTGAATGGATTTGTTTGAGTAAAATTAAATAATGTAATATCTATTCAAATTGGTTTTGGAATATATTCCCAGGCAGCTATAAAGCTGATTTTTTTCAAATAATTACCATTAAGTTTCATGTAAGTTATGCATGGAAATCTCCTGTGGATTTAGCAGAAAATTGATTTCACTGTATAGAAACAGTAATAAATCCCAGTTCATACTACCAGAGGGTAAAATTTCTGCCTAACGTAGACATCCGGTTAGAATGCAACATGGGGGGAAAAGGTTGGTTCATCCATTTTTAACACCTGGATGTGTTTTTATCTTCTAGATTTATCCCAATTCTTTAGAATCATAATTGCAAAAGATTATTGAATTGAAACCCCTTATTTTACAAATTGAAGCCCTTAAAAGTAGAAAAAACTACTTAAGTCATTAGATCAGTGAATAGCTAGACAAAAATTGAGTTCCTGAGAATTGCAGGAGTTAGTGAAATGGGTTCTATATCACAAACGCTTGGATTCAAAGTCTATGTCTAGAGCTGTAATGATATATAAATAAACCACCATCTCTGAACTTTTGTTTCTTCATAGAATTGTTGTGGAAATCAAATGATACACATATGGCAGTAATAGAAACCATATAATATGTAGTACCATTTAAAAAAAAATTTCTACTACTTGGTAAACACTGTGCTATGAACTTTACTTATGTTCTTTTTGAACTAACAGCCCTCCCTCCAAGACAAGTATCATTGCACCTAATACTTGACATAGTTGAGTGTCAGTTACCACATAAAGAACCTCCCAGGTGGTCACAAAAATGGTGACAGACCCAGCTTTTTGAACCCATGTAGAACCTTCTCCTGCCTTATTTCGCAATAGCATAGGAACTCTTAAGCGATATTCACTCCCCTTCGTGTCTGGTTGTTTCTGCAATGCATTTGCTAACATTAATGTTAGTTTTAAATATTTCATGATTTTTTTTATTTAAGGAAACAATAAGATTCAGAATACTTTAAAACATTTTGCACTTCCAATTAGAAGATATAATTAGCTACCCTTTTGAGTTTCTGGCTTTTGCAATTATCTAGGGGAACTGAATTTTAGTTATGTCTGGGATTTCATTGGGATGATACAAAAAATCTGGAGGCAATTTATTAATAGTGACATTCTTTAAGAGAGAAAATTAACTTAGAGAATAAAAGCCTTGAAAGAGACAGGAAATTCTAAAGAAACTAAACACACACAAAAAACTTATTTTTCAGTAAAAGTATTGTCTCTGATGCTTAGGAAAGTAAATTGATAAAAAATAAATGTCAAAATTGTTGATAAAATATGTATGTAAAATAAGATTACCTAAGTAGAAAATTGTCAGAAAATATACATACCTAAAAGTATAAATATTGTGTTGACATGAGAGCATTTGGAAATTCTTATTACTCACAATAACTTTAATAATAATCACTACAATTAAGTTTTTAAAAATTATTTAAATTATTTTTTGTAAGAACTATTCACTATAGTTAATGTATTGGGGTTTAAAATATTTAAACACCACCTTCTTCAAGTGAACATTTTAATAAAACATTTCTACATTTTCTGTTGATCTCTCCAGTTTTTTTATTATACTGAGATATATTTATGATAAATATAGGATGAATAACAGACCTTTTTCATTGAAGAAATTGTATTGGCAAGAAATGAAAAACATAAGGTAGAGAAATACACTGTTCTGTTCAATGCTTACAAATTTTTATGACAGGGACCCCTGGGTGGCTCAGTTGGTTAGTTATCTGCCTTCAGCTCAGGTCATGATCCCAGGGTCTTGGGATGAAGCCCCATGTTGGGCTCCCTGTTCAGCGGGGAGCCTGCTTCTCCCTCTTCCTCTGCTCCCCAACTCATGCTCTCTCTATCTCAAATAAATAAAAATTAATCTTTAAAAAAAAGGAATTTATATAACAGATTTTCAAATACTTAGTAGATACTAGTCTGAAAACTCTATAGTGTCATACATACATATAACCAGAGAAATAATAGAACTTTGTACCTATGTATTATTGAAGTAACAAATTTTGTGTCAATTCAATTAAAAATATATACCTTTTATGCCTATTCATTATGATACAAAATGAATAAGACATATTCCCTGCTTTTGAAGACCACTCAAGTCTGGTTTAGGAGATAGAAACAAATATGCATAGATCAATTCAATAAAATATACTTCAGGTGGGTCCAGTTTCTTCTTTGCTTTTTTCTCAGTTTCAAACAATTTAGGCAAATGCTGTTCTTAGCTTAAGAAAAAACCACTGGAAAACTCTTGAAATTGTTACTTGAGCAGTTATGTTTTCCAATTTTGACACAGAAAAATAATTCACCTTCAACAAAGCGTAGCCACACCTATACACAACTCTTCAGATTTTGTTTTTATGATAGTGTTGCATCTGATACAAGTAGGAACTATCAACTCTTTATTTCTTTCTTCATATACTCAATCACTTACTGAAAATTACAGAAGAGCTGAGGTGCCTGGGTGGCTCAGTCAGTTAAGCATCTACCTTCAGCTCAGGTCATGATCCCAGGGTCCTGGGATCCAGCCCCGCAAGCCTGCTTCTCCCTCTCCCTCCTGCCTGCCACTCCCCCAGCTGTGCTCACTCTCTCAGTGTCAAATAAATAAATAAAATCTTTTTAAAAAATTATGGAAGAGCTTATTTACACTGCTTTGGATGTTTGTATATGTAGAGTATTAAATTTTATTTAAAAAGCATACCTTCTAAATGGAATTTTATTTATTTATTTGAGAGACAGAGAAACCGAGAGAGTGTGCAGTGGGGGGAGGGGCAAAGGGAGGAGGAGAGACAGTCTTAAGCTGACCCACATTGAGCATGGAGCCTGAGGCTGGGCTCCATCCCATGACCCTGAAATCAAGACCTGAGCCGAAACCAAGAGTCCTACGCTCAACCAACTGTGCCACCTAGGCACCCCTTAAATGGAATTTTAAAATTCTATTTAAGAATTTGGTAGTTTACATTTAATTGTTACAGTTTCATTTATTAAATAAAAAAGTCTAAATAATGGCTGATACACACACATGTGTGCACACACACACATATACATCAAATGGAGGAGAGTAAGTGGGAGTATTTGAGCCTACTCTGACCAAAGCTTTATATTGATCACAATCTCCTCTCCCATTAGGTGCCTTTAAAAGATTCTTTCTTCTAGGCATCAAAAATTCTTTTCAGGCAAGAAACTGATGCCATTGATGGTGTAAATTACCTTGTCAAAATGTTAACCTCCCCCCCCAAAAAATCAAAATATCAAACCACATATCCCCAAATATAGCAGAAGCTTATGAGAGTCTTAGTTTTTATGGACAGTAGAGTCTACCCCATCATTCTGAAGTAATCCTAAATGATTTTCTGATTGTATAAAGTCAGTGTTCTACCATTCTCTTGGTAGAATCTCTTCTTTTGGATGTATTTTGCATGAAGAATGAAAGTCCTATATTTTTAATTATCTTAGAATGAATTCTATTGTGATTTTTTTTCACTAAAGGATAGAGAATTCGATCAGTGTGTACTAATTTAGTTGGAGATATATATACACAAATGGATATATATACATATACACATATGTACATATACATAATGTAGTACTTACCTTTTATGAGACCCCTCATAATGTCAAGCTGAGACTGACTTAAGAACTTAATTTTTTTTTTTTTTACAACAACTAGGTCAAGTCTACTGTCCATGAGATAAGTATAAAATGTCATTTATTTGATGTAAGATACACCTAACATAGTACCTTTAACATTTTATGCATTTAATAAGTATTTATTTGTTTGAAATATTGAGGAAATATTGAAGTTTTATACTTAGAAGCAATCATTTCCAAAGGATATGTTCTTTAAATTATGAATTTTAATATGCTGAATCCTTTTATGTGTGTGGCTTCCCAGAGACTGTGAAAAGTTGAAGAATAATGGTCCTATGGTTTGTGCTCTACAATTTAAACAAAACTTGAAGGTTTTTCTGAATTTAATGTAAAAATATATCAACTAAAGATAAACTTTAAAAGCATACTCATCTTTGGATATAAATGATATCTTCAAATAGAAATGATAATGTAAAGCTACATTAACCTATGCAACTGCCTGAACTTATGGGTGTTATTGACTCCTTCATTCCTTCACCAAGGGGCTTATTGAGTGCCCCTTCTGTTTAAATCTCCCCAGTAGATATCAGAGGCAAAAAGATGACAAAATAAGGCTCCTCTCCTTGGTAGACATAATGGTACAAAAGCAAGGAGAATTAAATGATCAATATGATGAAAACAGGAACAGTGATTCTAAGATTTCAGAAAAGGAGATGATTATGTATTTCTGCTTTCAAGGCAGAATTCAGGAGACATTTTAGGGAGAGAGATCTTCGAGTCATTTCTTGAAGGAAAATGGCAACTTGCCAGTTGCAGGAACGGAGGAAGAGAGGGCATTCTAAGAAGGCAGTGCTGTGAAAGACCATGGTTTGTTTGACTAAATAGAGACAACTATGGCATAAGAACAGCAGATAATGAAGGGTCTTGAATGCCATTTGAAGAAGGTTGGATGTTGTTTTAGCGATACATTTACCAGCAAGATTTTAAAGTACAGAAATCAGCACTTATTACACCAAAACAATTATTCAGTTATGATTTCTTCAGAGTATCCTTGCCTCAGATGAATGCAAATATCACACTGATAGGTGACAGCTTGAATGTTTTATTGTTATTGTTAACTTCATTTATTTGTATTGGAGGTTATGACAAATGAGAGTTTCTTTTATTTTATTTTATTTTTTTTTAAGATTTTATTTATTTATTTGACAGAGAGACACAGTGAGAGAGGGAACACAAGCAGTGGGAGTGAGAGAGGGAGAAGCAGGCTTCCTGCGGAGCATGGAGCCCGATGTGGGGCTCGATCCCAGGACCCTGGGATCATGACCTGAGCTGAAGGCAGACGCTTAACGACTGAGCCACCCAGGCGCCCCGAGAGTTTCTTTTAATATCTTAATATGCCAATGTTACTTCCTGTGGATTAGTTTTCAAAGGTAGCTATGTTTTATGTTTTCACAAACAGTATAGTGTTGGGGAGGAGGATGAAAGGTAAGTGTCTCTTTACTAGCACAGGTGTTCAAGACATGTTTAGGGTACCATTTTTATTTTCATTTCAAGTTTTTATTTAAATTCCAGTTAGTTAACACCCAGTGTAACGTTTCAGGAGTAGAATTTAGCGATTCATCACTTACATCCAACACCCAGTGCTCCTCACGAGTGCCCTCCGTAATCCCCATCACCCATTTAACCCATCCACCTGCCCACCTCCCCTCCAGCAGCCCTCAGTTTGTTCTCTCTAGTTATGAGTCTGTTTTGTGGTAAGGTACCATTCTTTAGTGGTGCCTCCCCAGGTACTTTCTGTGTGATCTTGGGAACAGACAATGGAAAGAACAAACCTCTGGGGTTCGCTATGCAGGGGGCCAGCTGTGGTCACAGTGCTTTGAAAAAATTGGTAAGAGAAAATGTTTATTTGAAATCAACTTAAATGTTATTAGAAACCAACTTTAGAGTATCTTTTCAAGGAGCACCTTGTTGGCTCAGTTGGTTAAGCATCTGCCTTGCCTCAGGTCATGATGCCGGGGTCCTGGGATCAAGTCTCTCCTCTGGTTTCCTGCTCTGTGGAGAGTCTGCTTCTCCCTCTGCCCCCACATCGTGCTTTCTCATGCTCTCTCTCTCTCAAATAAATAAATAAAATCTTAAAAAAAAAAAAAAAAAACAACAACCTTTTCAATGGGGTTTATCTTAAGGATATGAAAGTTTTTGGTCGTTTCTTTCAAAATCTGTTATTCATATAGTCTCGTGTCTTACACGTGTATTTAGGTTCACAAAGGCACATAGTACAATTATTTAAGCATCTTTCATCTTTATTTGGTAAAACAAGGTGTCTGAATTTACTTGAGCAATTTGGAAAAGACCCATAGAGCTCCTAGCTTATTCTGCCACCTTGTGGTTAAAACAGCACATTTTCATTACACCAATAATTTAACAGGTCCTTGACTTCAGGGAAATCATTTCCAACGTTTCATAAATAGGAATCCCTAAGGACATATTTGAAAATATATTTTCTGGATAAATATGAAGATATTTAAGGCAATATAGTGCTTGTCTTTAATTGCTTACTGTTTGTTAAAAGCAAGGGACAGAAAACAATTAAATCTTATTTTCCTGGGACACATTTAAGGTTAGAAAACTGGTATAATTAAATACTGCAATTAGCAAATGAGCAGTCGTGGGGAGAGGTGCTAATACTTTCCCAGGATGCCCCAGCCTTCACTCATGAAGGCTTGCTTTTAGAGTGAGGTCAAAAAAAAGAAGACGCAGTAGCATTAAGATCAAAGTTTATTTCATTCAGTGACAGCAGCTGATAGCTAGAAAATATCTGATACACATTTTTAATACTGTGAATTGTGGCCTAGAGAACTTCAGTTGATAGCTGATAGTCTCTTTTTAAACCAGTGTTTTTATCCCACACTTTAAATGAATAAAAAAATGATTTTAATCTCACTCAAAAGTATTTTTTCTCCGGAGCCTGGTTTTTAGTCAGTTAAGCATTTGCCTTTGCCTCAGGTCATGATACCAGGGTCCTGGGATCGAGTCCCACAACTGGCTCCCTGCTCAGTGGGGAGCCAGCTTCTCCCTCTCCCTTTGACCCTCCCCCCCGCTCATCCTCTCTCTCTTTCTCAAATAAATAAAATCTCAAAAAAATGTATTTTTTCTCACAAACAATACTGTTTTTAAAGTGACTCAGGATTGCTTTCAGGTTAGCACTTTAAAAGTATTTTTTTTCCTCAGCTAAGAAACATTAGCTTCATTATAACTCAATGTTGGCAATAGAAATACATTAACTTGCAGTTCATTTGTTTGCTACTTGTTCTTCCCTCTAATGGTTCTTAGTCACTGTTCCACTGCATATCAATCTACATATCATCCATGTAATTAATCTTTGTTATATTTTGAATTCCTAATAAAAAAGTTTAGACTCACAGGATTTGTGGGATTTTTTCTATATTTTTCTTAATTCTTTAGTTTTTCTATCTGTAAATGACTGCAAATGCCATCATTTGGAAATATAATTTCAGAATTTTTTTACATGGTCATCATCTGCCATTGCTGGATCTAACAAAACCGGGTCCTCTATTTTCTCTTGTCCTCGGTGCTCCCACTAATGCCCTGAGACCCCAAGTATGTGGCTCAATTACTGAGAGAAATGGCACCTTAGATTCTCCTTTTTCTTACCATTACCTACCATTACTTCCAGCAGGCTGTCATTTAAATGAAACTCCACTTAGTCCATTATCCTTTGTCTTGACCTGTATTTCAGAAGCGATCTCACAACCTGAGGCTAATATCTAACTTCCTGATGCACCTGATCTAGTCTTCCTGCCTATTTTCCCTTCCTTCCCTCAGCACGTGTGTATGCCTCCATGTGTATAAGCCAGGTCTTTTCATCGAAGCTAGTGATCAACTCAGGTATTCTCAGTTACCTGCTCCTTTTCTCCCTGTAAGAAACTTCTAAGAAGGTGATAATATATCCCGGTTTGCCAGGACAATCCCAGTTTTTATCTTTTATCCTGGCTTAATCATCAAAAAATACTTTCACTCTCAACATAGTCCTGGTTTGGACAATAAATCACGTTACACTGAGCATACTTCTGCATCTAAATGCCACTTTTCATAGCGAGAGTGTATTTCCATGTCCATCAATGGGGGGCTTGGCCATGTGACAAGCTTTGTCTGATGAAATATGAGGGAAAGAGACCAGTGCTGCCTCTGAGCAGAAATTCTAAGAGCCATTGAGAGTTTCTCTGAGGTCTCTTGATCTTTTCCCTCAGCCCCAAGAATCATGGCCTCATTTCAGAGCTGTTCCTTCAGCCCAGGTTCTGGATCGAGAAGCATTCCATTCTAGAAGAGAGGAAAGCCACAACTAAGCAGCCGCCATCTACATGAACACGAATGAGGAATGTATGCTGTTGAGAACCAGTGAGACTGGGGGCTTTAAAAAATTATCTTAGCGTCATGGAACAAAAGCTGTGTTTGTTCATTTTGTTGGTTGTTTTTGTTATTAGCCTTTTATGCTTAAATGTTAGAAGGATTCATCTTTGCGTCTTCTGACTCACTGTAGTTTCATGGACAATTCTGAATTTGTTTCTGGCCTATACTGAGAAGCTGTATGTTTTTTTGTTTGTTTGTTTTGTTTTGTTTTGTTTTGTTTTGTTTTGTTTTGTAATAGTAACTCAGAGAATATGTCGGAGAGCAGAAAGCAGGGAGGAAAGGGGGGAGACTGGTAGCCGCGGCCCGTACCATTAGGACCCCCCCAACCCTCTGACCATCAGTTTTGTTTTGGGGGGTTTTGGGGGGTTTTGTTTTGTTTCTATATACCTCACTCTCATGCATTTCTTTTCCCAATTCTGAGTATCTACAGCCAGGTTGGTAAATTAAAGAAACCTGTAGGGAAATAAGTATATTTATCTGAAAATGTATGAGGAAAATCAAATACGCTGGGACAGCAGTGTTGTAAGTGTGACATCTAGTCAGATCCTAAGTGTTCTGGCCCTAGTCCGTCTAGGTGAAGGAGACGGCCACTCTAGAGGTGGTAGGACTGTAGACTGGTTTCAGGCTCCGCCTTTCTTTACATACTCGCTTACCACTAGATGGCTCTCCAAGCCAACCTGTTCAATAAATCCTACACTAGACCTTTTCAATATACGGTATATCTTCAGAAGATCAGCTTTTCAGTTTTCTAGAAGAGTTTAAGTAATCATTCCCTAGAATACTGAATACTCATTCAATCATTGTTTTCTCATTCATTCCTCAACCATTGAAGGCCTGATGAGGATCTGTGATAGAGCTTATTTCCTAGTATAAACTCATACCCTAGTCCTTGCCACATACCAGGCACTCAGTGAGTGCTACCTATTATTAATCATTTATGCACCCTATTATTTCTTACCAACTTCATAATTGAAATCATGACATAGTATTTCCCATCTCTTGCCCCTCTCTATTAAGCACCCAGAGCAGGGGATGAACAGATGCAAAGATGGGCTGGAGATAAAGATTTGGGGCCATTAATGTTATCATATTAATGCACGAAAAGCCATGGGTACAAAGGAGATAGGTCAGGAGGAATTTTTAAATAAGAAGAGAACAAAGAATAAATCCTAAGGCCTACTAATATTTAAAGGTCAGTGGAACAATAAAAAGCCTACTAAAGAGATTGGTGCAAAGCAACCAGAATTTCTAGAACAATCAGAAGAGAGTTTTTCCTGAGGGGGGCAGGGGATGGGTTAGCCTGGTGATGGGTATTAAAGAGGGCACGTACTGCATGGAGCACTGGGTGTTATACGCAAACAATGAATCATGGAACATTACATCAAAAACTAATGATGTAATGTAGGGTGATTTACATAACATAATAATAAAAAAAAAAGCCAATGGCAAGACATGTTTAGGATGGTAAACATGATGGTCAGTGTCAGATGTTCCAGAAAAATCAAGTAAAATAAGAGAAAATGCTCAATGGATTTGGAACTTAGGAGGTTATTAAAACTTTCACAAGGGCATTAATAGTACAGCAATAAGTGTACTAGTCAGATTGAAATGTACTCCAGAACGCCTGGGTGTGAAGTCATGAAGGAAAATGAGAAATAGAGCGATAATTAAAGGGAGAAATGAGGTTAAGAAAATATTTTTCCTTTTTTGTTTTTTAAGTCAGGAAAGACTGAGCATGTTTTTAGACTAACAGAAAGAAATCAAAAGAGTGGGAGAGTTGGGGCACCTGGGTGGCACAGCCAGTGAATCATCTGACTCTTGGTTTTGGCTCAGGTCATGATCTCAGGGTCCTGGGATCCAGCCCTGAGTCCGGCTGTGCACTCAATGCAGAGTCTGCTTAAGATTCTCTCTCCCTCTCCCTCTGCCCGACCCCACCATGCTCTTTCTCTATAAAATAAATAAATTTAAAAAAAATAGAAGAGGGAAGGTTGTATGGTATATTACAGGGGTAATGTGCTGTGATGCAGCTTTTTATTTGACTAACAAAAAATGTAAGTTTTATTACACATTTTTGACAAAACTGGGGAAAACAGCAACTCTCATATATTGCTCATGGGAGTGTAAATTTGTTATAGCTTCCATTGTAGGCAATTGTTCAGTATTTTTCTTTTAACAAATATACATAACCTTTTTTAAAAATGTACATAACCTTTTAATCAAGCATCTCCACTTCTAGAAATATATTCTAAACTCATACATATGTGAAATGATATATATGCAAGAATATTTTATCAGGACAGAGTTGTCACATCCATCAATAGTATTAATTTAATAAATTTATGATATATATAGACAATTGAACAGAATACAGCTTTAAGAAACAAATGGCTAAGCTGTCTATTTACTTGTATGGAGAAATATCCAGAATATATCCAGTTAAAAAATAGTGCATGATGGAAATATCAGCTGCTAATATATTGTGTATAATAAAAAAAGAATGAGAATATAAGTTCACTTTTGTTTGTATGTAGACAAAGGGTCTAAGGAAAGAAAGACTGAAGAGTCATTGTGAATAATGGTGATGTGTGTATGGAGGATGGTGGTAGGAAGTATTGTGTGGAAACTGGGCTACTGGGAACAGAGATGGTTGGGAGACTTTCCACTACGTTACTTTTTCTTCTGTTTTAAAAGTATGTATTTTTCCTATTAAAATTTTGAAATATAGATTTTTTTAGGAAATACTTATAGTTGAGCTATAAAGGAAGAAGTGGAGGAGGATATGGGATTATATGTAAACAGGGCTTAATCTAGTTGAAGGAGATGGCTTTCTAGTAAGTAGCATTTATGCTAAGGCTTGAAATGTAGCAGTAGAGCAAGTGAAGGGGAGGGTGAGAATGTGCCCAGCAAGTGGGTATTCACTTAAAAAGAAAAGTGAGAGGCAAGCAGAGAGGGGGAAGAGAGAGAAACTGAACAGACAGGAGAACAGAGAGAAGAGGATGTGAGATGGTGTGTTTCTGAAGATGGACAGTGAAGGACAGAGAAGAGAACAGAAGGAGATGAAGATGGTCAGAGAGCTGGGTGGGAGTGAGAAGAAAGATCTGTCGAGGAACACAGGAGACAAAAGAGAGAGGAAAGGTCTACCTGTGGGTATAGGGACACTGAGGATGTGAAAGGAGCAGACTCAGGGAGACCAAAAGGGAACACAGACCCACGGATGGAGACAGGTAGGGAGACAAAGGGAAGAAGGGGAGAGGGAGAGAAGGAGATTACAGAACTTAAAAAGAAACCTAGTATGCTAAATAATAAACTGGGCATCTCTTCCCTTGTTCTGAGGTCCATGATGACAAAAGCTGCCCTTTAGAACAGAGTATTATCTGCAGGCTTAGCAGAGTGTTTTGCAAACTTGTCGCACAACACATACTCTGGTCCTGATGAGCAGTGAGTTCAAGAATAAGTGAATAGCATTTCTATAACCACTGTGTTCTTATGTGTATGTTCACTTTTAATCTAATAATAAAAAACTAAAATTTAGCAATTCAATAGAAATAGTAAATCTAGTTGTCAACTTGATTATTAATGGTTCAAAGTTGTTACAGTAAAACAGTGAAACAAGGTATCTAAACTGTATCCTACAATTATGTACTTTCTTTTTCTTTATACGCATTGACCATTTCTAGAAGGAAAACCAAATATCTGCTAACAGTGAGGGAAGAAACTTGGAGAGTGAAAGTCAAATGTGAGACAGATATTTTCTTTTCCTTGTAAAAGCCTTGTGATGTTTTCAGAGCATATATGCACAGCAGATATCCCTCATTCGATAAATGAAATATACTGATGAGGACAAAATTACAAAGTAACACATGTAAACACATCAGCCAAATGCCTTTTAAAAAATGGTTACATACCAATTGGCTAGCTAGAACAATGCGTAGATATTTAGTGTTTTTTTGTGGAATATTACCCGATGAAAATGTGGGTCTGACCCAATGACTCTATTCAGTTTCACTAACCTAGGTGTTAGTCAAATGAACATTGAGTAGGACAAATCCTTGGATATGGTATTTTGAATATACATATGTACATACTAATAATACAACACTAAGGATATGATTTATGAATATTTGTTAAATATATGCTTAGGGAGAATTCTGTGAAGATAATATTATATTGTCTCAAAACGGAGTTGGAAAATATTGAAAACTAAGACACTGAGGACAAATTGCTAACGGCTGAAGGAATGTCTGCTGAGCAGCCACAAACATCGTTTCTAGTGGAGAGGAAATTTGCATCTTCATAATAAGTGGTATATGAAAAGCAGAGCCCTTTTTACATGTTAGCTCAGCTCTTCAGGCTGTTCTTATCTTCTATCTGGAATACTGCCTAATAAGAATAGGAAATTCGTCATTCAGTTTGCCAATTATATCTGCCATGTGCAGGCAACACAGAGCTTTGGCGAACATTCAGAAGCCTGCAGATTGAATTTGTTGGTAGAGGACGGTCAGCTTTGTTCAGCAATCCAGGAAGACTTGCTGACTTTAATAATACATGAGGAGGCATGGGGGGAAGATGGGTCTGGGCTGTTTTTCACCCTCTTGTGCTGACTGCATTCATACTGCCATGAGCGGTGAAGTCTCCCATTTCCAGGCTCTGTTTGGAAGGGGACGTTAGAAAACAAGCCTTGGAGCATTTTATATTTAGCAGAGTGAACCTCTTCTGCAACCAAATATACTCAAGAAGGAATAGTAAGACTGTGGCCAAGCATTTGTTTGAATGATACAGAAACATTTCTCTAATGTGGTAAAATGAGAAATTGCAGTTAAAAATGTGATAACATAGCTTTAAAAATTGGCTAAATAATGGAACTCTTTTGATTTATAGAAAAAGAACTTTAAGAACAAAAGTATGTTTCTTTATATTCTATAAAAATTCAACAAGTAGTTCAAAATTTTTGTATTTTAAATGTGTACATATTAGTCTCTATGAATTTGCTGAATATATGGATTAAGCCAAAAATTTTATTCCTCATTCATTCATCCTGTCATCTCTTTCTAGGGATAAAATGTCCAAAGGTGTTCATAAACACACACACACACACACACACACACACACACATATCAAAAGGTTAAAAGGTTTTCCAGGAATAATAGTGTTCCTGGTGTTAATTCCCTCTAACACT
Organism: Halichoerus grypus; assembly: GCF_964656455.1. Lineage (NCBI taxonomy): Eukaryota > Metazoa > Chordata > Mammalia > Carnivora > Phocidae > Halichoerus > Halichoerus grypus. The sequence continues at coordinate 32,675,804 of NC_135712.1, read as the reverse complement.
AGGCTTCTTGGCCAATGCTCTGGAAACAGGATTGAAAATTCATGTGCCTGATTCAAGCCCTTTTGAAGAGGACTAAGTATAAGACAACAGGGACTGCTGTGGACCCCAACAAACCAAAGGCATGGCTCCAAAGTTTTAAATTTGAAAAGAAAAAGAAAATAAGACATGGTATTGGCCAAACTGAGCTTACAACAGGTCAATCATATCCACTAGTTTGCTATCACAGTTTTTTTGTTTGGTTGGGTTTTTTTAAAGATTTTATTCATTTATTTGACAGAGAGAAAGACACAGCAAGAGAGGGAACACAAGCAGGGGGAGTGGGAGTGGGAAAAGCAGGCTTCCCGCCAAGCAAGGAGCCCGATGCGGGGCTTGATCCCAGGACCCTGGGATCATGACCCGAGCCGAAGGCAGACGCTTAACAACTGAGCCACCCAGGTGCCCCTGCTATCACAGTTTTAACATACTTCTGATTTACCTCAATTCTTCGGGAAATGCCTTGAAAGGAATAGACTATAAACCATGCTGTAAGAATATCAGAGGAGCTCGTCTGACTCTTCCACATACACGCACCCCATATAGATACTGGAGTTAAATGTGCCTTTTGAAACTGAGACCACACGTAAGTGTTAAATTCTGTTCCTTTACTCTCTTCTCCAAAGGAGCAGGTAGGTCTTCTCTGTGAATGCAGTCTTCAGCCTTGACTTGCTCATTTCATCTCGGAGCCTTTCCCTTCTCCCATCCTAGAAAGCTCACCTTTCTCTGTGGCCCCTTCACCCTCTAGCTTCACTTCCCTATGGGCTCCACTGTTTAAAAACACACAGGGCAGGTGCATGGAAGCATGATGAGATGTGGTGGGTAAAAGATTGTGGCCTACCTGAGTGGCTCAGTCGTTAAGCGTCTGCCTTCGGCTCAGATCATGATCCCAGGGTCCTGGGATCGAGCCCCGCATCGGGTTCCCTGCTCGGCGGGAAGCCTGCTTCTCTCTCTCCCACTCCCCCTGCTTGTGTTCCCTCTCTCACTGTGTCTCTCTGTGTCAAATAAATAAATAAAATCTTTAAAAAAAAAAAAAAAAAAAAAAAAAAAAAGATTGTGGCCTAGAAAACAAAAGGTTTTGATCTCAGTGGTTTTCATCAGGGAAAATAGTGGAAAGAAATTCTCGGTGAGCCTTACATCTAATATTTTGCTGTATAGGATTATTTTCTCCTAAAACTTCTGAAATACCAGCATAAAAAGACTCATCTCTCTGGGCTCTTTTAGCACTATAACTTTGCCGGAGAGGTATTCAAATTTGCCATTGTTTCACATAGATAAAGCAATAACACTATCTCTAAAAATCAGTACTATACTTAAGTTGACAAATCAATAAACCCAACAATAGGCAATGAATGGGCCCAGAGAGTGGGGTTCTTCTTCCTTACCATGGCTAATTCAAATTATTCTTACTCAGTTTTCTTCAGTGTTAATGCTGACTCTGGCTTATGTAGGTCAAAAAGTGACTTAATCATTCTACAAAGATGTCATTATAAATTGAATTACCTCTAGGTTATGTAGTGAGCCTTGTGAATTTACTAGAGGGTAGGGAGGGCACTTGCATGAGAACAGTAATTTAATTACTTTTCCTATAACTAAAGGTATGGTTTTAGTTCATGATAATTATCCTAGTGTAATGTTTTTTCTCTCTATTGATGGGCCTTGAAACTTAAAGATTATTTTATTTAAAATGTGGTTGAGCATTATTGTATCTCCTTAAGAAGATATATTGAAATACTTATATTTGTTTATAGATATATAGATATATGTTTACATATTCTAGTTACCTTAAATCATCTGCTAGTTTTCTATGGTAGAATATATAATATTTTAATACATTTTTAATGCTTTCTTGTAAAATCTGAGACTTAAAGTTCCATAGATCAGTCGGAACATTTAAAAACAGTTTCTTATGCCCCATTAAATACACTGTTGGTTTGTTTGCTGATATTTCCTTTTGGTTATTTGTTATCTTCCATGGGATTTTCTAATGTCTCCTAGAATTTCACAGATCGGTAATCTGAAATGAGATTTTGATGTTCAAAGCCCAAGTCCTCTGCTAGATATTAAATATTCCATGTGAAGGTCAGGTTAGGGTTGATTCATAGTGCTTGATACAAACAGCAGTTTTCAGTCCCTTTTAAGTCATGACTTCTTCCTTTTTATTTTTTCTCTTTTAATACATAATGGGCACTTTAACTTAGAAGATCTGCTTTTTGCATTATTGAAGAAAGGTATATTACATTTTTTCTAAGGAAAATTTTGAAAGGCTTGGATTAAAATTCTGCACTGTGTATTTTGTTTTTATGGTCCCACTTACAGTTTAGGACTGTTTATCTCTGAATGTCTCACACCAGGCTTTCCCTGTAAGTTCTCAGTCTTTGGTTTGTTTCTCTTTCTTCAGTGTGGTGCCAGTTTCCTTTATTTTGGAATATATTATTCTATTGTGATGATAGTAATGAAAGTTTATGTGATAAAATATTTCCTGTTTAGGAAAAGGAAATTATTGTTAGCATTTGTTTGGTTGATTTCCTTTTATGAGGTCAGTTAACATAACACTCAAATTTGTGGAAAAAGACTGAGAGCATAAAGAATCTAGCAACAGAAGCCTTAATTGCCACTTATTATGAATGACCTTGAGCAAATCACCAAGATTCTCGGGACGTCTTTTTCTCATCTTCGAAAATGGGACCACAGCATGTAGCTACCTTACAGGTTTGAAAGAACCAAATTAATATACGTAAGTCCTCTTGAAAAATGTAAACGAAAATAAGTATGTAAGGCATTCTAATTTTAAAGGTTAATGCATAATTATTAAAAAAAGAATTCTAGATAGGAAAAGAATCATAATTAATCTTAAATACATCTTAATATCTTTGAGTTTTCTTCTCCCTATAGTTTATAAAATCTTGGTGGGACTTTTCAGCTCATGTTAGCTATGTTCACATAAAATATAGTATCAGTTGGAGTCACCTCTTCATAAGTTAAATCTGCCCGCACATTCATGTGATAAATACAGAAAATTTCTCTGGTCCTCAGTATCTTCTCTAAAAAGTGGGTTACACCAGATAATATGTAAACATCGTTACTAATTTCTTTAGAGCTTCTGATGCCTCTTTGGTCTCGAGTCTACCAGCAGCCAGTTCTGAAGCTCAAAAAAATGTTCTCTCTGGTCAAAAAAAAAAAAAGTGGCCGTCCTGGTGGTCCTGTGGAGCTGGTTGCTGAATGTATGAATGGAGGCAAATGAAATAGTAAGAGTTTCAAGGAAAACTGAAGTAGACAACCAGTTATCTCGAGATCAATAGCCTCAGGAAGTAGTAGGAAGTGAGAAGAGCAATTAACTAAAATGTTCACCCAAAGGAAGAGAAAGATTTTCCTCCTCTGGGTGAATAGATTATCTCACTTAATCTGCAAAATAATGTCCCATGGTAGCTAGAATTGCTCCCACTATACAGATGAAGATGAAAAATGTGAGGTTCTGAGATAATAAGTTAATTGCCCAGTATCACTGAGCCAGCAATAGGTAAAGCTGGAATTCTAACCTAGGTTTTTGTGACTATATGCAAAAAATCACTATCAACAATGAATTTATTATGCATTTTCTAGATTATTCTCAGCCATTACCCCTGCTCCACAATGTGAAAGTCCCAATAGCAGTTGTGTCTTGTGCTGATGGCCATAACTGTGCCTTGAAGAGTCCCTGTCATAATTGTGCACACAACAAATATTTGTTGATTGGATAAAACAATATTTATATTTATAGTATTTATTTATTATTCATTCATTCATTTTTAAATACTTTATTTGGAGAGAGAGAATGTGAGTGGGGGGAAGGGCAGAAGGAGAGGGAGAGAGAATCTCAAGCCAACTCCACACAGAGCACATACAAAATTACCCTGAAATCATGACCTGAGCCAAAATCAAGGGCCAGGTACTTAACCTACCGAGCCAGCCAGGCGCCCCTATTTATAGTATTTATTGAACTATTTCTATGTTTCACGATTTTAAAAGCAAAAAAAAAAAATTTCTTTCTTTTTAATATTTGCTTTTAATTTTATGTAGATCTTGCCTAAAATTTTTATCTGATAGAAAATTATTCCCAACTTTTAATATAAAGATTCAGCAACTAGTCCACTAAGTTACTCTAAATTTAAATTAAAGTAAAAAGTTTCAGCAATTTATTCTAAAATCAACAATATTTTCTAGTCTATTTAAGATTAAAAATGTATAGATTTTTTAAAATGCTGTGAATAGGAAAGCATGCTTACCAAATGTGGTTGTGAGACAGCCTGACACTCTAGTAACTCAAGAAGACCATTAAAGCTTCTAAACATTATTTAATTTTATTTCACCTTAATTCTAAAATGAATACATGACATTATTTTTCAGTTACTGTAGGAATAATGATCTTGGAATCCAACAATATCTGAATGCAGTTATCACCCAAATCTTAGAATCTTTGCATTAAGCCTACAACAGCTTGTGTAATTTTTACTTTCCTTTCCATGACTTCTCTTATTGCACAGACATTTCAGATCTTGCACAGATTTTATTTTATCCCAGCTCATTTGATTCTGTTGGGGGGTGGGGATTTTGAAAATCAGTGGACATAATCTTTCCTAGAATGGAATGACCTAACCACTGAAATCTTCTGTGGATGGCTGGAATCATAAAGGGGCTAAAGATGACCTCTACCCCTACCCACTCAAAAAATAAACAGAAGAGGAAGGATGTTTAAAATAATGATAGACTCTGACATGGAAATTTGCTTATCGATTCCCAGGATGTAGATTTAGTCAGAGCTAATTCCCTATCATGTTGTCCCCATTTCTTACATGTGTGGTCTTAAAGATTACCTTCAAGATTCTGAGCATCAATATCCTTGTTTATTTATTTATTTGTGTTTTTATTGGGGGCTGCAATAGTTTAGATCTCAGAAGATTTGTGTCACAACACATGCTTTGCACAATGCCTGTTATACAGTAAATATTTAATATATGAGAAGAGTATTATGACCCTGAGGTATACATCCTACAGTGGAAATCAGATGATGTATGATGAATAATAAGCAGAATTACCAAAATATCGTCCACTATTCCAATCTGTTTTTCACAGAAATACATTAATACATTTCATGGAGGAAGGTTGAGACCAAAGAAGAGTTTATTTAACATTATTCATTAATTTGTAGAACCTTGGGGCACCTGTGACTCAGTCGGTAGAGCAGGCTACTCTTGATCTCAGAGTTGTGAGTTCAAGCCCCACATTGGCCATAGAGCTTAACTTTAATAACAAAATAAAAAAAAATTATAAAACTTTGTACAGAAACCAAAACGTATTGGAGTGCTTGTTATGTGTCCCGCTTTGCCAAGTGCTGGGCAATGTTAAACAAAAACATGTATAGTCTAGTATATAAGAGAGACAGTCTGTAATCAAACCATTGCATAAATGAATATAGAATTACAAATTCGCATAGACAATAAAGAGGAAAAGATGAAATAATGGGAAATTCAAAACTTCCCAGAATTATACCATATACAACTATGCAGGAAATGAATGTTCAGAATATTGACCTTCTGAATTTCCTAAATTCCCCTGGATAGACAATCCCCAAATCCCAGCTGCTTCTTCAGACAGGATATAGTCTGTAGACTAGCTTTGAAGTAAACAAGAGATCACATTTAAAAATGAGCACACGTAAGAACTTTAAAAAGAAAGGTGTTTAAACTACAGGAAGTGAGATTTAATTCAGCCATAAATATTGTTAAGTACTGAAATTTGGCTGCCTTCCTGGAAAAAAAAGTGAAATAGAACCAGCCATAATCACACGGTATGCTGGCCAGTTCTTTCAAAGGAAAAAGACAAGTCTAGGTGACTGCTTTAGCTTCCAGATAGATCTGACTCCCCCCAAAAAATATTTTATGCTTTTAAAATACATTAGCTATGTGTCCCTACATTGTAGAAGTTGCTTTTGCTAAGGACTTACTAATGTATTATCAAATATGCTTATGCACATTCTGTACTTTGAGAAAGAATACTCTTTTCTGTAAATATGCGTTTTTTCCAACAATGTTCTAGGAGATTTACACTCTGCCTTAACAGTTTCTTCATTAAATGAAATCTTTGGGTTCTAAGAGTAAACCAAACTATTATATGCCATAAAGCACTTTATTAAGAATCACTTGCTGTTTGCAGAGTAAGAGGATATAGAATTCAGCTTGACCAGCCTACAACAAAACTGTGCTACATGCAAGCTCACTCATTTTGATGACCAGAATCCAGTGGCTTCATTTATAATCTTGATTTTTTTCCTTAGAGATAATTAGAAAACTGATACCTGATACTGCATTTTGTATACTCATACAAGTTTAAATCAGAACACAATTTCTAAAACGCCCTTTTGGGATGATGGAAAACTACAGTTTTTTCATGGAAATTGTATTTATTCAAACAATATGAAAGTCTTAATCACATTGCTTACATTCTATTGAGCAATGACTGTTCAGAGCTTGTATCTTTGTTAACCATGCATATTAGTTTGGTAGGGATGCCATACGAAGTACCACAGATTGGGTGACTTAAATAACAGAAATTTATTTTCGACAATCCTGGAGGCTGTAAGTCCAAGATCAAGGTATCAGCAGGGTTGGTTTCTTCTAAGATCTGTCTCCTTGACTTTTACATGGCTGTTTCCTCCTTGGGTCTTCCAATGTTCTTCCCCCTGTGCCTGTCTCTACCCAAATTTCCTCTTCTTATGAGCATACCAGTCATATGGATTTAGGGCCCACCCTAAATGACTAATTTTAACTTAATTACCCCTTTAAAGATCCTGCTTCAAATACATTCCCATTCTGAGAAACTGTGGATTAGGGCTTCAACATTTGAATTTTGGGAGGACAGTTCAGCCCCTAACACCATGGATTTTGGAAAAGTACCTTCATGAGTGTTACTAAACATTGTATTTTAAAGAAAAAGTAAAGATTCGTAAGACCACAACACCACCAGCCTACATCACAGAAGCACAATCGTGTTGTTTCAGAGAAACTAAAATGTGGATGTACACAGATTTGCAATGTTAAAAATACTGACACCAGTTTTTCTCTAAGACAAACAATACAATAAACTAAGTGTTTAAAAGGACCATCAAGGGGGGCGCCTGGATGGCTCAGTCAGTTAAGCGTCTGCCCTCAGCTTGGGTCATGATGCCAGGGTCCTGGGATCAAGCCCCACGTTGGGCTCCCTGCTCAGCAGGGATCCTTTTTCTCCCTTTCCTCACGACTCATGCTCTCTCTTTCTATCTTTGTCTCTCTCTCTCTCAAATAAATAAAAAAATAAAATCTTTTTAAAAAATAAAATAAATAAAAAAATTAAATAAAAGGACCATCAAGGGGTGCCTGGGTGGCTCAGTTGGTTAAGCATCCAACTCTAGGTTTCGGCTGAGGTCATGATCTCACAGTTGTGAGATCGAGCCCTACGTCGGGCTCTGTGCTAAGCTGAGCGTGGAGCCTGCTTGGGATTCTCTCTCCTCTCCCTCCACCCCTCCCCTCCCTGCTCGTACTCTCTCTCTCTCTCAAAACTAAATAAATAAATAAATAAATAATATTTTTTAAAAAAAGGAACATCAAAACTGTTCTACACTTCTAATTCTCAAAACACAAGGAATGGATATTTGGAAAAGTTGCTGCAAGGTCTGAGGACTTTTCCCACAAATTTATATCCTCTTGCTCTGACCCTTTGTCACAACAGTGCCGTTCACCTATTGGAATAGAGAGCTAAGCAGGTTCATACTCCCCTCTTTTTTATTGTTTCTAGTAGCCTGGATAATATTTATAATATTTGGAGGCCAAATGTACCTAGAATTCCTCAAAATATAACTTAAATATAACTCTGCAATGGCTAACTCAAAATCTCTTGGTAGATTTAAGATGATCAGATAAATTTCTCTAAGTTTTCTCCCAACCCACTATCTTCACAATCTCCACCTGCCTTATGTGCACTGCAAGTTCCTGTACGGTCATGCCCAGAGGCTATTGAGACCTTAGTAGACAGTGGCTTCTGAGCTACATCTTTATCAAGGAGCCCCCTTCCAAGCTGTCAAATTAGATCACAAATGGCATAGTCCTCATTTTGTACACCATCATGTTCCTCACTTATTTTTAACAAACTGCTTAATGCTCTCTAAGCATAATTTTTGGAGACATGATCTATCATGTGCTTTGAGCTCATTATGTAAAAACAGTGCCAGGTCTCAAGAGAAGCTCTGCAAGAATCAGTTGATTGATTGAGACATCCCCAGAAAGTACTGGCTGTGTATATACCTGACACATAATTGTCTTGTAGCAACCTTCTATGAACTCTGTAACTTTTCAGGTGTGGGGCTCAGATACTTGGATAATGGATAGCGAATTCAAACTCATTCAGCAGGTTCATGTTTTCACTTAGCTAAAGTACAAGAGTTGCGTTTATGTCTCCATGACGCTTGAAACTTAATATATTCCAAACCAAACTCACAACTTCTTTTTATTTTCTTTTATTTTGGAAGATTTTATTTATTTGAGAGAGAGAGAGAGCATGAGCGGGGTGAGGGGCAGAGGGAAAAGCAGACTCCCTGCTAAGCAGGGAGCCCGATGCTGGACTCGATCCCAGGACCCCGGGATCATGACCTGAGCTGAAGGCAGACGCTCAACCGACTGAGCCACCCAGGTGCCCCACAACTTCTTTTAAAAAAATGCTTCATCTCAGGGTGACTGGGTGGCTCAGTGGGTTAAGTGTCTGGCTCTTGACTTCAGCTCAGGTCTTAATCTCAGGGTCGTGAGTTCAACTCCCACATTGGGCTCCACACTGGGTGTAGAGCCTAGTTTAAAAAAAATTAAAGGGTGCCTGGGTGGCTCAGTCGTTGAGCGTCTGCCTTGGGCTCAGGTCATTATCTCGGGGTCCTGGGATCGAGCCCCGCATCGGGTTCCCTGCTCAGCAGGGAGTCTGCTTCTCCCTCTCCCACTCCCCCTGCTTGTGTTCCCTCTCTTGCTATGTCTCTTTCTGTCAAATAAATAAATAAAATCTTTAAAAAAATTAAAATTAAAATTAAAATTAAAAAAATTAAAAAAAATAAATACATAAAATAAAAAATTTATTCATCTCATAATTTTTCTATAACTTTTCTTTGAAACTTAGTGTTGATATCTCATGGGCTACATTCAACCCATTTTGCTTGTTCCTACTTGCAATCTGTTAACAAATTCTAAGTATTCTGACTTTTTAGTAACTTTTACCTCTGTTCCACCCCGTTTTCTGATGCTACCGTGCTGATTAGGGGTCTTAATATTTTTCATCCATGTATTCAATTTTCTAATTAATATCACTACCTCATCTCTTTCTATTTCATTTCTTCCTCACTGCCATGAGAATTTTTTGGTAAATTGTATTTCTAATCATGAAATCTTGACACACTTGCCATGTTAAAAAGAGTCAGAACGATAACAATAACATTATTAATAAAAACACAACCTCTTGTTTTTATCTTAATAAAATGCAGACTCTTTATTTACTCAGACATTCAATCTTTTCCTAAATATATTTCCAGTCTTAATAATAACTCTCTTACTATAGTTTACATTTTGTTCTACTTGAGTCAGTTACTATTCCCCAGATGCCCCTGGTATGATCATCAGTCTGTGCACTCACACACACTGTTCTTATGGCCTGGAATTCCTTCCTTTACCCGTACCCACCTGTGGTACCCATCCTTCAAGGCACAACACCAATGCTAACTCTTCCTTGAACTGTATCTTAAAATCATAACTACAAAGAATCCCATGGTTCTGTAAACCCACCACTGTGTACATTACTTACTTAACAGCATTTCCTCTTGTGTTATTGTTATTTGTTTTTTTTTTTATTGTTATTTGTTTACGGAGAAAAAAACAGAAGGCAAAAATCTGTGTCTCCTTTTCATCTTTACTTTCCCTCTTCATGCTTGTTCTCTACTTCAGAGACTGTTAGGTTGATGACCATGATATTGCACCCTGTTCTGAATTAAAATAGCCCCCTTGTTATTAGGCAGTCATTTTATTTATTTTTTTTCTCCAAACCACCAAGATTTGGATACTAGGGTAAAAACCCTGCCCCTTTTCTTTCTCCTTCTCTCTTTCCTCTTCCTTCTCTTCCTCTTGCTCTGTCTTCTCTCATTCTTATCCGTCTCCTCCTTCACTGTTTCTCCTTGTTCTTTGCTAGAAGACTGAAAAGAATCTGAACAGAACAAGAAAGTCAATTAAAAGAAAAGGAAAATATATAAAAAGACGTTTAATAAATCAGAATGTCTTCGTGTAGAGGTGAATTCTTCAGTTAACGATGACTTTTTATGTAGCAAATTCACACTAATTCCATCTCGATAATAGAGTATACAAGAGTTCATTTCAAAATAAGTAAGAACATAATTTTCAGGGATTGAATATTCAAAAAGTTATTATAGGGAAATACTGTTATCCCCCGTATTTTAAGAGCTATAAAATAGGAAGTGCTTTCTATTACAATTATGTAACAGTTTTGTCACTGAATATAGAAAGTTACACCAGAATTTCAGATGCCCTGTCAAGCATCTTGAGCATACATGTGCATGCCTCACACACACACACACACACACACACAGAGGGAGAGAGACGCACACAAATACACACAACTGCTACTTTTCTTATTAAAGATTGTGTATCATTGGTAAAATTGTCGCAGTTGTGAATGACTGTCTGAGGAAGTAGGAAATAAGAACAAAATTTTGAACAGAAATCTCGGAAGACAGCATGAAATGTGGAATTTGTATTATCCATTCCAGTATGCTTAAGACAATTAACAGATAAATATCAGTTCATATTATGATCCCTTTGATTATTACCCGAAACAACATGAAATAATCTATCAGTAATAGTCACTAAATTAATTCACTCAAACTTTTAGTTGGGAGAATGCAACCATTCTACATATCATTTTCTTTTAAATTCTCAAGTTTAGAAAAGATATCTTGAAATTTTTTTGTCTATGATTTTTTTGGCTTTAGGTCCTATATTTGGTGCATTTTTTGCAGGAAAATTATCAGAAAATAGGTATTTCTTTGGCATTTTACAATATAAATTTTGTTTTTAATGAAAGTATGAATATATATTTGTACATTTATATTACCATCCGGACATTTGCTAATATTTTCTTATTTAATTAACAGATAGTAAGCCAAAAATATTTCCACAAAAATTTATGCCCTGTGGGTAATAAAATTTACCTCACAAAATCAAGGGATAGATTAAAAAAAGACATATATAGATAGTTATTTTCATATATAATGTTCAGTAGGATTAATCGATTCAGTATCATTATAACATTATATCTAAATTTAACTTGTAGATTTCTTTTTTTTTTAAAGATTTTATTTATTCATTTGAGACACAGAAATACAGAGAGAGAGAGAGAGAGAGAGAGCATGAGCAGGGGGATAGGCAGAAGCAGGCTCCCCGCTGAGCCAGGAGCCCGATGTGAGGCAGATGCTCAACAATCTGAGCCACCCAGGTGCCCCTTAACTTGTAGATTTCTATATGTGATTATTATAATTTTTATTTCGTCTTTGATATTATAAATATGACCTGGGGGCTCCTGGGTGGCTCAGTCAGTTAAGTGTCCTACTCTTCCTTTGAGCTCAGGTCATGATCTCATGGGTCCTGAGAGCAAGCCCCACCTCAGGCTCTGCACTCAGCAGCAGGAAGTCTGCTTGAAGGTTCTCTCCCTCTGCCCCTCCCCCACTCACGTGCCCACTCTCTCTCTCTCACTCTCAAATAAATAAATAAATCTTTTAAAAAAATATGACCTGGGTTCAGAATTTTTAGAGTAACATCACATGTTGGCTTACGTGAAGACACAATTTTACTGGACTTCAAGGAACCCAGGCTTTGGAAGTTCTGTCACCCAGCAAATTCCTTTTGTGTGTTGTAAAAGTAAAGCTGGTAAATTTTGATAAAAAAAAAAAGCATAAAACTTCATTCACCAACCATAAGATGGCCATTCTCTTAAAATTTATCCCAATTGAAAGAGTTTTTGTTGAATAGATTACAATTTCTCAGTTTTTATAGACAAATCCAGACAATGGCCATTGTCTTCAAATACGATGAGAAAAACATGCTTCCATTTATCATGATTTTACACAGTAGACTGAAAACAGATTTCCCTGAGACAATTATGAAGTTATAAACATGCTTTGGTAGTTGCTGCTTTTTTACTTATTTCTTCATCTTAGTGTATCATGTCACTCCCTCTACACACATGTCCTACCACAGGGGGCTTTTATGATTTTGTTCTTTATAGAGAGGGGGTAAATGAAGATGTGTTGCTGAGGGTACTCAGCATCAGCTTACCTATGTTTTATGAGAGCTTCTCCATGGCTGGAGAACATCATGCTTTATTCCCCTGAGTTTTACTAGCTTCATTCCATATAAGGTAAGCATAGGACTATGTTGTCTCTGCACAGATGTGTGTTACAGTTAGAGCTAGGTGACTCAAGTAGCTATGTCCAGCCTTACCTTTTTAACTCAATATAGTGTCATGTTACCTAAAACAACTGTACATATTTCCTAGACTCAACTGAAGGAAAAAGGAAGATAGTTACATATAGTTGAAACTGATGATAATCATTATAAGTAAGTGGTAGGTGCATGGTCTTGAAAACATTTATGTTGAGAGACTTAAATTACATATATATATATATATACATATATATGTATGTCTGCAATGGTGGTATTAAGAATATGTCTTGCCTGGCTAATCTGAACACAATATGAAAAACAATTTAGTGACTATAGGCTAAAAAACTAACCCTTTAACTGAGTTTGGCGCATGAAAATTTTGTCCTACTTTAATTCTAAAAGTTCAGATAGGAATGGAGAGAACACAGCCGACTGTTTCTCTTTCACCTCATTTGATCTGCATGGCTGCTCTGTCCACTGACAGAATGGACAAATTGGCATGGAGACACTCCATTCTAAGGGTCATCAGCATTATTAGCTGGAGGAGTCACGGTATCCGATTTGCACTTCATACTTAATTTCCCCAGAGGACGTCAGTGCCAAGAATTAGCCTTCTCTGCTCTGTTCTGACACGTGAAAGCCAGGATCTCTAGAAGTGTGTCGGGTCAGTGAAAAAGTCGTTGACGGAGAGCTTCGTGTACTGGTTGAGAAAACAGAAATACTTTAGAGCAGCGTTGGGCAAATGTATTCTGTAAACCTTTAATCTCTGTCACAACCTCTCCACTCGGCCATTGTAACAGGAATGCAGCCTCAGGCAATCCTAGACAAGAGTGTGACAGTGCCGGTAAAAATGTATTTACGGAAGGAGGTGAAGGGCTATGCCATGGCTTGCCGAACCTTGCTTTGGAAGCATGTTGTCTCCAAAAATTAGCCGAATGTATGTCATGTTTTAGGGTGTGTGGATGGGTGGTGTGAGGTGAGGAAGGAGAGAGATACACAGAGAGAGAGACAGAGACAGAGACACTCAGATTATATTCTAAGTAAACAGTAGAGCATGGCTACTTGGACATGGTCTCTTGAAATTTCACTTCAGAGACCTGTTCTGATGCTAGAATCCCCTTACCAAAATGCATTGGTAATGTGCAAGAACTTGAAGTCGGTGAAGTATTAGCCCACTATCCTCCTTTAATATTTAACTTTTCCACAAGTGTTCTAAGTAGAAAGCTGTGGTCAAGCACTTGGAGGTTCTCAAGCTTATTTGAATATAGACCTCACGAATAACATCCCTTTCTGCCCTTCCCACTTAAAAATCTATTAATGGAAAAAAATACTTTCTAAAGGTAGTTTGAATCATCGAACTTTAACTTATATTAGTGATGAGGGCTCATGTAGCATTTTACTGGAAAGAATGATATGGAGCCAGGAGCAGCCAGGGAGAAGGGGAAAGCATGGTAAAGGTCTTGCCAGACTGTCATCGGCGCAGAGAAAGTGGAAAATGAGAAAGGCACCAACAAAATAAAGCTCAGCTACTCACTGAGGGCAAATTAAAACTTGCCAGGTCCACCAAAAGCTTTGTACTTTGGTACCTAGTGAAAGTATTTGACATGTCCCGTGGCAAAACTCACATTACCGTAACACAATATTTATTTCTTTATTTTATTGGTGTTTTACTTTTAAGAGAGATGACTAAACATTTCTATGTTTAATTATTTGCTTGTGGTCACTGTTCTTAAATATAAATTGAATAAAGAGAAATGTTGTGAATACTTAATCCATAATAAGTATCCTGTAATGTTAGAATATGAAATGAAAATGATTATAAGAAAGAAATGGACTAAAGAAATGAACTGAAGAATTAAATGATTGGATAGATTTTCTTATGTACAACTTTAGGTCACTTTTAATTTCGATGTGCATTATAGATACATTTATCATTCTTTAAATAGCTCAGTGCTAATTTTAGTTAATTTATAACTTCTTGATAGTCTGATATTTTCACTAGCTTAAATTGCTTTTAAAGTTTGGTTTTGGAATGAGAACATTTGTTTATGAGTAAATAAGAAATATAGTTGACTAAATATTTGTTGTGTAATTTTTCATAGGGTAAGTGAAATCACAAACATTTAATGCACAATTAATTGTGCTACCATATTTTAAAACTGTTTTTTTAGGGAAAGGAATCTGCACAAATTCATAAAGAGTATTCCTATTCTAAACACATATATGCTTCAATTAGGTATTGGAAGAGATAAGCAACAGTAAAGTTGAAGTAGGGATCAAAAAATGATGTGAAGGGCGCCTGGGTGGCTCAGTTGGTTAAGCGACTGCCTTCGGCTCAAGTCATGATCCTGGAGTCCTGGGATCAAGTCCCACATTGGGCTCCCAGCTCAGCGGGGAGCCTGCTTCTCCCTCTGACCCTCTCCTCTCTCATGCTGTTTCTCTCTCGCTCGCTCTCTAATAAATAAATAAAATCTTAAAAAAAAAAAATGATGTGAAATAGTGAATTAATGATAACATTTTTAAATGCCCATCATAAGTAGAATATATTTTGTATACTATCACGCATTCACCTCTTCCATCCTAAAGTGTAAATTAGAAAAATGTATTTCTATCAATATGTATTGAAGTTATAAACTGAAAAAAATAATGTGGTGGAAATAGAGCACAATAAAATACTTTCTTTGAAAACAAATCAAAAAGCGACACAAATGCTTCTGAAAAATGATTCCTTTCATATTTCTATGAACAGTTTTTTATTTGTTGCTATTACAGGCTTTTCAAATTATGGTTTTCCACCAAGAAACTAAAATGTACTTTTAGTCATCCTAGTTGTAGAGGGATGAGTTTCTGATGATAGTTTTACACGGTCAGCTTGGATAACGTTTCTGGACAAAAATCCTAAGAAAATAAAATTATATGCCTGAGTTTTCTATTTCTACTTTTCATTTTATATGAATCACACCTTCTTGGTTTGTAATGGCTAGGAGAGACTTTTTTTTTCTTTTACAGTTCTTGATTTTTTTAGAATAAAACCCAAGTACAAAAATTAATAAAAATATTTTATAGTATTTATTATTTTAAAAGAAGGAAGTTAATTTGCCTTTAAAACATTTGTATTAGGTTAACTTTGTATTGCAGGTATTGGAAGGGCACCAAAATATAATTCAACTGTCTGTTTGAAAAATTCCACTAGAGGGCAACATATACCAAGATTTTTGTTCATTTGCAGTTTCGGGGGAAAATAGCAAGTTTTATTCTCTGGCATGAATAAATGTCATTGATTTAATATTTAGCATATTCAGTACTAATTGTTATCTTTATGATGCACATGTGGTCTGAGTGAATACTATCACATTTATAAAAGATGGTAGTATGGGTGTTACTCCTGATTTTAATTAGTTACAATCAACACTCTTCAGTTACTATAATTACAGAATAAACACCAAGTGAAAAAAAAGCACTCTTTTATAAGTGAGAAGTTCATGAGGTGAGGTATTTAATGACATGTATGTTTTAAATTGTAAATATATATAAGTAGTTCTAGGTTAAAGAAAAATAAAATAAAAACCATAGGAGATTTCAGTAGTGAATTTGAAATTCAATTTTGAAGAAATAAAAGAATTTGCTCATTATACATCCTCAGGGATTATTTTAATCATGAGTAGGAAGACTGGTTGAATGGTGTGTGTCAGCTTAGTATTGCTTTATCCTTGCTGAGAAGGGGGTCTGCTTAAAGGTGGCAGCGTCACCATGTTTTAGAAGTCTTCCCAAACACTGCTTTGTTTACAGCTTGTCCTCTTCAATCTTCTACTTCTCCCCTTACCCATTAATATTGACCAGAGAAAAATATTTTAAATATAGATGGTTGTCCTTAAGACACTGACATTATAGAGAACATAATGCTTTTGTTTCCAAATACATTTTCTGTAAGAGAGAGCAAAGAAAAATTTAAAGTGGGAGAGGGGGTACACAACCAGCTGTGGAAATCATTATATGGGTTTTAATAGAATTACATTTAGAAAGAAACAAATAAAAAAAATACACACACGGTAGTGCACTTTCTCTATGACAGATATTATACAGGAATAGATACGATTAGCACCTACTGCAGTTAAAACAGTGAAATTTTTCTTATTGTTTAGTTAATAACATCTTTTACAGACTATTTTCATATTCACAAAAACAATAGGCACTTATTACATAAAAAATTTAGCAACAAAGATTTATTTTCACTATTATTAAATCATCCCCGGAATAAACTATCATCTTTAACATGCATATTATACAAATAGATGATAGCTGGACCAAGTTTTAAGTCTTTACATGTATCAATTCGTTAATCTTCCTACTCCCCTATGCTATAAGTGCTATTATTATATTAGTAATTATAGTATTATAATAATTATGTTTTTATTATTAAGCATATTGTTATCACCATTTCATAGCTGAGAAAACTGAGACATTATGCTAGCAATGTAGATAATTGAAAGAATAGAGAGATGTATATACTGAGATACATAAACATAGAGAAATAAATAAATGGAATATTAGTTCCCAATGATAACTCCAAAATTAAGAAAACAAGATTATGAAAAACTTTTTAAAAATTCAATATTTTTTTATTTAAAATCAATTAATTAACATATAGTATATTATTAGTTTCAAAGGTAGAGTTATTGATTTATCAGTTGCATACAACACATGCTCATTACATCAAGTGCCCTCCTTAGTGCCCATCAAAAAATTCAATCATTTTAACTTTATATTTCAAATTTAGATAGTATCAGTTCCCAGCAATGGATGACAGAAATCAGGACCTTTGCATATAACCTTTCCTCCTCTATATCTTAATTACCATTAATTATATTAATATGTTCATAGTGTCAAGTTTTATAACATTCCCATTTTATTCTGTAACCATAATTTGTACTGTTGCTTAGCCTTAGATTTGTATTTAAATGGATTACCCCAATTTTTTACCAGGATTTCATTTTTGAAATGTTTAATTTCTTTGTGCATTGCCCAAGCATTCTTGTAAATTCCTGTCTATTGTCTTTGTACTTTGAAGCCAATTGTCAGGATGCACTTTGAATAAGTATTTCCTTGCTTCTCTGTCTTTAATCAAATGTTACTCTGGACAATTCAGATCAATACATATTTCCCTCTCGAATGTGATCTGCATGTTTCTGCCCAGATTACTATATGATTCTTTATTTACTAAAAATATTAAATTTAATTTATTTGTTCAACAAATACTTATCAAGTACCTTTGATGTACAAGCATAGTTGTTGGTGATACAATAGTGTAAGGGGAAAAAAGGCTAGCTTCTTAGAGCATGCTTTTTAATCGAGGAGAAAGATGATAAGCAAATATCTATTTATTTGCCTGTATGTCTGTCTACCTATCTATCTAATGTCAGATAGTGATCAGTACTTTGGGGAAAAAAATGTAAACAGGTACTGGAATCATGGATCAGTTGTAAGTGGTGATGCTATTTGATGCGGGGTCATTAGGGAAGCCTTACTGGGGTCGTGTGAATGAAGTAGCCATGAGGGTATCTGGGGTTCCAGGTCAAAGACCCACAGAGGGGTCATTTCATGTAAATTTTCCTGGAATGACTGTTTCCTTTTGATTTGTAGATTCAAGTACTCATTTAATGAAAGTTTATATCTTGCCTGTAATATTTTTAAATTATTTTCTGTTCTTTTATATTTTTGTACAATTCTTTATGAAAATCAATCATGTTAATGTTGAAAGTGTGTTGTCTTTCTCTTCTATTATGTCCTGTATAACTGTACACTTTTGCTCTTTTTCATTTTGCTTTGTGTGACTTCCTCACACCTGAGGATGCTGTGTTAAGTTATATATCTTCTCCTGAATTCTGTTACTTCTCCCTCCCTTCGAATATAGCTATTTTTTTCTTTTAACTGTGTCAGCTCACTTCTCACCCTTTAGTCTTGAAATTTGTCCTTCCTTCCATCTTTCTATCTCTCTTTCTTTCTTTTTAAATATATCTTTTCTTAAAGGCCCTTTTTCTTTTCTTTATTTGTAATACTTTATTGAAGCTAAAGAGAATTATTTCTCTAAAGGACTGATTTTAGTGATTTTTTAGGTGATTTACAGTCTTCATGTGGCTTTTTCTTTTTTTCACTCTTTTATTATTACTGTTTCTCAAGGTCTTTATGTAAGTCTCATGCTGACTTCTTTATATTTCAAACTCACCTTTGAATGTGTCTGTCTGTTTGTTGAAAAAAAAAGTGTGAGGAACAGTAGGAAAAAAGCTTGGGAAGGATTTTCTGGTGCAGTCCAAAGTTTATGTTTCCTAGTATTCAGACACTATTTTTCATGGGTTTTTAAAATCAAAGTGGAAATGTGAATGCTATCTGGATATGGATGGTATTTAAAAATCACTGTCAAATTTTTTAGGGAGGTGCTGTTAATATTGTGGTTATAGTTTTCAATGATACAGGCATACCTTATCTTAAAAAAAAATCCAAAGTGTAGATCTTGCATGAATTTTAGAGTTATGAACCCAAAAAACCTCATGTACACAAGACTAAGAATTTCATAATTTCTGCCATGATCTTCAAACTAATCTTTGGTATGAAATTCATAATTGTTTTGATTTTGAATCCTCTATTAAACTGAGGGAACAAAACTTTTTTCAACAAATTTTCAGATTTTTTTAATTAAAAAGAAAACACCAATTAACCAGAAAGCACCAGTTAATTTGATCCTTTCATAAATTTACATTTTATATATATCTATGTCTATGTCTATAGATATAGATATCATCAGGTCCTAGCATAGCAATTTTTTAAGTTTTAGTTTATTAATATCTATCAATATTTGTTTTAAATATGTTCAGTGTAGAGATTCAATACATATTGCAAATTATACAGTATAACCATAAGTACTGTTTTTCTGTTTGGACTTATAAAATTCTAAATCCAAAATAATGTTTCATGTTTTTGTAGGAGATGTAGTTTTGAAATCTAAGCAATAAAAGAAGAAGTGTGAATGGCTCTTAAAGACAAGAAGCCTGTGCATTTGAATTGTTGTCGTAATATGCTACAATTTCTTCCTCCCTTTAATAGTTCTCTTCCATCATAGTCATTCAGTTCTGGATCTGTTTACTAAAGCTCTGATTTAAATAATACCTGGCACCTTTTGTCTTCAAAAATTTTTGCATTTGCTTATTAATTATTAGTACATTGGCTTCCTTTTATACTTTAAAATCTGAAATTAGATTGTATCCAGTTACTCAAATTAATATTGGCTTGAGCACTAAATTTCTGATTTGAAATGACTATCAAGGACCTGTAACAGGAATTTTAATAACAATAATAGTCTTGAGGATTTAGTCATGTGACTTTTCATTAAGACGTGATTTTGGAACCATTATATTGTAGCAGTTTCACAAATGTATACTTTCATTCCAGGTGGAATGAAAGAGCTTCTAAGGTGTGGGTCTCATGCTAATTCATGCAATGCTAAGATAAATATCTTTGCCAACTTTATGGAAAAAATAACTCATAAATGGTTTACAGAAGTTTAAATATGTAACTCTAGATTGCACCCTACTGCCTCTTTTGTGGTGCAAAACATATCCCAGTTCAACTTCAGGGGTCTCCAAGCTGTAGTCTCTTTGACATGTAGGATATCTGGTATACCCTGTATCTTGAAGAAACCTCAAATATGAGTGACAAATGAAAAATAACAGCTGGCGTAGAGTATTTAGGCTAGAATTTAATGGTCTCTATCCTGACTACTGCTGTAGGTATTGGCAGATGTCTTATAGCAAGCACCCAGTCCCCTGTTCAAATGAACAGCCATTTTCAAGGTACAAACCATCATTGAAACACTGGGCCAGTGCAGGATTAACTGTCCACTCAGGGTTTGGATCACTATACCTCCTTCTTTATTTTGCCCAAGAATCTGGTTACTTCTCTTTTTAGGCTTTCAAAATATAAAATACAGATATAAAATATAAAATATTGGTATAAAATATAAAATCTATAAGATTCAATCATTTTCCAAGAAAATTTTGCCATTATATTTTTCCCTATCTCACCCTCACTTCCCCGTAGAAGAAAAATACCATCAGAAATCTAAACTGATTCACTCCCTCTAAAGATGGCCGAAGTAAATGTAGGGTACCTCTCTTGCTGGGAAAAATAAAAGAATGAAAAATTTCCATCAATTTTTTTGTTACTCCTCAAATTTGCTCTTCAGTTTTTATGTAAATGCTAAAGACTCTATAATGTCATGAATTTAATAAATCAGTTATTAGCAACAGTGATCCATGACATTGAGAGCCAGGGTAAAATTTCATAGGTAGTTCTACTTCTGCTCTCCCATTTATTACCCTCTTCAAGTTGTACAGAATCTCCCTGAAATCCATTACCATCTTGCCATCCTACTGTCAGGAGCTCAGCTGAGCTGGAGGGAGCTGAACTGCTCAGTATCAGAGTAGTGAATTTAAGCAACAAGCCAAAAGTGAAAGTTCACAGTCAAGTCTTTGATCACTTACTGAGGTAGTATAAACAAGAGGCTGAAACCAGAGAAAGTGCCTCTCCCTCCCCTCCCCTTTCATTTTCCCCCATTGAATGGCATGGATCAGCATAGACTTGGGGGTCATCTTACCATTAAGGGAGCCCTGAACAAAAGGCTCGGGTAGTTCTATATCCTGGGGTCCAGAGAGAGGGGGAGGGAGTGGGCAGAGAGTGATAGGGAGTGAAAAATTACTGAGTAGTAAGAGTGGGGGAAGTACCTTCAAGAATTCCCCCTCTTGTCTCCAGACCCCAGGCTCCCCAGTAAGGAGGCTGCAGGAGAGGCACTGAAGAAGGCCTCAGCTGAAGACCCCACATAAAGAGGTCTCTGAATGAAGGAGCCTGGCCTAGGAATGCAAACATGCGGGAGCACAAGGCCAACCAGAGGGCCTGAGCCCTTGACCATAGGCAGTGCTGTGTACTAAGTCTGGTGTAAGGACGGCAGCTTCCTCTTCGCAGGCTGCCAGGTAAAGACTTCTTGTAATTGCCTTGGTAACTGTAATTTAGCTCAGGCCTGAATGATCCTAGATAGGTTTTTCTGCCAGTAACAGGACTCCTCACTCCCTCCATTACTCTAGCTCTTCCCCCTCTATCCCTTTTCACTTCTCAGGTACCTGTTTTTGGTTCTTCTTTTTTTTTAGGTTTTTTGTTTTGTTTTGTTTTTTTAAGTTATCTCTACACCCAATGTGGGGCTCGAACCCACATTCCCGAGATGAAGAGTCTCAGGCTCCTCTGACTAAGCCAGCCAGGCACCCTTGGTTCTTCCTTTTTAAACATTTGTGTACCAAAGGAGAGTGGTCAAAACAACTGAAATAGTTTAGAGAAGATTTAGGGTCGAAAGGTGAAGTGAGTTTATTAGATGAGGGGGAGCCCCCCCTCAGGGAAGGTGGGGAAAGGGAGTGCATTCCAAGAATAGCATGTACAAAGGCGCTGATCCAGTGGGGGGACTATAATGACTTAGGTTTGACCAGAGCACACACTGTGCAGCAAGGACAGGCAAGAGATCAATTTAGAAAGCCAAAATATGAAGGAGCACGTATTCCATGCCAAAATTTCAATTTTTTCCCTAGTAAAGCTGGAAAAGTGTTGAAAACTTTTAATAGTGAATAATATAATCACACTTACATTTTAAGAAAATGTCCAAGTCCAGGCTAGTGCATGAAGTAGTAATTAATACGAAAACAAATAGTGAGGCATCTCAGTTTTTAAGTACGGTTCAAAGTTTCTTTGCACCAAGGCAAAATTGATTATTTGGATCTATCCCTAAGGAAGACCATTTCAGAGATCAAAAATGAGTTGTTAGAAGACTTGCCACATTCTTCCTTAGCATGTGAATGCTTCCTTTGAAATACACACTGTGTAAAATCTCCATCTATAGAAATATACTTATGAGTACTATATTGCAAAGCCACACACTAGGAGTGCTAACTTGGGGAAAGCAGTGGGTAAGGAAAACGTGCTGTTCACATGGGGGTAGGGGGAGGGGGGGAGACAACCTCCATGTAACCAGAAGAAACCTATGATGACACAAAGTCCATTTCGTATCAATATCTTGATAAGCTGTTTGTAAAGTAGAACTTTATCTTTAAAACAAAACAACAAAGAAGTATTATCTATTTTCTTGACATTAGACAACTCTATTTCTGATAATTATAATTTTTTATATTCTCAACCTGTCCTTAATGCCATTCTGTTTTTTAAATGTTTATACTATATATGCAAATTCATGTTAAGGAAGAGCTAAATCCATCTTTTTTGAACTTCACAATTGGAATTACCAGTTATTTCTCTTGAATCATAAGTCTGAAGTCTTTTACAAAAATTTTTTGACTATAGTTTCACCCATAGCGATATATGTTAGTACTTGCTTGTATGTGTATATTTTCAGATTTAATTTTTATTTACTAATCATTTAAAATTACCTATCACTATTGAATATTAAGCCTAAATGTTTAGGGCTATAGTCATTTGTTCTTCACTATTGTTTATCGTGGAAAGGGGGAGAGGGAGATCCAATTAGGATCTTGGGGATCAAGGGTAATTCTTATTGACTTCAACAAAAGTTATGCATAAAGCATCCAAAGGTAGAACTTGGCCCATAACAAATTAAGTCTGATTTCCTTGTCACTTTACATGTGTATATAGATCTTTGTCTAAACTAAGAAATATATTTTGTCTGAAGTGCCTGACTCTAAGATTTAGTGTTTGTTTTTTCTTAGTTTGCAGTGTATGTCCATTAGATTTATAGAACAGTATTTATTGCCTTTGGCTGTTAATTAGACATCTGTAAAACAATCCAACAATATTAATTCAGCACAGTGTTTCCAAACCAAAAGGATTTTTATTTTCCCAATAATAAATTCAAAATATTATATTGTATAATTTCGAAAGAGCAATGCATATTTAAAAAAATAATTCCATGGAAAATGTTATTTTTGTTTGGTTGTTATGATTTCTTTTGTTTTTATTTTGGAGAATATGGTTGTTTTATGAAACAATGGAAATATTAAGACATTTGTTCTCAATGTCATTTAAAGTCTCTATCTTTCTATGTACATTTTCTCTTATGCAGGATGGGTCAAATGTAGCATGAGCAACATGCCAGTCCAATTTTTTATGACCTGTTAAAGTGCTCTACAAATATTCTAGCAATATGATGATATTTTAAGGGAAAACAAAATCGCTCTCTATTTTTGAGGCCATGGGAAACAAAGAACATTGGACATTAATTTATTTCTCCCATGCTAATTGTATTAAGATTATTGCAAAATTGAAATTATTTGAATTTTGCCACTCAAAGATTCATTTTGGTCTTATTATTCAGATTTAGATAATTCTCAGTTTTTTTAAATTTTCTTTAGCTTTATTTTAATATGTTGTTATTTATATTCTTCTTTAGTTAAGAAAACAGAGGATCGATTATTTTGTAGTCAGTAAGGGCTAAGATATTCTAAATATAAATCTTTCTGTCCCATAGAAGGTAATAATGCTTATTAGATGACTCATTTTACCCCTTAATTGCCTTGTGTTTTTATTGGCTAACTTTTTAATATCTTCATAATTTTTCTGCAATTTTAAATAGTACTATCCTTAAAACATCTAGGAAGTTATTGTTCTGTTTTTCCTTTTTTGTACCTAAGGAAAATACATATAATGCTCATTTCACCTCAATAAATTTGTCAATTACTAAATTTTGAGAAATGAATCATATATGTTAAAATGAGATGCCCTATACGTGGGCCTCCAAAGTTCATTCAATAGAGTAATGGTAAATTCCTTAAATTGTTTATTTAAGGGCTTAGGAAAGCTATTAAGCCCTTAGGCCAGGTGACACCAGAAGGCTGAGGTGAAGGCTGAGAGTTAAAGCTCTCTTAATAACATAGACTTTGAAACCTGGTATTAGGGAAATGCAGAAGATTAAGGTGTCAACTCAAACCTCAGCTATGCTCTCGGTCTATACCCTTTACTGGTGGGGGGAAATAGGACAAAGGGTCTCCAGGGAACGGAAAGTCAGACTGTGGTTGGCATCCACCCAACGCCAAGTTTGGTACATACTGGTAAAAACATATTTGGGAGCTGTCATCAATATAGGTGTGCCCCTGATGCCCTATCTAAAATGTTTGCTGTGCAACCCAAAAGTAGTTAGTACTTACTTGTGAAATTGCTTTATGAAAAATAAAGAGGTATTTCACTGTCCATTTGCTCATTTAACCTTTTGTCCCATCGAGCAGTATTGGAAAATTAGGCATTTTCCTGGAGAGACAGTCAGACAGTAAAAATGAAGTAATTGCAATACATTATGATAGATATTATAATAAAAGCACTTGGTCTGGGAAAGCAGAAGACACGTGCCTAACACTCTCTGGGGTGTCCGGAAAGGTATTTTCGGAAGAGTAGGAGTTTACCAGGCAAAGAAAACACTGCATATGAAGGCATTTCAAAGATCAAAAATGAGTTGTTAGATGACTTGCTTTTGTACATTAAAGAAGATGTACACTTAATGAACCACAGGGAGTTCAGAACTGTTTGCATATGAGAACCTGATGCACAAAGAACTGTAATAATGTAATAATAAAATTACAAGAATATCTAATGTCTTTTTATTTAAATTCAATTAGCCAACGTATAGTACATCATTATTTTCAGGTGTAGAATTCAGTAATTCATCAGGTGCGTATAACACCCAGTGTTCATCACATCATGTGCCCTCCTTAATGCCCATCACCCAATTATCCCATCTCCCCATCAACCTCCCCTCCAGCAACCCTCAGTTTTTTTCCTGTAGTTAAGAGTCTCTTATGGTTTGTCTCCCACTCTGATGACTTCCCATTCAGTTTTCCCTCCCTTTCCCTATGATCCTCTGCACTGTTTCTTATATTCCACATATGAGTGAAACCATATAATTGTCTTTCTCTGATTGACTTATTTTGCTCAGCATAATACCCTCCAGTTCCATCCATGTCAATGTAAATGGTAAGCATTCATCCTTTCTGATGGCTGAGTAATAGTCCATTGTGTGTGTGTGTATATATATATATATATATATATATATATATATATATATATGCCACATCTTCTTTATCCATTCATCTGTTGATGAACATCTGGACTCTTCCATACTTTGGCCATTGTGGACATTGCTGCTATAAGCATTGGGGTGCAGATGCCCCTTTAGATCACTACATTTGTATATTTGGGGTAAATACCCAGTAGTGCAATTGCTGGGTCATAGAGTAGCTCTATCTTCAACTTCTTGAGGAACCTCCATACTGTTTTCCAGAGTGGCTATACCAGCTCGCATTCCCACCAACAGTGTAGGAGGGTTCTGTGTTCTCCTCTAGGATTTTGATGGATTCCTGTCTCACATTTAGGTCTTTCATCCAGTTTATCTTTGTGTATAGTGTAAGAAAATGGCCCAGTTTCATTCTTCTACATGTGCCTGTCCAGTTTTCTGAACACCATTTGTTGAAGAGACTGTCTTTTTTCCATTGGATATTCTTTCCTGCTTTGTCAAAGATTCTGGATTCTCTATTCTGTTCAATTGATCTATGTGTCTATTTTTGTGCCAGTAGCATACTGTCTTGATGATTACAGCTTTGTAATATAGCTTGAAATCCAGAATTGTGATGCCACCAACTTTGGTATACTTTTTCAACATTCCTCTGTTTATTCGGGGTCTTTTCTGGTTCCATACAATTCTTAGGATTCTTTGTTCCAGCTCTGTGAAAAATGTCAATGATATTTTTATAGGGATTGATTGAATGTGTAGATTGTTCTGGGTAGTATACATTTTAAGAATATTTATTCTTCCAATCCATGAGCATGAAATGTTTTTCCACTTCTTTGTGTCTTCCTTAATTTCTTTCATAGGTGTTCTATAATTTTTATTTTTATTTTTTATTTTTAAAGATTTTATTTATTTATTTATTTGAGAGAGAGAGAGAGAGAGAGAAACAGCATGAAAGGGGAGAGGGTCAGAGAGAGAAGCAGGCTCCCCACTGAGCCGGGAGCCCGATGTGGGACTCGATCCTAGGACTCCGGGACCATGACCTGAGCCGAACGCAGTCGCTTAACCAACTGAGCCACCCAGGAGCCCAGTGTTCTATAATTTTTAGATTACAGATCCTTTACCTCTTTGGTTTAGGTTTCTTCCTGGGCATTTTATGGTTTTTGGTGCAATTGTAAATGGAATCAATTTCTTAATTTCTCTTTCTTCTGTCTCATTATTAGTGTGTAGGAATGCAACTGATTTCTGTGCATTGATTTTATATCCTGCCACATTGCTGAATTCCTGTATGAGTTCTAGCAATTTTAGGGTGGAGTCTTTTGGGCTTTCCACATAAAGTATCATGTCATCTGTGAAGAGTGGGAGCTTAACTTTTTCTTTTCCAATTTAAATGCATTTCATTTCTTTTGGTTGTCTGGTTGCTGAGGCTAGGACTTCTAGTACTCTGTTGAACAACAGTGGTAAGAATGGACATCCCTGTCATGTTCCTGACCTTAGGGGAAATGTTCTCAGTGTTCCCCATTGAGAATGATATTCGCTGGGCTTTTTGTATATGGCTTTTATGATATTAAGTTTTGTTCCCTCTATCCCTACACTGTGAAGAGTTTTAATTGAGAAAAGATACTGTACTTTGTCAATGCTTTTTCTGCATGTATTGAGAGGATCATATGCTACTTGTCCTTTCTTTTATTAATATAGTGTATCACACTGATTGATTTGTGGATATTGAACCACCCTTGGAGCTCAGGAATAAATCCCACTTGGTCATGGTGAATAATCCTTTTAATGTACTGTTGGGTCATATTGGCTAGTATCTTGGTGAGAATTTTGACATCCATGTTCATCAGGGATATTGGTCTATAATTCTTCTTTTTGGTGGGGTCTTTGTTTTGGGATCAAAGTAATGCTGGTCTCATGGAAAGAGTTTGGAAGTTTTCCTTCCATTTTCTATTTTTTGAAACAGCTTCAGAAGAATAGGTATTAGTTCTTCTTTAAATGTTTGGTGGAATTCCCCTGGGAAGCTAATGGGCCCTGGCCTCTTGTTTGTTGGGAGATTTTTGATTACTGCTTCAATTTCCTTGCTGGTTATGGGTCTGTTCAGGTTTTCTATTTTTTCCTGTCTCGTAGTATATGCATCTCTAGAAATGCATCTATTTCTTCCAGATTGCCTAATTTGTTGGCATATAGTTGCTAATAATATGTTCCTTTTTTTTAAAGATTGTATTTATTTATTTGAGAGAGGGAGGGAGAAAGTATCAGAAGGAGAGAGAGAAACAGACTCCCCACAAAGCAGGGAGCCCAATGCAGGGCTCGATCCCAGGACCCCGGGATCATGACCTGAGCCAAAAGCATATGCTTAACCAACTGAGCCACCCAGGCACGCCTCTCTTAAAATTGTTTGTATTTCCTTGGTGTTGGTAGTGATCTCTTCTTTTTCACTCATGATTTTATTAATTTGGGTCCTTTTTCTTTTCTTTTTGATACATCTGGCTAGGGGGTTATCAATCTTTGTTTTTTAACTTAAAAATACATATTTAATACTTATAATATTATTCACAAGAGTTCTTGGCAGATTTAAGTATTTTGAGGTTTCTATTGTTGAGAAATTTGAGGTTCATGTTGTCTCTTTTTCAGTCACAAAAGCTCCGTTTTGAGTTCTCCAGGCTTTGGTGGAATTTCAGGTATTGTCAGGTCCGGCCGGTAGTACCTGTGTACCACTTCATCCCAGTGCACATGGTCAGGAGGCTGGCAGCGAACATTTTCAGGTAGGTGGCCCAGGACATACCAGTGGGCATGGTCGGGGGGCTGCACAGGGAGGAAAGGCAGGCAGTGTTAGAAGGCTTCCAGATCAGGACGAAACCGTGCCAGGAAACAGGCCACACAGTAGTGGTGGGACGGGGTCAGGACCCCAGGTTGTCTCCTACCCCACACCCCGTGGGCTCATTTAGGACGAGGGCACCAAGAGGCCCAACGCCCCTTCCATGCCCACAAGCAGCCTTTAGCCTTCACTCTCAATTTCTTTAATTCTTTCAAAGAAGCAGCGTCTGGTTTTGTTGATCTGTTCTACTGTTATTTTGGTTTCTATTTCATTGATTTCTGCTCTAATCTTTATTAATTCTCTTCTCCTGCTGGGTTTAAGCTTTATTTGCTGTTCTTTCTCCAGCTCCTTTAGGTGTAAGGTTAGCTTGTGTCTTTGAGACTTTTCTAGTTTCTTGAGAAAGGCTTGTATTGCTAAGTACTTCCCTCTTAGGACTGCCTTTGCTTCATCTCAAAGGTTTTGAACAATTGTGTTTTCATTTTCATTTGTTTCCATGAAATTTTTATTTCTCTTTAATTTCCTGGTTGGCCCATTCATTCTTTAGTAGGATGCTCTTTAACCTCCACATATTTGAGTTTCTTCCAAATTTCCTCTTGTGACTGAGTTCAAGTTTCAAAGCACAGCGGTCTGAAAATATATAGGGAATAATCCCAATCTTTTGGTACCAGTTGAGACCTGATTTGTGACCCAATATGTGATCTATTCTGGAGAATATTCCATGTGCATTCCAGAAGAATGTGTATTTTGTTGCTTTAGGATGAAATGCTTTGTATGTATCTGTGAAGTCCATCTGGTCCCAGTGTGTCATTCAAAGTCTTTGTTTCCTTGTTGATATTCTTCTTAGATGATCTGTCCATTGAAGTGAGTGGGGTGTTAAAGTCCCTTATTATTATTGTATTATTGTCAATGTGTTTCTTTAATTTTGTTATTAATTGGTGTATATAATTGGCTACTCCCAAGTTGGGAGCATAAATATTTATAATTGTTAGATATTCTTGTTGGATAGGCCCTTTAAGTATTATATAGTGTCCCCCTTCATCCCTTACTACAGTCCTTGGTTTAAAATCTAATTTGTCTAATACGAGGATTGCTATCCCAGCTTTCTTTTGATGTCCATTAGCATGATAAATGGTTCTCCACTCCCTCACTTTCAGTCTGAAGGTGACTTTGGGTTTAAAATTAGTCTCTTGTAGACAGTGTATCAGTGGGTCCTGCTTTTTTATCCAATCTGATACCCTGTGCCTTTTGATTAGAGCATTTATTAAGTATTGAAAGATAAATTTAGTGCCATTGTATTACCTGTAAAATTACTGTTTCTGTGTAATGTCTCTGTTTCTTTCTGGTCTGTTACTTTTGAGCTCTGTCTTCGCTCACAGGATCCCCTTTAATATTCCTTATAGGGCTGGTTTAGTGATCAAAAATTCTTTTAGTTTCTGTTTGTTCTGGAGGCCCTTTATCTCTCCTTCCATTCTTAATGACAGCCTTGCTAGATAAAGTATTCTCGGCTGCATGTTTTTCTCATTTAGCACCCTGAATATATCATGCTAGTCCTTTCTGGCCTGCCAAGTCTCTGTGGATAGGTCTGCTGCCAGTCTAATGTTCCTACCCTTGTAGGTGAAGGAACTTTTGTCTTGAGCTGCTTTCAGGATCTTCTCTTTATCTCTGAGATTTGCAAGCTTCACTGTTATATGTAGGGGTGTTGACGTATTTTTTTTTCATTTGAGGGGCATTCCCTGTGCCTCCTGGACTTGAATGCCTATTTCCTTCCCCAGATTAGGGAAGCTCTCAGTTATAATTTGCTCAAAAATACCTTCTGCCCCCCCTTTCCTCTCTCTCTGGAACCCCAATAATTCTAATATTGTTTCGCTTTATGGTATCCCTGATCTCTCGAATCCTCCCCTCATGGTCCAGGAATTGTTTTTTTCTCTTTTTTGTTCAGTTTCTTTGTTCTTCATAATTTTATCTTCTATATCATTCATTCTTTCTTCTGCTTCATTTATCCTAGCAGTAAGAGCCTCCATTTTTTTTATTGCATCTCAGCAATCCCCCTTTAGATTTCAACCTTATTAGATCTTAGTTCTTTTATTTCTCTAGAAAGGGATTCTCTAGTGTCTTCTATGCTTTTTTCAAGCCCAGCTAGGGTATCTTTATAATTGTTCTGAATTCTAGCTCTGACATTTTACCAATATCCATATTTATTAATTCTCTGGCAGTGAGTATTGCCTCTTGTTCTTTTTTCTGGGAACTTTTCCTTCTGGTCATTTTGTTCAGAGAAGAATAGATGAATGAGAGAACAAAAAAGAAATGAAAAATAAAAAATAAAAATACCAACTACGACTCCAGAGAAATATACAGTAGGCAAATCAGAAGAGATCAGAAACCAAAGGGAGAAAAAGGGGGGGGAATACAATTAAACAGACAGAACAGGGTGATACACCTGGTCCCTTGGGTGTATTTTGGTCTATTTGTTAGAAGATACTTGATCCCAAAATTTTAAAGAAAGAAAAACTTATATATATATAGAAAAATAAAATTGAATACAGTTAAAGGAGGACAAAAATGAAGACTATATCTATAAAATGTAAATATAAAAATGGAAATTAAAAAAAGACCTAAAAAGAAAGAGTTGCTAAAATAAGAAGCTAGTTGGAAAGGGATAAAAGAAAAAGAAAATTTTAAACTGACAGACTAAAGAATCATGAGAAAAAACCACAAATTCTATATACTATTTTCCCCTAGTGCAGGCATTTTTCAGTTCTGTATGATCCATAAACTTGGTATTAGCCTGATGTTCCAACTGGTCTTCTGGGGGAGGGGCCTGTTGCAC
Source organism: Halichoerus grypus (assembly GCF_964656455.1). Taxonomy (NCBI): domain Eukaryota; kingdom Metazoa; phylum Chordata; class Mammalia; order Carnivora; family Phocidae; genus Halichoerus; species Halichoerus grypus. The sequence continues at coordinate 32,644,572 of NC_135712.1, read as the reverse complement.
TGATTCGCAGGTGTCTTTACCTGGGCAGAGTTGCACCACCCAGCAGGGGACCTTGCTCAATGTAAGTGGCTCCAGATGGTTCTATTAGGCTTTTGTTCCCTGAAGGCTTTTCTCTCTGTTTTAGAGAATGAAAAAAAAAATAAAAATGGCGGTGCCCTGATCTCCAGCCCTATAGCTGAATGATAGGGCCCCCATTGTTCAGTGCACCTTCATGGGAAAGCAGTCAGTCACTTTTGTGTGTGCCAAACTCCGAAGACCCTGCAGTGCACATCTTCACTGATCCTCCCAGGGGAGGGAGGGGGGTCTCACCACAACCCTGCTGTTTTCTGGGTCCCTGCTCCAGGAGTGGTTGACCAAACTGCACGCATCTGCACCACTCCTCCCAGGGGAAGGAGCAGGGTCTGGCAGTGGTTTTGCTCCTTCCTGGGCCCTTGCTTGGAGATTGATCCCCCAGTTGTGCTGTGTGGTTCACGGTTTATGGCAACACCAAGCTGAGAGGCCACTCCACGGCTCGCCAATTGCAACCAGCTTCCCTGCTCCAGTGCTTGGGAACTCTGGTGGCTCAGGCACCCCCGTTCTTTCTGTGACCCCAGGGATCCTGAGACCACACTGTCCCACCTAGTATTCTGCCCCACTTCACCACCTGAGCGCCTTTCAGGCAGGGACGTCGCTCCCTGGAGCAGACTTCTAATAGTTCCAATTTTGCACCTCAATGCTATATCACTTTCCAGCAGCTGGCTTCCAGAGGCTGCCTCCCCACCTCAGTTCATCTTCTAATATATTCCCTCAGATTCACTTCTCTGCACCTCCTACCTTGCAAAAAGTGATCGATTTTCTATTTGTGGAATTGCAGTAATTCTCTTAGATCTCAGGTTGAATTCACAGGTGTTCAGAATGATTAGATAGCTATCTAGCTGAATTCAAGGGACCAGATGAAACGAGGGTCCCCTACTCTTCTGCCATCTCTTCTGTTTTTAAAGATTTATTTATTTATTTATTTATTTATTTATTTATTTGAGAGAAAGAGCAAAAAAGAGAGTTGGGGTGGGGGAGAGAATACTTGAGTAGACTCCCTGCTGAGTGCAGAGTCCAACACTGGGGTCGATCTGATCCCAGGACCCTGAGACCATGACCTGAGCTGAAACCAAGAGTCAGACGTTTAATCGCCCGAGCCACCCAGGGACCCCCGGGAATAATATTTTTTTTAAGAACACAGCTATGGAGCATCAACACTGGAATTCAAGCCCAGGCTGTGTGGTTCCAGAATCTATCCTCTACATGACATTGTGGAGGTGGGGAAATCAAAGTGGGAAAGAACTTTGCTAAGAAGTTTTCCTTCTATTCTGTAGATAATAGGAAACCACTGAAGTCTGGCAACAATGTGGGTGTGGTATATGAGAAAAAGGTTTTAAGGTTGACTTCCAAGCTCCTGTCTTCAAAGGCTGAGTTTCAGGCAACACCTTACTAGATATAGCATAAAGAGTAGTAGGGCTAAGCATTAAAGAAAAGGAAATGCACTACATTTGGAGCATGTTAATTGCCAATGTGCGTCTGCAGTTTACATTTTTTAGCAGTTTGACACTGGATAAAATATGAGACCTCTCTGTTCCACATTTTCTGCATCTGTAAAATGGGGATGAGGTTGTTATAAAGGCTAAATGTATTAATAATCTGTGCTAAAAATAGCATCTGATTCGTAGTATCTATTATCTGTGCTGATTAAACAAATAAATTGCATATATAAACCTTAAACTGTGTTGGAATAGACCAGAAGTAAATACTAAGTTGTGTATTCAGTTAAGGCCACTTTCTAACTTGAATTGAAAATATTTTAACCTTTATCAATATAGGAAGTAGTTGTGGTTTTCATGTTTAATCTTCTGTAATGGTGCTATTAATTATTCTAATATTTTCAATAGATGTGATCATGTTTATTAATTTAAAATTACAGTAAATATCACTAACTTAGATCAGAGGAAAACTGGATCAAATTATATACATTATTTTTAATGTATTTATTAATGCATTAAATTAACTAATTAATGCTTTTGAATTAAAGTGTACTTTTAATACCAATTTTACTGACAAAGGGATTACTATATTATTTGATTTTATCCAAAATACTCACTCAAACAGCCTCTTTTTTCAACAAACACTGATTTGGTGTCTACTGACTAGCAGTCACCCAGCTCAACACTGTGTATAGTGCTGACAAGACAATGTCTCCTTACCCAGAGTTCAGAATCTAGTATAAGAGCAAGGATGGTCAGTGCAGGGACAGCAGCATCCAGATATTGTGACTTGTCACAGTATATACAAAGACCAACCCATCGATGGTCTTCAAATATAGTAGAGCACGTAAGTAAAATATTACATGCGTTTTAAGGCTTTTTGAATTCTCATTAGAAAGCACCAAATTATTGCCTCTAAATTATAAAAGCATTCTTTCTAAATCCCAGCTTATTACAATTTTGTTATATTATCATGTATATGTCTGAAATTTTTGTATGTGCCATCTATTGAAAAATTAAACTTTATTATAGTGAACACATAACCAGCAGAGCAACTTAAAATCCACAAGAATAAATGAAATCTTCTCTCCAAAAACACTAAGTTGTAAATACAGCAGAATCAAAGCTGTGAATTTTTCTTCAGGGTTCAGGCTTCACAGAGGTGATGATATCTGTAAGTTTTCTTGAGCCATGAGTAGAATTTTATCAGTCAGAGAAGACAGAAATGAATAGCCCAGCATTTCATCACCACTTTAATGTATATCACCCCACTTCACAAATAAGGACTTTGAGTACAAAAAGACTTGTGACAGTCACCATGCTTCTCTGAGGCAAAGTAAACATGCAGCCCCGGTCAGCTGATCAAAATCAGTAATGTTTTACCATCAGAAAACTCCATCCTTTCATGCAGTGACCTCCTGTAACAAATGGGATGTTATTTATTATTGTTTATGTCTTTGAAAGCAGTAGATTGGTCTCCTGACACCTAGACACTTTGTCCCTCAAAGCTTGATCTTTAGCCAGAACCACCCTTCTCCTGAGGTATCTTCCTGATAGCTGTGTGTCTGGCTGAGAAAGCAGTCCTTCTGGTTACCACGATTGCTTCTACCTAAACAGATCCCACATCTGGAATTCCCAACCTGCTTTTCCCTTTGACATCCAACCCTGATCCATAATTGCCCACTTTGTATTTTCATCTGAATGTAGAGTCATTTCTTCAGAGGTACCATATCAAAAACTGAACTTTTTAGCTTTTATTTTTCCAAAGCAAGCCTCTCTGAATCTCCTGTCTCTTACCAGCTCAGTGGAACTGGGATTATTAATCTCTAACACTTGTTTTTCACTCCTCCTTTTTCTTTGCTCTTTATCATGAGAGAACTATCCATCTTCCATTTTTCATTTCATCCCAGCCATCTGCCCTTTGTTGCCGCACCTCTGGATGGAGTCTATATCATTCACACAAGTAGTTACGTTAAATAGGACAAAAACTACACTGTGGCAAAAACAAACAAACAAAAAAACACAAAAAATACATGGGTTCCAACAAGAGAAAAGCCCATGTATTCCACGTGAAGCAGCCCTGTTCCGTGGGCAGAGCAGTGTGGGAAGGTTGCTCCGTTCTACAAGAACTCTCTAGCAACCATGTGATTTACTTCCACTGCGCGCTCACTCCATCATCCCATGGAGTGTTGTTAGTGACTGAAGGATACTGATATGAGCTGACTTAGTCATGTTTCATCCCAGCTTATGGGAAGCAGGCAAAAGAGATGTGAAGATTGAAGCAAGAAATACTGAAGTTGCATACATAACTTCAGACCACATTTCTTTGGCAAGGCAGTCACTTGGCCTTCCCAGCTGCAAGAGAAGCTGGGAAGTCAGCTGAGAAGCTGAGTGACACAGTGAAAATAATTATTGTGGAAGAAGGGGAAGATGGATTTGCGGGTCCAGTTAACCATTTGTCCTACTAGTCAAACACCGTTGCCCAAATATACCATGAACATTGTTTTCCTTATTTATTATGAGGTTTCAAGATCAAACCCAATTCCACTTCCTTTTCTGGGTATTACAAACCTTGGCAGCTCTGTTTTTTAACATTTGCTTTCCCATTCATTTTGCATCTATTTTATAATGTCCTGTAAGCCTCTGTAAAGCTCTTTATAAATCATCCTTGTTATTTACATGCATTCTCAAACAAATTTTAAATTTCCGGAAACAGGGAGTACATTTTATACTTCTTTGCATAGGCAGGGTCTACTGGTCTATTGTCCAAAATAAGCAATAAAATTATACACAAAAGCTTAGTTTTGTGCATAATACTGACAGAATCAATATTTTCTAGCAGTTTTCTTATAATGTACACAAGAAGTTAATAAAATATGTATTTGGATGAATAAATATGTGAATGATTAGATGAATATGAACTTGGTCCAACTTCTTTCCCAAATATTCATAAGTCAAGATTTAAATGAACCTTGAGTACAAAAAATCTGATTTTTTTAGGTAATAGTAGGAAGAATACAGAATGTGTGCTTTCTTTGTAAAATTCATAGGAAAAACCACATTTCTCAATTTATTTTCTCTTCCTGTAAATCTGAGGGCACACATAGTCCTTACCATTTAGTATAAGTAAAAGAACAGGTCTGGATTTCCATGAGATTAAAAAAAGAAAAGGCATTACATCATTTCTTTGTTTTAAGTTTGTTACAAAAAAATCAAAATTAGTTCTGAACTATGTCCAACAACTGCAAAAATTGAAAGCAAGCCAAAGTGGAGAAGTGATAAGGCTGTAAAGGAGGAATGACCAGGGGATGAAATATCAGAGATCAATAAAAATCAAAGTAGGAACTAAAAATGTACGTACTTTTCAGTAACATAGAGTGGCCAATTCAAGAAAGACTTGACCATTAGATTTGGTATTAAGGAGGGCACGTGGTGTGATGAGCACTAGGTGTTATACGCAACTAATGAATCATTGAACACTACATCAAAAACTAATGATGCACTATAAGTTGGCTAACTGAACTTAATTAAAAAAAAGATTTGGCAAACATTTGATTGTAATAAAGATTCCTATGTTAGTGGCTTGAACTAGTTGATAGAAAAGGAAAGGAGGGGGGTTCCTGGATGGCTCAGGTGGTTAAGCATCTGACTTCAGCTCAGGCCATGATCTCAGGGTTCTGGGATCAAGTTTCTCCCCATCAGCTGCCCCCCCATCTCTGTTGCCCACCCACCTCGGGCTCCCCGCTGAGCAGGGAGCCTGCTTGTCCCTCTCCCTCTACCCATCCCCCGCTCATGCTTTTCTTTCTTTCTCTCTCAAATAAATAAAATAAAATCTTTTTTAAAAAAAAGAAAGAAAAGGAGAGGTGCCTGGGTGGCTCAGTCAGTTAAGACTCCGACTCTTGATTTTTCAGCTCAGGTCATGATCTCAGGGTGGTGAGATTGAGCCCTGCATCAGGCTCCAGGCTTAGCATGAAGTCTGATTGAGATTCTCTCCCTCTCCCTCCGCCCCTCCCCACCACCCCTGTGCACACCCACACTCTCTCTCTCTCAAAAAAACAAAAACAAAAAAAGAAAAGGAAAGAAATGCAATATTAGTCTACTTCTTCCTTTTTGAAATGAGTTTATGTTTCAATAATGTAAATAATGGCCATATGAATGTGCACCTAGGCTACTCAACTGATAAAATGTTAATACCTGGTTTTTGTTTTTTATTTAAAAATCTTTTTTCTAGGTAGCTGTGTGTAAGAATTAAAGACCCCAGTACTATCAATATAGAACTCGCATTGTTTACAGAAAGTAGGTAAAATTGTGTTGGATAAAACTGAACTGAGCTCCATTCTACAATGTTTTTCTTTTTCTTTTGTGGAACAAAGGAAGTGAGTTCACTTTAAGTATGAATTCCTAAGTCTTTTACAATTTCTGTTCATACTCTCCTTGGCATTTTCGTTGGGAGGCAGTCGATTTCTTCTATAGATGGATTTCATTATTCAGACTTCACCATCAGTAGAGTACATTATAAATTATGCAGAATGTGATAATTAGTAGCAAGCAAGAATACAAATAAAACTGCATAACCAATAAAAGGCCATAAAACCTGGCAAGTAAAATTAGTTACTGTGTGTTAAAATAGGAAATGTATGGAGGAAAAAAAAATTGATCTCACATGTCCTCTCTGTGCTGGAGACTAATTGCTATATTACGCATAGTTCTGGAAACGCATGTATATAGTCTATTAGAAATAAAATAAAATCATATGTAATGCGGTGATTTAGAATGATCTAAGAACAAAAAAACCATGGTCCCATGAAGGTAAATGGTTCTTTTGTTAAAGTAAAGCTGATAATATCCTTCCCCCACCATACTAAACCAAGCACCAATTTTTTTAAATGTGCATCAATTTTCACAGTAAGCTTTTGCAGTTTTAAGTTTTGAAAATGACATTGAGAATCTTAATAACTTACATTTGTTTAACAAATAACACATGCATGCATACATACACAAAAACTGCTTTGTATATTTCCTGGAAATCTCCAGTTAGTGAAATGACATATCAGCAATATTGAACAAATGATAATCCCAGTGTGTACAATAAGATGCATTAAATGAGCTGAAAAAATTTACCTAGCCCACCCCACAGAGCTTCACTATAATCAAGGGGGAAAGTGCATATGAATTGTGCCCATCTAAAAAGAAAAAGATCTTTAGGGCCATATTGATTTCATTGAATGCCCTATAGATACACTTGAGGAATTGTAATGTAAAGGTTAAGGCAAGGGCTAGAATTCATTTGAATAATATATTCTAATATATTCTATAAGACTCAGTTTACTGCATCAAAGCATCAAGATGTGTATATAAAGTATGCCAATTACAAAAGTGCCATAGTGCTTTGGAAAGGATGACTGTCTTATAAATAATTGTTTTGTTTCTTAATAAATGACTGTTTGGCAGCCCAACAATAAAATCAGCTTTCAAATTGTTTTCAAAAAAACAATTTCAGCTAAAATTAGACTTTGCTGATTATGGAAACAAATTGGAATTTGTGCACAAAAAGCCTTTTGGGTACATTGTATTGTGAATGTTTTTATATTCATTTTTCCTTTATCATCAGAGTTTGCTTAGATTTCAATGTCAAAGGAGTCAAAATGCCTAATATAAATGCAAATTTTTTATTGGGCTTTTAATAGAAAAACCAGGAAATGCGAACCTCAGTGTTTAGGTGGCCTGAATAGGTAAAGGCACATTGAACTGAATAAAGCATGATAACATTATGAAGTGTCTTATACTACTTATGCTTAGGGTCTAAAATAACCCTAAGATGCCTGATGAAAGATTTCATTCCAGAGGACCAACCATCAGTTCAATTGATACAATAATGTATTTGATTAATTTTTAAGGAACAACAATTCCATTTAACTGAATTAATGGGAACTAATCAGTGAGTCATTTGGAGTATGATTAAAATATGAAGGTTATTTTGATACTGTAGATTTCTTATATTCATTACCCATCATGGTGAGGTAACTATCCTCACCTCCTTACATAACTTGACAGATATGTAAATTCTACAAGAGTGGCTTCCAGACACCAGCTTTGGCCCATTTTCCTTTGTATTGTTCCTGTTCTAGATTATACTTACGAGTGCAATTTATTTTCTATCATCATTAATTTCTTGATTTGTACAGTAATTGTTGACTAAGTTCCACTTCCAGGCAAGGCTAGAAAGGGAATAAGATAGATTATGTGGTTAAACATGGTGTGATTGCCTAAGATTCTTTCTGATATTCTTCTAGAGTACTTTATATTTTTTCCACCTTAGTACCCAATATTATGCCTTTTTGTTTTTGTTGTTGTTATTTCTTTGTAGCTCCTCCTACATTTTAAGTGCATTAGTAATAGGGACCAAGTTGGATTGGTTTCTCTATTGCATACCAAGTGGTTAAAAATCTCAAATATGTGTGATGGAAAAACAGTCGTGCATGGATGCAGGGATCAGGGGAAGGCTGTGAGAAAACACTAAGCAAAGCTTCCTGGGAGCTCAAAGAGGGGGTGATAAGCTCCGCCTGGCAGGAAGGGGAGAGCAATGAGGAAGGCTTCACAAAGACAGGTAGTATTTGAAATGGTTGGAAGGTGAGATGGACATAGAATGAATTAAAAATAGTAAAACAAAAGAATAGAAACTTGAAGTGTACATTACATTCTGAGAAAGTTAAATAATCCTACTGAGGAGCTGAGGGTTTCTGAGAATTGAGTAACAGATGGGATTGGAGAGGTAGTTTGCTCACAACTGATGTGTGAGGAACCGGGGGTGAAGGTGGTTCAAACCACATCTGCTGAAATAGCACAGGTATGTCGTTGTTCAGTAACTGTCTTCTGTTGACAAGCTTAACATATATGTCTGGTTTCTCTTTGCTCTACGCTCACTCAGTTCCAAGTTGGCTAAGTTATATTTGCTGGCCCTCAATTATTGAAGAATACTTTCCACCTAGAATCAAGTGCACCTTTACCAGAGTTTGTGCCCATAGGAACATCGAGACATTCCCCTAATACTCCAACTTGATTATTCAGTACTACGCCTTTCTTAATCAAGATTCTAGCTTCAAGTCTTCGGTTGTTTTCTTTCATAGATCCTAGGGCTTTTGGAACTGTATTTGGTGCTTTCGTTTGCTTTTACTTTGTGATTACAGTATACCGGATTATAGCATACTTATTACATATATTCTCTATAACATAAGAAGTAAGGCTATAATATATACAAAATGAAGGAAGAGAAACACTCATTAATGTTTTAACAATGTAGATTTAATTAGGTTAAGATATATCTGCATGTAGCTTGATATATTAATATAGACTGATTATTGAACTTATCAATTAATTAGTTAATATTAAATTGGTACATAGGCCTTTGGACAAGAATATGCCAGATAATTCTAAAACAGTAAGAAAACAATCCAAGGATCTTAAACTGGTAAATGTGCCACTATGTCTCTTAGAGCATAGCAGTGATGCAATGCACCTAGACTTGATCCTTTAAGGAATGCCTGTTTAAAGCATTGTTATTTAGGGCGCCTGGGTGGCTCAGTTGGTTAAGCGACTGCCTTCGGCTCAGGTCATGATCCTGGAGTCCCGGGATCGAATCCCGCATCAGGCTCCCTGTCAACAGGGAGTCTGCTTCTCCCTCTGACCCTCCCCCCTCTCATGTGCTCTCTCTCTCTCAAATAAATAAAATCTTTAAAAAAAAATAAAGCATTGTTATTTAGATCAAAATATTCTATAGTTCATTTACCTATAAAACTTCAAATTCAAAATGAAAAAAAAAAACAAATCATGTATTGAACAACCTATCTTCTCACATACCAACTTGGTAAGCTAGAATATGTTCATCCTTGTAATCTTTACCCTTTATTGAGTTTTGGCTTTATTTTGTTTTCAGTTCTCTAGGGGAAATGTTTTCTAAAATCATGCTCTTGCATATCACAAACCATGTCTTACCTGCATCTAATATAGAAGAAAACACAATGTTCCAGGACTTACTGCTTACCCTTCATAAATCATCATTGTACCTAAGTTTATTATTTCAAAAATGAGAGATTTACAAGCTTGTTTGTTGGTGGGCATTTTCCAAATAAAAAAGTACATTCACAGGTTGAGTTGAGCTGTTAGAAGCTTTGAAGCTCATTGTAAGCTACTCAAAGAGTTTTACCTGGGATTTGCTGATCTCCAAGAAGTCACTGAATTCTCAGGGAATTTGTGAATTTGAATAGGAAACATGAGACATCTCTTTTTTTCCTACTTACTTTTATTGAAATATTGCATTTTCCCAATTATGAATGTACAATAAGTCATAGTAATATTAGTGATACCAGTGACTTTGCCACCAGTAAAAATCACTTGCTATTTTTCATCCATTATAATTGCTTTAGAGGTTTCAAAATATTGTTTATACTCCTAATTACTTCAAAACTATGGTAACTTGATGTTCTCTCACTGGATCATATTACATAATGTAAAGCACATTAATTACCATATCACAGATTCTTAAAAATATTTTCATTAGAAAATTTCAGTATCACTTTAATCCTATATTTTTTATTTTATGCATTAAATATAATCCGAGAAGAGGATCTATAGGCTTCACTAATCTTCCAAAGCGATTGTTGGTTCCAAAGACATATAAGAACCCTCTATTAAAGGAGCAGGACCTCTAGTAAACCCTAATTGTGGGGTTTTTAAACCCTTAACAACCTACTGCTATGTCGTACTAGAGAGTTTACAAAATCTGTTCATGTACATTGTATGTCTTTGTTCTTAAAATTTTTTGATAGGACTCGTGGAAAGGGCCACAAGAACGATGCACATCTGGTACATTCAATAAAGAAGGACATTTTCTGTAGAGAATTTAAAAGCAATAATAAAACCTACTGAAAGTCCTGTTTTCTATTATCATCATAGCTTGACAATTTACAACAATATGGTAATAAATTATTCTAAAATACTCTCCTTTCAAAAATGTTTTTTGTGCTAAGTTCTAATCAATTTGTGTGATTATTGTTGCTTCTGTTATTGTCTGTAGTTTAGTGCAAAACTGTGGCATGTCCTTTATTACAAGTTATTTTAATTTCAAATATTATTAAATATATGTGAGAGATAAAAATAATATATGTGAGAGGTATATAATATACATGAGAGGTAAAACCTTGTTTATGTTATCCTTGAATAAACATATTGAACATGGAAATTAATACAAAATAACTCTAGTGACAGAGTCAGAACCCCAAAACACACTGCATGCAGATTGGGCTGTATGTGTTCACTCCAAGATACAGAATCTAATAGTCAAGAAATGTGCAAGCTCACTTTGGGCACAGTTCATGATTCTGACCCTTAGGATCCTAAACATTCCTGCATTTACAAGTTGATTTGATACAAACAACTGCAGCTTAGTGGGGGTAAAGATGGAAAAAGAATTTGAGTTACTTCAATTCTGTCATTCCCTTGGAGTATTTATTCACTTCATGATTATTCCTGACAGTAATTTTGTCGTATAGAGAAGCGAAGAGTCAAAAATAATCTGCTTTGGGCATCAGCTATGCTCTACCCCACCCTGGCTGACACAGTTTCTGTAGTTATCATTACTCCCCAATTTTACCAGATGGTGAGAACTTGTCCAAAATCACGGAGTGATTCAAGAGCAGAACTTCGCAACAATCAAGTCTTCTGATTTCCTAGATCAGTGCTTTGTCTTCACTCAAGATGTTAATACATCTGTTATGGGAAAAGAGTTTTGTGGTTCGATGAGGAAGATTCTTGGTTAAACAAAGTCCTTTGCTATAGGATTTAAGGAGTCTTTTAGCATTATTATGCAATCTAAATCCACAGGTGGTTAGTCTTTCACAAGAGGTTTTTTTTTTTTTATCACAGATTGTTTTGTTTTCCAAGAAATATTTTGTAAATGTAGTTTAGCATCAAGCATAAAACAAACAAACAAAGTAGTTGAAAAACTTCATGTGCTACTCCTTAAAGTAAGGCACTGGGTTTGGAGAGAGTTTACTGGATAAAACTAACATTAATTGAGCACTTTCTATGTAATCCATTAAGAACTTAGAGTTTGTGTTTTCATTTATCTTCACCTGACCATCTGAGATTGATACTAATAATATTTTCATTTGAGAAATGAGGGAACCAAGAGATATCAAAGTGAAAGGTCTGTCAGAGAAATATAAAAGTTTAAACATTATCGGCACCTTTATAAATGCCCTGCTTCTATTCCCACTCCACAATACCCTCCCCTAATCTTGCTAATTCCTATTTTTCCTTTAGATCTCAGTTTAAAAGTTACTTTTTCAAGGAAGCCTTCTCTAACCCCTGGACTAGATAGACTAAGTGACCCTCCACCACTAATCCTGATCATTATATTTACTTGTTTAATGGTGTCTTCTGAGATAGACTGTAAACTCTGTTTGAGCAGGAAATGTCTTACATCTATATTTCTTGTGGTAACTAAAAGCCAGGAACAAATAGTAATTTACTCTATAAATAGTAATTTAATTAATTACTCTATAAATAGTAATTTAATTAAAGTCAACTAATTTGTTTTTCAAGTTTACTGAAAATTAGAGTTTGGGAGTGAGAAATAACAAGGTTGTATTTTAGTTTTCCTCTCCTCCTTTGGTTAAGGACCTCACCAACTCCTCTAGTTTGAAAGGTCTTAAAAATTAGATTCCTGTCAGGGACACCTGAGTGGTGCAGTTGGTTAAGCTTCCGACTCTTGGTTTCGGATCAAGTTGTGATCCCACGTCCTGATCCCAGGGTCATGAAATAGAGCACCGGGTTGGGTCTGCCCTCTGCACACGCAGAGTCTGCTTGGGGCTCTCTTTCCCTCTCCCCCTGCCCTTCCTCTCTGCCCTCGCTCGTTCTCTCTCAAATAAATAAATCTTTAAAAAAAAAAATTAGACTCCTCTCACCAATACACAAGGCCCTTCATTCTAGTTTGATTACTACTTACAGTATGTCTATATATGTGTCCCAGTAGAGAGCAGGTGATTTCCAGTTAGAAAAATAATTTACACTCAGGCATAAGCCAAAAGTTATGTTTATCATTGGATAAACTCAAGGATTATACTTAGATCTCTGAATAGACCTAGAGAGATGTCAGATTTCTGGGTTGTTCTAAAATTGTCCACTTCTTGGACCCTTCAGAATTTCTAAGTTTCCTCAAACTAGAAAGTGTCACATGGCTCAGGATTTGAGGGAATTGCCCATGAGGTTGGAGGGAGGGAACCACGTATTAATCAGGTAATTTCTGATGAGTAGGTTTTCTCTTTATGGAACAATCTCTGTGTATTCATTCGGAAACAAGCTTTCCTCTCAGTGTTTCTTTCTAAAGAAATTTTTAACTATGATAAAAAAAAAGACTAAAATGGTGTCTAAATTCAGAAAATCTTAATTTAAAAAAATGAATTTTTTCAAATAAGTTTTTCTAGCAGCAGAGCATTTTAAACAATCATTGACTAAATTCAACTAATGTCCTATTTCCCCATGAACACATCACCAACAATATAATCCTATATGATAATACATTAACATAATTTTATGATAAACAAATCTATAATATCCTTGTTAGTTTAATGTCAATTCATAATATATTTTGATTTTATATAAATTAATATGTGCTCAAGCATAAACACTCGTGTCCTATAAACACAAACACTAGATTTTTAATCAATGTTATATAATTTTTAAATAAATGAAGACTGACACAGTTATGTGGATGACAAGTGTGAATGACCAACACACAAAAATATGGAAAGATATTTAATAATCTTATTAGTAAAGAAATGTAAGTTATTTCTCTAGCATTTCTACTTAGTGTCCTGAACATTCTCCAGTATATACTGAGTAAATTAATACCACTTTATTATAATTGTCCATTAAGTTCTTGAAAACAGCTATCCTCAGCAAATTTGTATTTTCCCTGACACATATCTTAGAAATCTTTTAACTCTTTCTCATAGTTCATTGTTGCCATATCGCTCCCCAATCTGGATAATTTTTCTGGATGTCCTATTCCAAATAACCAAATTTTAAATGATCAGTAAAAGGAAATATATAGATATAGACATGTGAATTTTTTCTTTCTTTATATAGTAACTTGCTCAGAGCCAGAAGAAGATGTGTGTGTCTGTGGCTGGACACACGCCCACAGTATATACTGTTCTAGACAGTATATATAGGCAGTACTGGTACAAATTACACCCCCTCTTTTTTTTTTAGCTACAATACAGTATGTTTCATTTGTAAAATCACCTCCAAATAAAAATTATATATCGACATTTCATCATAAGAGAATATGCAAAGGCTACATGCCACTTTATTTTAAAGGAACACTTTTTAAAAACATATGAAGGGTGCCTGGGTGGCTCGGTCGGTTAAGCGAGTCCCACTTAGGGCTCCCTGCTCAGTGGGGAGCCTGCTTCTCCCTTTCCTGCTCCCCCTGCTTGTGCACATGCGTGCTCTCTCTCTGCCAAATAAATAAATAAAATCTTAAAAAAAAAAAAAAAAACAACCCACGTATGAAGCATTAGGCACTGTCCCAACCCTCACTTCTGGATGGCTTCTCAGAAAAGGGCACAGAAAAGTTCCAAAATCTGTAGAGAATGGTACAGAAAATAAACTTAAGAACATTATAGCAACAGAGTTATCAAAATTGTTGGAGAATTCCATTTATTAAATGCTAACCATCTTAAACAGTGTTGGGTATATATTATTTTGTTATTTCCTTCTTATAACAATTTTGCTAAATTATTTTCTTCATTTAATAAGTAAGAAAACTAAACTTAGAGCCATCACGAATGCTGCCCAGCAAGCACAATTGTGTGCACATTTGAGATTTAAACCAGATTCGAATTTAGTTTTTCACTCTAAACTCATAACGTACATGTATGCTGTATCTACCTTTCTTCTTCATTTTTAAAAAGATTTTATTTATTTATTTATCTATTCATTTATTTATTTGAGAGAGAGAGAGAGAGAGCGTGAGAGAGAGTGGGGGGGGAGGAGCAGAGGAAGAGGGACAGACAGACTCCATGCTCAGCCTGATGAGGGGCTCAATCTCACAACCCTGAGATTATGACCTGAACTGAAATGAAGAGTTTGACACTCAACTGACTGAGCCAACCAGGTGCCCCTTTCTTCATTTTTGTAAATCAAGTGTCTGAAGTCATTCAGCAATTAAAGAAAACCCACAGCAATTCCTCCTCTTGAGTTTTGTTTGGGTTTTGTTTGGTTGTTTTGTTTGTTATTTCCTGTAGGCCCACCACCATTCTGACCTTTTACCTAATCAGTTCACTCTTGGTTTTTGCAGTAAATCCTAATTACTACTTTGTATTCCATAGTAATAAATTGAATAAAATTCAATTTATTCTGTATGCTGTTACCAGATTAATCTTTTTCTGCCACTTATTTTCCTATTCTATAATTTCCATTTACTATCCTTGATAACTTACATATTTAGTCTTTAAATTCATTCTAAATTCTCTGTGAACTATTCTTTGTCTTTTACTTAAGCATATGCCCCCATGGTTTCCCAGCCCAAATCCTCCACTGTTAATCAAATTGATCTCCAGTTTGGCCCATCTGCATGCACTGAGTGATTTTTGCCTTACCATTTTGTCATTTAATCAGGCTTTAACGTAGATTTTAAGTACTTGCCAAGTGCCAGTTACCTTTTCATGAAATTTACATGCACAGTCTCATTTGCTGTTCACAACACTCCCACAAAGCAGAGGAAAAGGTCAAGGTAATTAACATTTATTGTACGACTATACTTTAGATGATCTTTGTTAAATTATCTTCTTTAATCTTCAGAATGGTCCAGCCTGAAACTGGGGAAGTTCAAGAGCTTCCCCAGGCATAGACATTGAGAGTGAGAAGTTTTTAATCAAGGTCTGTCCAAATCCAGTTGCAGGTTCTTCCTATATCATACCTCTTCCTAGCAGGCAAGAACTCTTGCTAATCTTTCTCATATTTTCCCAGTACTTCTACAGTATTTGGTTATTTTAGGTTTCAATAAATGAAAGAATGAATGCTCTTTTCCCCTCATACTCTTTATGTTTTGACTCTACTTTGCTGGTTTAAATTCTCCCCCACTTCAAGCTCTGTTTCCTTTATCGAGCTTGTTACCTAAGCTTAATTACATATGACTTACCTCTGTACTTAACATATTTAATTTTTATGAATTAAAAAGCAGAGTAAGTAGCTGTTAAGAGCATGGACTCTGAACTGACTGTTCAAATCCCATTGTGTCATATGATTTGGAAAAGTCACTTAACCTCCTTGTGTCTCAGTATCTTCAAGTATGAAATATGGGTAATTATAGTACATTCCTCATAAGATTGCAAAGGATCAAAGGAGCAGTTATGATTTCTAGTAGGCTCAGAATAGTGTCTGACATAATATAAATATTTGTTATATAAAGAACCTATTCAGCATCAGGGACTGTCAGTGCTAGGGCTACAACAGTGACTAAAATCAGTAGAGTCCTTATTTTCATGAAACTTAATCTGCCACTTAAATGTTACTATGTAACAATTGTACATAGTATATAACAAATTGTTTGATTGTGTATTTGTTTTATGAATTCTAGGCTTGTCTTTTTAATGTTTTAAACTTCCAGAAATAGAGTCCAGGTTTTGCTCCCAAAAATCCTTAGCACAATGGGAGGCAAATGATAGGAATTCAGTAAATCCTTTGGTTGATTGTGGGACGCCTGGGTGGCTCAGTCAGTTGAACATCTGACTCTTGATTTAAGCTCAGGTCATGATCTCTGGGTCCTGAGGTCGAGCCTGGCATTGGGCTTGGTGCTCAGCGGGGAGTCTGCTTCTCTCCTTCTCCCTCTCCCTCTGCCCCTCCTCTCTCTAAAATAAACACATAAATAAAAAAAAAAATCCTTTGGTTGATTGCAATGGTGCCAAAGTAAAAATGAAGGGTTAGAATCATAGTTTCATAGAGATTCTCACGTCAATATCCATTGCAAATCCCACTTCCCTAGGACCTAGTTGCATACTTCTAGAGATTGCTATTGCCAAGACGTCCCTCCCATTTCTGAGTGGTTCTAAATTTTTCACAAAGTGTGAATATTCCTCTTCAAGTAATTATCCCATTTGTCCCAGTAGGGCCATGTGCTTTGTCCAAGAGCCAAGCGAATAAAATATTTGACTGTTTTTATTAGCCATTCATTTTTCTTAAAGGTGAAGTGAATATCATCCTTTTAACCTTTTATTATATCATAGTTTCCAGCCTCTTAGTCATTCAGATTACCTTCCTCTGAATATATTCTAAACCCCGAGATAGTCTGACTCCCAAAGATACACTATTTCTAATGCCCTTTTCTGAAGGCAGATATTGACACCAAAATAATATAAATAGTAGTAATTTATTCATCTGAGTTAATCAATGAACTGCTAAGTGAATTCACATTTTTCTGGCAAACCTGAAGAGATACACCATAAAGGCATTCATGCCACCAGCTTCTCCTAAGTGCCTGGTGTCTGAGGAGCTTCATTACTCTAATGCCTAGTCTATTAAAAAAGACACATGAAGATCCACTTGAATCTACTAATTGTGTGGAAACATCAGGCTTCTTGCCCACAGATTTAATATATTATCTACTAGACATCCTTCTGAATAATAATAATTGAGCTTCATTTTACTCTGTAAATAAAGCTAGCTCATTTAACTTGTGAAATGAGCTATATTGATCTCTTTGTCATTAGAATTTAAAGGGATGTTCTTATTAGGCTTGAGTCAGTGCTGTTTGTCTATTCAGAAATCTAAGAAGAATTATAGCTGAAATACAAGAGAAAAGGATTGTACCATGCAAATAGAAGTGACATATTAGTTTTTGAACTGAGATGCATATGGCTATTTGTATAATCACACTGAAAACGTTTTTCTTTAAAAGAAGCCATAGATTATTTTAAATGTCAGTAGTTATAGTATGAATTCTTTAAAAATCTGTATTATAAAAGTGTGTGTTTTTTTAAGAGTAAAGGGAGGCTTTGTCAGATATATGTTCATAGCCTTCAGCAGCAAAGGCAATCTTTTGGTCAGAGAGAAAATAAATAAATGGCAATTTAAGGAAGAGGATTTTTAGGTGGATCTCAGCCTTTTAAATTTAGACACAGATCTGGTTTCTTTCAAAGCAAATTGACAATTCTAATGCCAATTCTTTATCACATGTATAAGCTACCTAGAGTTAAGATTGTCTAAAAATGACCAGATGAAAAATGAAAGAGAAGCCTAATTATCATTGTTGCAGCTAATACTTAGAAGCTGGTAATTTTCTTAAGCAAATGTTAACAGGGGAGTAAAAAGACCAACTTCTGCATGATAAATAATGGGACTTCCATCAAGAAATAATCCAGGACTTTAACTCTTTTCTCATATAAGATTTAGACATGTGAAAAAATATTTTCTTATGACTTTGGAGAATTTGGTCATATAAATGTGTTTAACAAAAGACCCTCCTGGTTGCATTGTGCAGAATCACTTAAAAATATTTTAGAAACCCTATAAAATCAGGATCACAGTGGAACTGGTGAACTATCATCTTTGAAAATTGTTAATAAAAAATGAAACTACTTCATAAGAATTAATGAAAGTGAATCCCAAATCACTAAACAAGTGTATTGTGTCCAGCAATGACAGTAAATACTTAACTTGATGTTAAAATAGTATACTATTTAAGAATTCAAGAAGTTGCCAACATTAAAGTTTGAAGCAGAACAACATGGAAGTAACAATTGCTTAGTATTTTTTTTTAAATTTTATTTATTTATTTGACAGAGAGAGAGAGAGCACAAACAGGGGGAGCTGCAGAGGGAGAGGGAGAAGCAGGCTCCCCACTGAGCAGGGAGCCCCATTCAGGGCTCAATCCCAGGACCCTGGGATCATGACCTGAGCCGAAGGCAGACGCTTGACTGACGGAGCCACCCAGGCACCCATTTGAAAGGACCTTATTTTATAATAAGTCTGAATGGTGATAGTTTAGAGATCTATCTGGCATTCCAAGAGACCCATTGTTAACATAGAATATTAATAAGTCTTATTCTTTGATTTACAATAATCATCACTGTTACATATATGAACAGCAAATGAGAGCTTACAGTTTTTTCATAGAAAGTGAATGAAATACTACTATTTATTCAAAAATTTTATGTCATACAACAGGAAAGAAAACTACTTGGTCCAGCAAGTTAACATATGCAACAGATATTCCATGTATATTAGTGTTTAAAATGCAATTCAAGTTTAACCAGGAATGCCCTGAGGATTCTCCTTTCTGGACTATAAGAAACATGTCACATTCTTTTAGGATTAGGGCCTTTGTTTCTTCTTTGCTTTCTAATCCCATAGAGGGGCCATAAACCTACAGCTGCCCAGAGACTCTGGTATGTGATTAGGGCCAGAGAAGTTGCTGGAGGATTAGAGTCATATGCAGGGCAACTGTGCTCTGTAGACAGAACTCATGGCTTCTTGCTGTAAAAATGTTCACCCACAGTATTGATCATAATTCTTTCTTCAAAGAGCCTTGGCACACAAGTGAGAAAAGAAAAAAATATAGATTAATTGGAATTTATCAGAAATATATATTTTTCTGTTTCAAAGGACACCATCAAAGAAGTGAAAAGGCAACATACATAATGGTAGAAAATATTTGCAAATCATATAACTTTCATATAACAGAAAATGTAAATGCTTATAACTCTATAATAAAAGACAACTCAGTTTAAAAATGGGCAAAGGATCTGAACAGACATTTCTCTAAAGAATATATACACTAGCCGATAAGCACATGAAAAGATGGGTAGCATCATGTCACTAGGGATTTGCAAGTCAAAACCAAATGAAATATCATTTCACACTCAGTAGGATGGCTGTAATAAAAAAAATTCAGATAATAACAAGTATTACCGAAGATACAGAGAAATGGAAACCATCATACACTGCTGATGAGAATATAAAGTAACATGCCCACTTTGGAAAACATTTGGCAGTTCCTCAAAAGGTTAAACACAGAGTTGCCATATGACCCAGAAATTCCACTCCTACATATATTGCGAGAGAAATGAAAGCATACGTGCGTACAAAAACCTGTGCATAAATGCTTATAAAAGCATTATTCATAATAGTTACAAAGGGGGAAAAATCAAAAGTCCATCAACTGATGAAGGGATAAATAAAATATTATATATCCATACCACATTTTGCAGGAACAATAAAAAGTAGTGAAAGACTAACAGCATGCTGCAACATGGATGAACCTTGAAAACATGTGAAGTGAAAGAAACCAGTCACAAAAAGACCACATACTGTATGATTCCATGGTTGCACAATTCTATATTATAATAAAAGCCATTGTGTTGCATGGTTCCGAAAGGTGAATTGTAAGGTATCTGAATTATCTGTGAATAAAACTGCTGTTAAAAAGACACTATACAGATGTTTTCAAATAGACATCAGCTCAACTATTTTAGGATTCCTTTGATAAGAACAATTATTAAATATGGGCTTAAGATTATTCACTCCTTTTTTGTTTGTTTTGTCTTGTTTTGCTTTGGTTAGTAGATTCTTCCATAAGCTATGCAGTAATAGTTATAATCTAAAGTTGGCTTCAAGCTATGCTCTGAGGAAATAGCTCACCAGAGAAAGAACTAAATTTTAAAAATAATTTCTTTTCCTCTTTCTTTTAACTAGCATTTTTTTTTTAAATGCGGAAGGGAGTCCTATCACTTCAGTAATGATTTATTTTACTGAACTTTATTGCAACAATTTTGACGGGGGTTAGACAATAGGAAAAAAAGTCAACATGTAAGGAGCATTCAGAATGGTTCTGTGATTAACAATAAATAACATGTAAGTCAAATAACATCACATAAAGAATATTCTATATCTTCGGGGCACCTGGGTGGCTCAGTCAGTTAAGCGTCTGCCTTCAGCTCAGGTCATGATCCCAGGGTCCTGGGATCGAGCCCCGCATCGGGCTCCCTGCTCCGTGGGAAGCCTGCTTCTCCCTCTCCCACTCCCCCTGCTTGTGTCCCCTCTTTCGCTGTGTCTCTCTCTGTCAAATAAATAAATAAAATCTTTAAAAAAAAAAAAAGAATATTCTATATCTTCAAAAAATTCCATGAATCATAAATCATTTCTGAAGTATAGGAATAATGCATCTATGTGTACCATATGCCATAGATGCAAATTCTAGCATTGATAACTATTGCAGTGGTAACATGATATGCCACAGATTTTCATTTATTCATTCACTCATTCATTTATTCATAAAACTCTGACTGCTAACTGCATGTTAGGATTTGGAAGATACAAGAAATACAGGATGATTAGGGTGTAAATCCTGTTGCCAAACTGTCAGTTAAACTCCAAGCATATGTTAGATTTCCTGAAGTTACATGGAGGAGAACTTATATTTGAAGAGTCACGTATTTTCACAGGGAACTTTAGTTTCTTTCCAAAGTTGCTTCATTGCCTGGTGATTCTACAAAACTGTTTGAAATTACCAACCTGTTAAAAAGCCATGCATATAGACCATTGGATATGTCAATCTATATCCTCAAGCAATGATTTTTTATTTTCTTATTTTATTTCTATTTATTTTATTTTATTTTTAATTGAATTATAGTTTATATAAAATATTATGTTAGTTTTAGGTGTATAGCATGGTGATTTAAAAGTTATGCACATTATGCGGTGCTCACCATGATTAGTGTAGTTACCGTCTGTCACCATGTAGAATCATTACAGTATTATTGACTATATTCCCTACGTTGTATTTTCGTTCTCATGACTTATTAACTTTATTTATTAATTCTATAACTATAAATTTATACCTCTTAATCCCCTTTACTGATTTTGTCCATACCACTACTCCCTTCTCTCTGACAGTCACCAGATCTCTGTATTTATAAGTCTATTTCTGTTTTTTTTTAATTTGTTTGTTCTTCGCTTAGATTCCACATATATGTGAAATCATATGGTATTTGTCTTTCTCTTTCTGAGTTATTTCACCTAGCATACCCTCTAGGTTTATCCATGTTGTGAAATGCAAAGTTTCATTTTTTATGGCTGAGTAATATTCCTGTGTGTATATGTATGTGTATGTATACACAAATACACACATACATATCATATCTTCTTTATTCATTCATCTATCTGTGGACACTTAGGTTGGTTCCATATCTTGGCTATTGTAAGAATGCTATAATAAACGTAAAGGTGCATATATCTTTTCAAATTAGTGTTTTCATTTTCTTTAGGTAAATAGCCAGCAGTGGAAGTGCTTGATCATATGGCATTTCTATTTTTTGGGGGGGGGGAGGGGTGGGAAACCACATACTGTTTTTCATAGTGGCTGCACCAGTTTACATTCCTCTCAATGTAGGATGTATCACATATATTATTTGCAAATATCTTCTCCCATTCAGCAGGTTGCCTTTTCATTTTGTTTATGGTTTCCTTCACTGTGCGAAACTTTTTAGTTTAATGTAGCCCCAATAGTTTATTTTTGCTCTTCTTTCCCTTGTCTGAGGAGACATATCCAGAAAAATATTGCTAAGGCTGATGTACAAGAGACTGCTGTCTGTGTTTTCTTTTAGAAATTTTATGGTTTCAGGTCTTATATTTAGGCCTTTGACCCATTTTGAGTTTATTTTTGTGTATTGTGTACAAATTTTTTTGCATATTTTGCATGTAACTGCCAGTTTTCCCAACACCATTTATTTTGAAGAGGCTGTCTTTTCCCGATTGTATATTCTTAACCTCCTTTGTCATAGACTAATTGTCCATATAAGCATGGGTTTATTTTGGGGCTTTCTATTCTGTTCCATTGATCCATGTTGATTTTTGTGCCAGTATCATACTGTTTTTATTACTCTAGCTTTGTAGTAGTAGTGTATCTTGGAATCTGGGACTATGATACCTCTAGCTTTATTCTTCTTTCTCACGATTGCCTTGGTGATTTGGGGTTATTTGTGATTCCATATAAGTTTTAGGATTATTTGTTTTAATTCTGTGAAAAATAAAAAATTACTTTTCTGCTACTTCATTATTAGTGTATAAAATGCAATGGACTTCTGTATATTTATTTTATATTCTGCAACATTACTGAATTCACTTATTCTAAAAGTTTTTTGATAGTCTTTAGAGTTTTCTAAATATGGTATCACATCATCTGCAAATAATCACAGTTTTACTTCTTCCTTATCAATTTGGATGTCATTTCTTTCTTTTTCTTGTCTGATTGTCATATTGTCACATATAGCCTTATTATGTTGAAATATATTCCCTCTAAGTCCACTTTGTTGAGCATTTTTATCATGAATCAGTGCTGAATTTGTTAAATACCTTTTCTGCTTCTATTGAGATGATCATATTTTTATCTTTCATTAAAAATTTTTTTTTAATTAAGTAAATTCTGTACCCAACATGGGGCTCGAACTCATGACCCAGTTGCCCTTATCCTTTATTTTGTTAATGTGGTCTATCACATTGGTTGATTTACAGATATTGAACCATTCTTGCATACATGGAATAAATCCCACTTGGTTGTGGAGAATGATCTTTTTAATGTATTGTTGAATTCAGTTTGCTAATATTTTATGGAGGACTTTAGCATCGTGTTCATCAGGGATATTGGCCTGTAACTTTTTCTTTTTTCTTTTATTTTTTCTTCTTTTATTTTTATTTTTTATTTTTTTTGGTAGTGTCTTTGCTTTTAGGATCAGGTTAATGTGGGCCTTGTAGTTTGGAAGCATTCCTTCCTCTTCTACTTTTTGGAATAGTTTAAGAAGGCTAGGTATTAACTTCTCATTAAATGTTTGGTGGAATTCACCTGTGAAGCCATCTGGTCCTGGACTTTTTTTGTTGGGTGTTGTTTGTTTGTTTGTTTTTATTACTAATTCAATTTCATTACTAGTAATCAATCTGTTCATATTTTCTACTTTTTCTTGATTCAGTCCTGGAAGATTTTATGTTTCCAGGAATTTATCCTTTTTTTTAGGTTATCCAATTTATTGGCATATAATTTTTCATAGTAGTCTCATAATCTTTTGTGTTACTATGGTGTTGGTTATAACTTCTCTTTCCTTTCTGATTTTATTTATTTGGGTCTTCTCTTTTTTTCCTTGATGAGTCTGGCTACTTGTTTATTAGATTTGTTTATGTTTTCCAAGAACCAGCTCTTAGTTTCATAGATCTTTTCTATTGTTTTTTAGTCTTTATTTATTTTCATTTTGATCTTTATTATTTCCTTCCTTCTGCTAACTTTGGGTTTGGTGTATTCTTCTTTATTTTAGTTTCTTTAGGTATATAGTCAGATTGTTTATTTGAGAGTTTTCTTCTTCAAGTAGGCCTATATTGTTATAAACTTCCCTTTAGAACTGCTTTTGCTGCATCCCAAAGACTTTGAACTGTTGTAATTCCATTATCATTTGTTACCAGGCTTTTTTTTTTTATTTCTTCTTTAATTACTTTTGTTGGCTCATTGCTTGTTGAGTAGCATGTTGTTTAGCCTTATGTATTTGTGTTTTTTCTAGTTTTTTTTTTTAATCTTGTATTGATTTCCAGTTTCATACCATTATGGTCAGAAAAGATACTTGATATGATTTCAATATTCTTAAATTTATTGAGACTTGTTTTGTGGCCTAACATGTGATCTACCTTAAAGAAATTCCATGTGCAACTGGAAAGAATGTGTGTTCTGCTGGTTTGGGATGGAATCTTCTATATATATATATATATATATCCATCTGGTCTAATGTGTCATTCAAAGCCACTGTTTCCTTATTGATTTTCTGTCTGGATGACCTATTCATTGATGTGAGAGGGATGTTAAAGTCCCCTACCATTATTGTGTTATTGTCAATTTCTCTCCTTATGTCTGTTAATATTTGCTTTATATATTTAGGTGCTCCACAATGACGTTTTAAAATATCTTTACAGTACAAGTAATATAACAAAATATTAAAGTTTAAAATTCTCCAGAATTTCTTTATAAGTGTATTGTTTTGATTTGTCCATGCTCTTTTCTAGAGTAGTGTATGCAACTTGTATATCTGTTAATAATAGAATAGACACAAGTGAATAGTCTTCTCTTTCCACTGTCTAATATATGCATAAATACTTTTCATATTGCTAGCCTTCAAAGTTACTATTTTACTTAATACATATTTTCTTCATCGATATACTATAATTCATTTATTATAATCTTATTTTTACATTAGAGTTGCCAGTTCTCACTTAATAAGATATATATATCATATGTGATTTTTGTATGTACCTTATAATTATATATAAAATTTTTATATAATTATATATATTTTTTGCTTATTTTGAATGATTTACTTAAGTCAGATCCTTCAGATGATATTTTTTGTTTTGTTTTGTTTTTAGACATAGCATAGGAGAATTTTCATGGCTTTAGAAACACTTCACAATTTGCCAAATCTCTTTTTTAAAATGTATGTGCAAATTGCACTGTCAAAAGGATGGATAAGACCAGTATTAGAATACTCTTGCTATCGTTGCCTGTAGTCTTAGGTCTGTGAACTTATATTTTCTGGTTACTTATCACTCTATAGTAAACCACCTCAAAATTTAGTGACTAAAAACAATAGCCATTCCATTATATCTCACAATTTTGTGAGTGAAGAATACAGACAGGACTTGCATGAGTGATTCTTCTTCTAGTCCAGGTGATGTTAACTAAGATTGCCTGATATTCAGTTGGCAGCTGGATAGACAGGTTGTGGACAAGGGGCCAAACAGCCTCACTCCCATTTATGGTGACTTGGTAGAGATAGCTAAGAGGCTGTGCTCGGCTGTGCTCCTCTCCCCGCTCCTATATTTTTATGGCCACTTCTGGGTCTCTCCAGTAGAGTTATTAGACTTCTCATGCGGCAGTTCCAAAGGGCAAAGATGGGAACCGCCATTCACCTCAAGGGTAGTTCCTGGTCTGGCCCATTGTCATTTCTGTCCCACTTTGTTTGTCAAAGCTTCATAGGCCGACCCAGATGCAAGAGGGGAAATAGACCCCAACTCTTGATAGATTGTCAAAGAATTTTTGGCCCTTTTAATCCACCACATGATGATTTAAATGTCAATAAAATAGATATTTTTTGGCTAAAATTTAGCTCAACAAAAATTGTAGGAGTTTTAAATTTATTGAGACTTGTTTTTATTTTAATTTTTTTAATTTTTTTTTTTTTTAGATTTTATTTATTTGAGAGAGAGAGACAGAGATAGTGAGAGAGAGAGCACAAGTGGGGAGGAGAGGGAGAAGCAGGCTCCCCACAGAGCAGGGAGCCCAATGCAGGACTCGATCCCAGGACCCTGGGATCATGACCTGAGCCGAAGGCAGACACTTAACCGACTGAGTCACCCAGGCACCCAAGACTTGTTTTTATTTTAATGAAGTGATTTGATACAATGCTTTCTACCTCTGATAAACTCATTACGATTGTATTAATTCTATATTGATTTCACTATAGCTAAGTCAAGCAAATGTGCAATTAGCATGTTTTTAATCATCCAATTTAAATATGCTATGGCAACCAAAGCAGGCGAGGTTGCTATTTACATTGTTGTATGTTAGTCATTAAGAGATTGTTCCCATTAGGATTATAAAAGGCTAAATTTAAATTTTCTGGTTGGCTTAGAAAAATTGGTATATTTTTAAAGTGCTTTGTCTGCTGCTAAATTTTGATTTCTCTTCCAGATCTATAAATATTCTTGATTTGAGGATCATTAGACTGCCACACAAAGGCATGTGGTTTAGTCCTAAATGTGGCTGTTTTCTTTGTAAAAGCATTTGCTTTACTGCTGTAAATTGATTACGCAGTCACATTGGAACACTACCTAAAATATATTTAACTTATGAAAAGCTTTTCTTCCACTTTGGAGAAAGTGTATTAGATGGGTAGTAGATTTTCTAAATCGGCCCATAGATTACATGGTAAATTTTAAATACATTTGGATATTTACAATCTGTGTTACAGCAGAATTACCATATAATAATGGCAAAAACTCCTTAGCAAATGGGAAGTGTACATTAGACTTATCCATTTAAATGTAAATTATCAACATTTCTATTTCTTTCTAACCAGACATGTTTTTAAAGTGAAAGATAACCAGGCAAGGGGCTGGTTGTTTTATTTTATGAGGTAAGAATTAGAATTTATAAAAGGAACTGTATCTCCAATAGTCCTGGATTTCTGTGTCAAAATGGATGCTTAATTTCATGTTTTTGTTATAAATTCCACACATTATAATTTATCACTTCTAAGGAAAAACTATAAAAAACCAAGTTTATTACTAATGTAGCTTTATTCAATTTATTCAAGTATTTACATTTTTTATTGTTCATAAGCAGAATTATAGCAGTAATGGAATTTACCAACATTTGTTTTTTCTCTATGTGTGGCAGAGTCTGGGTCATAGGACCTCACTTTATTGTGTCTTATTCCTCTTAACACCTTATGAAAGTCGAAATACTTTTTAAAATTATGAGTCACAGATGCAATATTCCCAAAATGTAGATTATTTTATTCTGGGTTTATTATTAAAATGCATAGTATTCCATTGTCTGAAAAGACATCTGAGAGAATTCAGAGTCCAATTCAACAAGTTTTTTTCATTGGAAGACTCTTTTAAAGTGATAGTATTTTTTAGAGAAGAAATAGATATGAAAAAATTAATAAGTCAGTGGGGAAAAAGTGAAGCATAATGCTTTTGTAAATTGCTATAAATTTTTTTATTTATTATATATGGTGCCCCCATGTCAACCCCATATAATCTTTTATCAGGACTAATTTCACTCAGTCTGTTTTCAACATGAATAATAAATTAGACACAAATACAAAGGAACTTCTGAGCCACAAAATACATTTGGCCCTTTAAAAAAACATATGCCATGATTTTCTGTAGATAATAACTATTTTTAGTGTTTCCTGTATGGCCATGACATCAGTGCATGATACCTGTTGATTGATTGATAGATTGATTGATTGATGTTTTCAAGATAAATGTATTTGTATTAATTAAGCAACAACAAAATAAGTAAAATAAGGAAGACATTTTAAGGGGTAAGTGAACATAGAGAAATATCTTAAGTAAGGTATATATTTTTCCTGATTATTAAAGTATAAATAGGATGCCTTATTGATGATATTCTACTTCATGGAAAAATAACATAATCATAAGTAGAAGAATCCAATTTCATCATTTGAAAAGCATTTTTTTAAAATTTATTTATTTGAGGGGGGGAGTGCGGGTGCAAGCACACATGTCATGCACACCATTGGGGGAGGGGCAGAGGAAGAAGGAGAAACAGGCTCCCCTCTGAGCAGGGGGCTGGATCCCAGGACCTGGAAATCATGACCTGAGCTTGAAGGCAGTTTCTTTACTTTTCCTTTTTTTTTTTTTTTTAAGATTTCATTTATCTATTTGAGAGAGAGAGAGAGAGTGAGAGAGAGAGCACAAGAGGGGGGAGGGTCAGAGGGAGAAGCAGACTCCCTGCTGAGCAGAGAGCCCGATTGGACTTGATCCTGGGATTCTGGGATCATGACCTGAGCCGAAGGCAGTCGCTTAACCAACTGAGCCCTTGAAGGCAGTTTCTTAACTGACTGAGCCACCCAGGTGCCCCTTAAAAAGCATTTAATAAATTAACCTGAAGTTGTCTATGGTCTTAATGAGGGCCAGGAGAATACCAATGTTCAGTTCTTAGGTAACATATTTCATTTAAACTTATCATTGGTTTCCTTGTAAACCTAGCATTAAGTTTTGCTTGGATTTCAATTTGACACTTTGTTTTGAAGTCCAGTTAAAAGAGCTTTACTTCTGGTCTGATAAGAAAAATGATGAGGGCTAAAAAGGGAGTTTAAATTTATTATGTAATAATAATCATAATTTTTTTTTAGTTCTTAGGTACAGTCTTAGACTGTTTGGCCTGCTATAACAAAATACCATAAAGACTATACTTTCAGGGGTCATTTCTATAGGTCATTACCAAAGACCATAGACTGGGTAGTATATAAACAACAGAAATGTATTTCTGATAGTTCTGGAGCATGGTAAATCAAAGATCTGGGCTGATTTAGTGCCTGATGAGAACCCACTTGCTCATAGACAGCTGTCTTCTTCCTACAACCTCACATGATGGAAAGGGTGAGGGGGCTCTTTGGAGTCTCTTTTATGAGGGCAATAATCCCCCTTATGAAAGCAGAGCCCTGATAACCTAATCACTACTCAAAGACCTTACATTTCCAAGCACTTTCCAGTTATTATCTCATTTATTTCTTTGAACAATCCTTTAAAGTATTTTTTAATGATTATTAAGTGAAATTAAGTAGCTCTCCCATAGTCACAAATCTAGTAATGGAGAGAGCAATGATCCAAACCCAATAGTTTGCTATACTCATACTATTAAGTATAACTCATCTAATTGTTACTATCTTTAAAACTTATTAAATGTATATGGCTGAGCCCAGTAAACATGAGTTACCACTTCCAGGGTTTTTGTTTGTTTGTTTGTTTGTTTTGTAATAACAAGAAATGCAACTTTGTAGCTAAATCTTTCTACATATCTACATTATTTCCTTAAGATTTTTAGAAATGAACTTTTTAGTAGCTTTTGAAACTCATTTTGAAAATTACTTTCAGGGGGCGCCTGGGTGGCTCAGTTGGTTAAGCAGCTGCCTTCGGTTCAGGTCATGATCCCAGGGTCCTGGGATCGAGCCCCACGTCCGGCTCCCTGCTCAGCGGAGAGGCTGCTTCTTCCTCTCCCTCTGCCTACTTGTGGTCTCTGTCTCTCTGTCAAATAAATAAATAAAATCTTTAAACAAAAAAAAGAAAATTATTTTCAGAAAGTCTGTATCAATACTAATGAGCATTATATTAGATGATATATATTCTAGAATCCTTAGTTAAAAACTGTTTGTTACTATCTAAAAAAGGTACATTTTCAGGACACCTGGCTGACTCAGTTGGTACAGCATGCGACTTGTCTCTGGGTCTTGAGTTTGATGTAGAGATTACTTGAGTTTGATGTAGAGATCACCATGTTTGGTGTAGAGATTACTTTAAAAAAAAAAGATACACTTTCATAGGTGAGAATGGTTGCATTTTGTATATGCATTTTTGATGACTACAAAGATGTATTAATTTTTAAATATCTTTACTGAATTGCTCTGGCAAATTGGGTATGTGCTCTTTTTTCTGTTTTTTTTTTTTTTTTTCTTTTTTCTTTTAGTTGGGGTCTTTTAATTGGAATTGATATGAGGCTGAAATTTTTTTTCCCATATTAAATGTTATTAACATTTTGTTATGCTGGAAATGCTCCACCCCCACTTTTCAACTATGTTATTTCTTAGATACATATTTATATATATATTTCTTAGATGCATTTTTGGTGTCTTTTCTGTTCTTTTTCTGAACACAATAAATCTTTATTCCCCAGTGCTTTTTTTTTTATAAGATTTTATTTATTTATTTATTTGAGGGGCGGGGGAGAGCAGGGGGAGGAGCAGAGGAGGAGGGAAAGGGGGAGAATCTCAAGCAGACTCTGTGCTGAGCACAGCCCAATGCAGAGCTCCATCTCACAACCCCCAGATCATGACCTGAGCCGAAATCAAGAGTCCAACGCTTAACCAGCTGAACCACCCAGGCAGTCCCCCACCAGTGCTTATTTTTGAAGAGCTACATCTTTGTAGTGTTGTGGACATAGGATACTGTCAATATAAAAAATACATCTGGTTGTATAGAATTTGAAATATATCTACCCTCTCACCTATCCTTTTCCAAGCAGCTCTTCAGAGTGGATCTTTCTCCCAAATCAATTACACTTACTGTTGTAGACATGCTGAAGAGATAGCATGGGGTCTCCTAAGAAGATAAGAATTGCTTTGGTTTCTCAGAAGGGAGGAACATTCTTAGGCAGAACTTTCGGCCGTGCTTGCTGCTAACACCCAGTCCAAGTTCTTGTGTGGTCAACTTTATCTGCTGCCCTTTAACATGTCCTCATTATAGTGCTGGTTACATTTTATCTTGGAGTTGGTGGGGGTTTGGGGAAGATATACCTATCTTATATCTTGCCACTTTGGCTGGTTCCTTCCCATTCACTTTCACCTTCTGGGTGTAAACAAAGAAATGAAAAACTATTTTCTCTTACCATTTAAAATAAGATACTTTTTTCTCTCCCCCACCTACTCCTGCAAGCTTCTTAAATTATAGAATCATTTAGCTACTTTATTTTTTTCATGAAAAATTGGATGGTAGAAAACTATAATTCAATTGTTTGAACCACATCAGAGCTGACCTTCACCTCCCTCTTCTTTTCCTGGATGATTTCTACTGTCCTTCCCTTATTGGAGATAATGATGAGTGTTCTAGCATTATGTTGTCAGCATCTATGTGAAAGATCTGACCTGGGGGGTACGTAGGAGGCAAAGGACACAGGGACACACACACACACACATACACACACACACACACACACACAGCTTTCATTGGTTTCATCTTATCTCACAATGATCTTCATAAAAATAATATTCTTTTTAAGTGAAAACAACACTTATAACTAATAAGATAGCATTAGATACAATATTTAAAACTAGTAACATAGAAACTGATCACATAATTTAATGATTCATGTTAAATTGAGTCAAAGTATTATTTTGCAGAAAAAATAAATTCAATTGATGAATGCCAGTTATTTTTATTTGTTTATCCTGAGGATTATGTGCTCCTAAATTTTAATATGCTTGTGACACTGTGCTTGAGACATCATGAGAAAAATCAATTGCTTTCCTCTGTTTCTTCCAAAGTGAAATTCGTCATTAGTGTTGGAGTCTGTGAATTTATGCTTTGAGGACCTAGGCGCCCAAGTGTTCTGTACTTGAGTTAAAGTCTTTGGAGTGGATATATATTAAGTTATTATTGTAAGGCATGAGGAAACATTAACTCTGAGGAATAAAACATTAACTCAGGGAATATATCTACCTGGAGGAAAAGATGCACAGGTAGGGGGGGAAAAAAAAAGTCTCAAGTGAGGCAGAAACTTCCCTAGAGAAAAGTCTTTGTTTTTGTAGCAATTTTGTGGTCAGATTTAGAAAATTGAGTGTTCTAAGTATTTAGGGGAGAGAATATTACACGGATAAAATGGCATGTGCAATTGATAAAAAAAAAAAACCTGACTAAAGCAGCTATTTAATATTTCTTGAGTGCTAAGTAGGTGTTAGATCTAATTGTTTTTAAGTCCAGCACAAGGATAGAAGTAAAATCTAAATGAATACTATAAGTAGCTGTAAGTGATTTAGGTAGAGAAAACTTCATGTCGCTTCTTCTTGTACCTTTTGTGGAATAATCTTACTGTACTTCTAAAGCAATTAACTAAAAATGGTCAAAAACAAGGAGAAAACAGAACGGAATAGAACTAGTGATCACAGCATTCTTCCCTTTAAACTGAAAGCCACTTACCATGCTGTGACCCTACCTCCAAAAACTACTCTACTGTTGCCTGCAGCACTTTTGACACTCTGGGTTTGGGTAAAATAGTGACTTTCTTGTTTCTTAGTAAATGTTTTGATGTTTTCACCGAAGTAAGTTAGGCTTCCTATTAAGTCAACAGACTGAGCTAAAAGCTTCAGGAAAATGTTTAAAATCTGATCATCAAAGGTCTTCTGATTAAACTGTTAAAAGGACCAAATGCTTGATCACCTGTTAATCTTCAAGGCCACCTTACTTTTCCATTAGATATATTTGAATTTCTAATTAATATCTCATTTCAGTGAGGGTGGTAGAAGTTAAAAGATACCACATTAAGAGGATCAGACTGTAAAATTTATGCTCAAGCCGATTCCAAAATGTACTTACTAATGCTGGAGCATAAATGCAAAATGAAGCTTAGGGAGAAGAAGCTTAATACAAACTAGAGCAGCTCAGCAGAGGGTGGCTTCAGGAGAGGTAGAAAAATCATGCAGGTACATGTAGTGCTATTTTGGGTTTTTTCTTATATCTAATATACAGATGGAAGCTTCATTATATGAAATCTGAACATTTTAGTGTCATGTTTCATATCCCATAATCATCCTTGAAACTATATCTGTGTGATGCTCAAATACAAACTCTTTTCTTCAATAATTGAAAATTCCTAGTTATCACGCAGGCATCACGGAAGGAAAAAAGCTCCTTATGAACTAAATGCTTCAAGCAGTTGTTTTGAGAGCACAGAGCAATAGCCAGGGCATCTCTATTCATAGACCTTGGAGATTTGATTTGAGCAACTCATGAATCAAATAGCTCTTCACTGTACCTACATTTGAAATGCAGGAAAATTACTCAGAGCTTTACAATCAAAGTAATGATAGATATAAGGGAATTGCAGATGAGTGTTTAAATGTTTTCATAAAACACTTCACTACTGAAATATTTTACCTGTGTTTTAGAAATTGTTTTTTAAATGCATTGAAAACTCCTCTTAGCATCTCTTCTTGAAACTACTCACCTATTATGATATTTTTGATATTTTTTTTTTCAAAAAAAGAGGTACATTTCTCGTCTTGTAAAAAAATTATGCAGGAAATGGCAGAACAGTCAAGCCATCTGGTTCCTAATGAGCTGTATTAACTGAAACTAAAGATTGATGTTAAATGTTGCACCTCACCTATTCCACAGAGGTGAGTGTTAAATCTCAGGGTCTAGCTTCAGGCCCTGCTTTCTCTGTTTTAATGAGTCAGTCTGAAGAGCAACACTGCATGTTCTGTTGCAAAAGTCTTCTGTGTGCATATTTTAGACTTTTTTACAAGGTGT
Source organism: Halichoerus grypus (assembly GCF_964656455.1). NCBI lineage: Eukaryota > Metazoa > Chordata > Mammalia > Carnivora > Phocidae > Halichoerus > Halichoerus grypus. The sequence continues at coordinate 32,611,189 of NC_135712.1, read as the reverse complement.
GAATTGAAACTCAACTCGCTGAGAAGTTTTTAATAACTTCAACCAATTAGGTAATAAGAAAAGATATTCAGAGTGAACATAGTAAACTGTAATCCCTCTTGAAAAATAAGATACTTAGAATATTCCCTGAGAAACTTGTGCCAACCTCTGAAAGCCAGTCTTGCTGACTTTCCCCAGGGGTGTCTACATGGCTGACTAAGTAGTCAAAGCAGAATAAGGGACCATTCTGATATGCCACATGTTAATCGGCAAATTCTGTGCTTTGCCCGACGTGTGCTACCCCCTCACGGAACAGTCTAGGCTCTACTCCTGCCCCAAGAGCGTGTTTGGGGGAGAGCCGATTTTTTAGTTGAAACTGATGAAACAAATGTAAAAACAGATGAGATGAATGGAGGTGAGATAATGGGAGCTTAACATAAGAAGAATCAAAGAAGTGAGGGAGAATCATAGTTTAAGAACAAACTATCCACTTTGGAATTTTCTTGGACACTAGTTCATAGAGATTAGAGTTTCTGACCACCGTTTTTCTCCAAAGTTTGAAATCTTTCTTTATCTTTGAATGACATTTCCTTAATTCATGCTAGAACATATTATGAGGAATTTGAAGCTGTCTATCAACTGTAAGACAAGGTGAATAAATTGTTAATGTGTGTTTAATGTTTGCATTTTTATTTTCTTCTTCAGTTTATGGCTACAAGTCAAAGTTCATGTCAAGTATAGTAGGTTTCCCTTGTAATCATGGAGTACCTGAATGAACATCTAAAAATAGTATATCAAGTAAAAAAAAAAATGCATTACCAAATGAATAGAAAATAAACAGTTATAGCACTCATTTCCCTGTCTTTATTTCTCAATAACATGCTATAATATTTAATTTTTCTTCCTTATGTAATGAAATCATTTCCAATTACTTTTCTGGTTTGTCCTAAATAGTGTACTCTGTAAGGCAAGCTGTGTTTAATATTTTGATGAGATCAACTTAAATGTAGTTATATAAACTAGGACATTCCTCACCCAAATACCTTATTTTTGAAAAGCCATTTAGACCTTAGCTGAGAATCAGACTTCTCTTTTCTTCACAAAGTCATATCTGACTCCAGTCATATACTTTCATTTATTTGCTCAGGCTGACCAAGTACTGGGAAGAGTTCCTGTCACAACAGAAAAGTTTAGAAGAGGCTGAGCAATTGTGATCAACAATTACTAAAAAATGTATCTCTCACAGTCGGTGTTGTCTGATCCTTCATCTTCCGTGACTTTGTCCGTTGCATGAAGATGCTCTGGTTTCTGAGATTCGGTGCAGTTTTTTGAAAAGCTCCCTTGCCTCATCCTTGGATGGTTATTTCCTCTAAATCTGTTATTCTGCTCTGGCCTTTTGACCACCTCATGTCTCCTGCTGTGATTTATTCTAGGCTTGCTGCTTCTCATTTTCCCAAGTTTTCAGCACTCTACTTTTGATGTGGGTCTTCCCTGAGGCCTGAATTTGGTCTGAATCCCGAACTAGCCTCTGACACTACTGTAAGGGCACGGTTCCTGACTCCCTCCCCCATGACTGCCCAACCTGCCTTTCTCACAATAATTCTTAAACTTCATTATGCTTAAGTGAGGCTTTTTAAAAACACATAGCTACAACCCCACCTAAAGATTCTGTGTTAGTTGGTCTCGGTTAGTGGGATATCTGCATTTTGACAAAACTGCATGGTTTGGTGATCTGATAAGCACCTTTTGACATATATTATCCTTCTTTTTGTTGATGCTCCATTCCCTTAGGTAAGGAAAATGGAAGAAGGGTTTCAGTTACTCAGTCCATCGTGGTGACTGTTGATGTCCCATTTGGCAATGCCAGCTGGTCTTTTGAAATTGATTGCAGCCGTTTTGCTTTTTCTGGAAGCCCTATGCTTAGAATTAGCTTCTATAAGAGCATCATGCAGCTTCCAGGTCTTACCTTCCTTCCTTGACTGTTTGAGAGATGAGCATAGGCTCACAGCTTGCTTCTGGCTACTCAGGGCACCTGCCCACCTCCTTCTTCCTTCCATTCTTTGGGAAATCAAAGTCAACCTCTCTCGCTCCATAGGTATATATGTATGTGTCTTTTTCCTGTCTGTTATCTCCCCAGTTACTCTCCTGCTCCTCTCTCTTTCTGTATCCCTTCCTTCTTTATAAAACAACCATCAGGATTCTGGAAAATAATAGCCAGTCATGTATCTTGTCAGCTAATAACTTCTGTTTTATGCCTCACAACAAAAACGGAGAGATTCTCTCTTGCCTTGCATGGATTTCTCTTTGAAGACCCAGTGAAAGAAGCTTGACTTTCTCTTTCAACACTATCAATAATAGTCTCTGAAATTGTATTTATTAGCTCTGGTTGGTCTGACTTGGGTAAATGCCCATTTATAAACCAGTCATCTTTTTTTCAATAACTTTATTGACAAATCCATTGGTAAGATTCAAGTCATAAAGTCATTTTGGGGAAAGCTTTTGATTCTCTGCAAATAAATTTAAGGGGGGAAACTGTGGAATCATCTACCTGAGGTATTTATTCACAGTTCAAGCTCTAAAGTCAACCTTGGGTAAGTTTCTTAACCTCTTTCTGCCTCAGTTCCTCATGTGAAAAATGAGGATGATAATAGCACTTCATACGGTACCTGACACACCAGAAGCATCCTGTGTTTGCACTACTGAGAGACTTACATTCAGTAGCACATGGTTTTTTGTTTAAAATGATTATTTCCTTTTTTTAAAAATGTAGGTGTTATGCTAAATGGGTTAACTGTTTATGTATTTATCTTCAGACTTCTGCGTGACTCTCTTTTTCCTGTCTCCTTCTAGAAAGAAGTAACAAATATTTTATACATATTTTTATGAATACTTATTAAGACACTCAAACATACCATGATTGAAGAGACTAATATGTTTTATGAATATTTCTATTCTGTCATCAATGTATGCCTTTGTTTGATTCTTGCTTTTTTACCAAGTATATCCAATATGGAGGCAAGTGAATTTTTCCTCCCATGTTCTAATTAGAGTACATATGCAACTAGATTCTCTGTAATGAATTATTGTTCCTGAATTAATAGTTAGTGAATTTTCTTTTGTATTCCCCTCCTGAAATGAATGTTCTACCAATTTCTTTAATAAATCAAAAAAATCATTTTGGTGATTTTTCCCAAGTTGATAAAATATTTGAAAAAATATAGGATTTTCCCTACTTTATTCATGTCAAGGGGTGCTCCCTACACATATTGTTGAACCTTGTAAGTAGAAATTGCCATTCTCTAGGCTTGGGTACAAATATGGGAAGAGAACCAAGAAAGGAGTTACTGAACCAGGTATATGATGGCTAATACATTCAATCACAGTTTTTTTTTTTTTAATTGCATTATTTCCCAGGCTGTGAAATGTTGATATTCTTGGAAGCCACTACTTTTGTCCTGGTAACCGGGGCGCCTGGGTGGCTCAGCCAGTTAGGCGACCACCTCTTGATTTCAGCTCAGGTCATGATCTCAGGGCCCTGAGACTGAGCCCCACATGGGGCTCTGTGTTGAACGTGGAGCCTGCCCAAGATGCTTTCTCTCCTGCCTTTGCCCCTCCCGCGACTCGTGTGTGCATGCGCATGTGCTCTTTCTCTCAAAAAAATTTAATTAAATAAAAATTAATTGGTAATCATGACTGATTTTTTTTTAAAGATTTAATTTATTTATTTGACAGAGAGAGACACAGCGAGAGCAGGAACACAAGCAGGGGGAGTGGGAGAGGGAGAAGCAGGCTTCCCGCGGAGCAGGGAGCCTGATGCGGGGCTCGATCCCAGGACTCTGGGATCATGACCCAAGCTGAAGGCAGACACCCAACTGACTGAGCCACCCAGGTGCCCCTAATCATGACTGATTTTTAAAAAACCATTAATCTTCTTCTTGATATTAATAAAAGAAGAAAAAGGTCCTTATCAACTTTTGTATTTAAATGACATCAAGCTCATATTATGGTAAAGAGAACTACTCTCTGCAGAAGCATAAACTTGGGTTCTGTGGTGGGGGCATGGATACCCTATCATAGGCAAGAAGACTAAAACATAGTGGAGGACAAATATAAAGCATGATCAACAAAATAACAGGACTTAATCATAACTTAATACTATAAAAATACTAGGTTGTATAAAGGACACTTGCAAAGCATGAGAAAAATAAATGAACAGAATTACCAAAGATTGAGCTTACAGCTGCTAAGAATAGTGTCAAGATGTGATTTGAATGATATGCTATATTTGGAGAAAACTTCCTGCTATAGATGAATATTACTTTTATGTTAAAAAATCACACTCATGATTCATTTGAATCTTTTTCTTTGATAGCATATAGGTTAAGAAGAGCATAAAATCTGAAACCGTTGCCTGATTTCAAATGCGGGTCCTGCCACTTTTAACCTAAAAGGTCTACGATATGTTGCTTACCTAAATTTGCTGTGATATAGTTATCTTTAAAATGGGGCCAAAAAATAAATAAAATAAAATACATAAAATGGGGCTAGTAATAGTACCTCCTTGATAGGATAAATGGTTCAATTTATATAAAATTCCAAGAAGAGTATCTAGCATATGATATCATAGCAACTTGATCAATGTAACTTCTTGGCAGTAGTGTGAGTAGTAGTACTAGTTGTTATAGAAGCAGTAGTCATAGCAGTGGTAGCAGTAGCAGTAATAAAAGTGGTCTTAGTAGTAATCGTAGTAACACTATTAGTAGCTGCAACATAGTAGTGCAGTGGAACAGATTATCCCAACAGCCTAAGCCCCTTGTTTTGTCATTGACAAAGGTTGGAAGAGCTCAACAAGCTGTATCTTTTTTATTGCATACATTATAATTAGTATTACCTAGTGATTAGGAATAATAAGCCATGCAACCCAATGTGTGTATATAACATTAGCATACTTTAGAACTGGTTTTTGTTTTTTGTTTTTTAATTTTTTATATTTATCATCCTCAAGTATAATTGTTTGGTTCAAATTAACTCATGTTGTAGTCAAATCAATTTAATCTTTAAACTAATTGTCTAGATTCTAGAAGCTTATTGCTTTTGGTTAAGCCTTAAGCAAATAAGTTATATAACAATCTGTGGTATAATGCAATGGGTCTAAAGTCCGAAGAGAGGCAACCAGTTTATTTGTTGAATCCCTATCCAGCACTTGCATTCTTTTTACAGTGACATTCATTTTGTTCAGCTAGAACATCCATTGGTGGAGATAGCATTATCCATTCCATTTTTGAAGAGTTTGTTTTGTTAGGAAATACTTTCTGTTGAACTTTCCCTGTAGAGCCACTTAAAACAAGTGCAGCATTCAGCTGTAGGAGTGACTTTACATTATTGGAAATCTTCTCTTGTGTCCATCACGTCTCTCTGTCGTCCAGGTCACACCATTTTATTTCTTCAGTGAGGCTTATAATCATCTTATGATATTGTTTCATCTTATCACTTGTCTATCTTTTTGGAAGCGGTCCATTCTGTCAACACTTATGTTAAATCATAAACTATCAACTCCTGTTCTGGACAGTGTTTCTTTCTATTAATGAAACCCAAGATCACGTTAGTTTAATTGCCTTTTGTTTGTTTAATGTTATGTTTGCATCTATGTTATGCTGTTTAACTAAAATTATATTTAAGTCTTTTCCTCTTGTGCTCATTTAACATGCATTTTTATTCTCTTTTATACTTGGGTAGTTAAGATTTAGATTTATTTTCAGGATTTTACATGACAAGGAGCCATTTGACTTTCCCCCTCACATGCATCCATGTGACCTGCTGAGTAAGTCAGGGTACCTTTTAATTGGTATCTCCCTCTACTCTGGTTGTCACTGAAATCATATTAAAGTTACTACAGCAAGATTTTAAATTATGAAGTATATGATCAAGTTACACATATCTTCCTGTTGATTTAAAATTTATATATTTTCTTTAAAAAAATATATAGAACGGGTAAAAAAAAAGAGTGTTACATTTATATTCTTAAGCCAAGAAGACTAGATTAAGAGAGTAGAATGTCATCTAAAATATACAGATATAGTCCAAAATTTATAGTTTCATAACCATCATAAATCTTGTATAAGTTCACTGTGGCATATTGTAATATTATCATTAGCATGTACATCAAGAACAAGATATACACCATGGCTTGTAAATAAACAGGTGTTCTCCAAAATAATGTGACATCTTGATGGGGGAAAATCCTCCATTTATCATATTTTAATTAAGTTTTGTACACATCTATTATAAGGAACACTAAGTGTATCATGATCTTAATTATTTTAAAACACTAAAAATTGGCTATAATGTATATAGTGCCAAATTCAAGTGACTGAATATGTACTGAAATATTATTATACAGGACATGTTGCATAGTAAAATTTCATGCATTTATTTTAGGAAAGATAATTTGCAGTTATGGACCCATAATTTGATTTATGGTAAATGAAATTTTAGAGGATTGTACAAATTTGGAAAATTTGCTTTTGATGTTACCCAACAGAAGTAAAAGTTTGCATTCACCACTTACATTAGCTCAAGATTTGTTTAGTATAAGGAGATCCAATAAAAAGGCAAGATGGATATTTATGTCCTTGTAAGTAACAGAGAACAGACCAAAATAATGAGTAAAAACAATTTCTATATTATTTAGGAAAAATAAGCAAACCAGAAATGGAGTATGATCTATGAAAATTACTATGCACATAATTCTACTCATGAATTTCTAGGGATGAACAAGACTGTTGATGTATTTTTGGTGTAATCAATATAATTTTTTTGAAATAAACACTTTAAAAGTTTACTCGGGTTAAATAATGAGGCTCAATATATTTATATATGTATTATATACAATATGTTAATATATAGATATGTATATATTAATTTGGATGTGACATGCATAAATATATATATATATATATATATGTATGTATATATATGATGTTTTGTGTTGAGCAGAGTACAGTATACCAGTTATCAATCTGAAAGGAGTTAGGTACTTGCATCAGTTACCAATCCCAGGAAAGGACCCTAAACACTTCTGCCCATTGCATCTTGGTATTGGAGTCACCAAGGAAAACACAATGGAGTCAAGCACTGGATGGTACAATGCTTTACTAAGAGAAGAGACAAATCAAGATGAGCTTTAAAAATGTGCTTCGGTCTAACATGGCCAGTGGGTCTCTTCCAGCAAATGTTACAGGACAGTTTGCCTGTGCATAGTCCTCTGGTGCTGCAGAGGAGGGACCCCGTGCACTCCCCGTGGAAGACAGATACAATACCGGGGTTGGCCAGGTACCGTATGATGCACATGCTTCAAGCAGAGACAAAGGAACATTCACTGAGCCTGAAACAAGTAAAGATATTCCCACACAAGCTGATAAGCCCAGCATAGGCTGTGCAGGCTCATTATTAGTGAGGAAGTGTTGCAAGCCTACCCAAGACCTGTTTTTGTTTTTGTTTTGTTTTTAAGATTTTATTTATTGGTTTATTTGAGAGAGAGAGAGAGAGAGAGCACAAGCAGGGAGAGCGGCAGGCAGAGGGAGAGGGAGAAGCAGGCTTCCCACGGAGGAGGGAGCCCCATGTGGGATCATGGACCCTGGGACCCTGGGATCATGACCTGAGCCGGAGGCAGACCCTTAACCAACTGAGCCACCCAGGCGCTCCAAGACCTGTTTTAACATGGCCAAGTTTTGGGAGCCAAGAGACTGCATGCACAAGACTGCCTTTCCCAACATTTTGTATATCATTAAAAAAATAATGGGACTCCAAGGCTGAAATTAAGCTAGATTATAGATGGGCATTTACATGTGTGTAAGTAACTGCAAATGGGGTACAGTAGGACTGACAATACTGAAACAGACACTGCTGAAGTTATCAACTACTGAGGTAAAAAAAAAAACCCAAAAAACAAAACAAAACAAAACAAAAAAACCAGTCTTTTACCAGTAAGTTAGGATCCTCCATGCTCTAGTCTTCTTGGATAATCTCTTTCTGACTCACCTCCTTCCATCACAATCATCCCTTTGTGTTAATCTTTCTCCTGCCTTTCCTTATTGTTTTATTTATTTTTTATTTTTATTATTTATTTTAGAGAGAGAGAGAGAGAGAGAACATGAGCAGGTGAGGGCGGGGGGCAAAGGGAGAGAGAGAGTCCTCAAGCAGACTCCCTGCTGAGCATGGGGCCTGATGCAGGGCTCGATCCCAGGACCCCAAGATGATCTCCTGAGCCAAAATCAAGAGTCCAAAGCTTAACTGACTGAGCCACCCAGGCACCCCCTTTATTGTTTTAATGTGTATGAATTGTTTACTTTGCCAGTTGTTAAACTTAACACGAATGGACTCTTAGTGTGTGTATTTTTTCATGACTCCTTCCTTTCAACATTATTTTGATATTTATGTTGACGCATACAGCATTATTAAATTTCTGTCATTACCATGTGGTAGTCAACTGAAAATACATTTTATGTATCCATCTTACCATTCATGGACATTTTATTTGCCATTATTTTAAAATAATAAAATTTAAACAAAGCTTTTTGATTTTTAACATATTTATGTCCTGGTACTCATGTTCAAAGGTTTCTTTGGGATATAAATCTAGGAGTGAAATTGCTTGATTGTAGGACATATGAATGTTCAGATCTCTTAGGTAATGCAAAATCTTTCCAAAGCTGTTTTTTAAGTTTACACTCTTGCCAGCAGTGGATGAGAATGTCAGTTTCTCATTATCCTTGCAAACATTCGATATTGACTAGCTTTTACATTTTTGCCCATCTGGTAATTGTGAAATGGTATCCCATTATAGTTTTAATGTGCTTTTTCTTAACTGCTCTTTATATGTTTATGGGCATTTGGATGTCTTTTTAAATTAAATATCTATTCAAGACATTTGTCCATTAAAAAAAATTCTTTTGTCTTTCATTTTATTTTAGATTGGTAGCAGTCTTTATATAGTATCAGTATTAATCATATGCCTGTGATATCTTCTTTTGGTTTGTGATTTTACTTTTCATTCTTTTTACGATGTTGTTCATGAAAAGAAGTTATTAATATAGTTGAAATTAACAATTTATTTCTACATAGTTTGTAATTTTGTGATCTTTAAAAAAGGCATTTCATCTCATGGTGATAAAGATATTCTATATGGTCTCCTAAAGATTTATCATTTAGCTTTATATTCAAATTCTTAATCCAGTTGGCATCTATTTTTGTTATTGGTGTTCAATTTCACTTTCTTCATGCAGATTTGGGACTCGATTTAATTTTTTACATGCAGACATCCACCTATCCTACCTTCATTTCCTGGAAATTCCATCTTTTCCTTCACTGACTTGAAATGTCCACTGTTATAGATCAAGATTCCATATATGCTTAATCTTTTCCTGAATTCTCTGTCCCATTCTATATGTAAGTTTTTCTAATTCAGTAGCAAAACCATCATCTAAGATGCCGTAAGTTTTTATTTTCAGTAGGATAAATTCTCTACCTTGTTATATTTTTGGCCCTTTGTCCATGTAAATTTTAGAACAAGTTTGTCAACTTCAGTGGAAAACATTGATGGGATTTTCATTGATACAATATTGCATCTTAGATCAATTTGTCAAGATTTCATATCATTGTAATATTTATTACAACAAAAAAATTTATTACAAAATTGTGTTGTGTATTTCTCCATTTACTTAAGGCATCTTTAGTATATTTCTATAAAGCATTTTTATTTTATCCATAAAGATCATGTATATCTTTTTTTCTTAATTGTATCTAGGTATGTATTGATTTTCATTATTGTTGTAATTGGTGCTACTAATATCTTTCTTGACGTCATAGATATTTTTTAAAGGTGGCTTTTTGGGGTGCCTGGGTGACACAGTCCATTAAACAGCAACCTTGGTTTCAGCTCATAACGTGATTTCAGGGTCTTGGGATCCAGTCCGGCATGGGGCTCTATGCTCAGCGTGGAGTCTGCTTAAGACTGTCTTTTCCTCTGCCCCTCCCCCACTAAAATAAATAAGTAAATCTTTTTAAAAAAGGTGGCATTTTAAAAACTCAACAATATTGCTGAATTGTTATTCTATTCCAAATATTTTATTATTATTCACAGATTCTTTTGGCTTTCAGTTTTTTTGTAATATATTACTAGTACCTAAACTGTTTTATATTTCTGTTTCACAAAAATATTAATATTATGCTCTTGATTTTCTCAAATGTATCTAATCCAATTTCCCTGTTTTATGAAGAAAAATATTCTTTTTCATTATACTTAGGAAATTCATAGTTAATATAATCTAATTGCATACATTATTTAAAAATCTAATTCAGTGTTATAATTATAAGATGAAAAAGATATTAAAGGAAATTATATATAACTATAAAGGCACTCCCTTTAATATATAAATTCTCAAGCAAAATATATAAGAAGATCTAATTTAGTAATAAGATACTTGCCCTAGGCTCATGAATCCAATGTCATTTATGTGACAGCTTAAAACACTGATAATGGTGTTTTGTATTGATGATTCAAATATGAAAAACTTTGTGGTCCTTGGCAATCTGATTGTCTGAAATCGTTAATTGTTCAGGATAAAGTTCAGGATAAAATTAAAAATTTCTCCCCATTTATGCATTATTGCAATTTAGTTATGTTTAAGCAACGCAAACTTCTTTGTATTGGTTAAGTGAAATGAAGTTCATGTTGTAGATACTGTTATGAAAGACAGTCTGTTTTCCTGTCAGTGGTAGGTGGGACATTCTCAAGCCATGCTTGGTACACATCACAGGACATCTATCCTCCTTGCTTTCCTTCTATTAAATTCTAATAGTGTCTCTGTATTATTTAATCACCAAAAGTGCTCCCCCAAATTCTCAAGGAGCACCTTTCTATAGGAGGGACTACTGCCCCAGTTGGGAGCAGCCACAACTCCCTGCAGCTGGGATATGGATGCACTTTGGGGAAAAGGGATTTGGGTGCAGCAAAAATAGGACCCACCATCAAAGTATATTCTGTAAGTCTGAAAATTAGTAGTTGAAATTGACCTCTTAGCAATCATATATATAGGAACACATGATTAGTTACATTATTCTCTAAGTCTAAGAGATGAATAGAAACCAGAAAAAAGCCTGAGAAATTTCCACCAGAAATCCTCATTAAAAGATACTCTGAAATATATGGGACTGTGTTTTCTATATTATCTCCACGGTAAGTGCAGTGATAGATAATATATGAATTTTCTTATATCTCTACTCAATACTGGTTGACAGTGTTCTACCAAAACGCAATTCAGGGAAAGAAAATCTATCAGAAGACTGAGAAATGGTACCTGAATAACTCTTAATGGTTTGAGTTGATCCAAGGGCGTCACGTAAAACATAAAAATAAGGATGGACTGCATATATTCAGACAATTCTCTATGAATGTTATTTATTTATTTATATTTTGCAGCTGGGCAAAATAAAAAATAAGAATTGGGCAGCTGAGAGGTTATGTTCTTCTATAAGGATTGCTATCATTCTATGTTCTTGTTGATTAAAAGTATAATAATGAAAATGGAAAAGGGGTTCAATTACATTTTTTCCCTTCATGGAGAAATCGGTCTTTTTATTTTCTTGGAAGTCAGCCTCTGAAGCCTGGAATCTCTGGAGCACAGATTCATGCCTTTGGAGTGCCCTACCTATTACTACTTCTAAATCATTTTAGTTTTCTTTTACCCTTCCTTTACACTAGCAATCTGCAGACTCTGGGAAATGAGATTCTTTTTTTTTTTTCCTTTTGACATACTATACATGTAGGCACACCAGAGTTATATCATTATATTCAGGATGACCAATTGCTTTTTTCTGAGAATAGTAATTCAAGATGTGGCTCTTTGAAGGACTAAGGAGAGTAATGATGAATTTTTCACATGTTCATATTCTATTTTCTTGCTGTGAAAATGTTTAAAACAGATCTACTCCAGCTCCATAGCCTATCCCATAGAATAGAATCACCAAAAGATGCTGTAAAAATGATACTAAGCTATTGACTCTAAAACTGATTGGCCATGATTATAAGAGATGATAATAGGCCTACCTTAAAGGAACACTAAGATAGTTGAAATCATACAGATACAAATAAACATACACAAAATATCAGAGAAAAAGAACAAAATGTAGCCTAGTGTTTAGTACCTACAGTTCACTGATTAATTAGAGTTCCATTTGCAGTAAAAATTGTCAAGGCTCATTGAATGTCATCTTATGTCAAATATTTTGTTAATAATTGCCTCTTTAAAAATGGTTGAAGTTGTCTGTTACTAATAAATATAATATACTCTGACAGGTTTTATCCTCTTTTGAAATTCAATCTCAACATCTCTTATTGAGTGTCTAGATTCTAGAGAGACTCTAACAACCATAATTAAAGAGACATCCATGGAGCATATATGTGTTATGGTTGACAAATAATATATAAGCGTGGCTTTAGTTAATAAAAGCAATATGAGTTTTTCTCTGCATAAAACTCTAATTTGATATGAATGTTCCCTATTTAAGATTTTTAAGTATAAATTGGATCAATGATCTGTTGAAAACTTTGCTAAAATGCCCATGAAAATAGAATAGAGATACAATTTCCTGAGATGGAATCCAAAGCCCTCCACATCAAACCACTGTTTCCACCAACCATTTTCTTCACCATTCTTAGGGTGCTTTATTCTTCTTCTGTACCTCAACCGCAGAGGATCAATTCTTGATCCCCAATGTCTGCATTTTCTCATCTCCATATCTTTGCTCAATTCAGTCTAATTTAACACCAACTAAAACAAATTAATTCCTATCTTGTATCAGGTTCTAAATGAAGAAAATTCAGGTCACCTGAATTTTAGCTTGGGTCCTGAGGAGGAACAAACAAGCAGAAAATGCATTTGTCATTAGAGCTAAAAAGTGTGCTTAGGATAACATATAAACAGAACTTATTTGAGGACAAGGACTATTCTAGTCCTCATGGGGACAGCTACATAAAGCTGATGAGCTGATGAGCAATTTTAATCTTACTTTAGTTTATCTTTAGTTATCTTTGTCTTTACTTTAGTTATAGCTTCCTAGCATTTGTAGTTTTAGTCAAGCTAGTTCTGAAAGATGAGTAGAAATCAGAGCTGTAAGTAATGAGCAAAGGGTTATTGCAGAAAGAAAATGAAGCCTATGCCACAATATGGTGTCTCTGGGAAACTACAAGTAGTTTGGTACGTCTGGGATAAGTGGGGTGGGGGGGAGGAAGAGCTAATAATAGGAGATGGGGCTGGAGAGAGAAACTGAGTCCAGCTGATGATAAACATTTTCATGACTTCCTAAAGGGTTTATTGTACTTTCAGCCAGTGGGGAGGGTAACTTGATGCTCTTTGTCTCCTTGAAAGATCACACTCACAGCAATGTGAGATGGAGTTCAGAGTTAAGACCCTGGTGGTGTAGATATAGAGTATTGGACAAATTTTCCAGTTCCCTCTTCCAAGCCTGAAATACCCTCTGTCTTTTAGCTCTGTATGTTGGAGTCCTATCTATCTATCAAAGTCTGGCTCAAATGTTACATCTCAATGAAGTGTCTTTCTAGATCTTTCCTCCATCAAAATATTGTCTCCCTCTTTCAGTTATTCCCACAACTTTCTCTCCCTCCCTCCCTCCTTTTCTCTCTAATCTTCATTTTGGCTCTTGAATTAAAATTTACATAGTGTTATCTTTCCAACTAGGAATAAACATATAAAGGGAGTAGCCACTCAATAAATATTTGCAGAACTGGCACTTTTCATGAAGTTTTAAAAGTCATAGATTTACATTAAAATCTGAAAATAATGCACCGTTTAAAAGAGAAGAGAGGTTTTGGAAACTATTTATGTAAAATTAATTGTAGATGTTATTTATAGTGTAGCTATTAAGTTTGTTTCTGTTGTTACTTCATTAGCTCTCTGCTATGTACCAGTTGGGGAAGGAACTTCCTCTTCTGTCAAATGATTGTTGATCTTGAAAGCAAAGATAGAAAACAAGTGTCCTCTCAATTTACTTCATACAGTAAAAAGAATGTAGGCATGCCTAAAAATAGATTTAATTAATAATGCTTTCTAGTAAATTCATTTCTGTCAGATATTTAAATTACTTTTTTCTTGAGAGGAGGAGGAAATGTGAATTTTATACCAAAAATAGGTTGTCCACAAAAGGCTGCCTTACCTCTGAAACATTTTCCCCTAAATCTAGGGACTCATTGACTTAAGGTAATTATCAATGGTCACATTCTACAGGACCAGATCAGACTGTCTTCACTTTGTGAAACAGAATCATATTTGTAAGTATTTTAGAGATATTTTTCTAAGTTGTGTTAGGTTCCATACATAGAAGTAATTAATATTTATGAAACCTAACCTGAACAATATACTTGTTTTTTCCCAAGTATTTAAAAAGCACAAAATAAATTTTTTCTATCTCTTATCTAAACATTAAGATCCTGATAGTGAAGATGTAGACTATTGGGCAGATTTTCTCATTTACTCTAATGCATCTGGAACACCCCGAGACTGCAGTGATTTAACGAGGCAATGGGATCAATGCTTAAAGTGAATGATTTCACAGCCACTTAGAATATTAGCAAAGAGCTGGCACACATCATTGGAATTTGCCAGATCTGTGAATTAGTTTGAGCCACTGATTGTTTACTCGGGTAGCACACACAGCAGCAACTCTTGCTTGTAAGGAAAGAAAAACATAACATTGATCTAATTGGTTTAAAATGGTTTCATATAGGGCGCCTGGGTGGCTCAGTTGGTTAAGCGACTGCCTTCGGCTCAGGTCATGATCCTGGAGTCCCTGGATCGAGTCCCGCATCGGGCTCCCTGCTCGGCAGGGAGCCTGCTTCTCCCTCTGACCCTCCCCCCCTCTCATGTGCTCTCTCTCTCTCATTCTCTCTGTCTCAAATAAATAAATAAAATCTTTAAAAAAAAAAAAAAAAATGGTTTCATATAGCTAAATATTGTATTTTGATTTAAATGAAAATGAAGGATTCTGATCAACATAGTGTACCTGAACACATGATGATAATTTTGGAGAAATAAACAATCTGCTACCATTCCTCTCTATAAAATGGGAATAAACTATTGAGTTTCATTACCTGGTTTCCACGTGGGTACTTAAGAATCCACACCAAGCAATCTCACATCTATACTTATAAGTACCAGTGATCATAGGTCAGAATGTATTAGTCTATATAAATAAAAATACTTTAAAATATAAATATTCCAATTTTTATTTTCTTGGTGCACTTTATTTTCTCATCCATATTTGATTTAAGGGACATCATATCTTAATATTGCATATTTAGATTTTTAAAAGTACATTGAGGGGGAAAAAAGACATTCTTTTTTTTTCCCTTTTTTTCACTTTATTTATTTATTTTTTATTATGTTATGTTAATTGCCATGCATTACATCATTAGTTTTTGATGTAGTGTTCCGTGATTCATTGTTTGCATATAACACCCAGTGCTCCATGCAGAACGTGCCCTCTTTAATACCCATCACCAGGCTAACCCATCCCCCACCCCTCCGCCCCTCTAGAACCCTCAGTTTGTTTCTCAGAGTCCATAGTCTCTCATGGTTCGTCTCCCCCACCAATTTCCCCTCCTTCATTTCTCCCTTCCTACTATCTTCTTCTTTTTTTTTTTTTAACATATAATGTATTATTTGTTTTAGAGGTACAGGTCTGTGATTCAACAGTCTTACACAATTCACAGCGCTCACCATAGCACATACCCTCTTTTGTGATGATTTTTTTTAAATAATATACCATGATGTTCAATATAAATTAAAGTAGACATTTTTGTTGGCAATATCAAAAATCTTAAAAGATCAAGACTCTTGTAACTGTACATGGCTTTGATTCATAAATTATTCTTCCAAGAATAAAAAAGAAATAATAAAAATGCAGACATTTAAATTATAATACATTGACATGATGGGATACTAAAAATTATATATAAAAGACAAATGTAAATGGTTTATATAACATTAAGTAAAATAAACAGTGAGGGGAAGATGATAGATAGATAGATAGATAGATAGATAGATAGATAGATAGATAGATACATAGATACATAGATAGATAGATAGATGATAGCCAGCCCAATTTATGTCTCTGCATTATATTAGCATTTATTTTTTTAATTTTTTATTAACATATAATGTATTATTTGTTTCAAGGGTACAGGTCAGTGATTCATCAGTCTTGCACAATTCACAGCACTCACCATAGCACATACCCTCCCCAGTGTCCATCACCCAGCCACCCCGTCCCTCCCACCCTCCTCCACTTCAGCAACCCTCAGTTTGTTTCCTGAGATTAAGAGTCTCTTATGGTTTGTCTCCCTCTCTGGTTTCGTCTTGTTTCGTTTTTCCCTCCCTTCCCCTATGATCCTCTGTCTTGTTTCTCAAATTCCTCATATCAGTGAGATCATATATATTAGCATTTATTTTATTTCAAAGACTAGAAGGAAAAAATACCAGAAGGTTAATAATAATTATGTTTATGAGGTTCTGATTTTTTTTTACTTTTCTTTATTATCTAAATTTTCTATAGGAGTATGTGTTTTTTTATTGAAGTATAATATACATAGGAAAGTAGATAAACCCCAAATGTGCAACCCAGTGAATTTTTGCACAGTAAACACACATTTTCTGTGTCAGAACATTATCAGCTCCGCAGCAGTGCCTCTCCTGCCCTCCTCTAGCAACTGTCCCCCTCCAAACATAACCACTACCCTAACATCTAGCACTGTAGATTCGTTTTGCTGTTTTTCATTTCTGTAGAAACGGATGTACTTTTTTTTTTTTTTTTGAAACGGATGTACCTTTTGTTGTTGTTGTTGTTGGCTTATTTCATTCAACAATATGTGTGTAATAGTTGCCCATGTTTTTGTGTGTAGTATCCCATTGTAAGAATGTATCACAATTTACACACTTTACTGTTGATAGCCATTTGTATAGTTTCCAGGATTTGGCTAGGACCCATACAGCTTCTATGAACATTCTTGCAAATGTACTTTGGCTAACATGTATAAATTTCTAAAGGGAGTATATGTGTTGGGTCATGTTATATCTATGTTCGGGAGAATCAGAGAGAGGGAAGGGAAGGGGACAGGAGTGGAGGAGAGGGAGGGAGGAAGAAAAGAAGGAAGGAAGGAAGGAAGGAAGGACAGACCAGAATTTGCTACATATACAGACAAGCTTGCTGTTCACATTAACTCAGGCAATAGTAATGGTCATTGATCCCTGGGTTATCACTTATCTCCATCTCTTTCATTTGGTCCTGCTCTGCTGGTAAGGTTGAAGAAAGCTGATGGCCTTTTTTCTGTATTATTTATAAAGCAGATCTGTCTCTTTGATTCTCTGTACTCTGACCTCACCTTGACTTCTATTAGCAGTCACTAATATAGGAGGGACAGTCTGTGCCAGTATTATGATTTAAAAATTAATGACGACATGTAGATTCACCATTATAATGCATGTTTTAAATGCACAAAATTAGTTTTTTTGACACCAAGTCACAATTTAGAACCCAGAGTGAGAAAACTCGGAGATTTACCTGATCAGGAGATCAGGGTACAGGACAGAAGAGGTGAAACCATATGCGTGATGTGGGAGGAAAAAAAAATAAACACTCCAAACATCACATTAGGGGCACAAGATAATGTTTTAATCTCTAAAGTTAATTTTTAGAACCCAAAATGCTACAAGCATCTTTTTATAACCACCCTCACTTTTCACAATGCTTCTTTTGATACCAAAATGCTCAGCCTGAAGATTTTGGAATGATCAAAATTAAGAACATGATCTTCATTTTTGTTGGCCCAGATATCTGCTTTAACACTTCAAACACTCTTTTAAAATATCTCACACTGTATCAAAAATAACTTTCCTTAACCACAAGGCAATCTGAGAGCTCTGTCAGTCAGCAAGCCCATATGTAAGTGAGAAAGAAATGTGCTGTTTAGTTTACATGACAACCTGCAGATCAAAGCACAATAAATAAATAACAGTGAGTTGCCTACGCCTTCTCTTTCTTTGGGAATAAACATTGAATATAAATACTTTGAAATGGAAGACTGAAGACACTGTTGCTATCAGTGTTGGAAGAAGATGGAAAAGAAAAGACCCTGGTCAAGAGGAATTATCATTTTTAATATAGAATTATAATGTTCACCAGAAGATACAAATCAAATGTGGTACAGGTTGGTAGACTCAAATTAAAAGGTTTTGTCCATCAGTAGAAATCTAAACATTGCTGTGGAAAAATAATTTGGGTTTCTAAATGCAAGCTAACTATATGCAGTTTGTTTGGTTTCATTTAATTATTTTTAAAAATGGTGTTTTATTCATTAACACATATTATTGAGTTCAAATGAAACCATGATTTAGAGGATGAAAATCTAAGTTGCCTCTTTTTTTTGTTTGTTTGTTTGTTTACTGAGGAGTTCCTATCCTTTCTTCACAAAGGTCCAATATGTTTTCCTGGAATACAGGGGTGTTACCCTTTGTACCAGGTTTTATGGCTACAGTGGTTTGAATTCTTCATGAATGGTTCCAATTTTCATGGTAGTTTCTTCCTTTCTTTAGGCTTCAAACTTTAAAATTAATCAGCTTTCTAAAAGATGTATCTAAAGGAGGAATCTCCTCCCCTTAGAGAAATAAGCTCAAAAGAGTTAGTAGAGATTATTTTCGGGAGGGCTCAATTACCTTCCGTTCACTCTGCTCTTGGCCTACTTAGAGCTATCAAAGGAAGGATGGTCCTCATACACATTTCACAGGAGGTTTGCTCAAATTAACAGGATACCCACAATGTCAGAAAGACAGAATTTTATAAGGAATTGCCCCAAGGTGCTCTCAACCAAATTCCTTTATGTAATTTGATCAATATTTTACAGAACTCAAATTTAGGTTGTTCCTTCTAGAAACTCAATAGGGTTGTTGGTGACTAATCCTGTGCAGAATATGGTCATTCCTACACTGGATTCTACCTCAAGGACCATGAAAACTCCCCTTTGTTACCTAGGTAAAAGAGAAGAATAAACTTGAAGAAGAGTGGGCCTGCCACTCTGGTAGGCTGAAAATTAATAGGAGGCAGTCGAAATTTGTAGTGGAAAAACTGTATGTAGAAGTAAATATAATTCAAAACAGTTTAAAAAACACAAAATTTTACTTTAGTTAAATTTACTGTACCTAACTTTCCTTTTAGAACATATTAACTCTTAGGAAACAGTTTTGGGCTTAATATCAAGGATAGAGCTTTCCAGTATTTCAAAGCCAATGATAATATAGAGCCTACATACATCATACATGTGTTGGTAATATGTAATCAACCAGGATGTCATTAGTGACCCCTGGGCAAAGAGAAATATTTTAGCATTGATTAAGAAAAAAAAAAAAAGCCTGGTCCAGTAAGCAGTATGACAGTAATCAGAACTTTGTGGGAGGTCATGTAATTTGGGAGCAGACTTTAAGAGAAGTTCACTCTCTGTTTCTCTTAGGTGGGCTGTGATTATAGTTGGTGAAGATCTTTAGGAAGCACCAGATACTTCTTTGTAATAGAATGAAGTAATTCAAAATAGTTATCATGTTTTTTTCGTTGTTGTCTGTTATTTCCTAAGATACTTTTAAGTGCATCAAGATTAGGACTGTACACCAAAGAGGTGAAATATTATTTTTCATGGTAGACACCTATTAATTGAATATTTAATTAACTAATTAATTAATTTAAATAATTAATTTAACCTATTAATCTCCACTTAGGTGTGAAATCCCACTGAGTGATTCAGTGTCCTCAAGCTTATTCCCTATACTTTGGGCCAAAATATCTCAACCCATTTCACACAGAACACATAAAAATATTTATATGGCAATCAAGAACAAATTGGAGAGAATTTGGAGTATCTACATGCAGTTTGCTAAAAAACATAATGTTATATTTTCTTGATACTATTAAGATAAAATGCGAAACATTAGAGAAATTGTAATAGTAAAATTGTATAAACTGTACAAATAAACTATTTTCATTTTAATGAAAAATCAGCTTGCTTTTCTAAATGTAATATTTCATATGTTCCATATCTTTGAAATAGTTATAATAAATTCTAGATATAGAGTTTTTGACAATGATCTTTCAAAGTCATCATAGTCACTATGGATGAACTGAACGAATGAGTAAATTGTAGCAGAAGTCAGGAACATACTATCACTTCTTTTTTTTTCTATCACTTCTTTTTTACTTAACAAAAAGAACTTTCTTATTTTTAACAAGAATTCAGGTAATTTGATCTCCTTAAATGGGATTTGATGTGTGATTACTTTTTAAGCCTAAGAACGCTTTCGTTTTCTTGACAAATAAAAGATTGAAATTAAAATTTGAAATTGAAATAGAAATTTCCGGTGATAATGCAAATGGACTTTGAATTCAATCCAATTTTTTTCATATCAAATATTGCCAAATAAAGAAGCTACTACTCTTAATAACTTTTTAAGATTCAGTAAGTTTATTTAGTATTTATAGTTGATGGACTATTTTTACCCTCATTTTTCCAAAACTGAATTTTTATGTTGACTCCATAAACTTTGTTTGTACATGTTGATATAGTTTCACATGGGCATTGCAAATTTTTAATTAATTTTATTGTGCTGCTAGAAAATATCAAAATCAGTCTTTCTTCTAAATCCAAAAACTATCCTTCAAAAATTGTTTTCAAGTTATTTGCTCCGACAATGCACTTTGGTGTGAATCACTAGAGAGTTTTCTGGTTCCGTTTCTTCATATCAAATTCAAAACAGAAAGGTGCCTGGGTGGCTCAGTTGGTTAAGCGACTGCCTTCGGCTCAGGTCATGATCCTGGAGTCCCAGGATCGAGTCCCACATCGGGCTCCCTGCTCAGCAGGGAGTCTGCTTCTCCCTCTGACCCTCCTCTCTCTCATGCTGTCTCCATTCTCTCTCTCTCAAATAAATAAAATCTTAAAAAAAAAAAAAAAATTCAAAACAGAAATGAGTGCAGTGTCCTGTTTGTATTAGATTAACTATTGTGATGTTATCATTTAATGAGTAATTCATTTGAACAAACTTTTTATACGCAAGATTTTCTGGAGAAAAAAATTTGTTTATATGAATATCAGATTTCCTTTCTATCAATATCTAATTTATTATACTTCCATAATATTTCATATATTTTAAGATGTTCATTTACCACTTAGAATACTTGATCACTGATATTTTTATTTTGCTACTTGTTTGAAGAATAAATTGTGTTACACTAAGCTTAAATTCTAACTAGGGATATTAGCAAAGCACAGTTATTAACATCTCCTGATGTATCAATGTATAGTGAAAACTTTCTTTACCAATGCAATAATTAAATTATCATCATACACATTTTTTTTATTTTGTTTTGTTTTTGTTTTTTTTTTTATAAGAGTGTTATTCAAAAATGGCACCTTTTCTATTTACTTTGTTCTTAGTCCCAAATAGTACAAGCTTGGAAAATGAGTAACTCTGTAATGGTGTAGCACATTCTGGCTTTAGCTATAAATTGTCAGAATTTGTGAAGTGTCTTGCTTGAACAGGAAACGCTGGAACTCACTCATAGATGATTCAGACATTTTCATTTCACTGTTGTAAAATTGTGAAGTGTGTCTTTCTGCGGAGAGTATTTTGCTATAAGATGTCTGCGTAGTATTTTACTTTCATTGTGTAATTTGTTACTTTCTATATTTCCTTACAAATTAAATATGTAGGCTAATTAGAAGAAGAAATATTCAGGTATAAAGTTTCAATAATCCAAGATGAGTAAGTTCTAGAGATCTACTGTGTAGCATACAATACTGTACTGTGTACTTAAACATTTCCTACAGGGGGGTAGACCTCATGTTAAGTGTTCTTGTCACACACACACACAGAAATAATGATAATAAAATTAAAAAGAGTAAAAGCTTTTGGAGGTGATGAATCTTTTTATGGCACACGTGTGGTGATGGTTTCAGAGGGGTATACTTATCTTCAAACTAATCAAGTTGTACACATTAAATGTACAGTTTTTTTCATGTCAGTCATACCTCAATAAAGTGGGTTTTTTTTAAAAAAAAGAAATATCTGTGCAAATAAATGCATATGTGATGTAATCCTCATTATATTACCCAGTAAGTGCTTTGTACTCCTTTTTCTGTACCATGTTTTGTCCTCTCCATCTGTTGAATTTTCACCTTTAATTCTTTTTTAAAAAAGTCTCCATTACTGTGGTATCCCAGTCAGGGCTCAATGCAGAAAACAGAAAATACTAGTATTCTTTCAAAAAGAAAAAAAAATAACCCATGGAATAGAGTGCTTTACAAATTTGCTGGAAGAGCTGTTGCCCTGAAAATGAGGAAGCACCTACTAGATTGGAATAAAGATTCCCCCCTGTACCTGTGATAAAAGATTCAGAACCGAGTGCTGCCCGTTTCCGCCACAGCAGGTTCTCCTGCCAGGTTGCTGGTGACTAGACGGACATGTGCAGCACAGAGAGCAGCAAATGCCTGCCACCTTCTTTTGCCTTTCGAAGGTCATGTGAGCGCATCTACCTGAGGGAACCCTATTTATATCTAAAACCCTAGCTGCAAGGGAATCTGGGAATGTGGTTTCTGGCTTTATGACATCTTCAACTACAGATGGTCTCCGACTTATGATGGTCTGACTTAACAATCTTTTGGCTTTATGATGCTATAAAAGCAATATGCATTTGGTAGAAATTATGCTTCAAATTTTCAATTTCGATCTTTTCCCAGGCTAGCGATAGGCACGCAGTAAGATCCTCTCTCGTGATGTGGGGCAGTGACAGTGAGCTGCAGCTCCCAGTCTGCGGGGGTAAACAACTGATACACGGACAACCATTCTGCACTCATACAGCCTTTCTGTGGTTCATGGCCAGTACAGTATTTAATAAATTACATGAGCCATTCAACCATGTATTATAAAATAGGCTTTGTGTTGGATGATTTTGCCCAACTGTAATCTAAGATAGTCTAGGTTAAGCTATGATGTTCAGTAGGCTACATGTAATAAGTGCATTTTCAACCTACAATATTTTCAACTTACAGTGGGTTTATCAGGCTGTAACCACACCATAAGTCGAGGGAGATCTGTAGAAGCAAGTTGGAATGGAAGTAGAGAGAACTTACCCAGCATCTTCTACAGTCCATATCTTCACCTATTTACATTCTTCTGCAAATAACTAAAGTTCCAAATAGAAACGATAACTAGCTTGATCTAGTCTAAAATAATGTAACCCTACCATATATACATGTTTCTTTCTCTTCCCAAAAATGGAGACCCCAAATCCCATCAGTAACTGAATAAACGTCTAGAGTTGTATTCAAGCTCATATAGTTTAGTTGCAATCCCAATTTCCCATCCTGTAAAATCTTTAAAAATGTAGGGAACAGGGAAAGGAGGAAAGCTAGAAATTGGTTAATATGTACAAATACACACACAATAATGAAATGAAAATAATATGGAAATCTACCTCTTCTCATTTCTGCAACTGGTCACAAAACTGTAATTGTTTGTATAACTCTTGTACTCCTTCTTCTAGCACTTCAGCTGTCTGGGATTTTCTACACAGTAGTGACCCAAACCTTGATTTCTTAGGGATCTCATCAACAGGGAGAAACATAATTTTTTATAAAATGAAATTTATTTATTTAAGTTTAAAATCCTGAAAGGGGCTCTAGGCATTTAGAACTTCAGAGATTTTGTATGTTTGTTTTCTTGCTTGTTGGTATAGGCTGTCTGCATTCTTGAAAATGTTTAAAATTAAATTATAGTAAAAAATGTCAAAAATTAAGCACAAATTAAGTAGAAAAAAACTGTTACTCATTTTTGTTTTATTTAATAAATTTCTGAAAATTTACAAATCTATATTGCATATAATTTAGTGATTAAATATTTTGAAAAATCAATTTTCTTAAGTTTTATGATCTATACTACCTTAATGTGTTGACTTATTTAAATTGTATTCATTTTTATTTGTTTCATAAAATTGTAGAACACTTTTAATCATTAAAAATTATAATAATCAGTTTTAAAGTTGCATCATAAATCAGACTAGCTAATTGTGAACATCAAATGCCAATAGGAAGGTAATAGAAAAAGAAAAAAGCGTGACAAAAGAAAGAAAGGTGTAACAATTCAGAAAATTTATAAAAACAAATACAGGACAAAAGTCACCATCATCATCATCACACATATATTGTATTTAAGAAGAAAATGAAATAAGAACAAAATGAATCCAAAGAATGCTATAACATCTGCTAATTGCTTGTAAAACAGATCTTCCAACTAAAAAAATAGCTAACAGACATAATTCAATAAGAAGGCCTAATTGGTGCTATATGGGGTAGTCAGTTCAGAGAGGTATGTGACCCCAAAATTGATTGTTTCTGAATTGCCACAGTGACAATATTCATTGGGATGTTGCCAACAAAATTTTCTGGCTCCAAACCTGCATAGTTTATGAATTTAGTGACAACAGGCTGTTTTGTCATTTGCTGCAGTGAATTTCCTTGCTTAGCTCAATGCCTGCTAATGATGCTTCTTTTGCCCCTTGAGGCTGTTAAACTGACCCTTGTCAATAATTCTATAAACTGGAATAAACTTTGCATCTTTCAGGATTCTTTTTTTTAATGTTTTATTTATTTATTCATGAGAGTCAGAGAGAGAGAGAGAGCAGAGGCAGAGGAAGAAGCAGGCTTCCCGCCGAGCAGGGAGCCCGATGCGGGACTCGATCCCAGGACCCTGGGATCATGACCTGAGCCAAAGGCAGACGCTTAACCATCTGAGCCACCCAGGTGCCCCAACATCTTTCAGGATTCTTAATGAATCACATTCTCTGACCCAGAGCATGAGGGTTGAGGTAGGTTTAGACTTCGATCAGAACTAGCTTTATAGTCTGTCACAGGAAGGAACGTTTTAGGAACAGCTATAAATTTTGGGGACCTAGCTTGATGGTGACATAAAGTTTTAGGATAAACCAGAAACTCCAATCATAGCCTAGGCTTTAGTTCACAGGCATGTATCTATGGCCCTTGGAGGCCAACATTAGTATTTCCACTTATTCCTATGTGGTAACTTGACATGCACAAATTCCTGGTTTCATTTCTTATGTCAAATTATTGAGGTTTAATTCATATACATTAAAAGTCACTCCTAGGCTTTAGTTCACAGGCATATATCTATGGCCCTTGGAAGCCAACATTAGTATTTCCACTTATTCCTATGTGGTAACTTGACATGCACAAATTCCTGGTTTCATTTCTTATGTCAAATTATTGAGGTTTAATTCATATACATTAAAAGTCACTCCTAGGCTTTAGTTCACAGGCATGTATCTATGGCCCTTGGAAGCCAACATTAGTATTTCCACTTATTCCTATGTGGTAACTTGACATGCACAAATTCCTGGTTTCATTTCTTATGTCAAATTATTGAGGTTTAATTCATATACATTAAAAGTCACTCTTCACAGTTAACATTTCTGTGAGTTTTGAACAATATCGTAATGTGACCATCACAGTAATGAAGATATAGAATATTTCAATCATGCCCAAAACTTCCCTCATGTCCCCTTGTAGTCAATCCCCCTGGAAAACTTAGATGAGATTTCTGATAGTTTGACCTTTTCTAGGACATCATCTAAATCAAATTTTATAATATGTAGCTTTTTCCTTCTGGATTCTTTCACTTAGCAGAATACTTTTGAGATCCATCCATGTTGTTGCATGTATCAGTAGTCATTCTCTTTATTGTTGATTAGTATTCTGTTGTATGGGTGGGCCACCGCTTTCTCATCCACTCATCAACTGATGGATAATTGGTTTGTTTCATGTTTCAAGTGGTTATGAATAAAGCTGATATAAATATTCACATAAAGTCTTTGTGTGGGCATATGTTTTCTTTTCTCTTGGGTAAATGCCTAGAAGTGAAATTGCCAGGTCTAGGATAAGAGTAGGTTTGATTTCAAGAAATGGCCACACTATTTAAGCATACTGGCTTTACCATTTTGCATTCCGACCATAACGGTAATAAATCGGCAATAACAATGACAGCAATATCAGCAACAACAGCAGTCTTACTGAGCACTGATTCAGCGCCCATCATGTAGCAGTCATTGTGCTGAGTAAACACTTTGTATCTATTTGTGAGGTCACAAGAGCACAGACACTGTAAGGTGCTGTTTATTGGAATGTACATTATCTCAGCCCTTCTGAAAGTCAACCTGGGAACATGCTTCAAAAGACTTAAATATATTACATACCTTGACCCTCAAAAAAAATCTATGGAGGGGCGCCTGGGTGGCTCGGTCGTTGGGCGTCTGCTTTCGACTCGGGTCGTGGTCCCAGGATCCTGGGATCGAGCCCCGCATCGGGCTCCCCGCTTGGCGGGAGGCCTGCTTCTCCCTCTCCCACTCCCCCCGGCTTGTGTTCCCTCTCTCGCTGTCAATCCCTCTGTCAAATAAATAAATAAAATCTGTAAAAAAAAAAATCTATGGAGATTTGGAGGTGTGTACAGTTCAATGAATTTTAATACATATGTAGATTCGGGCGCCTGGGTGGCTCAGTTGATTAAGCGACTGCCTTCGGCTCAGGTCATGATCCTGGAGTCCCAGGATCGAGTCCCACATCAGGCTCCCTGCTCAGCAGGGAGTCTGCTTCTCCCTCTGACCCTCCTCCCTCTCATGCTCTCTGTCTCTCATTCTCTCTCTCGCAAATAAATAAAATCTTTAAAAAAAAAATACATATGTAGATTAATGTAACCACCAACACAGTAAGTATACGTCAAAAAACTCTTTAGAGCTATTCTTTCATAGTTACCCTCCTCCCCCCCAGTCTCTGGCAACCATTGATTTGTTCTTCAATCCCTATAGTTCATCTTTTTAAGAATGCCCTATAACTGGAATCACACATTATGGAACCTTCTTTCACTCAGCAGGATGTGTTTGAGATTCATCTCAGTTGTTGCATTTATCAATAATTTGTTTCTTTTTATTGCTCACAGAGTGTTCCATTATATAGATGTACTATTGTTTGCTTCTCTGTTTACCAATTAAATGAGATTTGGGTTGTTTATAGTTGTTGGCAATTATTAACAGAGCTGCTAAAAATATTTTGTGTGCAGGTTTTATGTGAACATAGGTCTTCAGTTCTCTAGATACCCAGGAGTGGGATTGCTAAGTCATAGAGTATGTAGGGGTTTAACTAAAACTATAATTCCAAACAGCCAAGATCTGCATTCCCACCAGCAATGTAAAGATTTCCACATCCCCACCAGCACTCAGGAGTTTATTATTCATTTTGGTCTTCTGATAGATGTGATACCTCATGGCTTCAATGTGCATTTATGTAATAGTTAATGGTGTTGAATGTCTTTTTATGTGCTTATTTGCCATCTGTATATTATTGCCAGTGAAATGTCTGCTCTTGCATTTTTGCTCATTTTTGATTGCTTTTTTATTGTTGAGTCTGAAAGTTCTTTATATATTTTGGATACAATTCCTTTGTCAGATATATGATTTGTGAATACATTCTACTAGTCTGTAGCTTGTGTGTGTGTGTGTGTGTTTTAGAAAAGTTTATTAGAAAATTCTCTCCCTGAACTAGTATAACATGTGATGCAGTACTGCCCTTTATTGAAACCAACTGGAAATATGCTTGTGTCCAAAGTGGTCCTTTTACAAAATGTATCAAAACCAATTTCTGGTGTGATTTGTGCTCTGCCTCTGCCTCCTGACATCCCAAAGCATCCCACCGATGACTGTGGATACCTATTTTCCCAATGGGGACACTGAGGCACCAAGCCAACTATGGCCCCAGTGATTGCACAGTGTGGTGGCTGTTAGGAGTTGCCCACCTCTGCCTGGCCCAGGTGGGAGATGGTGGGAGAGAGGCCAATGGGACTCTGGAGGCAGGTCTTTTGGTGTCTGTCCCAACCCCTGAATAGGGGAGGGAAGATGGCTAGGGCAGGACTTTGGTGGAAGTGGAAAACATCTTGGGGGCTGTTAAAGGTCTGGAAGGGAAAACATCTTTGGGAGAGGCAGAGTCTGCTGCCAAGTTGGGAGGTGGGTGACGAAAGTCTGGTGCTGCTGGTGAGAAAGCCTGATCTGGACGCCTAGTCAGAGAGCTCACTATGGCCATACGTGTGGACAGCTGGGGTCATCTTCCAGCCGGCTGCCTGGAATTTGATGGTGTCTAGCAGCAGCAGCTGGGCCAGGAAGCTGAGGCTGGTTGGGAGTAGGAATCCATACTAGATTAGGACAGAGAGCTCATCCATTCGTGCATGTATGGTCTGTTCGTCTCCAGCTGTACCCCACCCCCACCCTCACCCCACTCCCACCCCACCCCAGATTCAGGTGCAACCCCAGGCGGTCTACCTCCTCCTCCTGCTCCTCCTCCTCCTAGCTCAGACTGTTGGTCAGGGCCAGCTGGAAGAGGCAGGCACTATGCTAAGCACTTTGTATATTTTTAATTCATTTCATCATCACAGAGATGCATGAGGTAGATACTATTATTATCATCTTTATTTTTTAAATGATGAAATTGAATGCCAAAAAATGTCATGTAACTTACCCAAGTTGTCTCAGCCTACAAGTGGTAGACAGATACTCAAATCTGGATAATGTGGCTGTAGGTTTGCCTCCCCAAAACACAGTGTTCTACTGCCTCTCAGTTTATTGGTAAAATAGACATTAGGGCTAATACAGAGTGAGCCACCTTAAAGAAAAATAGAAGAATCCTAAAAATTGCATTTTTAAGGACACTGTTGAAAGGCATCTCAAGCAGAACATAAACTGAAAAGTTAGCATCCAGGAACTCAAGAAAATGCCATTAGCAAGTGTGTACAACAGCCATTCATATGTACAAGTTGCCCTATTTTTTCTGTATTTACACAATCCCTATTCAAACAGGAGCTGTTCTCTGCAAACTGATGTGAGGTTTGGATTGAATATAAAAGACCTAAATTTATAATCAGAAAGAAAAATAACTTCAATCTTGGAGAATAAGAACAGAGGTTAAAAGAGTCAGACTCCAATACACAAACAAAATCCTATTTAATGTGAGAAAGAAATAGAACATGACATATTTTTATTAAAAGCAGGAGGAGGATTTAATGGAATAATTAGACTTCATATTTTTATTTGCAGATTACATAAAACTGCTCACAACAATTGACAGACACTGAATAGTTTGGCAACTTCATGTTGCCCAGAATTATTTGTTTTCATATCAGTTTGGAAAATGGTTAGGGCCTCTTTTTTAACAATGTACACTTTAAATAATTTTTTTTTTCTCAAACTGCATTAGATGGTTTTCTTGTAATTTAGTTGAATGCAAAGAGAAAAACAGTGAAGCTGTTTCTGACAGACCTGGCTGTACCAGCATCTTTGGAGATCAGCATGATAAAAAATATATGAAGGGAGAGGAAAAGTGACAGTCATGTTGGTATCTGAAATTATGTGTCTTACATTTATTATGTGTTAAGTGACAATATGTAAAAAGGCATTGCCTCTTCTCTCTTACTTGAATATCTTTATCAGGTGTTGATGCAAGACTATTTTCACTCTCACTGTTTTTTAATAAAAATTCAGAGTGTAAGTTCCAATTTATGTTTATGTAACAATAGTATATGTAGACTGAATTAATCAACTGTGGCAGCTACTTACCTCGTCAGCTCATTCTGGGTGCTAAATGTGTGTAGACAAGTAGGGGGCACTCTGCCTAGATTTCTGTAAAAACTCAAATGATTTTCAAATCTTTGTGAAGATTTAAAAAAACTGAGAATGGCTGATGCAACAGTCATGGCATGCAACCAAAATAGAGAGTTGTCAGAGCACAAAACAGTGTACCAACAACAAGCAAGACAGTGTAGAATCTAGGTTTTTATTTCTAATTTCTTGTTTAGATGGATTTGAGTCTAGGAAAATGATCTCTAGAATTCTGGTCTGGTCTGTAGCACCCCAATTTTAGAACCTCTTCTGTGTGTGTGTGTGTGTGTGTGTGTGTGTGTGTGTCCATGTGTCCCACACTGCTCTTATTCTATGCTTTTTTGAGATATGGTCTTGACTTTTTCAGGAGATTTCAAATCTGTGCTTTATGTAGAATTTATCAACATAAAACTTTACATCTGTCATGGATTTTTTTGTGTCTGTAGGGGAAATCTGGCGTCTCTAACTAGCCACTGGTGTTCTCCACCTTTATTTCCGCACCATGGTACTGTTGTGGGGCAAGTTGAAAAGAATCCTAAATCAGGTAGAAACCTGAACTGTCACAACATTTCAATATCTCCCCTGGTCTCTGTAGATCAAGGATGTTTAGACATTTTGTTCTTAGTGTCACTTGAACACCACTTATTTATAAAGCAGTTATGCTAGCCTCTTGTATAGAACAACTGAAATAAATTATCATTAAAATGGATACTGCGTTATCAGGGAAGCATTGTTCATTTTCTAACAAATTTTTTTCCAGGACTTTGTTCTCCATGTGATCCAGTATAAATATACATCTTAATGAATGAATACAATGTGCACGGGTGCATAGTTGAAATGGAAGGGAAAAATTATATACATCTTTCGCAGATATGCCCTTTGTTTAATTTAAGCTCTTTGTTGCAAGATGAAGAAATCCCGAGTTAGCACCAATAATCAGAGTTTATTGTAAGGACACATACCCATGGCTTCTAAGGAATGAATACTCCTTGGGAAAAGCAGAAATAATATGAAGGCCACTCCTCAAGAAGTGTATGGAATGTTTTATGATTGGGTCAGGTGGAGCCTAGCTCTAGAATGCCTGGCCGTTCCATCTGCTGGTTTCCCCAACTTCTTCTCTTCTCAGTTTCATGGTTTATTCTTTCCAGGCTTTCTACTGCCTCCTAGCATGACCTCTGCTCTCTCTAAAAAAAAATCTCTTTTTCCTTCATTTCCTTTTAGTCTTTGTTCTTGTGTTCTCTCAATTGCCTCTTTGTATTTTATTTCATATTCTTAAGAGTTAAAATCTGACTAACCCAATACATCTTCACAGAACAGATCATTGGCCAAACTGGATTGGTTTCCCTTAGATCATGTTTCCACCAGATGTCCAGAGGAAGTTACATAGAAAAACATTGCCTCCCGAGTTACTCCTTTATCAGGGGTTGTGGCATTGGGAAGCACCAGTTTTGGATGTTTCCACGGAAAGTCAAAGGAGAATCAAATATAAGCTCCATAAGAGCCAGGATTTTTTTCTTTTTGTAACACACTGTTATGTCTCCTGTTCCAAGAACAGTGTGATACATTGTGAAAACTCAAATATTTATTGAATGCATGAATAAAGGAATGACTAACAGATCATTTGGATTTGCTTAAGGATTGTGCAATGACCTCAGGATGGTGTGAAACCAGAAGATCCAACCTGGTCCAGGTCATGTTCAGTGTGAACCAGCTTTAAATAGTTGCTTAGGTGTGGATCCAGTGAATAAATTCATGCATGACTAATGTGAGGGAAATTTTATACTAACCCAGACCAGAGAACAGAGTGCCTCAGTCACCTTCTTCCAGGTCATGTATATCTGAATATATCTTCCATATATTTTCTATATATTTAATTTGTTGTTTAGAGTTTAAGAAGATAATAAGATCAAGAGCACGGGCCTTCCCACAGAATACAGGGACCATCTCTTAAACCACATGCAACCATCTAACTACTAGAAGTGTTGCTTCAGAGATGTCTGTAAGAAAAAAAATTCAAGAATAACATTACTGAAGATGTATCCAAGGCATCATAATTGCACAGAAACAAAACTCTTCTACATCCCTATATTTGGAAGGTTCAAATGGAACCCTACCAAGAAGGAAGGGAAATCATATGGACAAAACTGGATATTAATATGGCCACTGGGGAGAATTCTGAAAGAAATATATTTGACATTCTTCATCTCATCCATGTCCATCCCTGTCCTTTTCACTCTTCTCTGCAATTCTGCTAAAGAGAAGTTTCTATGCATTTGTGCCAATGAATCTCCACATTATATTTCCTGAAAGCTGCTCTTTACATTTTTTCATCAAAATGCTAAATGCTAAACCATTCAATGTTCTGCTCTTAGGAAAACTAATACAAATAGTACTGGTATGCTTATTTACAGTCATAAATCCTATGCCCATGCATCATACCAATTGAGCCATACAAAAATGTGGTGAGCATTCTTAGTACACATTTCACAGGTGAGAAAACAGAGGCTCTCTTAGGAGGAAAGACCTACCCAGATCTATTGATCCATGAGTGGTATCATCACGATCTGAATGTAGGCCTTATAACACCATTAAAACTGTCTCTTGAGATTTCACACTTTATGAAAGTGTGATAACAATTTAACATGCCACTACTTCCTATGAATATTTACACTTTAATGTGAAAGTAAAGACTGGCAAAGTATAACCCAAAGTTTCCTTAGTAGTAAAAAATAAGATGTTTTGACAACTCTAGAGATTTTATTTGTAGGGGGGGTTATCTTCCCCTTTCCTGAGGGTCAGTGGACTCAGCCCTGATTAATCCCACTTATTTCCAGATTCCTCTTTGTCTGCAAATGGTGAAACCAGAATTCTGATTTAATTTTAATCTTTTTATTTCTGTAATGTTGTAGATTGATTCTGTCTGATTTTGAATGCTTTCCATTGTAATTTATAAGTTTGTTTCAGAATATATTAGACACTTGAGCAGAATAGATAATTCTCTCATGTCATCTCAAGGTATTTTCTTCTGTGCAATGTACTAAGCAAAGTTGTATTGAGAGACTGATTTGCACTAGCATAATATGAATTGAGCTCAAGGACACACAACCAAAAGAGAGGGAGAGGGAAGAATTCTTAGTGAGGGGTTTACCATGTGCACACACACACAAGCATACACAGCAAACAAACCTGGAGAAGTCTTGATTGTACTTCATTATTACATCCTCGCACACTTGTTTTGCTCTGTTTAAGGATTACACCAATAGCTTTAAGATAGTGTGGGGACTTAGGTATGCCATCTGCCAAAACCCAAGCAAATTCTGATTTCAGCCTCCAACTAGGATTTAAATAGAGCCCTCATTTTTCATTAGATCATCCTATTTCTAAGCTCATTGGAAAATCTCTGATTCCTTTTCATGATTCTGTCCCTTCAGAAAGGTGCTAATTCAAGAATTTGGACAAACATGGCAATGAATGAATATTTTTATCTTCTATGGTGAAAGACTCAAAGGTAGAGCCAGGCAATCCTCCTGAAGATGGTTCAACGGAAATAATTAGTATATGAGGTGAGGTACTCAGCACAAGTTTTGAATTTAAATGTTTGTCATACATGCTTTGCCAAGGGTTACCTACTCTGTCACTAACATAATTTCCAGTTCTTTTAAGTCCTTAATCAATTTAAAGCCAGAAATGCCCTGGCTACATTGTTTGATTGAAATGAAAAAGGCAAAATTTCTATTGCTGGTTAAAATGGTTTTAGTGACTCAAGTGCGCTATTTGCTTTTCCATTCTCAAAAAGTGACCAGGGTAAAGAAGGAAAACCCAGTGTAGAATACAGTGCATGTACTCCCAAGAATGTTGATAGAAACATATTTTAGATATGAATTCAAATCAGATTTATAATAAGGAAGTGCCATGCCTGTAGGAAATCATTCAATTATCAATAAAATATCAAATAAATGCAGTAATTAAAGCAAATGAAGATAAAGAATTATCATTCTCTGCATTTGTGTGTGTGGTTTGCACATTACCTGAACATTTATATACTTCTCCAAAAATCAACATTGTATTTTTTGTACAGGCTTCTTAAAATAAGCTACAAGTGCTAGTGTTAACTTTTATCTATAGTATTTATTTTCAAAGTGTTTTTCCATTTGGAGAAAAAAAAGTGTCTTAAAATATTCTGCAATTTCAGCCATGTAGCTATTTTTTGAAGTTAAAAAGGATGCACAGATCTTTTGTAGATAGCTTGAAACACAAAATATATGAAGAGGTGTACTGCTCTTTCTCCATACAGAGAGGCTTGAGCCTTTAGAAAGAAACGCTGTTGGCTTCAATTGTATTGAACAAAGGCACTGAAATGTAATGTACCTCAAATATTTGATCGAAATAGGGATGTAAAAGCTGTCTTAAGAGCGGGTAATGGTATGTATAACGTGTCACCAAAGTAAGAACTGTAAATATGAACTTAAGATGCAATAGAAATGGTATGCTTATATCAGTAAGCTAACACAAATGATTTCCTTTTTTCTTAAGCATAAATATTATGATTCAGTGACTCAATTTACAATTTGTTCAAAGTATACACATACATCAACATATATATTTCTCTCTATATATACCTATATGCATATGCATACATATACATATATTTTAAATTCTATTTATAGTATTTTTTTTCTTTACCCCTTTATCTGTTTCACCTATCCTCCACCCACAACCCTGCCTCTGGCAACCTCCAGTTCTGTATACCTAAGAGTCTGGATTTTTTTGCTTGTGTCTTTTCTTTTTGTTCATTTTTGTTTTTGTTTTCTTTGGGTAAATACCCAGTAGTGGAATTACCGGATCATACGGTCATTCTGTTTTTAATAGAAACAGTGGCTGCACCAGTTGGTATTCCCAATGACTGTGCATGAGGGTTCCTTTTTCTGTACATCCTACTAACATTCGTTTTTCCTACCGTTTGGATTTTCGCCATTCTGACACATGTAGGGTGATATCTCATTGTGGTTTTGATTTGCACTTCCCTAATAATCGGTGATATTGAGCATCTTTTTATATGCCTGTAGGCCATTTGTATGTCTTCTTTGGAAAAAAAATGTTTATTCAGGCCCCCTACTCATTTTTGGAATCAGGTTATTTGGGGGTTTTTTGGGCATTGAGTTGTGTAGTTCTTTATATTTTTTTAATGTAAACCCCTTATCAAATATAACCTTTGCAAAAATTTCTGCCATTCAAGAGGTTGCCTTTTCACTCTGTTGATGGTTTCCTTTGCTGTGCAAAAGCTTTTTATTTGATGTAGTCCCAATAGTTTAATTTTGCTTTAGGTTTCCTTGCCTGAGGAGACATATCTAGAAAAATGTTTCTATAACCAATGTCAATGAAATTACTACCTATGTTTTCTTCTAGGAGTTTTATGGTTTCAGGTCTCATATTTAGGTCTTTAATCCATTTTGAATGTATTTTTGTTTAAGGTGTAAGAAAGGGGTCCAGTTTCATTCTTTTGCATGTAGCTGTCCAGTTTCCCAGAACCGTTTGTTAAAGAGACTGTGTTTTCTCTATTGTATATTCTTGCCTCCTTTGTTGTAGACTAATTGACCATGTATGCATGAGTTTATGACTGGACTCTATTCTGTTCCATTGACCCATGTGCCTATTTTTATGCTGGTACCATACTGTTTTGATTATTAAACTTTATAGTATATCTTGAAATCTGGAATTGTGGTATCTCCAGCTTTGTTCTTCTTTCTCAAGATTGCTTTGGCAACTTGGGGTTTTTGTGGTTCCATACACATTTTAGTATCATTTATTTTAGTTCTGTGAAAAATGTTGTTGGTGTCTTGATAGAGATTGCATTAAATCCATAGATTGCTTTGGGTACTATGGACATTTTAACAATATTGTTTCTTCCAATCCATGAGCATGGAATAGCCTTCCATTTGTTTGTATCATCTTCAATTTCTTACATCAGTTTTTTATAGTTCTCAGAATACAGGTCTTTCACCTCCATGGTTAAATTTATTCTTAGGTGCTTTATTATTTTATTTCTACTTATAATATCTTAACTTTTAAATTGACTGTATGCCATGTTTTTGAAAGATCAGAACATTCAAGAACAAAATAATAATAATAATAATAACGGAAAATAAAATCTAAACATACTTTGTAGATGGTGGCATTTGTTAGTTTTGGTCTTTTATAGTAGATTTGCATTGTTCATAGTTGTACAGTCAGGAGGTTTTGTTTGGTGTGCTTATTTTTTTTTTTTTAAGATTAATTCATTCACTTGAGAGAGGGAGAGAAAGCACATGCATGAGCAGGGGGCAGGGGGTGGAGAGGACAGAAGGAGAGGGAGAAGAGCAGACTCCCTGCTGAGCACAGAGCAGGACTTGGGGCTGGATCCCACCCTGAAATCATGACCTGAGCTGAAAGCAAGACTTGGTTGCCCAACCAACTGAGCCACCCAGGTGCCCCTTTGTGTGCTTATATTAATATGCATACTAAAAAATGAAGTCCTGGTTATAAAAAAAATAAGTTTTATCAGTTTAAAGATTGCCTATTTGCAGATGCTCAGTTTTCCTGTTTTCTCAGTCTGCTAACAGCTCATTTTTCTTATAAATGCTTAGACTCTCTGGTGAATGTACTATTTTTAAAACCTAACTAATGTTCACAGGACAACGGAACAAAACTTGGCCTCTTGCATACATGTGAAAACAATAAAGCAAAACAGAGCTTCATTCATAAAGTCTTTCTTAATGATAGTAATTTCTACAGAAAATTAAGCCACCGCATACTGAATAGATGTTACATACATCCATGCAATTCATCTTCACATTTACTTATATATGTACATAAATGAATTCTGCAGTATATAGCTATTATTTTCCTTACTGTGCAGAAGTAAACTGAGGCATAGCGTTTATGCCACTTGTCCAGGACTGAAGTGCTAAAAACTGATGGAGTTGGTCTGAGCGCAGTCTGACTCTTTAAACCCAGGTTTCTTCATTAAACCAGTACTCTCCTCTAGAATCTCAAGTGGCAATTTTCACAATAGAACATCAAGATGAATTAAAATACCAACACAAGAAAGAGGTATCTGAACCCAAATGGTATGAGTTGTACCACAAGAATGCACTCATTTAGTGGGTATTTATTGAGGTCCATGAATATAAAAATAGGTAAGACATGGTCCTGCTTTCTGTGAGCTCACAGTCTAATGGGAAACATGTAAGGAAATAAAAACTGTTGAGACACATACCATTTTGGCAATAATATGTTGATGATAACTATAGGAGCAGAGAGAATACTTAATAGCCTTCAAAGAGTGATGAATCGACCTTCACAGAGGAGGAAATTTGGGGCAGGGCCAAGTAGTAAAAGTCATTGTCAAAGTTACTACAGAAACAGGAGGGCAAGATCATCAGAACCAGAGAGAACAGCACACAGGTGTGGCACAGAAAATATGGGCTGACATGTAGGGCGAGTAGGAGGGAAGGACGCAGAGAAGATGCCAGACAGGTAGGGAGAGACTGGCATGTTAGGCCAAGTCATATCAAAATGCTTGATTTTGTCACACTCAGCTAATTAAAATAGGAACGATATTATCTACGTGAGCTCATTGACCACAATGGCTAGCACATGGTATCCTGCATAAATCAGAGTCACAGAGTGGATGCAAAGATGTGTGGTAGTTAAGAACTTGGATCCTGGACCAAAAAGTCTGGCTCTGGATTTTAGTTCCACAGCTCTGGGGCTTTGGGAAAAACATGTGATCTCTCTGAGTCTGTTCCTTTTCCTGTAAAAGACAAATAAAAATTGCCACAACAGCAACAATAACAACAATAATGATGTTGCTTACTAGCATCTTATTAATGCTTGCTTTACCCCCCCATAATGTTTTAAGATATTTCATTGCATTTACTCATTTAATTCTTTAATATTCTCAACCACCTACAAGTAGATAGCATTGTTACCCTCATTTTACAGAGCAGAAAATGAAGGCCAAAAGGAGGTCAAGTAAAAACACAGAGTTGAGCATGTATGGATTTAACTCAAATAGTCCCAATGCAGAACACATAGTGCTGCTAAGAGCCGGGGTGGAAGGTCCACGGCACCTCGCTCTTATGTCTGGCAGCTGGTGCAAGCCGTCGGCCATGATGCCTCACTCAGCTCCTCATGGCCCCTCAGCCTCCAGTAAGAGAGACCAGATGCCTTTTGTGGCAGTCCTCAGGCCGAGTTCCAGAACAAAAGCAGAGACACAACCTCAGAAGTCAGACATGTCACTTTTGCTGCATTCCACTGGTCAAATAAGTCACAAGGCTAATCCAGCTTCAAGTGGGGTTGAAATAGACTCGGCCTCTCCATGAAGAGGATCGCCAGAGCAGCATGTACATTGGCAACATGTAGGATTGCAGCAGCTGCTGCATTCATCTTTGCAAACACTACCACAGATTTTCCAGGGGTGCCCTTGATTTTGACCAGAGGACACATTCACACTTCCGTGCTTAGTTTTGGTCTAAGACAGTCAGGTATCATGAGAACCTCAGCTATTAATGGAAAACTAAATTTGGTATGCTAGCTTAAATATTTATTGGTAAGACATATTACAGAGAGGTTTTACTAATATGAGTTGAAGATTTTCTAGTTTATTCTCAGTTAACTGGAAAATTAAATTGAATACAGCATTCTCTTTTTTCATGAATGTTCATTACTCAATATTCCTATGTATATAAACCTCTCAATTCTTCTGTCGGTGATAAAAATTAGAGCTTTGACTGTTATACAAAAAGTGCAGAATACTGTGAATTCTGAAACACCTGTTCAGGTAGGAAAATACTGATACTTTTAGATCGAGTTAAATAAAATCTGATGTCATGCAAGGAAGCACATGGTTTTTAGTTTAATATTTGTGAGGATGTATTTTTAAGTTCTAGCAGATATCTTCATTTTTCTATCAATGCTATAATGTTTTTCAGTGGTTTATTAGAAGGCCAGTAGTACATTTCATGGATGAGAATTGGAAATATTGGAAATACTGTGTATCTGATGGATAGTCATAGCTCCCTCTATTATTTCATTTTGGAATGATATTAAGACCAGACTCAAAAGGTTAGTCTTCCAAAAGTTGGTCTTGCTAAAAATTACTCTATTTAAGAAAAATCTTAATCAGTGATATTCAAACCTAAATGCCAGATATGCTTTGACCATGGCATGATCATGCCTCCGGCAAAATGATGACCTGCAGTCTCCTTTTCCCATGCATTTTCCAGAGAAGTGTCAAGATGAACATCAATTCCCTGTCATCGATTCCCAATTAATGGGCCTAGACCCTCTCATGGCATTACATTTTTAGTAAATCAGACACAGACTTGGAATTCAAAATAAACCTTTTTTTCACGTTCACTAAAACTCTGTGCAAGAAGGCCCCAGAGTTCTGGGGCGTGGAGCTCACCAGACACAAGCAAAGTTAAAGACATGCTTTAGTTTCTTATTGGGTTCAAATTGTAGTGTTTCATTTCCACAGGCATGACCTTAGAATCTACTTGAAAACCTGACTTGTCATCCAACAGAGGGTGGAGCTTGTAATACTCAGGGAAGGAAAACCTGTGATACTATGACCAGGTGATTAAAAACATGACAAAGAAAAAAACCTTAAAATTTAAATTTAAAAAAGGGGCGCCTGGGTGGCTCCATCGGTTTAGTGTCTGACTCGATCTCAGCTCAGGTCTTGATCTCAGGGTCGTTAGCGCGAGCCTCCTGTTGGCCTCTACACCGGGTGTGGAGCCTACTTACGTTTTTTGTTTTTTTTTTTTAAGTATGTGACAAAGAGATCATCTTGTTTGTCTAATTAAACATTAAGGATCTATCGATTTGCTGGGACACTACCTTTCCATTTAGGATAGTAGTGGCTTTCTTCCTCATGCTGCCTTGCTCAGAATTTGTAACATTTGTACTTGTAACATTGTTCCCAGAGGTGACTCCATGCTCCTTGAATCAGCACTGTATGTTCCGTGAGGCCTTCCTGCCTTTCACTACGGCTTTCCTATAAGTGGTGTCAGCCCGGTCACAGGAGGCCCTCTTCCCATGGCCCTACCAATGCACATCCAAGTCTCTTTTTCTCACTTTTTCACTCCTGTACTTCACTCCTGGTCATCCTTTGTCCTTGATGAATCTTTACGTTAGTCCTGCTTATGTCAAACCTTCTTGTACGCATTTCCTTGATACATAATCTATTTCCCAGACTCCTTCTGCATTAGATGTTTCTCTAATTCTTTAGAACATGATTCATTTGTGTCTGTATTTCTTTTTTCTAAGTTTTCTAAGTTTTCTTGCTGTCTGATTAACTAAATCATAAGTTAATGGGCATAGTTATGTCTAATAACTATGAGGTCCTAACTGAGGACCCAACACAGTACCTCTATACTATCTATCAATGTATGTATCTATCATTCTTGTATAGTTACTAAAAGAATTTCAGGCTTGCTAGTAGCCTATTTTATATATCCATGTGTCCAATTAAAACCTGGTGTTAATGTTATTTGCATAAAGCAGTTATTTTTATTTGTTTGTTAATTTATTCATCTAATTAAACAATTATTGAAACTATGTATAAATAGCTGTTCTAATTACCAGTGGAAAGAATGAGACACTGTCATGGCTGAATATTTTTTTATTTATCATGACAGTAGGGACACAAAGAAATCATTTTTGCAAAAGTATTTTTAGCCCACGTACATCTTTATAGATCTAATGGGTGGAATCCACTTCAGGTGATATAAAATTAATTGTGGTTGAATTTTAACTTCTTGTCCTTCTCTAATGTTCTATGATACCATTGATTATTGTAATATGATAGCAAAAAAAGCAGTGGGTGGAATGCTCTTAAGAAATGGGGAATCCTCTTTCATAATACATAAAAAGAAATTCACTGATGTCCTTTTTTTTATTTTTAAAGATTTTATTTATTTACCTGACAGAGAGAGACACAGCAGGAGAGGGAACACAAGCAGGGGGAGCGGGAGAGGGAGAAGCAGGCTTCCCGCAGAGCAGGGAGCCTGATGCGGGGCTCGATCCCAGGACCCAGGGACCATGACCTGAGCCGAAGGCAGACACTTAATGACTAAGCCACCCAGGTGCTCCCACTGATGTCCTTCTAAAAAGCAGATGCCAAGGATGGATTTAGGGCTTCCTGGAGTAAAAAAAAAGATAAGAACACCACCACTCACAATTTTTGCTTCCTGTTGTTCTTCCCAGGTGGAAGTCATGCCAATGGATCATTTATATGAGATATTGAGGTTCTACAGTGTGTCCAGTGCTGTCCTTGGGACCTGATAGGCAGAGAGCCCTTAGAAATAGGGTATTTTATCAGACTCATAGAAACAGAGACTGGAATGATGGCTACCAGGGGCAGGAGAGGGAAGGAGAGATGTTGGTCAAAGAATACAAACTTCCAGTTATAAGGTGAATAAGTTCTAGGGATCTAATGTACAGCATAGTGATTATAGTTAGTAATACTGTATTATAGACTTTAAAGTTGCTAAGAAAGTAAATCTTACATGTCCTCACCACCAAAAAGAAATGGTAATTATGTGACATTATGCAGGTGTTAATTCAGGGTGGTAATCATTTTGCAATATCTAAGTGTATCAAATCAATATATTGTATACCTTGAACTTACACAATGTTATATGCTAGTTATATCTCAATAAATCTGGGAAAGGTAATTTAAAAAAATAGAGAATTTTGTGTAACAAACCACAAACCCAAATTGAGTTGTGATATTATACTCTAGACAAGTGTGTTTTCCTGTAAAATATGATACGGGGATATCTCACATGTTATTGATACTATTGTTAATTTATAGCTGAAGAAGCAACCACTAGTATTACTCATAGTTGGGCCATACTGTCTATAACTGACCATTATGGACACGTGTTTCCCAACCATAAAGCAACCGCATATCTTACCAGTTTTACTTCTTTCAACTCTATGCATCTGTGCATCTCTACGCATCTGTGCATCTCTACAGCCAGAAACCTTAGGCCATTGTCATATCTTGTCTGGACTGCTGCAATAGCCTTTAACTGGTTTTCCAGTAATAACGCTCACCCCTTCAGATCCATTTACACATTGTAGCCATTGTGCTTTATTTAATTCAAATCTACCTTATTTGGAACTAAGACCTTTATATGTGTGGACAAATAAGCCATTTCTCACTAGATGTAGGGTCTTATTTTTTATGTTGGTATGTGTTTTTCTTCTTCTCACACAACTTTCAGTACTCCTTCCCTATTTGGTTTGAAATGATAGTGATGTTTCGGAAAGTTATTTAACAAAAAGAAGAAGGAGGAGGAGGAGTTCAAAAGATCCTTCTCTTCACCTTTGATCCTCAAGTCTGCCTAGATAGCTCCACCCCAAGAAGTCTATTCCAGAAGCCAGCAGCAACCTTTGAAGCCCTTTTCCCACACTCTCTATGTGCAATTCACCAGCCAATTTTGTTGATCCTGCCTTCAGAATGTGTTTCTAATCTATTTATTTTCTATTTATTTTTCTTTATGTCTATCACTGCTATCACTCACCAAGGAGATGGTCACCTAACCAGCCCCCCCTTCCATCTTGACACCCTCCAAATTATTCTCTCTATTGAAAGGAGAGTAACCTTTTAATGCAAAAATACATTTCTTCTGAAAACCTTAGAATATTGTTCAGAATCCTTAATATAGCTTCCAGGGCCCAAACTGAAAATGTCTTCCCCTACCTCCCTAGCTATTCTTTTGTCCTA
The DNA here is from genome assembly GCF_964656455.1 of Halichoerus grypus. Classification (NCBI taxonomy): domain Eukaryota; kingdom Metazoa; phylum Chordata; class Mammalia; order Carnivora; family Phocidae; genus Halichoerus; species Halichoerus grypus. The sequence goes on along the minus strand of NC_135712.1, from coordinate 32,568,612 downwards.
GTATGTGCCAAGCTCTTTGCTGCCTGAGAAATTTTTGCATAAGCTTTCTGTCTGGCTGGACCTATTTTCTGTTTTTCCCACTTTTGCCTTGTATGTGCATATTTGTCCTCTCTCTGCTTATGCATTACTTCTTCAAAGAACCTTTAAATTAAGTCTCCCTATTATAATCTCTCTTTAAAATCTTTCACTTCATTGCAGAAGCAATTTAAAAGTATGTATCTTAAAAATAAAATAAGTATGTATCTACTGGTGGGACTGTATTATATGGTGTCTGTTTCCACTCACTAGAACATCAGCTCCATGAGAACAGTGACCACATCCATGGATTTATTGCAACTCTTCAGTAATTAGCCTAGCATGACACATGTTGGATGCTCAGAAAACGTTTGTTGAATGAATGAACAATAGGAGTCTTTTGACTGCTTCCATTAACTTCCTTGAGTCAGGATTGATCTATTTGATTAGTTGACTGATCACTTTCACTTAGGAAGAGTGAGACTGCTCAACTCCATTGGCTCAGACCAGAGTGTTTGTTTGCACAGCCAAGTAGAGGCAGTGCTTGGAGAAGGAAGGAAGAGAAGGTGCAGAAATGCACTTTGCCTATTCAGTGTCTTAAGTTGAAATAGCTGTGGACATGTGGAATTTAGGATGTGACTGCCAAATAACTGGCTTTGTACCAATTTGTAATTTTAGAGCAGACTAGGCCCATCTGCTGATAATCTTCAGTGCCTTTCTGTTAAAAAGTTTGCATATTTGAAAGCTGGTTTTAGAATGTGTCTGCAGATTAGAAAGCTAGTCTTAGAATGTAACTAGGATTTCCTTTTTAACTGTTAACATCTTATAATACTAATGGCCAAGGAAAGCAAATGATAGCATATGAATAAATGTGTATCCCATATTCATAATTGCTCTGTTTTGATGATCTCCCAATTCTCACCACCTAAAAGTTAATACAGAATGTAAGTTTTAAGCTTTTACTAGTGCAGTGTAGATCATAGAAGACTAAGATGTGCTTTTATTTTATGGTTAGAATTGACTTTATTTTTTTATTTTTAAGGTTTTGTGTTTTTTTTTTTTTAGAGGGGGTAGGGGGGCAGAGGAAGAGGGAGAGAGAGAGACAGAATCTTAAGCCAATGTGGGGCTCGATCTCACAACCCTGAGATGATGACATGAGCTGAAATCAAGAATCGGATGCTTAACTGATTGAACCACCCAGGCACCCCTAGAGTTGACTGTAACTGAAAGAGAATAAACATAAGTACAGTTTCCTATTTATCTGTAATATCTTGTAATATGCCCAAGGAAAGCAAATGACAGCATATAAATAAACACATGTCCAGAGCATGAAAGAAGTTATCCTGGCTGTTTTAAAGAGTTAAGGAGGGCATGTGTGGTGATGAGCACTGGGTGTTATATGCAACTAATGAATCGTTGAACGCTACATCAAAAACTAGTGATGTACTATATGTTGGCTAATTGAACATAATGAAAAATAAATTTAAAAAAGTTATGTTTTAATTTTAAAACTTACCAACTCAAATTAAAATCCATAACATGGGAAAAATGTACCACCAGTTCAAACTTTTAGTGAGTTTCTTCTGTGTACAGCAATCATTACTGAATTTAGGGATATAAAGAAAATAAAATACAGTCAGGCCCACAATGAAGTATACACCTAGTATTGAAAAAACACACACACATATACACACATATACATTTAACCTTTAAAATAATTGCTAAGATCTCTACTTCCAGGTGAATAAGTCATGGGAGAAATGGATAATTGTACCTGAGAAAGTCTGAGAAGATAAACTATTAAGCTATTAAGCATTAATAGGATTATACAAAGTAGTGACAGGAAAAGGTATTTCAAGTAGAAAGATAATATGTAAAAAAACCTGAGAGTCTGGAAGTTCATGTTCTTTTGGAGAACAGAGAGTTTCCTAGTATGGCTAGATTTTATGGCTCATAACAGGAATGAGAAGAAAATAAAAAGCCTTCCTTAATGCCCCCCCCAGTCAGTCAGACTATTTTCTCTTCTGGGATTCCACAGAAATCACATTTGGGTTTTCACTGCATTTATCATACATATCGCATGAAAAATTATTTGTTTAAATATGTCTCTCCCAGAGGCGCCTGGGTGGCTCAGGCAGTTAAGCATCTACCTTCAGCTCAAGTCATGATATCAGGGTCCTGGGATCAAGCCTTGAGTCAGGCTTTCGGCTGAGTGGGGAGTCGACTTCTCTCTCTCACTCTCTCTCTGTGCTCTCTCTCTCAAACAAATAAATTTTTAAAAATTATTTTAAAAAAATATGTCTCTCCCTTTAAACTGTGAGCTTAGTATATGGATATTTTGTATTAATGATATATTGATATGTTATAGAAATTCAAAGAATATTTCTTGAATCAAGGAGTCTGGAAAATTTAAGTTAGAACTAGATTCAGAACGCTCTGTCTCTATAACTAGTTAAAATGTTTAGAGTCGTGTCATTTTTGCTTTAAAACTAAGGAGATTCCTCATAATAATCTGAATTTCTATCTTCTCATTAAAATTTGAAACACCTGGCACCCCAGGAGGTGGCAACTCACAGCTGAAGTTGAGTGACGGCCACCATCTTTCACGGGACTTTCTCTGCAGATGCCCCAGTCCCCACCTCCCCCTCTTGTTTTCCACTCAGCCTGTTTCCTCGACTTATGTTATCTGCTTGGCTGCTGTAGACTTTTATTTTCTTCCTTCCTCTTTGCTGCAGTGCAGGGGATAACAGTAAACAGCACATTCTCAGGTATGTGTTCTAGAAATACGTTTTGGCAGCTGTTGGAACTATTTCACTGTAGATGTAGGTCAAGTTGTAGAATATTATTATGTGGTTAGCAGTATCCTAAAATAGCTTTATATGCTTGTTAAAATAAATGTATGTAGATTATTATTCTGTAATGTTTTAGGGGCATAAAATTATTTTTATTACTAAAAAAAAATAAGTTTGGCCCCAAGGCAAGCTTCTTATGTCATTGCAGTGTAGTTGCAAAATAATCCAGACAATATTGCTATTTGTCCATGGGAAATAGACTTAATTGTAAAACAGAGAAGTATAATTTGCTGAAAAATTTGCTCAGCTTATGAGACGATAAAAATCATTCTGCAGGAAACAGGAGAGATAGAATATACCAACATGTATTTACAAAGCAAACAAGTGTGTAGGATACAATGCAGATGATCCTTGAATATTTTGCCCTGCTTCATGGATTTGGGATATTTTTGGCCGATTGTCTCTTGACATTATTCTCTGAATAAAAAAAATAAAAAAAAAACACATGGTACAAGCTAAGTAGGAAAGATGATTGTTTACCACTCCCTCTTTTCAGAGGTATTTTTATCATGCCTTACCAGCAGATATTTATATATCTAATCCCTTCTCTAAGACGCTAGAAAGAGTTTTGAGAACAAGTGTTTTTTTTCCCCCTTTCCTTAACAACCACCTCTGTTCGAAATGAGGTGTGTTTGCAGTGCCAAGATCAAATATTCAGGTTTGTCAAGTACTATAATCTGTGGTACAGGAATGGGTAGGTGGGAAAATGCTGAAATCTCAGCTTCTTCTTGTTATCATATTATGAAAAATGTTGACAAACATTTGGAAGAAGTGAGAGTTGGCAGGAGCAGGTTAGGAACTGGTAGCTGCGGAGAGAGCAAACTGTCAGCTTATCTCTCCTGACATTTTGCTTATGGATAGAGGAAGGGTTTACATCCCTTCTAATTTTTTTTAACATTCCTGCGTAATTCAAATGGAGAGCCTGATGAGAACGTACCTGCTTTTTTAAAATTTATGGGGAAAGCGGCATTTTTGCATTTCTGCTGAGTGAAATGACAGGATTGGCTCCAGATTTCGAGTCCCAGGAAAAGCCTCAGGTTCGTCTGTGACAGGACTCTCCACAGAGGTGATTTTTGCCTGGCATGGCTGTGCTGTTCCTGACGCTACTGCTCTCCATGGCAGAAATAACTTCTCCTGTGGGTGTCTCGGGCATGATGAAAGCTGGGTCAAGGTGGAGAGGTGAAAAGAATCGTGAGTAACCGGGATTTTTTTTTTTTTTTTTTTACTCTTGGTGCATTTCTTATCTTTCTTCCTTATATTTAAGAATGCATCAGATCTGCCTAGCTCTGCAGTTCACAGCAATTGCAAGAGGTTGTTTTAAGACTTAAATATAATTTTACACATTAAATATGCATGCAGAATAAACGGGCTCCACCTTCTGTAGGCTCCACACATCTGCAGTATTGTTCTGGATTTCACTGCAAGACCTTTGCTTGGCTTTCCTCATTAACTCTTACAGTTCCTGAGACTTGTAAAGACTGAGCAGTTAGATCCAAAGGCCATGTATGTAAATTAACATCACCTCTTCATAAAGTTCCAGTATGTTGCTGACATTTGTGGATGGTTCAGGCGCTAGCTGTGTAATAAAATTCCTACATATACGCATTTTGTTTTGAGGGTAACAGGAAAGGAAAATGAGAAATAACCAATGTCATAAGAGCTCTGATTTGAATAACTTAAGAGTTGAGCTGCTTTACAGTTGGTAGTTGCAGGTTGATAAATGTATGGTTCTGCAGAGCCGTTTAGTTCTTTATTCTCTCCCTATGAAAAGGGACCTCCACAATTTCCACTATTAAATGTATATACTTAAGACATATAGTGTTTAAATTACTATTGTAGTTTTAGAACTGAATCTGTTTCTGGTATTACTGAAGGAGAGAGAAATGGATTTGACATTCGTTTCCCTCTGAGCTAATTGGCCAGACCCAGCCACCGCCCTTTCTCGCTTTTATCATCCTATTGGCCACCAGAGGTTCCACTTTCGTGTGCGCGTGCGTGTGTGTGCGCGTGCACGCGCATGCTTCTGTGTCTGTGTGTGTGTGTGTGTGTGTGTGTGTGTGTGTAGAAAGCTCACACATAGATATATTCCTCTTCTCCAATTTTAGAAGTAGAAGTTTTCCTCTTCTCTAAGTCTCTTTTCAAAAAAGAGATATAGCAACGGACCCAGAAATCTGTTTGGAGAAGAGGAATACTTCTCTTATATGTCATTGAATGCTCAGAGGAGGCGTGCCAATGAGCTTATTTCACTGGAACTTCCTCCAGAAGATTCCAAGTAACCTTAAAGCTAATTGCTAAGCTTATGTTTTCTGCTTCAATCGTGTCTTTGGCCAATTTATGGCTCTGTTTTACTGACTTGAGTAGGAGTTGGAATGCTCTGATGGCTAGATCAGTGGGAACTGGAAGCCACACAAGCTGGAAAAGTTATCGATTTAACTACTCAGCTTCCAGTCAAATTTCTCAGTGATCAGTTATGACTGACGTTTTGGTTTCCTTTCTCTTATTCCTTTTTTCCCCTTTAATCTGTCTCTTCTTTCTGCTTCTTGTGATTCAGAAAAGGCTTACCTATAGGTCTGATATTTACAAATAAGTGATTGCTCTTATTGACCATTTCTCCTCTGGACATGCAGTTTGCTTTAATGTTTTGTTCTAAGGTGTGACCATGGAGTCTAAATTGTGTATTCCCAGTGGAGAATGCTAAAGGAGGAATTCATTTCTCCCCAAAGTCCAAGATTCACCCATTTTACTACACACCTTAGACTTAAATCCAATCACTCTAGTCCATGATATTTGTTATAATTTTTACCTGTCTAGCTTTATAAGTTCATAATATTTTCATATGCATTACAAGACAATATATATACAATAATCTCATGATTAGCAAGGATAGATGTAAATACTTCCATTTAACGAAGAGGAAATTGAGATACCAAAAAGTTGAATGACTGGCTCCAGAATATTCACCCAGTTAACTTACAGACACAACTCTATAACCAAAGTGTTTAGACCTCTAATTCAGGGTACTTTCCATTGTACAAAGCTCCCTCAGAGAAAAAGCTAACTGTGGAAAACCCATACACCAATTCCTGAGAGAGCTTTGGGTCCACTTTTAAAACAATATCCTCAAAATGAATCAGTTAGAGGATATTCAAGATGATACTCTTTTATCTAGGCACTCTCAAAGTTTTCTTTCTGGTTGGACATGAATAAATATCTTTATGAGAACTGTAGCAAGCTACAAATAGCAATTCTGAGAATTTCCAAAGTTAAAAAAAAATTTTAAGGAAAAAATGCTTGGAAAAAATTGGGGATGAAGATGGGTTCCGAAAAAAAGGGGGGATGGAATTATGATAAACCATTCTTACTGTAGAGGTACACTTCTTTGTTTTTAGATTATATGACTTCTCAGGAGTTTTAGTACACTGTAATTTCCTGTATTATGATCACTATTGTGGTCTTCACTATGGTGGTTTTCAAAAAAAAAAAAAAAAAGGAAAGAAAGAGAAAAAGATAAAGAAGAGAAAGAAACAAAACCAAAAAACAAAACAAAATAAAAATAAAAAAACAGGGGGCAATACAAAATCCTAAACTCTTATGTTTCAACCTTTTACTTTTTAGATAAACCACTAGGAGATACAAAATTGAATAATCCAAGCACACCCTTGCTTTACATAGTTTGGGTAAGGAGAATGGAGGCAATTCGTTGAGAATTTCTCAGCTAAGAGAATTTCTCAGCAAAGAGAATACAGATCAATTAATTCCCAACAATGAGTAAATTGTGATAGAAAGCTTATATCAACTAAATAGATCTCTTATGAGGGAATTTGTGACATGTTTAGAGGGATATTACATTTTCTAATAAACTGAGAGTTATATACTTTATATGGCAGCAATGAAAGTTAAGGTAAGAAACCTCAATCAAAATTTTTGATTTCCAGAGAACATCAATTCACAAGTTTAGGTACGGGTCTGAATATCTGAGAACATTTATATTTGTTGTTGCCTCTGTCAGAAACTGTAATTGTTTTGTCATATTCTTTTCATGGGCTTCTGAGGGCATAAAACAACTTCAGAGATTGTTAAAACCATTCCTATACTTCAAAATGGATTTTGGTTATGTTCTTTGAGAGACTTTAGTGCCCTTAAATGTTTCCTTCACTTACATTTTTTTCAGTAAGTAGAATTTGATGATGTATTTTGGTATTTATCTAATATTCTGCATCTGTTTATAATTTTGCCTATTTTTTGAAATTGTGAGTTCAAGAATGTTATTCCTTGTATCATTTTTAACATTTAGTAGATTTCTGGACACTTTGTAGAAACTCATTGGGCATTTGCTTAAATAAATGGACTCTTCAACAATACCAGTCAAATTTGAGTGTATAAATTAGTGTGTGTGCATGCATATATATATATATATATATATATATATATATATATATAATTTAAGTAAATATTTTAGAATAGGTACAATTATTGAATATGGTCTTATTCTTTGACAAAAAGTATTTATGTGCAAAAATATCCATCAAACTATTGCAAAAAGTAAATAAATGTAAAATATAGAAAGAAAGGTAAATAAATGTAGTAGATCCCGTAAAACATAATCATTTTCAACCACTAAAAGTGAATTTTAAGAGGGACGCCTGGCTGGCTTAATCAATGGAGTGTGCAACTCTTGATCTCAGGGTTGTGGGTTCGAGCCCCATGTTGGGTTTAGAGATTACTTAAAAATAAACTCTTTTTAAAAAGTGAGTTTTAAGACATAATGCATAGAAAAATGCTTGAATGTAACATTTGGTGAAAAAAAAGCTGTACAGATTTATATACATTATGATTCAAAACAAGAACTCATATAGGCCTTCTTAGATTAGTAAGAACTACATGCCATCTAACTCCCAATCCTCTAGTTCTGGTTTTTATAGCACTTACTGTCTACCTTCATTTAATATATTTATTTCTATGTTTCTTTCTCCACTAATAGAATATAACCTCCAACAAGTCAGGAACTCTCTCTCTTGTTATTGTTTCTTTCCTCAACTTTAATATGGAATGTAAGAGAGACAGTCATTCAACAAATATTTTTTTATTAAACAGTGTTTGAAAAGAAATTCAATGAAAAAGAAATGCTCCAAGTTAAGAAGAGTTTTCATTAGGTATAATTATTATGTAAAATCTCTACTTATTTTTAAAATGCTCTTTAAGGTTTTTCTCACTATTTTTAAAAATAAACATATCAGTTTTGTTTTCCTTTTTTTTTTTTAAGATTTCATTTATTTGAGAGAGAGAGAGAGAGAGAAAGTGAGAGAGAGAGAGAGAGAGAGCACCACGAGCTGGTGGGGGGTGCATGGTGAGGGACAGAGGGAGAGGCAGGTTCTCCTGTTAAGCCGGGAGCCCAGCATGGGACTCGATCCCAGAACCCTGGGATTATGACCCGAGCCAAAGGCAAAAGCTTAACCACCTGAGCCACCCAGGTGTCCCTTGTTTTTCTTTTTTAAGCAGGCATATTATCCATGGAAAAGACTGGATCATAGTCATAGCATATAGATAGATAGATAGATAGGTTTGATCCTTTAGACTAATATAGCAAATATTTTTATAAAGAAAAAATAAGCCTCTATGTCATAGAACTCCAACAACAATATGACAAGGAAAAGAAATAGAACATTGGTAATAGATGTGCCATAATTTCATTGTACATTGATGGTTAATGACATATATATACCTTAGTGGTTATTTTATTTCAGTTTATACAATGTGCTTATCTTTATTTTCCTCAGTCTTTAAAGTAGATAACAATAAATCAAACATCATAATAAATACTTAACATTTTGCAAAGAAAAAAAAATGAATGAGATATTAGTATGTTTATCTTTTCTAAACAAACCATATAGAAACTAAAACCACCAATAACAACCACAACTACAAAAACTTTAGTAGTAGACTCTACTAGGGAAAGAATTTGAACTTCTTCAAATAGCATGTGTTAAATAGTAGTCTAAGCAGGGAAGAACACAGAAAGGAAATCATTGCTAGAATGAAAAGAAGTTTGCAACAATGACTTGGAAAGAATTTTATTAAGGAAGTGATATCTATTCTTCAGATTCATGCAAGTGGAACTCAACACAATAAGTGTCATATTTGTATCATTTATTTTTTCCCCCAGAATTAGAAAGGCAGGCTTTCAATGTATTATAGGAAAATAAAGTTTCTAGTATCTTTTCAACAAGATGAGGCCTCAGAACTGTGAATCTATGTATACCATCTCTTTATTGCCACCTCTGAATGGCCATGTGAGTGGTATGAGCATCCACATTGTCTTTTCTATTCTGTAATTTCTTTTTTTTTTTTTTTAAGATTTTATTTATTTATTTAACAGAGAGAGACAGAGTGAGAGAGGGCACACAAGCAGGGGGAATGGGAGATGGAGAAGCAGGCTTCCCGTGGAGCAGGGAGCCCGATGCGGGGCTCGATCCCAGGACTCTGGGATCATGACCTGAGCCAAAGGCAGACGCTTAACCGACTGAGCCATCCAGGCACCCCTCTATTCTGTAATTTCATATTTCAAAAAATGTGCTGGTAATCTCATGTTTCTATACAATTTGCAGATAGTATTCTACAAAACTGTAATGAAAAAAAAAGGATTATGGATAAAGAAAAAAAAAAAGAGCTGGATCATATTATTAAATCTCTAACTTAATCAGACAATTCCCAGAATCTTTATACAAATGCTCCAAGTGTGAACTTTATTCTTGCCCTTAAACTTGTAAACCTAACACACATATTTCCAGGAACAACTTGTTGTGGCTGAAATCCCTTAAGCTTAATTTGTCCCATTCCTTTATGGAACTCTCTGCTAGACAGACCCGCACGCATGCGCACTACAACTTCCCTTTAAGATTGCCAAAGCGTCTATCCTCTGGGGGAAAAACAAAAAAATCCCACCCCCTAAAAATACCACAATGCATTTCTTTTTCCTTTTTTTTTAAGATTTTATTTATTTATCTGAGAGACAGAGAGTGAGCCAGTGAGAGAGAGAGCACAAGCAGGGGGAGTGGCAGAAGGAGAGGGAGAAGAAGGCCTCCCGCAGAGCAGGGAGCCGGACGTGGGGCTCTATCCCAGGACCCGGGGATCATGACCTGGGCCAAAGGCAGATGCTTAACTGACTGAGCCACCCAGGTGCCCCCCACAATGCATTTCTTATTTTGATATTTTATTTTAACCTCCCATCTGAATATTTTCAAATGAACTATCTAGAGTTATTTTTAACCATCTACTCCTTTTCTTCTACTAGTAGCTACAGGTCAAATGTTTCTTATAGTAAAATTTTGAAATATTAGGATTATTCAGGTCAGGGTGCTTCAGAGGTGCACTGCTATCATTTAAAATAAATTGTTAAAAGCTTAACACAAAACTTGCTACCATTACTGTCTCCAATTTTATGTTCATCTTTGCCACTTCATTGACAATTTCACATATGACACAATCCACCAAGAGCTTGTTACTGCAAAAACAGTTTTTAACTCTTCTTTAAGAGCACTAGTTTTATAAAACTATGAGCTATTAAATCGGCTTATAATTATTTCTACTGAAAAACAATGTTTCACCATTTATTTTTTGTCTCTTCTCTTCCCCAACTCTTCACATTTTATGAATTTTTGAGAAAACCCTCTTGTAAAGAAATACCATTTCAATAAGTTAAAATAGCATCTAGCTTTAATCCACAGTACAAAGTTACAAGAGTCTTTACTATTTCTTGTTCCCTTTTTATACTCAAAGAGAAAATATTCTTATAATGTTGATCAGATAATGAGGTTGATATGAAAAAAATCAATAGATTTATGGTGAACTAAAGCATAAGTAGTAAGTTATCTCCAGTCAAAGATTAGTATCCCAGATAAACCACAACAGGCTGAAACTGACAAGAGAATGCAGACAACTGGGAAACATGAGAAACTGATAGGATTTGCCAGTGAGCAGCCACCGGGGTGATTGGGCCCTATCAGAGAAAGAGCATAATGTGCTTCTTTGAAGATAAAAAGGCAGAACTGGATGTCATGACATCTAACTGACACTGTTCCCTTTGCAGAGCAGATCTTCCTTTCTGCAACCACGTGAGCTACCAGTTGCAGTCTGATAATTCCAAGAAAATTATCGTTTATCGTGATACTTTAAAAATATGCAATGTATCACAGTGAAACTCTGGAAAGTGTACCATATTTCGTTTTATGGAGAACAATATAGTGTTCATGTCCATGGTCATTTGTGGTATGGCATTTTTGGAGGACTAGTGTGTTCTCTATCATTAATTCTTTGTAAATTATAGCTGAAATAAATGACCATGATTTCAGTGGGACAATTCAGGCACTTTCCATTCAACTCAAGGTGATACAGAGAAATTGGGATATTTAAGCTATTATTTTTTAATAGAAGAAAGATACAGTGAGCCTTCTTTAATAGTTATGGCTAGAACAGGACTGAAATAAAATGAATTTGATTACACATATATATTTTAGTGCTTTGTTTCTTTAAGATAAGATACGTTTGAGCTGAAGCCATTCAAAGATACATTTGGGCTGAAACTCAACTAATATTTTTAAAATAATAATAAATTATTTTAATAATATGTAAAATAATATTTTTTCAAACACCAAGAATTTCATTGAACTCTGGTTTTATTAAATGGTCATGGTAAATATAGACTTTATAGACAATGAAATTATTAATGTATCACAAGCCTGTTCTACCTCTGTCCTTTCCCATTTGGTCAATACTTGATTGTTCAGAAAAGCAAGTTTAACTGATGGCAGAATATGAGCTGCCTTCAATGGCTGACACCAAATCATTTTATCTACTCCCAAGGAACTTGAGGACTGTAGCAACATAAAAGCAACTTTGTTTCATCCCATTTCCCCTGATTGCTTGCCTGTTGTCTGAGGATGAATACAAATACCAGATGACAGATAAGGACTTTACTCTTAGTTAAGTTTGTAAGACTGCTGTTCCAATTCGGAGCTTGCCTATTTTGTATTTTGTATTGCACTGAGCCTCTAACCCACAACTATGGTGGAGATAGTTGTTAATATACGTGTAGAGAAGGTGGGGAAGACAAGAGTTACAGAAGATGATTTTGCCCATAGTTGTGCCATAAAGGTCAATAACTTAAAGCTGTAGCAGATGAAGAGAAAGTAAATTCCTTGATCATACACATTCCAATGAACTTTGTCGCCTCAAAATCCTTTAGTCTCAAATCTTGGGACCAGGAGAAAGTGCTCAGCTGTTCCATAGATGCTTAAGAAAACAGCTGAACTCAGCTGTCACACACACGAATAGAAAAGCAATTTTCCAGGTAATCCATTCTCAAACAGTTCCACGTTGAAAGGTTAGAATTCTACAGAAACAGGATTTCAAAATAATAAGAAACAACAACTTTGATTTCATTTTGATACAAGTAACAGGAATTAAATGTGTACAGATACTATAAAATGGTGAGTAATCCAACAGGATGAACAGGATGAGTAGACCTCAGTTTTGGTAAATCCAACATTCATCCTGGCCTTTGGCATAGAGAAATCACCGTAAATTGTTCCACCATGATGATTTTAACCAACTTCTCTGTAATTATTTCAAATATAATGTTTTCATTCTGACACAGTAATATATTGAAGAGACTAAAAGGGAGACTATACAATTTTTTTCCCCTTATCTTACTTATGGTACAAATGTGAGCCAACAAATTTGGCTATGTAGCTTATTTCTGTCAGTTGACTACTATTTTCCAACTGACTTTGATTTTAAAATTAGAGATTCGAAGTCATAAAAATTTAGCCTAAGGGTAATAAAGCCACACCTAAGAATATAACGTCTTTGAAAACTTACTTTCAAAAAGAGACAAGTTAAAAATTTTACTGTTCACTAGTCCTTCTTAGAAACCAGCCACCTATTATTTGCCATTTGAAATTGTTCTTAGGTTACAGAAGTGTTAAAATTTTTTATGTGCTAGAGCTCAGTTAGTTTTGGACAGTGTAATGAAGTAGAACAGTGTGCCTAAGGAAATGTGGTGATGAATATATCATTTCTGTAACTTGTCCAAAATCCCTGCCAATGTAGCCACATTTTTTTCTATGAATCTGTTTAACACTCTCACCATTAAGATTTTCACACTATATGTCACTTTAGTGTTGTTTAATTAATGTAAGAAAATGCTGAGCGGGCTCAAAAGTAATATGGTCTTGGTTCATCTCTCATTTTTCTCATGAAGAAAAAAATCCATGAAATTATTAGCATTAAAATCTCTAGCCTTGTTACAATCAGAGAGAAATGGAGACAGAGGGAAGGAATGGTGGTTCTTTAATAAAAGACAGTATAATTGAGAAGTGGATGGAGAGAGTGAGCAATAATTTGAAGACAATTAGGCAACCCATTAACTTGAAACTTTTTTTTTTTTTTTGAGATAGAAAGATTGCTCATGTGAGAGAGTGCAAGCAGGGGAGGGGCAGAAGGCGAGGGAGAGAGAATCCTAAGCAGAATCCACGCTTCGTGCACAGCATGAGGCAAGGCTCTATCTCAAGATCCTGAGATCATGACCTGAGCTAAAATCAAGAGTCGGACACTTAACCACCAAGCCACCAGGCGCCCCTAACCTGAACTATTTAATGATTAAATAATCCTAGAGTGGCATAGTAACCTGAACAAAGTTTATGGGCGAGAAGGTTATGAACTCCAGCTGAAATTTCATTAGTCACTGCCAAGGAAGTTTCTTCTTCAATAAATGAAGTCATTATGAAAATAATTATCAAAATCATTTACCATGAGAAGTAACACATCAGTTAGAGTAAAACAATGGTCAGTCCAAACCCAAATTTAATTTTGGGAAAAACACTTAAGAAATCTCCAGCATGTTTCAAAATCATTATATTGTATGGAGTCTGTAAGGGCAGGTACCCTGGAGATAGACACACCAAGGTCCAAATCCCATCCTCCACCTACATGTTGTGAGAACTCACATGATCTCCCTGGGTCTCGCTATCTGTTAAATGGAGATAATTTGTTCTCTCCCACAAGTTGTGAAAGTTTACCACACTGATCAGAAAGTTTTGGAACATAAATATTCTAACACTGGTGACAGTTTATTGGTGTGATTATTAATATTAAATTTTTCTTTTCCTCAAAATGCCTCTTTATCTGTTGCACATTCATCTCTGTAATATTTACCAAGAGGAAGATAACTGTCTCCTGGGAGCATATTGCTTGGTTGGTACAGAACCCAGATCACTATATGCAGTGGGAAAATAAAACATAAAGATGTCAGTGAAAGGGTGATCTATGTTTCTTATAGTCGGTAACACCAAAAGATACGTTGGCAAAAGACAAAAATTATTAGAATATATTTTAATGCAATAAGAAATTTTCTCTAGGCTGAAAAAATAAAACACAAATCAAACTACAAATTTAATCTTATTTATGTTTATTTTCTCTAATTGTCACATAAATTCCTATGGTACTGTGGGGTAAGAGCTGAGAAAAACAATTACTTTGTATTTTGAGATCTACACTCTCAAAACTTAATATAAAACACACTGACAAATAGGTGATATTTCATATCAAATAATTATAAAAAAAGAGTCAAGATGTGGTTAACAAATATAAATTGGTAATCAGTTGAACAATATGTTCCTTACATTGCATGTGTGCGCACACATACACATAAAATCTCTGAGTATTTCTCTCTGAAAAGCTCCTTGAAAGATCACATAAGATTCTCATAAATGATGCCAAGATGAAATCTAGGAAAAAATGACAGAAATTTGAATGTTTAGTCTTTGCCAAGAATTAATTTTATTTTTATTGCTATATATTTTCATTTTATATGCTAGAAATTATTAAAGATCTCTTGGTTTTATTTGCAGAGTACCCATATTTATCACCCTATCACCCCCCCTCCTTTTTCTGATTTTTGTGATTAAAAAGTATACTGTACTTCACTGATCACTGAATCATGATGGGCCTATACTTACTTTTGCAAACACGTATTGGAGGGGTGTGAGTATTCAAAGTCACTGAAATTTTTTCAGGAACTTAATTGATTAAAATACCTCAAATGTAAGGGATCCTATCTCTTCCTCTTCATTATCTAAAATTTTTATCTTTGCAACATTAGCTGTTCGCTAAAGACCTTAATTTTCTCTCCTCTATTGTTAAACAACATTCCCTACGAGGAACAAAGCAGACTCAGTTCACATTTATAATATCTACTCTCAGAAAACTTTGAGTGCTTCAATTAGGAACATGTAGAAGGAACATAAATATCAATTCTTATACTTTTAGCCTTTAAATTGTAGCTAACTGTGGCTAACATAACATAATAAAAAAAAAATTAGCAACACATTTCAGAGACTAGTCCTTAATAAGTAAATAAATAATGAATTAATAATTAACAGATATTAGGGTACTTGCTTTTTTTAAAAAATCATTGATTCTTAAAAACTAGCCACTGAATTAAAAAAGTGTAATTTACAAGTGATTAACTTTTAACAACAACAACAAAAAAAAAAACAAAGAAAACCAAGTGATTAACTTTTGACTAGAAACCCATTTTAAAATTTCTTCATTATCTCAAATTTAAATATTGGTGTATACATTTCCTCAGCTTTTAGTCTGTGCTCTGGTATGGAGTCAGTAATATTCAGCAAGTAATAATTGATCACAGTCCTATGTCTTCTCCTTTTGTCAAATTGTATTTATAAAATTAATATTATTTATTACAAGATGAGTGGATTCAGAAAACTTAAGGAAAACTAAGAGGATATGTTAGAATTATCTTTATCAAATCATTGACTTACTAAATGAAACTCAACCATTTACAGACTTAGACAATAATTAGCCAAAATTTTAATATTGATTTTTAAAAAAAGAAGTTACTTTATGTGTCCATCCAATATAATATACTTAGTTGAAGAAACATATACTTACACTATTTAGAATTGACACTTTTTGCCCACATGAAACCCATACTGTATAAACTGACATACAGCATTCTAACATAAATGCTTTGAAATCAAGTTCTCATTTTTAAATACTAACTTATCAAACTTGAGAAAAACTGAAAATTACTCTTATTGTGAAAGTTTGCCTTGAGGTTTGTAAAGTGAAGTCTTCAAAGTAGAGGTGCAAAATTTTAGTGTGTTAGAGGGATTTGAGTAACATATTTTCACATAACAATTTTTATATAACCTAAAATGTGGGGGTAGTTTTGGGGATTCATATACAAAAATTTATCAGATGTTTGTCAAAAGAAATTCAATTAGAACATATGTTTCCCTGATATTATCAGTTGTTAAATATGCAGTCTGGTGTGTGTGGTGTGTGTGTGTGTGTGTGTGTGTGTGTGTGTGTGTGTGTGTGTGTTGTGGGGGTTGTTAATGATGTATTTCTTGTAGAGTGACTCAGGAAATTGATAGAAAAACTTGGAAAAATATTTTAACACTTTGGTTTTTATGTATAGGAAATAATGCAAACTGTTGAATTTATTTTAACTGATTGCAGTATTTTTCTAATTTAATAGTTTGGCTGAGAACTCACATTTACCGTATTTTGACATAAATTTACATTTGGTGACATAATTTGGAGAACTGATCAGGCACACACTAAGCTTTTCTGAATAAGTAATTAAATATATAACTGGGGTAAATGTGCACCCTATAAACTTAAGTATTATGAGTTCTGCTTGGCATCACAAGGATCCAGTGTGAGTGAATCAGCAACTTAGGTCTTTAATGTCATTTTTGGATCCTGTTTGGAAAACACCTGTAAAAAGTACAATCTCAAGAATAAAGGACAATGTCAGTGTTTCACAGTCACATTCATGTAATGTTATATAAATAGACAATGAAAATATCTACA